>NC_139217.1:36788649-37417680 GCF_055691185.1 Crinia signifera
AGGTGTGCTATGTATAAATCTGTGTGTGTGTGTGTGTGTGTAGTGTGCTGTGTGTATCTGTGCAATGTTTAAGTGTGTGTTTTGTGTATTGTATTGTTTTTGGGTGTGTGTTGTAGTGAATGTGGGTGTGTGTTGTACTGTGAGTGTTGTGTTGTGTGTATCTGCCGAATGTGTAAGTTTGTGATGTGTGCTACGTATATATGTGTGTGTAGTGTGCTTTGCGTATCCTGGCAATGTTTAAGTGTGTGTGTTCTGTGTGTTTGTTGTACTGTTTTTGGGTGTGTGTTGTAGTGTGTATGGATTTGTATTGTACTGAATGTGGTGTGTTGTGTGTGTGTATCTGTCCAATGTGTAAGTGTGTGAGGTGCTCTACATATAAATGTGTGTGTTGTGTGCTATGTGTGCGTATGTGGTGTACTGTGTGTGTGCGTTATGTGTGGTACAATGTGTACGTGTGTGTGTTATGCGTGGTCTATGTGTATCCTCAATTATTTCCTAATTGATTAAAGCCTTCACCATAATGTTACAATGTGTCATTCATACTCAATGACAGCAATGAAATCAGGTGTGGAGTTGTTCCTTTATCAACGGTTTCCCATATCGTCGATCTTGTCCCCAGATCATCAATGAAGGCAAATTAAAACTTGATGTTTTTTTAAATTTCTAAGTGAAATTTCCCAAAAACGGCTTGGAGCTGCACACCACCGGGTCCAGAGGTATCTTGTTGCCAAATTTGGTGTCTCTGAGTGCCACGGTGTGTCCGCAATGCGACGGACACGCACACACACGCACACAGACTCTTCAACTTATTATATAGACTAGCTGACCCGCCCGGCATTGCCCGGGAAAACCTTGGGGTTTCTTTATTTCCAAAATTGCTGAAAAATGTCATCTTACAGTATGCTGTGACAAAGACCTAAGATTGAAATTTGTTATAGATTCCACCATAATGTTAGAATGTGTTTGCATTGATACTCAATGATGGCAATGAAATCAGGTGTGGTGTTGTTGTTTGAAACACAACGCTCCTGAGTTGAAAACTTGTATGTGTTGATGAATTCCACATCCACTCCTGAGATTTAGCACCTACTGTATGACATATCCTCCAACATCTGAGGGTCAGAAATCGGTACAAAATCAGAAAGGGACATGTCCACACCTCAATTTCTATACTTTCAATGGTACAGTTTCTAGGGTGTGTAATTACAGGCGCTGAGTGCGTGGGGTCCGGGGTGGGCATTACTTACCGTGCCATAATCAATTAAAAATTCACTGCTCCCTGCCACTGCCACTCCCCTCACCGAACCTGCCTGCAGCAGTCTCTGAGGTCTGGGGATCTGTAAAGCACATGCACCGAGCATCTCTACCAAACAGTGGGGCAGCCCCTGAGTGTGGGAGCTGGCCACATGATGTCATGACGCGACGCACACTATCCGCACCACTGTAATGCACCACTGGGAATGGGTGCAATGGGCCAAATTCTTCCCTACACCCGCTGGGCCAATCCACTGATCCAGCCATCACAATCATCAATGGATGCATTGATAAGGTTTGGAGTTTAAGAAGTTGAAGAATAAGACTGAGAAAAAGAATTGCCATGTTACAAAGTGTACAATTTACTCAATAAATCGTGAAAAAAATGTAAGTGTACATAGAAGTACAATCAAGAAATGAAAGTAGGATTAAAAAATAAGTTCTGATTCAAACTGAATTGTTTGGATGGGGTGGGTTGTGAAACAAATCTATAGGTGGGGGTATGGATGTTGTGGGCATAATTGGTGTTTGTTACACCTACAGGGGGCCCTCAATTGATGGGATTTTCACTACAGTGTCACGGTCACAGTGTCACCATAGGGGATTCCCAATTGGGGTCCAGGTGGTCTTTTAGGGACCCTTTACAATCCTGTAGGTCTACCAAACACCAATTATGCCCACAATATCCATACCCCCTCCACCTTGTTACCTTTGTTACGCAACCCACCGCCATCCAAACAATTATCAGTTTGAATCAGAATTTATTTTTTAATCCTACTTTCATTTCTTGATTGTACTGTACTTCTATGTACACATTTTTTTCACGATTTATTGAGTAAATTGTACACTATAACGTGACAAATCTTCATCTTAGTCTTATTCTTCAACTTCTTACACTCATAACATTCAAACAAATGCATGCAGCGCTCATGCCCATCGACCAAACTTTATCTATGAACCAAAAGAGTCTGGGAAACCCTTAAGGCAGAGCAGTGCCTGATATCCAACTGACTAACAGGGTGAGTGCAGTGTACCCACTTTGTATTGATCAATGGGTGCATTGGCCAGGACAAAGATTTATCAGTGCAACTGGCCGGGGAGCGCATTGACAGGCTGGAGGACTGGAGAGACAGATATGGGAAACAAAGTAGAAACGGTACATTAGGTACAGTTTTTATTTGCCGGTACAGACGGTTAAATAAGCGGCAAATTATTTTTTATGTGTTTGTGTGTGTGTATTGTACTGTTTTTGTGCGTGTGTTGTAGTGTATGTGGTTGTGTGTGTTGTATTGTATGTATCTGTCCAATGCGTAAGTGTGTGAGGTGTGCTACGTATATACAGTATGTGTGTGTTGTGTCTTTGTGTATCTGTGCAATGTTTAAGTGTGTGTTTTGTGTGTGTTGTACTGTTTTTTGGGTGTGTGTGGTGAATGTGGGTGTGTGTTGTGCTGTTAGAGGTATGTTATGTGTGTGTGTTGTGTGTATCTGCCCTATGTGTAAGTGCGTAAGGTGTGCTATGTATAAATCTGTGTGTGTGTGTGTGTAGTGTGCTGTGTGTATCTGTGCAATGTTTAAGTGTGTGTTTTGTGTATTGTATTGTTTTTGGGTGTGTGTTGTAGTGAATGTGGGTGTGTGTTTTACTGTGAGTGTTGTGTTGTGTGTATCTGCCGAATGTGTAAGTTTGTGATGTGTGCTACGTATATATGTGTGTGTAGTGTGCTTTGCGTATCCTGGCAATGTTTAAGTGTGTGTGTTCTGTGTGTTTGTTGTACTGTTTTTGGGTGTGTGTTGTAGTGTGTATGGATTTGTATTGTACTGAATGTGGTGTGTTGTGTGTGTGTATCTGTCCAATGTGTAAGTGTGTGAGGTGCTCTACGTATAAATGTGTGTGTTGTGTGCTATGTGTGCGTATGTGGTGTACTGTGTGTGTGCGTTATGTGTGGTACAATGTGTACGTGTGTGTGTTATGCGTGGTCTATGTGTATCCTCAATTATTTCCTAATTGATTAAAGCCTTCACCATAATGTTACAATGTGTCATTCATACTCAATGACAGCAATGAAATCAGGTGTGGAGTTGTTCCTTTATCAACGGTTTCCCATATCGTCGATCTTGTCCCCAGATCATCAATGAAGGCAAATTAAAACTTTATGTTTTTTTAAATTTCTAAGTGAAATTTCCCAAAAACGGCTTGGAGGTGCACACCACCGGGTCCAGAGGTATCTTGTTGCCAAATTTGGTGTCTCTGAGTGCCACGGTGTGTCCGCAATGCGACGGACACGCACACACACGCACACAGACTCTTCAACTTATTATATAGACTAGCTGACCCGCCCGGCATTGCCCGGGAAAACCTTGGGGTTTCTTTATTTCCAAAATTGCTGAAAAATGTCATCTTACAGTATGCTGTGACAAAGACCTAAGATTGAAATTTGTTATAGATTCCACCATAATGTTAGAATGTGTTTGCATTGATACTCAATGATGGCAATGAAATCAGGTGTGGTGTTGTTGTTTGAAACACAACGCTCCTGAGTTGAAAACTTGTATGTGTTGATGAATTCCACATCCACTCCTGAGATTTAGCACCTACTGTATGACATATCTTCCAACATCTGAGGGTCAGAAATTGGTACAAAATCAGAAAGGGACGTGTCCACACCTCAATTTCTATACTTTCAATGGTACAGTTTCTAGGGTGTGTAATTACAGGCGCTGAGTGCGTGGGGTCCGGGGTGGGCGTTACTTACTGTGCCATAATTAATTAAAAATTCACTGCTCCCTGCCACTGCCACTCCCCTCACCGAACCTGCCTGCAGCAGTCTCTGAGGTCTGGGTATCTGTAAAGCACATGCACCGAGCATCTCTACCAAACAGTGGGGCAGCCCCTGAGTGTGGGAGCTGGCCACATGATGTCATGACGCGACGCACACTATCCGCACCACTGTAATGCACCACTGGGAATGGGTGCAAATTCTTCCCTACACCCGCTGGGCCAATCCACTGATCCAGCCATCACAATCATCAATGGATGCATTGATAAGGTTTGGAGTTTAAGAAGTTGAAGAATAAGACTGAGAAAAAGAATTGCCATGTTACAAAGTGTACAATTTACTCAATAAATCGTGAAAAAAATGTAAGTGTACATAGAAGTACAATCAAGAAATGAAAGTAGGATTAAAAAATAAGTTCTGATTCAAACTAAATTGTTTGGATGGGGTGGGTTGTGAAACAAATCTATAGGTGGGGGTATGGATGTTGTGGGCATAATTGGTGTTTGTTACACCTACAGGGGGCCCTCAATTGATGGGATTTTCACTACAGTGTCACGGTCACAGTGTCACCATAGGGGATTCCCAATTGGGGTCCAGGTGGTCTTTTAGGGACCCTTTACAATCCTGTAGGTCTACCAAACACCAATTATGCCCACAATATCCATACCCCCTCCACCTTGTTACCTTTGTTACACAACCCACCGCCATCCAAACAATTATCAGTTTGAATCAGAATTTATTTTTTAATCCTACTTTCATTTCTTGATTGTACTGTACTTCTATGTACACTTTTATTTTCACGATTTATTGAGTAAATTGTACACTATAACGTGACAAATCTTCATCTCAGTCTTATTCTTCAACTTCTTACACTCATAACATTCAAACAAATGCATGCAGCGCTCATGCCCATCGACCAAACTTTATCTATGAACCAAAAGAGTCTGGGAAACCCTTAAGGCAGAGCAGTGCCTGATATCCAACTGACTAACAGGGTGAGTGCAGTGTAACCACTTTGTATTGATCAATGGGTGCATTGGCTAGGACAAAGATTTATCAGTGCAACTGGCCGGGGAGCGCATTGACAGGCTGGAGTACTGGAGAGACAGATATGGGAAACAAAGTAGAAACGGTACTGTCACAATATGTAGTATTCAGTGTTACCTGCGTGCAAAATCCTGCTGGCTCTGTCTATTGCTGCTGACAGCTCTGTGTGGTTAAAGTCTGCATGCTGATTTCAGCTTCTGATCCACTCCATGCTGCAGGAAAGTCTGTGTGATCTGAGCTCTGCTGATTAGTTGCAACACCTGGTAACTCTCTCCTGCAGGAGAGTTCAGTGTGAACTGACCATGCTCAGCCTTCATTGATTAGGGCACCTGTGAGTAATTAGCTCCCTGTGCTTCCTATAAAAAGGCAGTCTCTGGCAGACAGAGGCTGCCAGAGTATAGGCTCACAACCTGCTTCAGCGTCCCTTGTACTTCACTGTATTCCTGATCACCAGATACTGACTTCGGCTTGCTTCCTGACTATCCTTCGGCTTAATCCCTGTGTACCGTGAATCGTGGGTTACATGTGTATGACCTCAGCCTGCCTCCTGACCACTCTCCTGCCTGATCCTCGTGTACAGTACCCAGGGATTACCAGTGGACGACCTCGGCTTGCCTTCTGACTATTCTCCTGTCTGACCCTTGTGTACTGTGCTCCGTGACATACCAGTGTACGACCCGGCTAAGATGACTACGCATAATCCTGAATCCACGCTACCTGTTTCCAAGGGGTTACCAGTGCCACATGGGGAACCTGCTCAGGGGACCGCGACCGGCATGTCCATAGCAGCAAAGCCCAAATCCCAACTGGAGGGGTCACTGGTGAACACCTATGGCGTGGTAAGACTCCGCACCCCTGTGTCAGGTCTAGCCAATCCCCGGCCTGGTGACCAGCGTGATGTACCTGAGACCGTGACAGAATACTCTGGCCCAAAAAAGGAGCTATGGGAGCAACTGTCTGCTAGGGTCTGTAAGCAAGAGCAGAACCAAGCTCTGATCTTACAAAGCATACAGACTCTGTTACAGCGGATGGACTTCGCTTCATCTCCTCCAATATCCGTGAAATCAGAGGCAGAACCAGTGTCAGAGGCATTAAAGATTCTTCACCTTTTAATGCAGCAGTTGCAGGAGCTACTGACTAAGGTGTTTTCAGTGATTACCGTCTTACTAGGCAGTCCTTCTAGTGGCACGGTACCTTCCACTCTAGGTTCAGTGCCTGTGAAACCCTCTGATGACATTCCGGGCACTCCAGTGGCATCTACATCTGTGTCCTGCAAGGACAGGTACCTGAGTCATCCTCGTCCCCAGTTGTCTGATGAGGAGTGCCAGCGGCGTAGATCCCTCAGCCTATGCTTTTATTGTGGAGCCCAGGATCATTTCATCGGGGATTGTTCCCTACGTGGGACCCGAAATAGAGCAGTAGATTCTGTTCTAACCCAGAGGGAATCCTATGGTTACAACTGGGGTCCTAGGACCAAAATTTCTTTGAAGAACTGTATAGCCCAGATCCAGTCCCAGGAGGGGGTTCATGGTTACAAGCCCCAGGAGGGGAGTATCAAACCCAAAGATGGGGTCCTGTCAGTCCAGCCCAAGAAGGGGCTTCTGAGTAATGTGCTCCAGGAGGAGCTTCCTAGTGTCTTGCCCGAAGAGGGGCTTCCTAGTGTTAAGTCCCAGGAAGGGCACCAAAGTGCTGTACTCCAAAGGGAATTCCCCAGTGTTGAGTTCCGAGAGGGGTCTCAGAGTGACAAGCCCCAAGAAGGGTTTCAGAGTACTTCACCTCAGAAGAGGTCTCGGAGGGTAATTTCCCAGGAGGGTTCTCAAAGCTTCAAGCCACAGAAAGGGGTTCAGAGTGTCGTGCACCAGGAGGGGTCTCAGACTGTCAGGCTCCAAGCAGGGTCTCAGAGTACCACACCCCAAACAGGGTCTCTGAGCATTGCGCCCCAGGTGGGTTTCCTGAGCACTGCATCCCAAGAGGTGTCTCTGAAGGTGGTACCCCGAAAAGGGCTTCTGAATTCATTACCCAAAGAGGAATCTCCGAGTGTTGCACCCCAAAAGGACCCTCTGGACGTCACACCCAAAGAGGAGTCTCTAAGTGTGGCTTCCCAAGTAGGGCCACCGAGCACTTTGCCTCAAGAAGGGGCTCTGTATGTCACCCCAAGTGGGGGTTCCGAATCTATCACCCCAAGGGGGGGTTCCGAGTTTATCACCCCAAGTGGGGGTTCCGAGTTTATCACCCCAGGTGGGGGTTCCGAGTCCGTTACCCCAGGTGGGGGTTCCGAGTCCGTCACCCCAGGAGGGGGTTCCGAGTTAAGCACCCAAGAAGGGTGTCCCCAGTTAATCACCCCAGATGGGGATTCCGAGTTAATCACCCCAGATGGGGGTTCCAAGCCAATCACCCCAGATGGGGGTTCCGAGTCCTTCACTCCAGACGGGAGTTCCGAGTGTGTCACTTCCAGTAGAGATCCATCTGCCCTTGCCTTCGGGCATGAGGACCCATCTGCCCTTGCCTTCGGGCATGAGGACCCATCTGCCCTTGCCTCCGGGCATGAGGACCTATCTGCCCTTGCCTCCGGGCATGAGGACCTATCTGCCCTTGCCTCCGGGCATGAGGACCTATCTGCCCTTGCCTCCGGGCATGAGGACCTATCTGCCCTTGCCTCCGGGCATGAGGATTTGTGTGCCTCCGGGCCAGTCTCCGTGGCCTCCTGGCCAGTCTCCGTGGCCTCCGGGCCAGTCTCCGTGGCCTCCGGGCCTGTATCCAGTGCCTCCATGGTCTCTAAAGTTCCAATGCCTGCCATTCAAGAAGATTTGCCTGTGTTGCTGGGAGTCCCTGCTCTACCCAAACTGTCCTCCAAGTCCATTTTCCAGGAGGATCCAGTTCAATTGGATTCATTTAAAGAGCCTCAGTTTGTCCAATTTGATGGAGATCTCACCCATTTCCAAGCCCTAGCAGACTATTATTTAGATGCTATGAACTCTGATCCATTCTCCGGGGTTAATTTGGCAAACATTGTCAAATACTTAGTGTTGTCATTCAGGGGAGAAGCCATGGAGTGGGTTAGTACACTCATTGAGACTCATGACCCCCGACTAAAAGACCTAATTTCTTTTTCCAGGGCTGTGGTTGAAAGATTTGGACCCAAGACTCCTGGTGAGAGGTCTATCCTTGCCGCACCTGAGGTCAGTCAGAGTGGTGAGTCAGCTAGACTACATTCTAAAATTCCCAGAGCATCTCCCAAAAATTTTTTGAGACCCGATTCCTTGAATTTAAGAGGTGGAGTTATATGTGTAGGTTCTTCCAGGTTGATGGTGGATCCTCATGAACTCCCTACACGGACCATGGACCAGGATTCAAGTTCAGAGTGCGGCTCGGATCATGATGTCACTCCTTTTCTGGGACGTCCAATATTATCTACTGCCCGTTTTGTAAAGCCAAAGGTCACACATCAATCAACGAAATCCAAACAGTCTTCCAAAAAGAAGAAGCACCGTAGACGACCTTGAAAATTTTCTTGTGGGGTGTTCGGAGCCCACCCCTAGAGGGGGGGGGGTAATGTCACAATATGTAGCATTCAGTGTTACCTGCGTGCAAAATCCTGCTGGCTCTGTCTATTGCTGCTGACAGCTCTGTGTGGTTAAAGTCTGCATGCTGATTTCAGCTTCTGATCCACTCCATGCTGCAGGAAAGTCTGTGTGATCTGAGCTCTGCTGATTAGTTGCAACACCTGGTAACTCTCTCCTGCAGGAGAGTTCAGTGTGAACTGACCATGCTCAGCCTTCATTGATTAGGGCACCTGTGAGTAATTAGCTCCCTGTGCTTCCTATAAAAAGGCAGTCTCTGGCAGACAGAGGCTGCCAGAGTATAGGCTCACAACCTGCTTCAGCGTCCCTTGTACTTCACTGTATTCCTGATCACCAGATACTGACTTCGGCTTGCTTCCTGACTATCCTTCGGCTTAATCCCTGTGTACCGTGAATCGTGGGTTACATGTGTATGACCTCAGCCTGCCTCCTGACCACTCTCCTGCCTGATCCTCGTGTACAGTACCCAGTGATTACCAGTGGACGACCTCGGCTTGCCTTCTGACTATTCTCCTGTCTGACCCTTGTGTACTGTGCTCCGTGACATACCAGTGTACGACCCGGCTAAGATGACTACGCATAATCCTGAATCCACGCTACCTGTTTCCAAGGGGTTACCAGTGCCACATGGGGAACCTGCTCAGGGGACCGCGACCGGCATGTCCATAGCAGCAAAGCCCAAATCCCAACTGGAGGGGTCACTGGTGAACACCTATGGCGTGGTAAGACTCCGCACCCCTGTGTCAGGTCTAGCCAATCCCCGGCCTGGTGACCAGCGTGATGTACCTGAGACCGTGACAGGTACATTAGGTACAGTTTTTATTTGCCGGTACAGACGGTTAAATAAGCGGCAAATTATTTTTTATGTGTTTGTGTGTGTGTATTGTACTGTTTTTGTGCGTGTGTTGTAGTGTATGTGGTTCTGTGTGTTGTATTGTATGTATCTGTCCAATGCGTAAGTGTGTGAGGTGTGCTACGTATATACAGTATGTGTGTGTTGTGTCGTTGTGTATCTGTGCAATGTTTAAGTGTGTGTTTTGTGTGTGTTGTACTGTTTTTTGGGTGTGTGTGGTGAATGTGGGTGTGTGTTGTGCTGTTAGAGGTATGTTTTTTTTTTTTTTTTTTTTTTTTTTTAGAAAACACATACTACATGTCTGCATTATTCATTATCTCCCGGGCAGCTCAAGGCTCGATTTAGGGCTGCACCCGGGACATAAAAGGGATGGAGGGGGAGAGGGGAGAAGAAAGGAGAGAAAAACTCAAAAAGATAAAAAAAACAAACAGAGAGAAAAAAAAGGAAAAGAAGACAACCACAAAGGGAGCACTATTGGAAATGAAGAGAGGGAAAAGAGGATAAAAATAAAAATTTCATACATAAAAAAATTCTTTTCCACCTGTGCTACATATTAGTGCAATTTTCATATTGAAATATTATAACATAAAAATAAATAAGTAAAAAACAAAAAATTCATCAATACGTATTCAGTGCTTAAACCTCAGTTCATTATTATTAACTATTAACTGTGCATTAATTATACAACTTTATTTCAGAATTAACTGTGAACTAAATTTTTTCTTTATCAAAAAAATAGTATACATTTTCAATTATTTATAATATTTTGAGTGATACCAATTAGCCCAAATTTTATAAAAGTTTTCCATACTCTACTTATACAAATATACCTCCCTTTCGTTCTTAAAAATATAATTCACCAGACTGATCCATTCTTTCATATCTGGGGCTCTTATATCTAACCACAACCTAGCAATGCATACTTTTGCCAAGGATAAAAGAATCACGGCCAACCGACTATCACTGTTTGATAATACATTGGGGAAATGTATACCCAGGATTAAACATGAGGGGATCGGATCCTTAGGGAGTAAACCCAGACCATGCATTATATTATTGACATGGCTCCAAAATTTTTGTATTTCCGGACATTGCCATACTAAATGAAAAAAGTTACACTTCATCCCTTGACATTTTGGACATTTATCAGGATTCTGCTTAGAGAATTTACTAATAGTCTCCGGTGTGTAATAAATTCGATGGGCTATGTTGTACTGTATCTGTTGAACTCGAATAGAGTGTGTAGAATCAGTAATATTCTTAAGAGATTTCTCCCAATCAGCTAGCGCTATATCGGGGATATCCCCTCGCCACTTATTCAGAAGGCCTATCAATTGATCCTGCTGAGTTAAATCCATTATATATCTATAGAATCTTGATAGACATTTTTTTGACTACTTTCCCTAATCAGAATTTTAACAGGATTATCCTGGATGACTCTCCTCTCGTGTTTAAAATATTCCATTAACACCCCTTTAATCTGGTAGTAATACAAAAGGATATTAGACGTCGCCCCAAATTCTTCCTGAAGTATACTAAAGGGTTTAACTTTATTATATGAAACCACTTGACCCAGCTGATTTATTCCCAATTCGTTCATTTTAATTCTGGTACTCTGAAACTCCGGTTTACTCAATGGTTCCAGACAGAATATCGATACTTCTGGATCTATCCCCTCATAGCAGCATATCTCCGAACACCCCTTCCATATTTTTATGGCTTGATTTATTATATATGGATTTTTCTTTCTGGTTCGTCCCCATTGAATCACCTGTGTAGGAGTATAGCCAGGATAGAAAGACTCAATCAGTCTCAATAGTTCTTTTGTTTGGTGGTCACTACTAACCCATTCCCTCAGGTGTGTCATCTGGGCAGCAAAATAGTAATTCTTAAAATTAGGTAGAGCCCAGCCCCCTTTATCTTTTGGTCTAGTAAGTGTCTCCCATTTGATCCTTGGAGTTTTATTTTTCCAAATAAGCGAAGCCAATATACCATTAAGTTTCTTAAAGAATGAACTAGGGATATAAATAGGGGAGTGATGCAATATATATAGAATTTTAGGTAAGATAATCATTTTTATCAAGTTTACTCTACCTATATTAGTTAGGGGGAGCTTCATCCAGTTGTTACATCGGTCTTTTATTTCTACCATCAGGGGTGTTAAATTATGGGCAATGTATCCTTTAGGGTCTGTGGCTATTACCACCCCCAGATATGTACAGTGCTCTACTACCGGAATTCCGACAATAACGTTAGGTCTACTCCTACCGGGGCCAATTAATATATGAGATTTGTCTCTATTTATCACTAACCCCGAATATTTTCCAAATTCCTGAATAGCATTTAGTATTCTAGGGAGGTCCCTACTATAATTTGTTGTACCAACTAAAATGTCATCCGCATACAAAGAAACAAGGCCGTCCACACCGTCCCCCAACCTATCCGCACTACATAAAATTCCCCTCAGTCTACAAGCCAAAGGCTCAATTGCCAGTGCGAACAGGGTGGGGGAGAGGGGACAGCCCTGCCTAGTACCGCGGGTAAGCGGGAAAGGGTCAGTTGTATAGCCATTAACAGATATCCGTGCAGTTGGAGAGTGATAAATAGAGAAAACTCTGTTAATGAACCCTTGCCCAAATCCGAAGGCCTCTAATACAGTTCTTAAGTATAGCCACTCCACTGAATCAAAGGCCTTCTGAGTATCGAAAGAAGCTACGGCGAGATCGGAATCATCTCTAGTACCGCACTGTAAAAAGGAAAAGACCCTCCGTAGATTAATAGCAGTTGATTGTCCAGGTCTAAAGCCCGTCTGATCTGGGTGCACTAATTCATTTAAGACTGAATTCAGTCTTCTTGCTAATATAGCGGCATAAATTTTTTCGTCAACTGTACGTAAGGAAATAGGTCTATAAGACTCTACCTTAAGCGGGTCTTTTCCTTTCTTCAAAATCACAATAATGACTGCCTCTGACATGGATTGGGAAAGCCTTGCCTCTTCTTCCACCGACTGATAAAGATATACAAGTCTTGGGGCCAATATGTCAGAAAAAACCCTGTACAACTCTACCGGGAGGCCGTCAGCACCTGGTGCCTTTCCCCCCGAAAGGTTCTTTAATGCGAATACTACTTCCTCATTGGTAATTGGCTGCTCAAGTATCGCGGATGCCTCCAGCGACAGTTTGGGCAGATCTATACCTAGAATATAATTTTTACATTCTATCCCATTGACTTTTATCTTGGACTGGTATATTTCTTTAAAGTATGAGGCCAGCCTGTCTGCTATCTTGGGTGTTTCAGTTATAATTTCCCCAGCATCTGTTTTTAAACTCACTATCGTGTTAGCTGGCCTTTCTAGCTTTGACATATAAGCCAGCAATTTCCCCGCCTTATCGCCATGCAAGTAACTTCTATGGGAATTTTTCAATAATCTGTACTTGGCCATATCCTGTAGATGACAAATCCAGGCTTTTTGCGCACTTAACCATTCCTGTCTACTGACCTCAGCTCTGTCTAATAAAAACTTTTGTTCTAGAGTCAACATATTATTTTCCAGGGACAACTCTACTGCGTATATTGATCTTTTTATCTGGACAGTCTCTTTTATTAGAATACCCCTTATAAATGCTTTAAATGAATCCCATACAATGATTGGGTTCGCTGAATCGACATTGATACCAAAATATCCGTCCATCTCTACCCTAATTAGATCTAGATCCAGCTTCATCAGCCATCCAGGCCAAAACTTCCAATAGGAATTACCACGAGGAGACTCAGTATCGTACTGGATAACTAGTGGAGCGTGATCAGAGATACCTCTAGCATGATATTCAATCTCAGAGATCCTGTTGACATAGTCTTTGGGAACAAAAGCTAAATCAATTCTTGAAAAGTTATTATAAGAGGGGGAATAACAAGAAAATTGACTTCTCTCTGGAAATTTAACCCTCCAAGCATCGATCCAGCCCAATTCAGATACAATTTTGGCAAACTTTGTATAGCCAGCAATATTAGCAGTTCTAGGTGACCATATATCTACCTTATGGTCCATCACCATGTTGAAATCCCCAAGACACACGTAGCCATTATCTGGCCTGGCTGCAATAAAGTCCATTGCCTTATATATCACCTCCAATTTAAATGGAGGAGGTATATAAATGGCCAGGATGTTGAGTCTCACCGCATTTACCAGGCACTCCAAAAAACATATCTCCCATACTGATCGATCTCCACTGATATTGGTTCAAATGCCAATGATTTTTTAATTAATACCGACACACCTCGTGATGCATTTGTAAACATAGCATGATATGCCTTCTGCAACCATGGGCGCCTAAGTGATAGTTGTTTTTCCCCATATAGGTGTGTCTCCTGTAAACATATTATCTCTGCTCCCAAGTGTTTACATTGACTAAGAACAAGAGACCGCTTAACTTTATCACTGAGGCCTCTACAGTTCCAGGTCAAAATTCTAACCATAACTCATTTTAACAAAAATATCAAAGACCAGACAACTGAGACAGTTCACTGATTATTTCTCCCTCCTCTCGCATCCCCCCCTCCTCCCCCTCCCTTTGCAGACAGATACTAACAAGACACACAACATGAAACGTACACCCCCCACCTCCCCCCTCCCTGTATAACCTCCCCAATAAGGCATACCTAGAAGCTTTACCCCCCCCATATCCCTCTTCTTCTGGAGCTTTACCTAAATACCACCCCTAGTGCGGGCTGTGAGGTGTGCTACGTATATACAGTATGTGTGTGTTGTGTCTTTGTGTATCTGTGCAATGTTTAAGTGTGTGTTTTGTGTGTGTTGTACTGTTTTTTGGGTGTGTGTGGTGAATGTGGGTGTGTGTTGTGCTGTTAGAGGTATGTTATGTGTGTGTGTTGTGTGTATCTGCCCTATGTGTAAGTGCGTAAGGTGTACTATGTATAAATCTGTGTGTGTGTGTGTGTGTGTAGTGTGCTGTGTGTATCTGTGCAATGTTTAAGTGTGTGTTTTGTGTATTGTATTGTTTTTGGGTGTGTGTTGTAGTGAATGTGGGTGTGTGTTGTACTGTGAGTGTTGTGTTGTGTGTATCTGCCGAATGTGTAAGTTTGTGATGTGTGCTACGTATATATGTGTGTGTAGTGTGCTTTGCGTATCCTGGCAATGTTTAAGTGTGTGTGTTCTGTGTGTTTGTTGTACTGTTTTTGGGTGTGTGTTGTAGTGTGTATGGATTTGTATTGTACTGAATGTGGTGTGTTGTGTGTGTGTATCTGTCCAATGTGTAAGTGTGTGAGGTGCTCTACGTATAAATGTGTGTGTTGTGTGCTATGTGTGCGTATGTGGTGTACTGTGTGTGTGCGTTATGTGTGGTACAATGTGTACGTGTGTGTGTTATGCCTGGTCTATGTGTATCCTCAATTATTTCCTAATTGATTAAAGCCTTCACCATAATGTTACAATGTGTCATTCATACTCAATGACAGCAATGAAATCAGGTGTGGAGTTGTTCCTTTATCAACGGTTTCCCAGATCGTCGATCTTGTCCCCAGATCATCAATGAAGGCAAATTAATTTCCCAAAAACGGCTTGGAGGTGCACACCACCGGGTCCAGAGGTATCTTGTTGCCAAATTTGGTGTCTCTGAGTGCCACGGTGTGTCCGCAATGCGACGGACACGCACACACACGCACACAGACTCTTCAACTTATTATATAGACTAGCTGACCCGCCCGGCGTTGCCCGGGAAAACCTTGGGGTTTCTTTATTTCCAAAATTGCTGAAAAATGTCATCTTACAGTATGCTGTGACAAAGACCTAAGATTGAAATTGGTTATAGATTCCACCATAATGTTAGAATGTGTTTGCATTGATACTCAATGATGGCAATGAAATCAGGTGTGGTGTTGTTGTTTGAAACACAACGCTCCTGAGTTGAAAACTTGTATGTGTTGATGAATTCCACATCCACTCCTGAGATTTAGCACCTACTGTATGACATATCCTCCAACATCTGAGGGTCAGAAATCGGTACAAAATCAGAAAGGGACATGTCCACACCTCAATTTCTATACTTTCAATGGTACAGTTTCTAGGGTGTGTAATTACAGGCGCTGAGTGCGTGGGGTCCAGGGTGGGCGTTACTTACCGTGCCATAATTAATTAAAAATTCACTGCTCCCTGCCACTGCCACTCCCCTCACCGAACCTGCCTGCAGCAGTCTCTGAGGTCTGGGTATCTGTAAAGCACATGCACCGAGCATCTCTACCAAACAGTGGGGCAGCCCCTGAGTGTGGGAGCTGGCCACATGATGTCATGACGCGACGCACACTATCCGCACCACTGTAATGCACCACTGGGAATGGGTGCAATGGGCCAAATTTTTCCCTACACCCGCTGGGCCAATCCACTGATCCAGCCATCACAATCATCAATGGATGCATTGATAAGGTTTGGAGTTTAAGAAGTTGAAGAATAAGACTGAGAAAAAGAATTGCCATGTTACAAAGTGTACAATTTACTCAATAAATCGTGAAAAAAATGTAAGTGTACATAGAAGTACAATCAAGAAATGAAAGTAGGATTAAAAAATAAGTTCTGATTCAAACTGAATTGTTTGGATGGGGTGGGTTGTGAAACAAATCTATAGGTGGGGGTATGGATGTTGTGGGCATAATTGGTGTTTGTTACACCTACAGGGGGCCCTCAATTGATGGGATTTTCACTACAGTGTCACTGTCACAGTGTCACCATAGGGGATTCCCAATTGGGGTCCAGGTGGTCTTTTAGGGACCCTTTACAATCCTGTAGGTCTACCAAACACCAATTATGCCCACAATATCCATACCCCCTCCACCTTGTTACCTTTGTTACGCAACCCACCGCCATCCAAACAATTATCAGTTTGAATCAGAATTTATTTTTTAATCCTACTTTCATTTCTTGATTGTACTGTACTTCTATGTACACATTTTTTTTCACGATTTATTGAGTAAATTGTACACTATAACGTGACAAATCTTCATCTCAGTCTTATTCTTCAACTTCTTACACTCATAACATTCAAACAAATGCATGCAGCGCTCATGCCCATCGACCAAACTTTATCTATGAACGAAAAGAGTCTGGGAAACCCTTAAGGCAGAGCAGTGCCTGATATCCAACTGACTAACAGGGTGAGTGCAGTGTAACCACTTTGTATTGATCAATGGGTGCATTGGCCAGGACAAAGATTTATCAGTGCAACTGGCCGGGGAGCGCATTGACAGGCTGGAGGACTGGAGAGACAGATATGGGAAACAAAGTAGAAACGGTACATTAGGTACAGTTTTTATTTGCCGGTACAGACGGTTAAATAAGCGGCAAATTATTTTTTATGTGTTTGTGTGTGTGTATTGTACTGTTTTTGTGCGTGTGTTGTAGTGTATGTGGTTGTGTGTGTTGTATTGTATGTATCTGTCCAATGCGTAAGTGTGTGAGGTGTGCTACGTATATACAGTATGTGTGTGTTGTGTCTTTGTGTATCTGTGCAATGTTTAAGTGTGTGTTTTGTGTGTGTCGTACTGTTTTTTGGGTGTGTGGTGAATGTGGGTGTGTGTTGTGCTGTTAGAGGTATGTTATGTGTGTGTGTTGTGTGAATCTGCCCTATGTGTAAGTGCGTAAGGTGTGCTATGTATAAATCTGTGTGTGTGTGTAGTGTGCTGTGTGTATCTGTGCAATGTTTAAGTGTGTGTTTTGTGTATTGTACTGTTTTTGGGTGTGTGTTGTAGTGAATGTGGGTGTGTGTTGTACTGTGAGTGTTGTGTTGTGTGTATCTGCCGAATGTGTAAGTTTGTGATGTGTGCTACGTATATATGTGTGTGTAGTGTGCTTTGCGTATCCTGGCAATGTTTAAGTGTGTGTGTTCTGTGTGTTTGTTGTACTGTTTTGGGGTGTGTGTTGTAGTGTGTATGGATTTGTATTGTACTGTATGTGGTGGGTTGTGTGTGTATCTGTCCAATGTGTAAGTGTGTGATTTGCTCTACGTATAAATGTGTGTGTTGTGTGCTATGTGTGCGTATGTGGTGTACTGTGTGTGTGTGTGCGCGTGTACAATGTGTTTGTGTGTGTGTTGTGTGGTCTATGTATATCCTCAATTATTTCCGAATTGTTTAAAGCCTTCACCATAATGTTAGAATGTGTCATTCATACTCAATGTCAGCAATAAAATCAGGTGTGGAGTTGTTCCTTCGCAAACGGTTTCCCATATCATCGATCTTTTCCCCAGAACATCAATGAAGGAGAATTACAACTTGGTGTTTTTTAAATTTCTAAGTGAAATTTCCCAAAAATGGCTTCGAGGTGCACACCACCGGGTCCAGAGGTATCTTGTTGCTGAATTTGGTGTCTCTGAGTGCAACAGTGTGTCCGCAATGTGTCGGACACGCACACACACACACGCACGCACACAGACTCTTCAACTTATTATATAGAAGATGAGATTTTACAAATAAGTTTTTATAAAAGAACTGGTATAAATGCGCTCTCTTTAATTGAGTCTATTTCGGATATATCGATCTCCAGTATCATTCTTTAGAGCTGCATAGTTAAAAGTACTCTTTAATATTGAAACTAAATAGAAGTTTACAGGCATCCCACTAATTATGTTATTATTTTGCACCTGATTTGTACAATTAATTGCTGTGGGGATAATAGGCTGGACATCAGTAACAAATGGCGTGATTAAGACATTTGAGGGTGAGAAGCTTGAATTTGATTTTGAGTGTCATAGGGAACCAGTGCAGTGCAATGACTGGTAATAGGACAGCAATGTGCAGTAATGGGATATAGTCTACAGTACTTATATATGTAAGCTAAACACAAGTAAAGATCTATTAATGACAATCATTGAAAATTATAAAGAGCTTTTCTTATCCCTGCAAAAAAAGTTTTTTTTTGCTGGTCATCTGATGTCTCATCAGTATATTATAGCATTTGGGCAAAAACATACAGCCTAATATCCCTATGCATGAGGCTAATATAGCAAATACCTCTACAATGACCATATGTTTCCCCTTACTGCTCAGATAGGCAGGGATGGCACAGACCCACACACTGCAGAACACCATCATGCTGAAGGTGATGTACTTGGCCTCATTATAGATGTCCGGTAATGTCCTCACCATGAAAGCCAGAACAAAGCTCACAGCTGCCAGGAATCCCATGTAACCCAACATGAAATAAAAGGCCAGCACAGAACCCTCATTACATTGGATGATGATAGTCCCAGGATATGTGTCCATGTTATACTCTAGATAAGGAGGAGAAACTGACAACCAGATGACACCATTCAGGACCTGGACAGATGAGCAGATCACCACTAAGGAATTTGGTAGTTTGACTCCCATCCATCTTCTCCAGTAACTTCCAGGTCTTGTGGCCTTAAAAGCGATGCAAACCATTATAGTCTTGGCCAGGACTGAGGACACAGCGATAGTAAATATGACTCCAAAGCAGATCTGTCGCAGTATGCAGGTTATATCCACTGGGCGACCAAGGAAGAGAAATACACAGAGTACACTGAACTCTAGAGAGACGAGGAGAACAAAGCTGAGGTTCTGGTTATTGGCTCTGACAATCTGGTTGTTCCGGAAGAAGATAAATATTCCAAATATGAAGATAATTAGAACAGAAAATAATATAGTTATGCCAGAGAAAATCAAAGTTATAAAGTTCAGTTCATATGAGAGAAACTCTTGTGCTTTGGAAATACAGATGTTTTTTGCATCATTTGGCCATTCAGTGTCGGAGCATTTGACACAATTTTCATTGTCTATAAAATTAAAATGGACAATTATTCAGTTATATCCCTTTCTTTATTTCCCCCTCCATTTATTTTACAAGTACTAGCCCAAAAATAATGGAGTAGCTACATTTTTTTCAGGCAGCTAAACAATTGTTGCTAGATTTACAGTATGATTTGCACACAAACTAATTTTCACATTGCAAGAAATTGCATTTTGGACAGCCTTTTTTACTAAATTAATAACTTTTTGTAAATGATTTTTGTTAAATTTAGAAAATTGTCAAATTGTTATATTTTGACAATGCAATCCGCAGGCAGTGGAGCCATGAAACTACACAAATATCTATTTTTTTTTTTCCATACTTACCTGGTCACCTGGTGGTGTCCAGATGTTCCCTTTATATCCACTGTGTACCCCAGTTTCCAAAGCGGCCTTCAGGATCCTCTTCAGAGGCATCTCCAGTCCCAGGGGTGCATTGCGCGAGTGCGATGACGTGCCGATGATTTCACCGGAGTGCCCGCGCACTTCCACAATGCATCCCTGGGACCAGATATGCCACCGAAGAGGTTCCTGAAGGCCACTATGGACATCTGGGGACACAGTGGATGTCGATGGAACTTACCTGGTCACCACCAGGTGACTAGGTAAGTCATGAAAAAAAATAGGTACTTGTGTAGTTTCATGGCGCCACTGCCCGCAGATTGCATTGTATGCAAAGGGGACATGGAATATGCGTCAAGTAATCCTCGTCCACTCTCCATGCTTCGGGCTTCTTTTCCACATGCGCTAGCCATGCTTCGGGCTTGGTGGCTCGCTGCGCTTGCCACACTTTATAATGTCCACTCCACACTGATGTGGATAGTGGGGGTATGAGCATGTCGGGAGGATGCGTACCACATGCGCTCTCCACGCTTCGGGCTGAAGTAGATAGTGGGGGAGTGCTAAATCGCATTGCATGCAAATCTTGAAAAATATCTCGAACAGAGATTGAAATGCGTTGGTAGTGACTTTTATAGGAGCAGCCAAACTCATCAGGGCAACCAGACAGCCACCAGAGGGACCACTTACGGGGCCCTGTTGAACTTACCATCTGGACCTCAGGAACGTCAGCCAGCCTTAGATGAGTTACCTAGCTCATGTTTTTAGTTATATATTTCTTTAAATAAAGGACCCATTCTGTTTTTATCTTGGCGGAGATCTGGTTTCATTTTACAGAAAAAGACCATATGATACACTTTTTTCAAGTCGTAAAAGAGTGAGTACATGGAAAGGGGGAATCCCCGACTTTATTTGAATACCCATACAGAATAAGGTCGATTGGTTTTATTGTGATGCGCTTTAATATTTCTAAATAGTGTGAGTGCTTCGAGAGTGGGAACCCCCCGATCATATTACCCATCTCAATCAGTTATTTATCATTCTCTGACCTATATAGTGTGTTTTGACGTAACAGTATTACACGGGGGCGAAGCTCTTCGTTGTTTTTTGTCTTTCATATTCAACAACAATACCTATAACAGATTCAACCCAGACATGGGCCCGTAAACAGGGGAGTAATATCTATTTTTTAGCGCTACTACTGTATCTGGTGGAGGGCATCTCTATTCTTCTGTATCGCATGCAAATCGTATGCAGTTCAATGTGATCCAAGGGCAGTGGTGCCATGAAACTACACAAGTACCAAAAAATATTCCAAAATCCGGAAAAATCCCTTATCCAAAATGCTCGTGCATTTCGGATAACGAATACTCAACCTGTATTAGAATACAGTATGTGTATACCAAAATGAGCAATCTGGGGTCTGGAACCCAATTCTAAGCACAGCATGCATTGATAGCATGTTTCATATCATACATAAAGAATGAAGGTGATTTTATATAATGTTGTGAAAAACAAAGTTTTTGTACATTGAACCATCAAAAAGCAAAGGTGGCACTATCTCAGGTTCTCTCAGAAAAAAAGTATTTTGGAATATATTGTATTTATAGGCTAATCAACAACTCATTAAATCTAACTATTGTGTATAAAAATACAAACTTTTATTGATTAATTTAAAAAGTTTCTTTAACCACTTGAAAGGTGGGTTTTGCTGGGGCAGGACAAATCTGCCAGGGCAGGTTTGTCCAGCAAAACCCACCACAGATCGTAGGAGCCCCCCTCACCTTCGCTCCGGCGTTTGTATGCCGGAGGCTGAGCTCCCCTGCCACCGCTGCTCCAGCCGCCAGTCACAGCAGTGACCTCAGGTGGCAGGATTGGGGATGTTCGCGGCGGCTCGGGAGGACTCGGGCGCCTGAACTCCTGAGCACTCCTGAGTCCCCCATGAGCTGCCCCGAACATCCCTGAGCCTGCCGCCTTCATCACTAAATCATCATGTAAAGTGAATGGCGGCCAGAAGCTTGGGAAACGGCAGGGGTCAGGGGAGCTCCGGCATTCGATCACCAGAGCAGAGGTGATGGGGGGCTTGGAGGAAATGTCAGGAGAGGGTGGAGCGATGGGGGTGGGGCCTCTAGAGGTGGTTCACCAGTGGTGCACACCTGGACACCACTGGCATACACCTACTGCATATCAGTGGTATGCCTACAGCTGAGCCAGGAAAATTTCTGGCCATACCACCCAAGGGGTTATGGTACTTGTGTAGTTTCACAACGCCAGCATGGCACCATGCGTCTGTGTCCACATGCAGGGCTGTAAACTCCATGCCGATGTGGATAGTTCGTACCCCTACTATCCACGTTGGCATGGAGTTGATTTTAGATATTTCTGCAAGCATAGCGAACCACCGAGCCCGCATCGCGGGCAAGCGCAGCGAGCCCCGCAAGGGGACACAGACGCACTGCGCCATGCTGGCACTCTGAAAGTATACAAGTACCGTGGTTATTAATAAAAGTTTTGTACATTCATTCTGGAGACAAGTTTTTTTTTTTTTTCGCAAAATATGCCGTTTTCGGGCATTTCCTGAAAATCGCATATTTTATAGGGTGAGATTTGCGGCAAAAATCACATTTTTTAAAGGTGTGATTTTTAGTTAGACTAAAAATCGCATCCAGATGATTTCCCATTAAAAAGGATAGAACTCACATATTTAATGGGTTGCGATTTTTAGTAAAGGTTACTAAAAATCGCAAAAAAAATAGACCAGGTTTTGCCTGGCGATTTTGTCAGAAACATGCACAGATCATTGAGATCTGTGCATGGTTCTGTTGTAAAAAAAATAGTTAAAAAAAAAAAAAGAAAAAAAAAAACGGCGTGCGGTCCCCCTCCTAAGCATAACCAGCACCAGGCTCAAGGTCCAGCGCTGGTTCCCAAAATGACTTTCTCGGCTCCTGATTGGCCGCTAGGCGGCCAATAGAATCATTTTGAGGAGAGGCGCGGAAGATGAAACATCTCTGCGCCTCTCCAGTCTGTGAGCGGGTACCAGCCGGGAGCAGCGCGTCTGCCGGAGAAGATGCCGAGGTCGTCGCCGGGGACCAGGTGAGTAGGATTTCCTTCCTTAGGTACCCTTTTGGACTACTTAGGATCCTGGACCCCGGAGACATCAGCCCTGGAGCCCAGGAACCCGGACCAGCCCCGGAACCAGGACCAAGGCCCCGGAACCGGACTCTTCTGCCCTGGAGCCCCGGACCCAGGATCCAGGGACTGACCTACGGGCTCAAGATAGGTAAGTATCAGTATGTGTGTGTTATGTATGTATTAAACTTTTATTTTTCAGGGTGTCAGTGTGTTTTATTTAACTATTTTTTTGTACTGTAGAACTACAAGTGCCAGCGGGCCCTTCAATGCCCCGCATGCTGGGACTTGTGGTTCTCCAAGTCCCAGCATGCGGGGTAGGCTTGCTGGGACTCATAGTTCTACAGTAGAAGACAATAGTTTTTATTCTTTTTTTTACACTTTGCATCAGCCCAATGCCCACCGCCCAGGGGCATCGGGGACAGCCCCAGACTTTCAGCATGGGCTGGTAAGTCCTGCAGGGGGGGACCCCTTCATTGGGGGGGTCCCCACTTCCCCAGGACCCCTGCCCATGCTGACCAGCCACGGGGATAATGCTTTGGCCGCGGGACCTTATATAATAAGTGTCTCCCGGCTGTGGCATTACCCTGCTGGCTGGTTGGGTCTGGTGCTGGTTCTTAAAATACGGGGGACCCCTAGTCATTTTGTCCCCCGTATTTTGGGAACCAGCGCTGGACCTTGAGTCTGGTGCTGGTTTCATTAAATCAAGGGAACCCCTATTTGTTTGTCCCTCTGTTTTTATGATACCAGCACCGGCTTTTTGAGCCCGGGGCTGGTTATGCTTAGGAGGGGGACCGCACGCCGTTTTTTCTTTTTTTTTTTTTTCAACACAGCGCACTGTACTGAAAATGCGCCGATTTTCATGACTGAAAATCGCACATTTTCAGGACTTAAAAATCGCCCGAAATTGCACCATATCACACTTTTTTGCCAAAAAATGTGGTTTTTAAAAGGTGCGATTTGGTGCGATTTTTTTTTTTGTCTACAAATTCGCACCCTTTTACATTTCGCCCCAGATGTCAATTGCCCCTAGATTATAAACTACCTTTAGAAAGGCTACCTTCCCTCCTACTCTCTTCTCTTGAAATTCAACAACCGCTCTCTCCTAATCAGTGACTGTCTATACCCACATCTCTTCATACTGTAAATTATTAATCTCTCCCAATGGCAGCCTGCCCCTAGTAGTATTCAGGTAACTCCTTTGCTTCAGTACATCTCTGCTGAATTATGTACTGAGAATTGTGGTGCTGGTTGTGGGGTTGTACTGTTATAATGAGTGCCGTATTTACAATATGGCACTCTACATGTGGTGCTGATTGTGAGGTTGTATTGTTATAATGTGTGCCATATTTACAATATGGCACTCTACATGTGGTGCTGATTGTGGGGTTGTACTGTTATAATGTGTGCCGTATTTACAATATGGCACTCTACATGTGGTGCGGATTGTGAGGTTGTATTGTTATAATGTGTGTCATATTTACAATATGGCACTCTACATGTGGTGCGGATAGTGAGGTTGTATTGTTATAATGTGTGCCATATTTACAATATGGCACCTAGAAAAGGATCTAGGAGTCCAAATAGATAACAAACTGGGGTGTAGTGCTCAATGTCATATAGAAACAAAAAAGGCCAACAAAATTCTAGCATGTATTAAAAGGGGCATGGAAACTAGGGACTCAAAAGTAATTATGCCACTGTACAAAGCATTGGTTAGACCGCACCTCGAATATGAAGTACAATTCTGGGCCCCACACTATAAAAAGGACATAATAGAATTAGACAAAATCCAAAGAAGAGTGTGGCACCATGCTGGCGCCGTGAAACTACACAAGTACCATAACACCTTGGGTGGTATGGCCGGAGATTTTCCCGGCTCAGCTGCGGGCATACCACTTTAAGGTACGAGGAGAGATTAAGCAAATTGGGACTATTCACAGTAGAGAAGAGACGTTTAAAGGGTGACATGCTCAAGATGTACAAATATATCAGGGCCAATATAAGAAACTGTCAAACACCCTTTTTTCTGCTAGAAAGGAATATAGGACACAAGGGCATGAGTTTAGATTAGAAGAAAAAAGATTTTGTTCCCTTGGAAGAAAAACTTTCTTTACGGTCAGAGCAGTCAAACTTTGGAACTCTTTGCCTGGAGAAGTGGTGTCGGCAGACAAAATAAATATGTTTAAAATAAGGCTGGATAAACATTTATTGGTTAAAAACATCCATGGGTACAATTAAGAAACAAAATGTGTCTTTATAAATTTCAGTACATACTATATAACAAGGGATAAACTAATAAAACACAGGATGAACTATATGGACAAAAGTCTTTATTCAGCCTTATCTATGTAACTATGTAACATCAATTGTGGCACCTTATACCATTAACCACTTCAGTGGTATGCCCGGAAATTTTCCGGGCTCAGCTGCCCTATCGCAGCGGGCTGTCCCGGAAAATTTCTGGGCATACCACTAAAATGAAGATGTGCGCCAGTGGTGTCCAGGGGCGAAATGTAATAGGGTGCGTTTTTTTAGACTAAAAAAAAATCGCACCAAATCGCACCTTTAAAAATCGCGTTTTTTGCCGCGAATTCGCATATGTAATGAGATGCGAATTAGCGGCAAAAAATGCGATTTGCCGCGATTTTTAGTCATGAAAATGTGCGCATTTTCAGTCATGAAAATGTGCGCATTTTCATAAATGCGATTTTGTGCTAAAAAAAAAAAGTAAAAAAAAAAATGGCGTGGGGTCCCCCCTCCTAAGCATAACCAGCCCCGGGCTCATTGAGCCGGACCTGGTTCCAAAAATACGGGGGGACAAAAGGCATAGGGGTCCCCCGTATTTCTGAAACCAGCCCCGGACTCTTGGACCGGTCCTGGTTCCAAAAATACGGGGGACAAAAAATCTGGGGGTCCCCCGTATTTTGAAACCAGCACCGGGCTCCAACAGCCCGCGGTGTCATGCCACAGCCGGGGGACACTTTTTATACAAGGTCCCCCGGCCAAAACATGAGCACCGTGGCTGGTCAGCCTTGGACGGGGTACCTGGAGGAGTGGGGACCCCCCCAATAAAGGGGTCCCCCCCCCCCAGGCTTCACCCGTCCAGGGCTGAAGCCCGGGGCTGTCACCGGCGTCCGTGGCCAGTGGACGCCGGCCTGATAGGGTTAAATCCATCATACATATCATTACATTGCTTTTTACCGGCGAACTACAAGTGCCAGCAGACCTCCCCCGCATGCTGGGACTTGGAGAACCACAAGTCCCAGCATGCAGGGCATTAATGGGCCCGCTGGGACTTGTAGTCCACCTGTAAAAAGAATGTTTATAAAAAACACACACACAGAGAAGTACAAGTTTATTACACACACACACCTCAATTTTACACCAGCGTTACTTACCATTCCTGGATCCAGCGCTGGTCTGGCTGCTTTACAGCCGGCTCCCCCCGCACTGACAGGCAGTGGGGAGAACCGCTTTCTCCGTTGCCTGTCACCGGCTTTCTCCGTAGCTTCTGTAGCTCTGTCCCAGTGCTACAGAGGCTGAGAGCGTGATTGGCTGAGCTACAGTATGCGTCTCCATGGAGACGCATAGCTCAGTCCTGATTTGCTGAGCTATGCGTCTCCATGGAGACGCATACTGTAGCTCAGCCAATCACGCTCTCAGCCTCTGTAGCACTGGGACAGAGCTACAGAAGCTACGGAGAAAGCCGGTGACAGGCAACGGAGAAAGCCGATTCTCCCCGCTGCCTGTCAGTGCGGGGGGAGGCGGCTGTAAAGCAGCCAGACCAGCGCTGGATCCAGGAATGGTAAGTATGCTGGTGTAAAATTGAGGTGTGTGTGTGTAATAAACTTGTACTTCTCTGTGTGTGTGTTTTTTATAAACATTCTTTTTACAGGTGGACTACAAGTCCCAGCGGGCCCATTAATGCCCTGCATGCTGGGACTTGTGGTTCTCCAAGTCCCAGCATGCGGGGGAGGTCTGCTGGCACTTGTAGTTCGCCGGTAAAAAGCAATGTAATGATATGTATGATGGATTTAACCCTATCAGGCCGGCGTCCACTGGCCACGGACGCCGGTGACAGCCCCGGGCTTCAGCCCTGGACGGGTGAAGCCTGGGGGGGGACCCCTTTATTGGGGGGGTCCCCACTCCTCCAGGTACCCCGTCCAAGGCTGACCAGCCACGGTGCTCATGTTTTGGCCGGGGGACCTTGTATAAAAAGTGTCCCCCGGCTGTGGCATGACACCGCGGGCTGTTGGAGCCCGGTGCTGGTTTCAAAATACGGGGGACCCCCAGATTTTTTGTCCCCCGTATTTTTGGAACCAGGACCGGTCCAAGAGTCCGGGGCTGGTTTCAGAAATACGGGGGACCCCTATGCTTTTTGTTCCCCCGTATTTTTGGAACCAGGTCCGGCTCAATGAGCCCGGGGCTGGTTATGCTTAGGAGGGGGGACCCCACGCCGTTTTTTTTTTTATAAAAACACTTTTACACATTTTTATTAACAGAACCATGCACAGATCTCAATGATCTGTGCATGGTTCTGTCAAATTCGCCTGTCAGAACCTGGTCTATTTTTTTTGCGATTTTTGGTAACATTGACCAAAAATCGCACCCTATTACATTTGCGAGTTGTATACTTTATAATGGGAAAACATCTTGATGCGAATTGAAATGTGACTAAAAATCGCACTTCTAAAAGTGCGATTTCGCGGTAAAATGTGCGATTTTTTACCACGATTTTCAACCTATTAAATGTGCGATTTTCGGAAAATGTGCGATTTCGGCCGTTTTTGACCAAAAATCGCACATGTCTAAAAAATCGCACCCTATTACATTTCGCCCCAGGTGTGCACCACGGACGCATCACCTGTCCGGGAACCCCTCCAGTGGCCGCGCTGCTCTCCCCTCCAAACAATCCCCCTCACCTATTCATAGCGAATTGTACGATGGAGCTCCCCTGCTCCCCGCTGCCATTAGTTCTAGTAATAAGCAGGCAGCAGGCTCGGGCATGTTCAACGCGGCTTGGGGGGACTCAGATTTTTGGGCGCCCGAGTCCTCCCCAGCCGCCCCGAACATCCCGAGCCTGCCACCTACTATAATCGGTGGCTGGGGCAGTGGCAGGGCACAGGACATCCGGCGAATGGCGCTGGAGCAGAGATGAGGGGGAGGGAGAGCGACTGGAGGGGGGGAGAGATGCGGGGGGTGGCCCACAACTCTGTGGTGGTTTTTTCTGGGGCCGGACAAACCTGGCCAGGTAGGTTTGTCCGGCCCCACAAAAAACCACCACTCAAGGGGTTAATATCCACGTCATCTCTTACTTAAATATTCATCTCTTCTAATGGCAGCAATATAATGTAGTAGTAGTAGTAGTAGTAGTAGTAGTAGTAGTACTAGTAGTAGTAATATTAATAATACAGAGTGTATTCTTCATTACTCTAAATATATATATATATATATATTTTATTATTAATATGTGTTGTTCATTTTTGCCAAAAAACAGATATCAGTTCAACTTAAAATTAAGTCTATTGTGTATAACGTAATGTGCACCACTCAAAATCAGGCCTCATGCAGACAACTCAGAATCAGCCCTCATGTGCACAACTCAGAATCAGGCCTCATGTGCAAAACTCAGAATCAGGCCTCATGTGAAAAAACTCAGAATCAGGCCTCATGTACACAACTCAGAATCAGGCCTCATGTTCACAACTCAGAATCAGGCCTCATGTGCACAACTCAGAATCAGACCTCATGTGCAAAACTCAGAATCAGGCTTCATGTGCACAACTCAGAATCAGGCCTCATGTGCACAACTCAGAATCAGGCCTCATGTACACAACTCAGAATCAGGCCTTATGTGTATAATTCAGATTCCATCCTACTGTAGTATACTCAACTTTTCCAAAGAGGTTTTTTTGGTACTCATAAGAATTTTCAGCAAATTACAGTGTGTGTCATGGGACAATCTAACATACAGTATACAATTCACTCATCTCTATTAAACACAACAAATGGGTTTGTTTCAAAGTATATGTGGATACCTAATACTATTGGCTAGAGCACAGATTACTGTGCTGGAGGTTGGATTCTGATGCTTATTATGATGCATCCTTGTGTGGGGTGAACAACATCTATCCATGTAGTGCATGTCATATTACACATATTTCAGTCACCAGTACACAGATTTTTTGTTGTTGTATACTTGAAGTTGCCATCACTACTGTTTCCATGGAAGCAGCTGTGATAGCTCTGTATGGTAATGTATGGTATGGTAATGCAACAGTAGGAATCAATAACAAGTAGAGGCCTTCAGCTTCAGTATGAGCTAACCTGCATCCTTGGACACAAGCATCCTGTCACTCAGGGCTGGTGATAGGGTGTCCAGCGCCCTCCTGCGAAACTTTATAATTGCACCCTCCCTCCCATATTTAAGACAATTCAATTGCATCATATCGTAGCACAAATCCACAGTAGTAACCCACCTTATACACATAATACCCACATGAGTAGTGACATACAGTGTGAAGAGCGAAGAGGCAGGAGAAAGTGGGGGAGAGATGCAGGGGAGAGGGCAGATAATGGGCAGGTAAAGGGGAGGGGGGCAGATGATGGGCAGGGTAGGAAGCATATGGGTATAAGCTGGCCAGAGATAGGGGGGGCAGATGTGGGGAGAGGGGAGATAGATTCTAGGGATTGAGCATGGGGCAGATGCTGGATAGAGAGAGGGTGGTACAGATGTTGGGCAGGGAGAGGGGGACAGGTGATGGGCTGGAAGGTGGGTACAGATGCTGTACAGAGAGAGAGGGGGAGAGATGCTAGGCAGAGAGAGGGGAAGAGGATGGGCAGAGAGAAGGGGACAGATGGTGGGTAGGGAGAGGGTGGGCGGATGCTGGGCAGAGAAAGGAGGACAGGTGCTGAGAAGAGGGAGGGGTTATAAATGGTGGGCAGAGAGAGGGGGTGGTTTGCAGGCAGTGGGTGGATGGTTGATGGAGAGGGGGATGAATAGATGGCAGGTAGGAAGAGCGGAGGACAGATGCTTGGCATAGAGAGAGGGGTGTATGGTGGGCAGACAGAGGGTGGATGGTGGGCAGGGAGAAGGGGGCGGATGGTTGGCAGGGAGAGGGGGGAAAGATGCGGGGCAGGAGGGGGTAGCAGATATTAGGCAGAGAGGGGAGTGAGTGTCAGGGTAAGAGAGAGAGGGGCGGAATGAGGAGAGATTAAATTACTACAAGACAGGATGGACGTTGGGGCATAGATGGACAGAATGATGGACAGGAGGGGCACAGATAGGCACGGAACCATATGGGGGCATGTATAAACAGATGGGGGAAATGGATAGACAGAAATTGGGGGAATAGATGGACAGATGCGGGCATGGATTTAACAAAGGACTGGGGCGGCATAGACTGACTATCTCATACATAGATACACTGCCTCCATAATACATACAGTACATACATACATACATACATACATACTGCATCCCTCAGACATACAATACATACATACATACACTGCCTCCCTCATGCATACATACATACATGCATACATACATACATACATACAGTATGTCCCCAAAATGACATCCATACATATATCCCCAAGATATTATTAATATTAACATACCACTGGCCCTTGGTGAAGGGCCCGCCAGCAGGTGTTTGCGGGTTCAGGGAAAGTGTCCACTGGCAGAGAAGCAGCAGCAGCTCAAACCCGGGAATACAAGATCAGTGCTGGCGCTGGACGCCTCTACCGTTACGCCACTGGAGAGAGGGGGCGGGGCTCAGCACCGCAGTGTGGAAAGTAAAGGGATTTCCCCTGCTACTGCCCTCCTATGTAAGCCCCGGCTCCTGAGTCCCGGCCATCCATACTGCTGCTGCTGCTTTTATCCCATCCAGCACTGACGCCACTGGAGGGAGGGGGCGCGGCTCAGCATTGCAGCGTGGAAAGTAAAGGGACTCCCCCTGCTGCTGCTGCCCTCGTATGTATCGCCAGTTCCTGAGTCCCGGCCGTCCATGCTGCTGCTGCTGCCTTCATCCTGGCTGGCGCTGCTGTATGTCACACACTGTGATGTGACAGGTGCACCGCACATCCCTCCCTGCACAGAGGCAGAGCAGGGAGAGCACCTATACAACAGGGCGCCTTCCTGCTTTGTAGGCTCTGCTGAGCAGGTAGCGCCGGCCCTGCTGTCCCTCATCCACCAATGGTAGGTCCGCGACACCCATTGCAGTTAATCTTCATGCAACCACAAATATCCATGGGTTCTTTACCCTCCCTAAATGGCAGCAACATGCCACATCACCGCTTCCTCCCCATCTTCCAAATGGCATCAGACTGTCTGTCAATCACTTATAGTATGATACCACCTGCACCCTGTTCAAACACACACACATACAAACAAACAGTATGGGTCCAGTGCATGCGCACAGCACTTATAATTGGTAATTTGTGGTGCAGGGCACAGCCCGGACCATACCTGAATCAGACCCATTGTGCCCATTATATTAACTATGTTCACTGTTTTCGATTTGCTTTATTTGTGCTGTAATACTTATCTTTGAGTCCTGATTGAAAGAAAAGCACTATATAAATAAAATAATAATTATTATTAGTTCACCAAAATGCTACTGCAATGTACTTTCTCTTTCAACTCTAAAGCTGTGTACACACGGGGGTGATAGGCGCTGAAATCGCTGGAAATATGGTCGCAGGCGACCATATTGCCAGTGATGGAAGTGTGCCCCCGGCGATAAATCGCAGGGTGCGCGCTCCCGTTTTCAGCCCCATTCTAATCGCTGGTCGCAGGAGCTTGCTCCTGTGACCAGCTGATTACCTCTGTGGCTCCCCCAGCAGAGGTTCCTTTTCATCAGCGACCATCTCTGGTCGCTGATGAAAAGGAGAAACTGAGCAATATATTGCTCAGCCATATATTGCTAGCAATATATGGCTGAGCAATATATCTCACCCGTGTGTACGGGGCATAACAGTTTTTAATTTTACTTTGAGCTGTGACAGTTTTTAGCCCACAAACTTTCCACTCCACCACCAGTCCCTATCTGCTCCCACCTCCAAAGTCTTCACAGCTCCCTATCTCCTTATCCTGCAAGTTTGAAACAGACATACTGGGTGAGATTTAATAGGATGAGAGATTCAAAAAGTGAGAGATTTGGTAAGAAATCTCCAGTTTTTTTTAAAGCGGCAATCATTTACACTGTAAAAACCAGTTTGATTTTGAAGTGTAAATGATTGCCGCTTTAAAAAAACTGGAGATTTCTTCCCAAATCTCACACTTTCTGAATATCTCATCCTATTAAATCTCACCCATAGTATGTGGAGTTAGTTTTTCTTTTAAATGTCAAAACTTTACAATAGCATTCATTAAAGAGAATTGATTGTATCAAAATTAAATTATACTAATAAAAGCACAGGTATAAAAAAACAAATACACTGAAACATATTTAAGAAAAAATAAAGAGTTTTTTTGCAAATAATTTATAGAACCATATGAATCAACATTAAATAAAAAAAAAAAAATCTATTGAGCTGTTGTAAACCAGTCCATATGCGACTATAGTCTTGACATATTGTTTATCATACTTTTGAATCGAGACAATTAGTGTCCATAGAAGAGGAGCGCTTAAATGCAGCTACTATGGTAGTTGCTACAATGTTGCATTCAATATTGAAATTTCCCTTGGTTAGTAAGTGTTGCATTTCTCCTAGTTCATAAAGTGAATAGTGATACCTCAAGCCGTGAAATGTCTACTTAAATATGGTATATTTACCTGACTGGAGCCTGAATCCTGAGCGTGTTGTTTCTGCTGTTGTCTGTGGAGGTACCACCTAGGCCGCATTGACTTTTGTTTGTAACAGACAAGCCTGTCAATTCCGGGGTTTCGGAGTCTGAGGCGTAGTACGGTGTCTATCGGTGGAGTCCGTGGGCACACTCTGTGTCCTAAGCTGCTTGTAGTTTTGTTCCCACTGTGATAATGTAAGAGGAACGGGGGCAGGGCCTACATGCACCAATCGCTGCACTTACTTGGGTGAAGAGGCACACGGGTTAAGAGTTTGATTAAGGAGAACAATAAGGAACTGTTTGGACATACTTCACCATTTTGTTCATGCATTTCTTTTTCATGTACTTTTCATGTAATTTCATGTAATTTTCATGTCCCGTGAAAATTCATCTGTAAGGATTCACTCAATCCATTCGAGGACCAGTTTTGAAAACCATACATTTGAAGGGAAGTAATATTTGCATTTTATGAGCGCCAGTATTGTCTCTGAATCTTGTATCTGCTGCACTTACTCACTGCTCTCAGTCTCTTACCTTCAGGCCGACGATGGTCCCGGTTTCTCTCCTCCTCCTCAACTGTCTGCAAGGACAGGGATGGGGAGTCCCGCTAGAGGGGGAGGGGATGGATATCAAAGGCATTACTGGCCTCAGACTGGTTACACCCGCTTGTGGAACACAGTGAGTGCAACCCAGGTGGGGAAACGCTCCAGGGGAGGGGAAGGAGCACACACAACAGAGGACAGACACAACACCAATTCTACTCACTGGGCACTTGTACCTTGATCTACGAGCTGGTGAGGTTCCAAGTCTCGGCACCTACCCTGCGGCCTAGCGCCACCTAGACAAACCCTGTTGCCTACCGCAACCTGCGGCCTACCACCCCCTACACAAACCCTGCAGTCTAGCACTTCCTAGACAACCCCTGCGGCCTAATGCAACCTGTGGCTTAGTGCCACCTAGACAAACACTGTGGCTTAGCGCCGCCTAGACAACCCTTGCGGCCTAGAACAAACTGCAGCCTATCGCTGCCTAGACAAACCCTGCGGCCTAGCGCAGTACAATGCAATAAATTGCTTCCTAAGGGACACCATAGAAATGGTAGCTAAAGACACAGTACAAATACTATCTAAAGCATGGGTCCTCAAACTGCGGCCCTCCAGATGTTGTGAAACTACAAATCCCAGTATGCCTTGCCACAGTTTTGCTATAAGGGAGTGTTAAAACTGTGGCAAGGCATGCTGGGATTTGTAGTTTCACAACATCTGGAGGGCCGCAGTTTGAGGACCCATGATCTAAAGATACAGTACACAAGCTATCTAAAGATAAAATACAAAAGTTATCTGAAGACACAGTACAAATGCCATCTACAGATACAATACAAAAGCTTTCTCTGGGGACTTACCTGACCCATTGATCCCAGGGTCTATCGTAAGTCTGTGCAGGAGCCTTCCTTGGTCATCCCATTGCTGCTCTCACTGCATCCATAGCGGCAGCAGCAGCATACTCCTCTGCCGCCAGAGCTGCATCCACCCCCCGCCCTCCATTATATCTCCCCAACAGGGGCTTCTGGGGCCGGTGACCACCCAGCAACTTCCGGTGCAGCGGGCACGGCTTTTGGTATCACAGTTGCCACGAGATGGCTGGAGGGGTAGGCACGTTGGTGGAGTCCTACATTAGCAGTCAATGATTGTTGTGGGCTGCAAAATGTGTTATACCACACCCAGACTGAACACCTGAGTGAAAATCAGCTAGCACTTTGTGTCCTGCCACAGACAAACATCAAACAGAGGTAGCAGCATGATCTCCATATTCAATCCACAGAGAATTTAAATGTCTGCAGATATTCTCTATTTAGGTCCAGGAGCCAGTTACCAATTACCGTCAGGAATGGTGAGAGCAACAGCAGGCTACATGGGTATCGGTGTATGGTGACAGATCCCTCCTGCACACGCCGCGCTGCACCACAGACCTCTGCAGCTATCCACCAGGGAGGATGGAGAGCTTACCACCAAGCGGCGGCTATCGCAGTGGGAAATAAACTTCAAGTGGCACAGGGCAGAGTGTGCACCCACGGACTCCACCGATGCACACCGTACTATGGACCTTATTCTAGTTCACTCTTTCTGAGAAAATCCTTCTTAGATGGACAAAACAATGTGCACTGCAGGTGGGGCAGATGTTACTTGTGCAGAGAGAATTAGATTTGGGCGGGGTTTTACTTCAAAGTGAGATCTATATTGCAGTGTTAAAATAAAGCAGACAGTATTTACCCTGCACAGAAACAAAATAACTTACCCAAATCTAATTCTCTCTGCACATTTTACATCTGCCGCCCTGCAGTGCACATGGTTTTGTCCATCTAAGAAGTATTGTCAGAAAAAGTGAACTAGAGTAAGGCCCTATGCCTCAGACTCCAACACCCCGGAGCTGACAGGTTTGTTTGTTACAAACAAGAGTCAATACGGCTTATGGTGATTCCACCACAGACAACAGCCGAAACAAAATGCTCAGGTTTCAGGCTCCATTCCGGTAAATAAACCATATTATAGTAGACAGTCCATGGTTTGAGGTATCTCTCTTCATTTTATGAACTAGGACAAATGCTACACTTACTAACCAAGGGAATTTTCAATATTGAATGTAACATTGTAGCAACTATAATAGTAAATGCATTTAAGCGCTGCTGTTCTATGGACATTAATTGTTCAAAAGTCTGATAAGTCAAGTCTATAATCACATACGGATGGAGCTCCTGCCATTACTGTAGGTACTGGTGATTCTATCGCCAATTGTCAGGACCCGCCATCAGATGTAAGGGGGCGCGTGCGTAAGAGAATGCTTGTGCGCAATGATGTAAGGGAATGCTTGTGCGCTGCATTCCATCTGAGCCCACTGCACACAAAGAAATCATTTTGTCCGTCAAGCGGCCTCTAGTGGTCACTGGTGGTACTTTGCATTATAAAGGTAAGGAATATAGATATTATTATTATTATTATTATTATTATTATTATTATTAATCTTATTATTATTATTTTATGTATGGCACAATCACTTTTATTTACTTAGCATTTTGAAGATAACATAACTAATGAATTGTTAATTAATTAATAGCATTTCATTTTCTTTTTACTACACTTGTTCTTGCAAAAGAAAAGCAAAAGATATTATACATTTACCAGACTTACTAGATATTTCTCCCTCTGAACACGGCACACAGATATAGCAGCATGCATGGTATCCTTCCCGGGGGGCTTTTCTGAATCCATGGAAACACTTTTCAGAACACTGTCCATGCGGCATCTATTGAAAGAAAGATTTATGTTTCAGCAGTGGCGTAGCTACATATGTGGCAGACCCTGCGGTGGCTTGGGGGAGCAGCGCCAGCAGGGTCTGTGGTGGGCGCCGCTGGCTGAATTGACATGTGACCCAGGCAGCAGTGAGCCCTGAGCTGGTCTCACCCTGTACATATCTAATGAGCGGGACCAAATGCAGTGCATATTTAATGAGCAGGTCCCCACACCATGCATATGTAACTACGGCTCCTGTAGCCCATCGCCTCACCCCTTCCTCGGGGAGGTGCCGGAATTTTTTTGGGCAGGGGGAGAAAAATTTATAGCTACACCACTGTGTTTCAGCAGTATAAATGAATATTCCATAATCTCCATCTATTTAATGCTATTAGCTGTGGATCAGTATAACCATCTGTATCTTTAGTGGGAAGCAGAAAGTTATTGAAAAAAACAGTTGCAGAAGTATTACCTAAGTGTTCAGAGCTTTTCTATTTGAAACTTTAGGGCATGGGTCCTCAAACTGCGGCCCTCCAGATGTGGTGAAACTACAAATCCCAGCATGCCTTGCCACAGTTTTCCTATAAGGGAGTGTTAAAACTGTGGCAAGGCTTGCTGGGAATTGTAGTTTCACAACATCTGGAGGGCCGCAGTTTGAGGACCCATGCTTTAGGGGCTTTATATTATAGGGTGCGAGCAAATCTATGAGTTCAAACATTCATCAACCTGCAGCGAGAATGATGTGAGTGTTCCAAAACTCCAGAGTCAGTGCAAGGTGTTTGGGCACCCTAAGCAAAACTTCAGCCAACTGCAACCACCACGCACACACCGTTAACGCCTTTCTAGAACTTCAGATGAACATATGGAGGTGTGTCTTTTAACACCTGCTGTTTTCATTAAGTTCAACAAGTATGCCTCTCTGAGTCATCTTTAGTTCCAGGATTACTATATTATGTAGCCCTTGGGCAGCTGCCTAAAGGTACCCAATGAAAAAATGGGGGGTGGTCACAGCGCTAAATGTTAAAAGTGTGCAGGGGCTGCTCAGTGGAGTAGTCTTATCTCCAGTTAAATGTGTAAAATGTAGGTAGTACCAAGCGCTCACCTTCTATCAATAGTATATGTATATTATCAATGCAGTGAAGACAATATGATGAAGGATCTGTATCTGATGAAAATAAATGAAATGAGAATAAACTATGTGTTTGAGGAAAGTCTGTGTTTATTTGTTGTAATGATTGCGAGTTCTGATGGTGTTGTGCGGTTCTCAGTTAGTGAGACGGGACCAGCAGAGGATGGGTTAAACGAGCAGGTTTAATAAATGAACTCATACAAAGGATAATATAACTGGCATCAATACTTCTTGAATACTTGAATAATAATAATAATAATAATAATAATAATAATAATAATAATAATAATAATAATAATAACTAGCAAGAGTCTCTGGTATATGGCAATGAACACAATCACAGTCTTTGCAGAAAGAATTAAACAAGATGGCAGTCTTTGCAAAAGAAAATAATCAAGATTGCAGTCTTTGCATAACAATGGTTTAAACACTTGATTTAAATGAAGAAGAATACCTGAAGATTGGATACTTGGAAGATTGGATGGATGAATGATTGATGACTGAAAGAAGTGAAGATTGGATGATTGGAGATTGGATGAATGGAGATTAGACAGCAGGGTATGAAGATGAGCCAAGGGATCTCCAAAAAGGAAGGCAAGTGATGCTTTGGTTCACAGGAGACTGCAGCAATGGAATCCGAGGACAGCAGGGTATGAAGATGAGCCAAGGGATTTCCAGGAAGGAAGGCAAGTGATGTGTGTGTGGCTCAATGGAGACTGCAGCAAGGACAACCAGCTGGAGAGTGCAGTGCATAGGCACTAGGATGGCCAGGAACTTCCCCTTGCTTGCAGGCTAAGGAAACAATTTATTGTTATGCCAGGAGCCCTGGTACAGGATGTTATGCCAGGGAACAGGGTGCTGGAGATCAGGCGTGAGCCCGTAGCCGGGACCGCTGGTTAGGACGGCCACGATGAACCCTACTCTGACTCTGTTGAGTACCTCGGGCAGATGTCAAACCCCTGCAAGAGCTAATGTTCACCTTTGGCCGCCGCATTCGTAGGAGCGAGTTAGGCCAGCTCCAACCCCGATGCAGCCAGGACTTATGAGATGACAAAGAGCTTGTGATCGTCAGAGGTATGCTCAAGAGGACACTCTAACTACAGGGCCTAAACTGAAAATAACCCTTATCTACTGGCACCTGGCCATGGACGGGAGTGCGACCCAGTCGCAAGCACAAGGGGTAGAATACGGAGAGTCACCACTCAATAATAAGAGAAGACACAATAGCGAATCCCTAAAACAAAACACAAATTGGATAGCGGATTCTGCTGCCTAACCAGGATACCTAAACGCTGGAGCAAAATAACAGGGATTAATGCACTGGTTAACCACCAGTTAGAGAGACGGGCCAGGCCCACTGCAGAGCTGAGACCAGAGCCACAAACTAAAGGAGCAGGCTGGGCAGCCAAATAAACAAAAGGAACAGGCAAACTGCTGGGGAACAATAAGGAAAATACCTGGATCCACCAGAGCACTTACGTGACTCAAGGAAGGAGAATAACAATGGGAAAGGTCTGAGCAACAAGGAGCTGAACCAAAAAACCATCTGGAGCGACTGAACAGGAGCAGAACCGAGGAGAGAAAACAGCTGAGCTGCAGCTACCTGCACAGGAAACAGGAACTGGACACTAGAAGCAGGAAGCTATCACTGGCAGAGTATTGCAGGAGAGCCTTCCCTATAAAGGGCTCAAGTGATTAATTACACCTGGAGGAGATCCAGGCAGCTCCCAAGCTTGTGCTTAACGAGCTTATTACCTCGCAGACTAGTGAATAATTATCTCCCAGAATATTGAGCTGATATGGCACAGACCTACCACTGGAGGGCACCAGTGAGTCAAATGACAAACACAAATTGAACAGAAAACAAAACAGGCTGAACCATTCAAACTGGTTCCTGACAGTTGTACTGACACAGATGGGCCTAGGCAGCTCCCCTTTATACCAAGGGAAGAGCTGCCATAGGTCAACTGAACAGAATGGGAGGAGAAGCCCTCACCTGGCCAATACTGCTTTTGCCCTCAAGCAAGATGGTGGCACCATACTCCAGTGCTGGCCTCCTGATAGCCAGACTGCCACACCTCTGTAAGGAACCTTGCTTGCTGCTCACAGCTGCACAACACTACCACTGCCTACCCGACCAGGACCCCAGCGTGCACACGTCAGCCATCGGCAGGCAAAGACGGGTGAGTACTGTACCCGACGTGGTAAGCCGTGGCAGGGCGTGACATTTGTATTCAGATGTAATTCCTGGAGTCTTGGTCGACAGGTGGACCTACACAGTATCACTCTTTCAGGATCTTTAAGGGTATAAGGGTATCTCTGATGGATCCCTTAACTCGGGACCTATGTCCCTGATAGGTGACTGCAGTGGTCTCAATTGGGCAGTGGGCAGGTGATGGATTTTTGGAATGGGGATGGGTGTTCACTTCTGTGTTTAAATGGGAAAAGTCAAGAGGTGTTTAAAGTCTCTGTAATGCATGGAGTTGTAGGTAAGGAGCGGCATCCTGCTAGCTTGCCTCTTACCCTTTCAAATGTCCGGTGGTAGCCCTGTGCAGGGAAGTCAGTTTGCCATATGTGTATCGTGCAGCTGCACGTACCTGGCCCGGCTCCACAGGCACTGACTGTGATGTTGCTTACGGGACGCCAGTCTCGTGAGATCTCGGCCATTTCAGAGTGCATCACTCCAGTGACTGTTCGCTCGACTCCTTGGATGGAGAAGACTGTGCTGTAAAGAGATCCCCAACGCATTTCAGCCTCAGCGGCCTTTTTCAAGGATGTTTAGTGCAGAATCTGGTTATGGTATATATTCAAGGAGGGCGGGTCCTCCTGCAGCACCTCCTGTGCTGATTGGTGCTAACACTAACCATGTTTCAGTGGTGATAGGTGGGTAGGGATTTTTCTCCACCTTAGTGGGTGGATGTTACTTTTGACAATACAGCAATTGGTCACTGATTGACGTGTTGCTGTGGGATAAAAAATGGTGATGATAGAACTGAAAATGAATGAGTGATCTTGGAATTGAAGAATGATGCTGGTGAAAAAGCTGTACTTATATGTACAGTATATGAGTAAAAAGCATTGATGCATGATAAAAGGGAAATTGAAATGAAATGAAATGTTAAACTAATAAAACTAATAAAAATGAGTAGAACATATGCAACTGAAAAATACATTAAATAAAACATTAAAAATAATAATGAAAATAAATATAAATAAAAATAAAACAGAAAATTAATTAATTATAAAAAATATATTAATACATATAAATAAAATAAAAATAAAGTTACGAATAATTAATCAAAATAAGATAGTGAAAAAAAATGGATCTAAAGAATAGAAATAAATGGATGTGTTTATGGGGATCAAGAGAAAAAAAAAAGAAAAAAAAGAGTAGAGATGAATGAGGGGAAATATATAGAGTGTACAATTTAAATGAGCATGGAGATGTGGAGAGGGGGTGTATCACAGTAAGAGTGGCAAAAATATGATTATTTTAAACATTGACTATAGTGAAATTCAATGTTCAAGCCTTTAGGGGCCATTATTTTTAATGTATAGATCCAAAATAATTCCCTCTTATTGAGGGCATCCAAATAGTTGCCTCCTCTCCAATTTTTTTGTGGTGTTTCTATGGCCATGAAGAATAAATCACTTGGATTGCAGTTATGTATGTTTTTGTATTGAAGTATCACTGTGATTCTCGTAGCATATGCAAATGTTTCTGATATGCTCATAAATTAGACTTTTGGGGGCTGTATTGTTCTACCTACATATTCTAACCCACAGGGGCATCTCAGGAAATATATGGCTCCTTGGTTTTCACATGAGTTTTGTTGTTTTGCTATGAATCTTTCTCCTGTTTTTGCTGCTGTCCATGTTAGTATTCTTTTTGCTGTCCTTTTGTTTATGTTCTTGCACCCTGTGCATTTCCCTCAGTAGATGAAACCTTTAGTGGTGGTAAATGTGGTTTGTACGATTGTTTTGGGTTTTATATGATTATTGACAAGTCTTTGTTTTCGAGCCATGGTCTTTGGCGGCCACTTGTGTATATGATGTAACTGTTGACATCAACATTTTTTCTATATGTCCTATTGTGTAATTTGTTGTCTATGTATATCTCTAGGGCCCTTATTCTGCTTGGTGCGGCCGGAGCCGCATATGCGGCTCCGACCGTGCAGGCGAATCCCCGCCTTCCATACGGATCGCCACGGCCGTCCGTACGCGGACATGTGGCGGTCCGCATGAAAATGGCGGGGGATACGCCTCCACCATCTTGGAGCAGCCCCCTGCATTCGATGGTTGCCGACCATCGAAGGCAGGGCCGCACGCTCCACCAGCTCCCGCAACCATAGACCTCACGGACACTTGTCCGTGTGAAAGCATGTATGGGGGCGGGCAGCTGACATCCGGCGATGTCAGATGCCCGCCCCCAACACATGCGTCACAGCCTCATTACCATGCGTACGCCCCGTGTTTGCATGGGAATGCCCATGAAACGCGGGGCGTATGCATAGGGAAATGAGGCTAAGTAGCCCCTCACGCCCCTATCCACCCCCTTTGCGGCGGTAAAAAAAATTGTGCGGCGATTTCGCCTGCACATGCGCAGAGTGCCCTCTGCACATGCGCAGAGCGAAAACATCGGCGGAACGGCCGCATGCGGCCGTTACCGCTTAGATCGGAATAAGGGCCTAGATCTAGAAAGTGTACTGATTCTGTGCTTACGTTTGTTGTGAATATTAAGTTTCTCTTTCCTCTACCTCAATGTTAAGTTTCTGTCATGACAATGACAGAAACTTAACATTCACAACAAACTCAAGCACAGAATCAGTAAACTTTCTAGATCTCGAGACAACAACAAATTACATTTTTTTTGTATCTTCTTTCTCTATATACAGATGTATCCACTTTAACCTTTGTGTATATACTGCCATGCCAAAGATTTTGACTTGCCTTCACTGCTTTTGCTTTTGTGCTGTGTAAATCACAGTTTGCTTTGACAATTCATAGTTTCACCACTGGGTGGCCAGGGCATCACATAATGTAGCATTCTGTCTACTTTTATTCTACAATTAACTAATCTGCTTTGTGCAAAAGGGATTTTTTTTCAGAAGTGTCAGAGTGTGATCTTCTCTTCTTTGGAAGGTAAGAAGCTTCTGGCTGTGATAAGGGAGGGCGTGGAGAGGATCAATCCTGCTTTGAAATTTTACATGTAATCTTGTAGTGTGTACAAATACAATACAGGTATAATGTATTATGCACTGCATTAAAATTGAGGAGATCAAAAATGTCAAACGGTACATACAGGTTTTAATGCGTGATTCACATAAAGCTGCCAATTAATTTCAAGAAACATTTTGGACAACCTGTTCTGGAAAAACCATGAAAAAATCATGTCTACCTTTCCCATATTGACCTATTACTTATGTCGACTTTATGCCATGTCGACATAAACCATGTCAACCTTTTTGCAATTGGTGTCAACCCATTAAATTATGACCTATCTATTGTCAACTCATCAACTGCATCCCAACTAAGGGTCGGTGCAAAGTTTCTCAGCACCCTGGAATATGCATTACTTATCAGCCACATAATCACTGCTGAAGTCTGGTACCAGTTTAAGACATTTAACAGCATAATTTTGTCCCATTGGTCCATTACAAAATATTAGTTATTTTGTGTGCACTGTGACTGTGATTGCTGTCACTCTGCTGTGTGGGGATGGGGGGAGGAGGCACACAGAGCTTCCACTGCTGTGATTGGGGAGGGTGATGGGGTGGTATGGATCATTAGGTCTACAGCAGTTATGTCAACAAGCATTGGGTTGACACCATTAGGTCAACATGGGTCTAGGTCACATGTCATTAGGTCAACACAAGCATTAGGTCTACATGGGCAAGGTTGACAGGCAAAAGGTGAATATGGACACTGAACCAATGCACAGTTCCTAACTGTATAGGTGTGAAAATTTAAGTGTGAGAGGCCTTTGAAATACCGTAGATTCCTTTTGGGGTAGAGATAGCAGTATCCTGGCTGGGTACCTGTAATTTGATATGAACAGTGACCCTTAAGCAAATCAGAGCCTGAGTTTATTAATGCAAAAATTGCAGTTATTTGTTGCTCAGAGCAGAGGTGAATAAAGTCTAAAGTGACATTAATGAATTTACAGAGATTTTTTAAACATTCACATTAGTCCCTGCCCCCAGTAGAGTTTACAATCTATATTCCCTACCATGTGTACACACACACATTCTAGGGTTAATTTAGTTGGATGCCAATTAACCTACCTGTATATCTTTCGATTGTGGGAGGAAACCCGAGTACCCGGAGTAAACCCACGCAAGCACAGTGAGAATATACCGACTCCGCACAGTTAGGGCCATGGTGAGGATCGATCCCATGGCCTCATCACTGTGAGGCAGTAACGCTAACCTATTACACTATCCGTGCTGCCCCAATATATATATATATATATATAAAAGGAATATCCTCCCAGGATAATTAATGGAGCATTACAGCGGGCTAGAAACCGATAGAACTGAGCTGTTAGACTATAAGACTGATGTTCAAACTGGGGATAGCTCCTTAGCCGATAGAAATGTGATGTTTATTACTCAGTTCAATACGAGAGATCGGGAGCTGAAAAAGATCTTTAATAGACTTTGGAGTTTGTTACAGATGGACCCGGTCCTTAAGGACCACATTTCTGATGTCCCCAAAATAGTGTTCAGAAAAGCCAATACAATCAAATCGATTGTTTCCAAAAGTCAGCTTGAGGTTATTCAACCTACACCTGTTAGCAATACTTTTCTGTCCATTAAAGGTAGCTATCCGTGTAATGGTTGTAAAACTTGTAAATTCATGGAGATGGGTCCATTAATTGATACAACTTTGGGACAGTTGTAAATCAATGAATTTATTAATTGCAACTCGACGCACGTAGTATACCTTATAAAATGTGGACGTGGCTTAAGGTATATCGGAAAAACGAAGAGATGCCTAAAGATACGGATTTTGGAGCATCTCCGAAATATCAGACATGGTATATTAAACCACAGCGTATCTAGGCATTTTAAAGAGCAGCACAATTGTGATCCTGCAAGCCTTGTGTTAAAAGGTATTGAACAGACTAAACAAGGGAAGAGAGGTGGAGACATTGAGAAGCTTTTATTGAGGAGAGAGACACAATGGATTTTGAAACTCAATACGCTTACTCCAGTAGGGCTTAATGAAGGGTACGAGATTACCCCATTTATTAATTAGATCATTGTATACTGACAGCCTTTCTATTTTTGTCTCCTTCCTAACAGATATGGATTCCACTTGTCTTTATAATTTATTCTGTTCTTTTTTATGTGATTCCCCCCCCCCCCCGTCCCCCTCTTTCTAGAATATATAAATGCATCATTAACTGGGTTTTTATATGTTTTCTTCTCACATTTTTTAAGCATTGTTATTTTATGTCATTTTTAAAGATTCAGTCATGTGACTGTTTATAGTGCTTTTGACCTATATAAGTGACAATGTTTTTTTAAAAAAAAGGCATGATTCTTGTAAAAGTGTCTAAGCTTGTTTTTATTATGTTGTAGCTCTTGATATATGTATATCTTTGGGCGCCACATTTGTATAAACATGCGGTTACGTTCGAAACTGTTCTATTTGCTTGTAACGTTACGAATGCATTGTGGCCATTGACGTAGTGTCAATTAGGAATGGTGTTCTCCCATTGGCCCCTCTGTATGTTAAATATCGGGCGAGCCTTCACACTAGCCACACCCTCTGACGAAGTCCCAGTGACGAAATGTGTCAGGGCATGGCTTGTGACGCTTGACCCAATCTACACGCTGTCTCCCGTGGTTCCCAGCCAGCGTTGGTCTCTCCGTGACTCTCAGCTTCTAGCAGCGCAATCCAGCGCGAGTGAGACGCTTAGACTTGGAGCTATCCAGACGCCTGCGGTGGGACGTGTGAGCAGCTTTGCCAGTGTGTATGTTTATTCACACCATGTGGTAACAGCCCACAGTGTTACTTCACTCGGTACGAGCAATTGTTTTTACTGTGGATCTTATGCTTTGTTGGATCCAATAAAAATGTACTCGTTTAATGCAGCAGGAAGCGCCCTCTTCCATTCTCTCTGTTTTAGATTTGTCTTTGCCCTTTTTGGACCCTGGGTATTCGTGGTTACACGAGAAGAGGAGCAGCAGTTCATAAATTCGGACTTACTTAGATCTTGGACTTGGTCAGATCTCAGCTGGTATTATTCCTATAATCAGCGCTTTCAAACAACACTCTTTCCATATATATATATATATATATATATATATATATATATATATATCCACACAGATGTCTGGCACTCCCTGCTCTAGTCGATAAACAGCCCGGGTACCCTCCTCAGTGGTGTGCCCACTATGTAATATGGCAAAATAACAGGTGTCACTCTGGGACTTTCAGTTATTCACGAAAGCAACAGATCGCAACATGCTACTCCAATTCAATTGCTCCCATCCTAAAGCCACTACTGCTAGTTTACCATATTCTCAATTTTTAAAAGTATGTAGAATAAACAGTGAGATCCAAGTCCGAGATCAACAACAGGAACAGATGTTTAGCAAATGTCTAGAACGTGGCTATCCCTATGAGTTGCTACAGGGAGCAAAGGAAAGAGCATGTACGAAACAAAGACATGAGTTATTGGAACATTCCTCCACAAATACACAAAATAAAAATGAGGACAGGTTCACCTGGGTGAAACATTACACAGACAGAAGCCCATCAATCACTAAAAAAGCGAAGAACCTATGGCCAATAGTTGCAATAGATCCCAACTTATCCAGTCTTTGAAACACAAGTCCGCAAACAGGATACTGTATATTAGGGGCAGAAGTATAGGTGATCGGGTAGTGAAAACAGATATTTCTAAGCTACAGGTCGCATAACAACACTTTTTAAGCCACAAAGGGGGCTGTTACAAGTGCACTGACTGCATCACTTGTAGTTACATGACACCAGGGGACACCTTCAGGCACCCCCATTCAGGGAAGGCCCATGTCATTAAACAAGTCCTGACCTGTTCATCCAGATATGTTATATATCTTTTAACATGTCCCTGCGGCATCAACTATGTGGGCAAAACTATCTGCACCATAAAGGAGCGAATGGCAAACCACAGAACGGCCATACGAGCAGCCATAGAAAATGGACACAGTGAGCAAACAGTGGCTCACCATTTCCTGATAGCTAGGCATAGTGTGGCCAATCTTAAATTTTGCCGTATCGATCAAGCCCCAAACGATCCAAGAGGGGGGGACAGAGATAACCGACTCCTCCAAATGGATTAATAGACTGGGAGCACTAGCCCCAGGAGGCTTGAATGAAACACTAAATTTGGGCAGCTTTTTATAATATTGACCACTCTATAACACGGGGCATAAACATAGAATTAATTAAGGTGGAGACATGTCAAGGTCTTTGTACAAAATTCAAAATATGATGTTATGCCATTGGTTTTCTGTAGCTAGGCCTGTAATATGCCAAATATACGATTAAGACGAGTAGAGCCAGACACATATTTCGGTGTGAGATATTCACTAGACATTTTATTAGAGATAATATAAAAGTTTGGATGATATGTGATCTACATTATAAATGACGTAGAAATTTTGATTAATAGCATTGTTATGGTAACATTTGACCACAGAACCATCTGGTGGTCAACTTGAAACAGCACCAAAGGAAAAACAGTGCTATACATTTTTTTATCTTTTACACATATGCATATTTTATAGAATTGCACATGACACTTTATGAGATGAATTATAATATTCAATAATGCACTTTATACATGTTTTTGATGTCTTTTGGACTTATTTCCCTAGTGCCCTGCATCCTCCACCGCCATGAGTCTGGAGAGGTCACTTCTGGGTTTAACCTAAAGCTGTCAGCGGCAGTCCTGGTTCACGGATGGGGGATGGAGCGGCACCACTGGTCTTCTAACTGTAATTTTTGTTATTTAAACACTGTTTGAAGTTGCACAATTTGTTGAGTGTTGGTCCTGACGAAGGGTGACTGCCCGAAACGGCGTAGACAGTTGTATATATTTATATATATATATATATATATATATATATATATATATATATATATACATACAACTTTCCAACAAGGTAATATATTAATACATCACCACTGAGATAGAGGGTCGATGTTCGGACCGAGCATGGTCCTTTGTCAAGACAGCATCTGGACATCCACACAGCTCAGCAACATAACAGAATGGCAGAATGGCCTATGGTGCCCCTTATATAGGTCACACATACTAACAATGCTATACAGCTGTGTTAAATTAATTAAACAACTTCAAGGCACATACAACTTCAAGGCACATACTCAATCAAGCAGTGGCATAAGTTCGTACCAGTTGCCCGGAGGCAAGATAAATATTGGTGCCCCCCCAAACACACACACACACACAACCTCATATAAATACATGTATGTGTGTGTGTGTGTGTGCGTATATGTATGTTAAGGATATTATGTTTAAAATAAAGAGAGTATGATGTCTCTGGTCCTGGTCGGAGGGTGTCAGCCAATGTCATGGAAGCTATGTCAATGGTTTTGAATTAACTTATTCAAACTTGCATTGAAGTAGAGGTGCCCCCTTGGGAGCAGGAGCCCGGCGGCAGATGACTCCATTGCCTCCCAGAGTTACGCCTTTGCAATCAAGGCACATACCTGTATCACCATTGTGGATAAAACAGCGTTAAGATGCCGCCTCTATCCCGGGTCCCCGACAGCGCCAAACCCAGAAGTGTCAACCACGAAGTGACATCGGTGCGCTCCAACACTAGTCACTTCCTAGAATATGCGTTCCACTCCGTCCGCATCAGCAGGCACCAGTCAATGGTATATAGAACCAACCGGAAGTGACGTCAGTGCTTTCCACCGCCAGTCACTTCCTGGTTACCCTGCATTCCACATTGTTATAGCACACTGACCAAAGCACTGATATACATACAACATAGAAAACTGGGTCTGACTCGGTAGTCACTATCTACTGAAACAGACCATCCACCCAAGTCTGATAAATATTGCGCTAGTGCAAAGTATACTCCAAATTTGCACATACATTGTCATTTATTATACCACTGAGATCAATATGCCAATAATTGTACACTGAGGTGATACAGGCTATGTGCCAAGATTTACATTATTGCTTTGATGTAACAAATACTGCAATCACATAATTACATAGGGTCAATGAATCCCAACAACCAATATAGGGGTGTGAATAGGCTTCTATACAGCCCATAAGTACATATACAAACAAACAGACATAGAACATATATAATTTGAACACTCTTTTATAGATTTAAAAAAATAATAATAATTTTTAAATTGTTTAATTTTTTATTATTTTTATTAAAGAAAGTACATAATGGTCAGTTGCCTGTCAAAAAACCAACATACCATCACCAAACTTCTGTCCAACAGCACCCACTGCCAACAGCCAGCAATCAATATACTCCAAACTCATCAACACACCTCATGTCGAGAAAAAACTATTAAGTGGATTGTGTTCATTCAATCCCTGAGGGGTGACCGTATTGAGTTGGTATATCCAGCGAGCCTCGAGTCTTCGCAATAGCGCATTCCTGTCTCCTCCTCTTGGTGACTTGGGCACATGATCAGCCACGATACATCTCAGCATTGCAATTGAGTGTACTTTAGCCAAGTAGTGTTTAGCTACCGGCTTATCTGAGGTGCCAGAGAATAGAGTTGACCTGATTGAATAGCGGTGCTTCGCCATGCGTTCATGAAAAGAACTCGTGGTCATCCCCACATAATATAATGTGCATGGGCAAATGAGCACGTAGATCACGTACAAACTCGTACAAGTCAGTCGATGTTTTATTCTGATCCTTTTGCCATTGTGTGGATGTCTAATTGTGGTACCACTAATCATAGCACTACACGTTGTGCACTCGGCACATCGAAAACAGACCCCTTTCGGGGTTCTGGACGACAGGCTGTTCCCCAATGGTGGATACAATAACGGTCTCATAAGAATTTGCTGTAGATTATGACCACGTCGATAGGAGTTGATCGGTGGTTTGGATCTCTGTAATTTCAGGACTGGGTCACTGGCAAGTAAAGGCCAATGCTTCTTGTAAATGTCCTGTGTCATATAGGCAGTATGATCATAATTACCAATGCGTACTTGCTGCATATCCTAGTTGGATTTAGGGTTCAGTTGGAAAGTAGGAGTGGCATGTTTTTTGCGAGCCTTATCCAAGCATTGGTTAATCGTAGATCATGTGTAGCCCCAAGACAGAAATCACTTGCCCATCTCCTGGATTTGTTGTTCAGCAATGTCCACTGATAAACCCATAATAATTGTGATATCGGCAAGGTGTGATCGCTCTCAAATGTACCGGATGTTGGCTGCGTGCTTACAGAAGTGTATTACGATCCGTCTTCTTCCTAAAGAGTGTATACACCAATTTGTTGTTAACACGGGTCACTGTAACATTGAGGAAGTCGACCAATTGCTGACTGTTGGCATAGGTAAACCAAATTGGCTCGGACAAGGAATTGAGGTATCTGACCATCGAAAAAAAAATGAATCTTGTGATTCATTTAGGAATGGGAAACCCTATATCTTAAAACTCACTCCAGCTCAATCTGTATTCAGACTAAAGAAACCCAATATAAAATTATTATGCAATGGTACAAATGCCCCTCCCTTCTACATACCATATACCCGAACACATCTGCAAAATGTTGGAGATGCTTGAAAGCTGAAGGAATCATGCTCCACATTCGGTGGGAATGTCCCCTTATACAACCCTTCTGGCACGATGTATATGCAATATCCCAATCTATCACATCCTCTTCTATCACACTGGACCAAGCTTTCTGGCTCTTAAATCAATCACACTTTCACAATTCAAGCACTCATTTCTGAAACAGTTAACTAACGCAGCACGTGCTATTATACCTACACTTTGGAGATCTAGCACGTTCCATACACGCAAAATGTGGTTTACAAGACTAGATCACTATATGATTATGGAAGAGGTCCTTCTATCTGCTAAGGATAAGAAAGGCAAATCTGAGGCTACCTGGATCCCTTGGTTGGAATATAAAAGCTCAGAGGAATACAAAGACTACATGACAGCTGTGGTGGAAATCTAACTGACTATAGATCACTCCCCATACAGTAAGTGGTGTCCTACTTTCCTTCCTTTTTCCTATTCCTGCTGTATCTTTCTCTTTGTCCCTTCTACTTTTATTTTCCTATCCGTTAAAGTTTATTACTAAAAAAATTTTGTAAATGCAAAGATACCATATATATGACCAATAACCCTACGTGATTCTGTGGGTACGAAATGCCATTTCTTTGTTCCCAATTTTGATAAGAACCTCATACCCATCAAAAATGTATCTTAGTCTCATATATGAAGACTCACTTATTGTTGTTGTTTCTTGTATGTGATTTGCCTTTGCTTTTCAATAAAAAACAGAATTTACAAAAAATATATATCATTATTAATAAACTATGAAACACAATATAAAAGTATTAAAACAGACCTGCATTTGCTGTATATTTATGTGGAATTATACAGTTTCAACTGGATAATTGCTATTTCTGTTGATTTTTACCATTCCATATGTGCACTGACTGATGGAGTTTGAAGAGGATGGGAAGAAATGTATCCCCCACATATAGAGGGGCCTCTGTTGTGCTCCTTGTTCTTAAAACTTGTATTACCTGGAGCTTTGGAGTCCTTGAGATTTGTAATCCACTTGTGCTGGTCATTTAAGGACAGGGCAGTAGTCCCACATGCAAAGTCCAATGAATTGTGGTTCTTATCAGGACAGATAGCCAATGGAAGGTTGTATCATGTACGTGATGCCAGTTAGTGGTTTCTATAAGTCCTCTATATATGTGTGACAGCTTGCACAATTACAATTGTACAACAAATGTTATCATGTGAGAAATTGTGTTTAGAATAGACATTTCAGTTAAACTGTAACAATACTGATGGTGGCAGCTAAGTGACTATAAGATATAGCACACGAGGAATACTGTATGCTGGTCTACATGTAGTTTAAAAAATGTATGAGCATTATAAAGTTTAAAACTACTGTACTTATTTTTTAAACATTTATACTAATGTGACTTTACAACCTACCCTTTCATGTCTCCAATGTATTTTCCTTGGCTCAATGTATAATTTTTTATCATCTGGAAGGGATTCATCAAATTTTCCAATGTTTATGTCATATTTTTTATTCCTTTTTGATTCGACATCTATTATCCTATTTATAATATCTAAAGATGATATAGATAATTCTCCTTTTTCATTATATTTTATTTTATTAACATTTTCCTCTTCGTAATAAACCTTTCTTATGTAGGAGTGAAGCTATTAATTGAATAAGAAAGAGTTAGGTTTAGAGCGTTATAGAATGAATATGACCAGATATAGTAATTTCTGAGTACAATAAATATAGAAGATTTTACAGATGAAGTGAAAAAAAAAAATATTAATATGGATTCAAAACTAAAGGTGGCCATACATCAGAAAGACCGGTCTTACAATCATGACTGTGTCCAATTTCCCTTAAATTCCCCGGCAGTCCTTGGTGGTTTTTGGAAAACACAATGTACTTACAATCTGTCATACAATCATACAAAGGTGGTTAGAAAGGTGTCTTACAAAGGAGCAAGGAATGGCATAACCAGAAGGACTGCACTAGTGCTTTATCGTATTCATACCACACCAAGACCTTCGCTTAACCTCTCTCCACATAAATTGGGATGGTAGACCATGTACGGTACTAATCCAAAGACTGAAATTGCAACAGGATTTGACTGTTTCCACTTATCTAAGCAGTTACAAGATCTTCGTTCGAGATCAACAGGAGATCCAACTGACTTCTTCCTTTGGTACTGAGCACGATACACAGCCTGGAGACCATGTTATGGTGAGAAGTTTCTTGTATTCAGGTTCCCATGCATATTGAAGTAACAGTTCTTGGTAAGTATTGCTGACAACAGATACAGCTATAAAGGTTGCTGAGAAGGACATATACCTGGGTTTGCATGTTGCATTGCAAAACAGTAAGAGATTCAGATTACTTTCTGCTCTCTCTCACTGCTTTCTCTTGCTATTAACTGTATGGCTGGGAACTAGGCTACCCTCCATTTTGGAAGACAGCCTCAGAGGTAGCCCTGCTTTGGAGTGTCAGATGGTGGGAGGAGCAGATACAGTGCCTGGCTGCAGCTGCAGACAGAGGTCAGCTCACCATGGTTAATGGACCTCAACCTAACCCTTGCAACACAGGGTGGTACCACTGCTGCACTGAGCCATACCTCCCAACTTTGTATCTGCTGTTATGTTCCATAATTTAATAAACATTATAATATAGTTTGTTGCAGATGCAAACTGTGTCTATTAGCATATCATACATATGGTATGGTTATGCACATCTTAATACCTTTAAGAAAGAGTGTGCAACTGTATTGTGGCCTAAAACACAAAACAGGTTTAATGAGCAAAGGGAAGATACAACAGCAGATATGACTATTTATAACAAACAGATACTTGTAACAATTTACACTACCAGCCATTCATTTCAATATACCACCATATTTGTGATTTTATCAAGGAATGACAAACACTATTAACCCCTTGAGTGGGGCATACCACCAACATAGAATAGGTGTGCGCCAGTGGTGTCCAGTTGTGCACCACTGGCGCAGCACCTCTAGAGCCCCCCCCTCAGTCACATCCTTCCAGTTTCCCCCCCCTCAGACTTTGATCTGTCGATCGGTGCGCCGGAGCTCCCTGCCCTGACCCGCTAGCCGCCACTCATTTTACAGTGACATCAGCTGTAGGCTTGGTTATGGACTCGGGAGCACTCAGGCACCCGAGTCCTCCCAAGCCGCCGTGATCATCCCCCCAGCCTGCCGCCGACGTCACTGCTAAATGTGACCGGCACCGGCTAAGGCAGCAGGGACACTGGACAGTGGCTGCAGGGAAGCTCCGGTGTACTAATGCCGGAGCAGAGGTGGGGGGTCTTCCAACTTCACGTGGTGGGTTTTTTACTGGGGCAGGACAAACCTGCCCTGGTAGGTTTGTCCTGCCCCAGCAAAACTCACCACCCAAGGGGTTAATGGTTGCTGCACATGAATCAAACTATACATCAAACTACTATTGTAGGGGATGTCTGAACTCATTCATATAATATCAGCTCATATTTGTTATAAAATACTCAATATTCATAACTTGCTAGATAACAAGGTTTACAACAGAACATTATATGATCCCCACAACTGTTTGGTTTGAAACTTGCGCTGGAAGTCACCTGCTTGTGTGCACTGACATCTGGTGCATGCCTGGAGCTAATCCAGAACTGGAAACAGAGCCGAGGAACTTCCGTGCTGCCCTTCTGTTGTTATAATATATATTGATGAGTATGAACATTGTGTTATGAATAATGGCTCCAGGAAGGAGTTATCAAATGAAACGCTGTCTGCCATCATTGCTTTGAGAAAGACAGGTTTTTAGTTAATGGCAAATCACCTTGCAAGAGAAGATTTCCCTTGGATGGTGTGCAGTGGGACATGCCAAAACCAACAGAGTGTGTGTGTGTGTGTGTGATCACCCTCGACCTGAACATCCTCATGTGACACAAAACAAGAGGACATAAGTACCAGTGGCATAATTTGTGCTCTGCAGCCCCGGCGGTGGCGGGGGGGAGCAGGCACCACCGGGGCGCAGGTTCAGTGTTCTAATGTAGCCCAAGAGCAGAGGGCATGGTGGAAGGAGGAGCGCTCTCTGGCTGTCTGTGTGAGGATGCAGTGACAGGGTCACGGAGCATCCTCACACTGCCAGCCAGAGAGCGCTGCCCTTCCGGCTTGCACCCTGCTGTGTATTTCTGGGCTCCCTGTAGCCAGGCGGAGAATATACCCTGCGGACGGGGATGGCAGTTAACGAGACAGCTGCGACAGTTTTTCTGCCTGCCTCGCCGCTCCTGGCCACAGTGATCAGATAAGCTGTCTGATCACTGTGGCCAGGACCAGCGCGGCTGGTGGAAAAAGGCAGCAGGAGCTGCAGGAGTCAGGACGCGGTAAGCAGGAGGGGAGAGTGGAGGAGAGAGATTGCCAAGCCGCAGCGCTCACCTCCGCCAGCTATTATTCCCCACCAGCTACCGTGTGTGTGTATCACAGGTGTCAGCGTCCAGCCTACCCCACTCGAACCCCAGTGCCTGCTGTCATTTAGGAGGGGAGGGGGCGCCAATGTTTTTTTGGGCAGGGGGGAGCAAAATTGCTAGTTACACCACTGATAAGGACATATATATTATAGTTAGTAGTAGATGGGAAAGGCTCCACACAGCACCACAGATACTTGCTTTGCCTGTGACAACACAATAGAAGAGCATGTAAGTCACAACTGTCATTCACTGCATAAAAGTAGCATTTATATCTAATTGCATCCCATCAGGACTGTCTTGTAATCTGATGGGACTGCCATGCTACGGAATTCTATCCTTATGTATCCCTACTTTATTCCTATAGATTGTAAGCTTGCGAGCAGGGCCCTCCTACCTCCATGTCGGTTTGTATCTTCCCAGTTTGTTTAATCACTGTTGTCTCCAATTGTAAAGTGCAATGGAATATTGTGGAATGAACCTTATTGGCCAAGGGTTCACCCTACAGCAAGACAATGACCCCCAAACATACCTCACATCTTTGCAAAAATTATGTAGAGTCCAAAAAATATCAAAATGTGATGAAATTATGGTTTGGCCACCCCAAATTTCAGATTGTAACCCAGTTGAACTTTTGTGGGATCACCTTACCAGATGCATTCGAGAAGAGCAAATTATGAGTAAAAATCATTTGTAGGAGGTACAATACTACAAGAGACGTGGAGGGCAATTGGAGCTGAAAAGTTGGAAAAATTGGTAGCTAGAATGCACCGAGTATGCATGGCTAAGGGCGGGTTGTTTAATGAAAGCAAAATTTAAGTAAATCATCTTTCCAATTGTTTGAAAACCCTGTCAATTATTTCATATGTGATGACTCCACTACAAGAAATATGAATTGATAAAAAAATGGCTTTTTACTTGCTAAATCACAAATATAGTGATGTATTGAAATGAATGGCCACAAGCTGAATTTGCTGGATACAGCTTTTGGATTCCAGTGAGCACACATCCGGTTGTCCTAAATCATATGGGACAATATTGTTGTTAAATAATCTCTTTGAGATCCTATTCGGTTTGGGGCAGATACTAACCCCCACTTATCAGGTCCTAAAAAATCGATTGTGGTCCGTCTCTTACTTCTGTTTTCCACAGGAAAGGGTCATAGTTGGTTGTGGGGACATATTTTAATCCCTTACTCAACACACTGGTTTCATCAAGGAAGAAATTAGGGACTTATTGATGACAGAGTTCCCCATCAAACCTCTTTTATACACCCTGCCCAAGGTACATAAGAGCCTTGTGGATCCCCCTGGCAGACCTATAATATCTGCCAGGGGCTCCATCTTTCACAAGATCTCTATGTACCTTGACACGTATCTCCAGCCTTGTGTTCAGAACACACAATGTGTCCTCCAGGATACAACATCTTTACTGGTGGCACTTGAAAATCTTGATGACGTTGCTAATATCAGGTGGCTATCAAGCATCGATGTCAGCTCATTATACACGTGTATTCCTCATGCACAGGGCATTGCTGCCACAAGCCAACTCATTTCATCCAACATGGCATATAAAGGTCCCAATATAGAATTATTTTGTGGGTAACTAGAAATGGTGCTCACAAAGAATTATTTCTATTATGATGGATGTTTTTTTCCTCCAGCTTGCGGGCTGCGCTATGGGGGTTTCGGTTGCTCCGGCATACGCCAACGCTTACATGATAACTGTAGAACGCGAGTTATTCTTCGCATCTGAATCTGTGTTTAGTAATATTGTCTATTATTCATGCTTTATAGACGATATGATATTGTTATGGCGTGGGGACAGGAATGCCCTTGAACAAGTTATTTGTGACCAGAATTTGAGTGACAGTCCGATAAAGTTGATGAGTGTCATGTCGGACAAAAGCATTGATTTTCTGGATGTGAGGATTGATTTGGTTGATACCCAGTTAAAAACCACGTTGTTTGTCAAACCGACCGACAGGAATGTTCTATTGCCACCATCTAGTTTCCATCCTATACCTGTTTCAAAGGGATTGCCCCTGTCCCAATTTCTTCGAGTCAGTAGGATCTGTAATAATGATGTAGACACATTGGTACAGCTAGACTTAATGATTGATAAGTTCGTAGAACGAGGGTATGACCACAAAGATCTTATTAAAACTAAAGAAAAGGTTATGCTTAAATCTAGAGCCAGTGTGTTAAGTAAAATTTCTACAAAAAGTCACTCAGATACCATTATTTGGCCCAATTGATACAATACATCCAGTCAAAGAGCCAAAAAAAGCAGTGAGAGATTATTGGCCCATTGTATCTACTGACAAAAAGTTGACAGCACTACATAATAAGAGAATAATGACTAGTTATTCCAAAGGAAAGAATATTCATGACTTCGTGGTACACACGGATGTCACTAACCTTGAAAAGAAGAGCTGTGGTACATTTTGGGGAACCCCTAATTTAGGCTGCTTTAAATGTACAGGGTGTGTTACATGTGGGTACATGCTGCAGGCAGTACCATCAAACACCCTAGCATTGCCAAAGAGTTTAAAATCCACCATAAATTGGGGTGTAATTATTCTTTCATGGTTTATGTCCTCATATGCCCCTGTGGCAGATATTATGTGGGCAAAACAGATTGCTTATTCAAAACTAGAATGGCCCAACATAGGCTAGCGATTCATGCAGCTATCTTGTCTGGCACCAGCAATCAGCCGGTGGCCAGACATTATGCAGAGGCTGGGCATTCACCTACGGCATTCAGGCATATGGTGATTGACCATGTCCCACCGCTCATAAGGGGCGGCAAATAGATCAAAAATGCTTTTACAAAAAGAGACCAAATGGATATTTTTATTGGATTCTCTTAGTCCAGTGGGTTTGAATGAAACCATGGGCTTACAATGTTTTTTATAAACTTGTATTTATTATACGTACAACGTTTGTTAGAATGCAGTACCATGATGCGTTTTTTGCCAATACCCTGTATTTTGTATGTATACAGCTTTCCCCTAAGTAAGAGTGGCCGGATCCCGCCCAGAGGGACGGTTTGGTGAAGACGAACACTACATTAATGGTGAGAACTGTAACATGAATTGCTGCCCTGACGAAAATGCCATAAAGCATTGAAACGTTGGCGTCATCTGGCGTCCTGTCGTTATTATTTTACTGAGTGCCGCTGATTACTGTATATATATATATATATATATATATATATATATATATATATATATGACAATCTCGCAAAAATTGCGCTCTCTAAGAACCAATCGGTCACGGTTGACACTCAGTTCCCCACTACTAGGAGCAACACTTCCAAAACACACCCACAATGGTGTCTTCAGTGCCCTAGCTTTGTGATGTCTTCAACAATAATTCAATAAAATGAATAAAACATATAATACATGGTATAATAAATGAAATGCTTGTAGCTTCCTTTTTTGAAGAATAATTGTACTTTTATTTCCAAGAGCTTTGAATCAGAACCCAACGCTTTTTGTCTCTCTTGGAGACTTCATCAGGGTTTTTCTAAAAATGTATAAAACATCACATAGTACATATACAATAAATTCACATTACATACATTAACTTATTAAAAAATTATAAAAAAATCAAGAAACTTTGTGAAGACAATTTATATACTTTCATATAGTTCATAATTCTAAGTGGGAGGGGAACCACAGATAATGATCAATAATGGAGGTGTTATGTTCTTATTTTAATAGAATAAAATTTTTTTTTTTTTAAAGATATTTATCAAGAGTATATATGGGAATACATACCTTTACAATGTATAAGACTGTCTAGGCTCTGAATGACTGACGATCTGATTTCACAAAGATCATATCTAAAGGACTCCACACAGGTGCTGAGAGAATAAAAAAATTCTGTTGAGAACCGACATTTAGATTACTAACCATCGATGTTCAGGTGTTATTTACGTCCATACCCCACCTTGAAGCCATTGAACAAATTATCCTATGGGATGTAAACATAGGAGAAAAAGAGAGGATTTTTTTTACTTGATGGTGTACAATTTGTGTTAAATCACAACCATTTTGAATTTAATGCTACCCACTTTGTACAGTAGCAGGGAACTGCCATGGGCACAAAATTCACTCCATCATATGCGAATATTTACATGGTAACTGGGAAAGAACTGTAATATATGAAGGTGAAGGTTACAAAACCAATAATATAAAATTCTATAAAAAGGTATATAGATGATTTGATAGTAATCTGGGAAGGTGATGAAGCAAGTGTGGAGAAATTTGTCAGCAGTTTACAGGTTAACAATTACAACCTCAAGTTCACATATAAAGAAAATCAAAGTGAAATAGACTTCTTAGATATCTTTGTGATACAAGAAAGGGAGATTGTTACTATGCACAGGCTTTAGCAAAACAAATGTAGTTAACCAGAAATAGGGGGAGAAGCATATATTGAGGTTGCTATGTAAACCCTATTCATGCTATATCTATATCACAGATTCTATAACAATTCTGGTGGTGCTCCCATAGAGTTTGTCAAATATGTAGGTAGAAGAGAGAAAGAAACTCTTTTTGGCTGGGGCACTGCTTTTAAATTTTAATCAAAAAGTTTTAAAATATTTTATTCAAATCCGATAAAATTACATACACAACATATAACATAGACAAACATACAGTGTTGATCTTATTTTAACTACTGCTTCAGATATTTTGCTGGAGCATGTAGTGTATATTTTTAACCGTGCTAGCGAAAAATATTTTTTAATTAAATAAGAACAATAATTGGTAATAATTTACTGCTTCAATAAGTTGAGATGTCCCTGCAGTGATAGGCTAAGTTTTTTATTATATCACGTACATAGCCTAGAGTACTAATGTGCTTAGTCGTATAGGAATATCGGAAGTAGTATATGCCAAACAGGAGTTAGATGCTTGAAACTGCTAAGATTGTGAAAGAATTGAGATAGTAGTCTAAGTAGGAAAAGATATAGATTTCGGGGCAGATTACCTGCTGTACTGCACCATATAAATATTACATTGGGTGCAGTATGAGTTTCATCTGCTGGCCAAAAAAATCTATATAATATGAAAAAGTAGATCGAGAAAAAGAGAGTCTGTACAGGACTAGCCACTAACACTTACTATTCCCTCTCATGTATAAATACAGTGGAGAGGAAGGTTCAGTGTCTAGTCTCCGTGTCTCAGAATCCTGACAGCTCTAGTGAGTTACTGCTGTCGGCACTTTGCCCTTGGATTGCAGCCGATGAGTGGACTCTGAATAGATGAGAGAGATTTATAAGAAAAGTGTTTGTAATATACTGGGCTTTTTGGAAAGTAGAAAGATTAATCTCCCAATTTCTAGATTGGGTAGTGTGTATATATTAGATAAATCAATACCATGCAATCTCCGACTGCAAAGTCAAATGGTGCTTAGTTATTTTCACAGGTTTATAGGAGAAGTATTTGTAATATAGTGAGCTACTTGTAAATCATGTAGATCAATTTCTAGATTGGTTAGTGTGTATCTACTTAATAAACCAATACCATACAATCTCCTGCTGCAATGTCTAATGGTGTTTAGTTGTTTTTACATATCATTCAATACCACTATATATTCATGTAAGTCCTATATTACCGCCTCTATCAAATTGGACCATCCGTCTATAAGCAGAAAATGGTTATAACAGTAGTAAATAGTAAATATTATTAGATAGGGTGTTTCCTTTATCCAATTCTAAGTTACACAGGGTTCCTCCTATATCAGACTGTACCGTCTGTCTATAGGTCCGAACAAGCGTTAATACATATGATGGCACTGTGCACTCAGATTTGGTGCAATCCAAAGATTTCTAGATTGATTAGTGTGTATGCACTGTACAAGTTTATACCATGAGATCTCTTTCAGATCTTTTCACATCAGGCTCAAAAAGAATCTATAGTAGTATTATTATTTGCACTGCTCAGTTTATAATTAACATATTGTTATCTCAAGCGTCCCGTATAAAGAACAATGCTATATATATTTCTAGGTTTTTTTTTTTTTTTTTCCATCAATAAATTTTTATTGGTGCAGAAAGTTTATATGGGGTACAAAAGAAAAGAGGGGACATTCAAAGGGGGGGGAGGGGGCATGGATAGCAAATGAAAAGGGAGTACAAATTGGTAAATAACCCGTAACACATCACTGCGCAGAGTGACCAATTTAGGCAGCGTAGGCATGAACAATGTAAAACTTGATGAAGTATAACAATTCCGACGCACAGTAATTATCTAACGTACAGTCTTGTCTAAAGCCTCGTTTTAGTGGCTCTCAACATTCATACGAGGTGGAAGGAGCAGACCTGTGGCATTGGGCTTGGGGTGGGGAGGCATCCGGAGGTTCATTTAGACTGAACTGTGGCGAACGTGGAGTAGCTCCGGAGTGGAGGAGTTTGGCACCTTCTCCTTCTGTGGTGTACTTGTACCAAGGAAACCAACGGGAGTGTGGGGGGGAGGGTCTGGATGAGAGAGGAAGGGCATTGGTTTCCATAAGGTAGTGATGGTTGGTTTTCCGGATAACCTTAAGGAGGGATGGGGGGGAGGATTATTTCCATTGCTGAGCCAAATTAGCGCGTGCAGCGATAAGAATGTGCCCAAGGACATATGTCTTCTGTGTTGGGACATCCTGGGGGTATATATGAAACAGAGCGATACTCGGAGAGGGAATGATAGCAATCTGGAGGACCGTAGAGATCAAGTTAAAGACCCCCTCCCAGTACTCCTGGAGTTTTGGACAGGACCAAAAGATGTGGTATATGTTCGCCACACATCCACACTGCCTCCAGCACTGATTAGAGCATGATGGCCAAAAAGTGTGAAGGCGATCAGGGGTTAAGTAGAGTCTGTTAATGAGCTTGATGTGCATCTCAGTGTGGCTTAGGCAGCGGGACATTGTGTAGGAAGATAAAAATATCTTGTGCCACTGGGCAGGTGACAGAGGTCCGCCTAGATCCGACTCCCATTTTCTATGGGCTGAGGTCCTGGTGAACTCAGAAGGGGTCACCAAGGCCTTATACCAAAATGAGATGTCCCCTCTGGAGTGCACCATGCTAGGTCTGGCGAGAACTACCAGAGAAAGGGCATTTGGAGAGGAGTAATTATGGAAATGGGTTTTCCACCAGTGGGCAAGCTGCAGATAATGGTAGTGTTCCGATTTGGGGAGTGAGTATTGATGTTGGAGGGAGGTGAAAGGGACCATGGAGTGAGCGTCCAGGGCGTCACCTAAGGAGATAATCCCGCAGGCTTTCCAGGTCGCCAGTCGGAGGTTGGGAATTAACTTCGTCACTGTGGTGATAGGCAGGGTGGCAATGAGGGAGTTCGGAGGAGGGAGCTTAGTAGTAAGTTGGTCCCATGTGTGGAGGGTTGCTTTAGTGGATGGGACTAGGTTCGGGAGGGTGGGTCTAACGTGTTTCGGGATCTTGAGGAGGTCCGAAAGTGGGATCTGGGGGGAGCGGGTCTGTTCGATGTTTACCCATGCCCTAGGGGTACTGAGGTCATAGTAGTGCTTAATCGGAGCTAGTAGGCATGCTGAGTGATATTGGAATAATTCAGGGAGGTCGAGTCCCCCGAAGGCTTTGGGGATCGAAATCTTAGAGCGAGCCATCGCAGGGGGTTTCGCCGCCCAGACATACTTTGTCAGAATAGTGGTGGCAAGTTGTAAGGACTTTTTAGGGAAGATATAGGGGATGGTGCGGAACAGGTACATTAGTTTAGGGAGTAGCGACATCTTAAAAGCCACCATGCGTCCCAACCAGGAGATTTCAAATGATAGCCAGGACTTGGATAAGGCAGCAAGGGAAGTGAGGAGGGGGGATAGGTTGGCGTCAAAGACATTTGCCATGAGAGGTGTGATATGGATGCCTATGTATTTTATCGAGTCGGTTTGCCAGTTGTATTTGTATGTATCCTTTAGTTGGGGCAGTGAGTTGGCGAGGTTTATCGGGAGGGCGTCAGTTTTAGTGGTCTTAAGCTTGTAGTAGGAAGCAGCACTATAGGAAGACAATGTTGAGTGGAGAAAAGGAAGGGTGGTAATAGGGTTGGTCACGAAAAGAAGTACGTCAACCGCGAATAGGCTGAGTTTGTGGTTGACAGGGCCCGTGTGCAGACCTGGAATGTTTGGGTCATGTCGAATGGAGATTGCTAAAGGTTCTATGGAAAGGACGAAGATTAACGGGGAGAGGGGGCAGCCCTGTCTGGTGCCATTAGAAATTCTAAACGGATTGGATATAAAACCGTTGGTGAACACCCGGGCCGAAAGGGAACCATACAGTGACATGATCGATGTGAGAATACGATCTCTGAAGCCAAAACGTGACAACACCTCCATATATTTCCAATTTAATCTATCAAAAGCTTTTTTTTAGCGTCTAAGGATAACAGGAGGAGGTCCTGCCCCGCCGGAAGGGAGTCAACCAGGTCAAACACTCTTCTGGTGTTGTCTGAGGCTTGCCGTCTGGGGACGAACCCCGTCTGGTCCAGGTTCACCAGCAGGGGCAGAAACTGGTTGATGCGGAGCGCCATCAGTTTGGCAAATAACTTAATATCGGTGTTTAACAGTGCAATGGGTCGATAATTCTGGCAAAAGGCCGGATTTTTACCTGGTTTTGCGATAGTTACTATACGTGCCTCCAAAAGCTCTGGGGCAGCATGATCTGTGGAGGACAGTTCATTAAAAAGGTTTGTCAGGTAAGGGGACAGGAGGTCTTTAAAGGTGATATAGAAGTTTGTAATAAACCCATCGGGTCCAGGTGCTTTATTGCGAGGGAGGGATTTAATAGCCGCCTGGACCTCAGACTGCGCCCAAGGGGCATTCAGGGAGTCTAATTGTTCCGGGGTAAGAGAAGGGAATTGTAAGCCATGTAAAAAATCGGAGATGGTGTCACTGGAGGCCTGTGGTGTGGAGGGGTCTGAGGATAGGTTATATAATTTGGAGTAATAGTCTGCGAATTGATTAGCTATGTCTTTGGGGTTGCTAAACTCCTCTTTGTTGGGGGAGATGATGCATTTAATTCTATTCCTGGCTTGTTGGACGCGTAGTTTACGGGCGAGCATTCTGCCTGACCTATTACTAGAGAGGTAAAACTTGTGACGTAATCTATTCAGGGCAGCCTGGGTACGTGCCAAGAGAAGTTTTTGAAGTTGGCCACGGACATCGGCCAGTTCTTTCTTCAGAAGGTTGGACGGGGCTGTTTTATTTTGGGATTCCAGGGCAGACAATTTGGACTCCAAAGTCCTCTGGATTGCAATGGCTCTCCTTTTTAGGTTAGCTCCCGCCTGTATGGCCGCCCCCCTGGTGACTGCTTTAAAAGCGCACCAGTGAGTGGTCACAGAGGTGTCTTGTGGCACGTTATTGGACATGTAAGAGTTGATCGACTGTAGAATGGTGTCTTTGGCAGTGGGGTCTGTTAGCAGGTATGGGAAAAGGCGCCATGGTCTGGGGGGGATTTTGGACGGTTGGAAGTCATATTGCCACACCACGGGGGCATGGTCAGACCAGTTGATTGGAAGGACATCAACGCTCGTGGTATGCTGTAGGGCCCATTTGTCACATAGGATATAATCGATCCTGGAGTACGTGTTATGTACGGGAGAGTAAAACGTATATTCCCGTCCCGTGGGGTAGGAGGTCCTCCAGGTGTCATATAGGTCAAATTCTAGCTGGAGGTTGCGAAATGCTAGGGACGCATTAGTGGAGGAGGATTGGCGGCCAGGGGGGTGTCGGGACCTGTCCAGCAAGGGGTCTAGGGTCAAATTAAAATCACCCAACAATAGCAGGGAGCCCGTGGCAGAGTTTCTAACAAGGGAGAGCAGTTTGCGCAGGAAAGGGATCTGGTTAGAGTTGGGAGCGTAAATGCAAACAATAGTAGTCAGCCTGTCTTCGAGGAGGCCTGTCAACAATAGGTACCTGCCATTCTTATCTGATATCTGGGATTGGAGGACAAAGGAGGTGTGTTTGCTAAACAGAACCGCTACTCCATTCCGTTTAGCCGGGCCGTTGGCATAGAAAGCGACAGGGTAGTTTGAGTCCCTAAAGGTAGGGGGGTTGGAAGAGGCAAAGTGCGTCTCCTGGAGCGCAACCACTTCTGCTCTTTGACTCTGAAAATATGAAAGGGCTAATCTACGCTTATTGGGGGAGTTCAATCCTTTGACATTTAGCAATAAAAATTTAGGCATTCAAGAGGTTTAAGGGGGGCGGTAGGGGGCCAGCAAATACCTGCATGGGGGACATTCATTCCGGGAGATGTAGAAGCGACAGATATTGCCATCCAGGATAAGGGAGGGAGGAGAAGGGGAGGTGGGGGAGGAGTTGAGGACAGAAAGGAAGGAAGAGAGAAAGAGAAAGGGAAAGGAAAAACAAAAGGGTCCAGTAAATTGGGCCCGCATGACTACTGCAGGGGAGAGGAAAGAAGGGGGAACTCGTGCAGTACGGTATATAGGTTAGGGGGGTGGCCTGGTCTTGACAGGGAGAGAAAGACAAGGCCGCCACTTATAGATGCACAAGTAGGTAGGGAAGCATAATGGGGGAATCTAGCATACTATGTGGTTGTTAGAATAAGAGGAAAACAACTGCAAGCATACCATATAACAAGTCTGAAAATACCAACAGTAAACTGTGTTAAATTAACCTGTCTTAAGTGTTACTAAATACTATAACACAGAACTAACTAACGGTAGTGAAAGCTACAACTAATGGACTAAGCGTCCAACGTCCTGCTTAGCTAAGCCAACAGAGGGGAAAATACTCATCACTAAGTCCTCATCCCAGCGAAGAGAGAAGCAGGAGGAACGGCTGTGGAGTCCACGGAGCTTCAAGTATGAACAGGTTTGAAGTATAGTAGATTTTCAGGTGTCGGTCCATTCCTGGCCCAGGGACTGTGGACGTCTCGATTCTTGGGGTCCTTTGACCGATATGTCCCACTCGAGTAGGAGTTTGACCCCCGCATCCAGGGAGGATATGCTGTAGGTGGTGTCTTCATGGTAGATTATCAAATTGACTGGGAACCCCCAGTGGTACCAGATGTCGTGAGAGCGTAGGGCTGAAGTAATGGGGGTGAATGCTCTCCTACTAGCCAAGGTTGCGGGGGGAGAAGTCTTGGAACAGCTGAAGACCGCCCAAAGCATCTGTGTTTTTTCGCTCACGGGCCGCTCTCAACAGCTGCTCTTTTACCGTGAAGAAATGGACCCGGAGGAGGGTATCTCTGGGTAGGTCGGCAGAGACTGTCTTCGGTCTAGGGAGGCGATGGATGCGATCGATCAGCAGCTCTTTGGGATCGGTGTCAGGGAGGAGTTTACGGAACAGGGAGATGACATAGCCCTCAAGCTCAGAGTTAGCCACGGAGTCAGGTATACCTCTGATTTTAACGTTGCTACGTCTGGACCTGTCCTCTAAGTCCGCCAGCTTGGATTTAAACTGGGCAATCTCCTGTTGCTGCTGATCGTAGGAGGATATAAGATCATTGTGGGACGCAACTAGTTCCTCCATCTTCCGCTCAAGGTGGTCTGTTCTGTCGCCTATCGCCACCAGCTCAGTTTTGACCTCCCGTATGGCGAGTTTGAGGTCCTTGGCTATCTCTGCCTTGTATGCGGAGAAAACCTGGCACAGGGACTTTACTGTCACTGGTTCATTTGATTCCGCATCTATCCCTGCCACTGCAGGTGTGGGAGCCAGCTCCTCAATTGCTCCTAGGGGGGAGGGCATATGCTTCGGAGGGCTGGTATGGTGTACCGGGATTTGGGAGGATCTGCTGGAGGACATGGATATTCTTGCCGGACCAACGTCCTTAGCTTTCTTAGATGGCATAGTAGTAATACCAGTACTGTAAAGCAGGGGAGAAATGAAATGTGGTACCATGGGGGTTCTTGTTCCAAGTTACAGTAGCATATTGGTAGCTAGAGTCCGGTCGTTAAGAAGTGGCGGCCATGCCGGCAGGGGGATCACATTAAAGCAGGTGGAGGGGAGACTCCTGCGTTACTCCTGCACTTGCTGGGGGTATTGTTACTGATGCAGTCTTGTAACCGGATGGTTAGAGGGCTGGTTGGGGCAGCCAGATTCAGAGTGAGCCCCTGGGAACACTCCCAAAAGTGAGGGCAGATGGGGGCAGTGCGGGTCAACACCGCCAGGCCAGCTGAGCAGAGTGGAGGGGTGTCAGATATGGGCCCCAGTGCTCTGACTTGAGGATTCTGCAGGAGCGTCTGGGGTGGGGTCCAGAGGGAGAGATGGCTTTATGTGGGAGGGCTGTGTGAGGGGGTGAGAAGGTATGAGGAGGCTGGCGGTTATGGAGGCTCCGGATTTGGGTATGAGATGGTGGTCGCAGGGGGACAGTGGTGTCAAATGGGACCCTGACTCGCCTAGGGGGTTGTGTGCTGAGAGCCTGGATTCTCCCCCAGAGGGGTACTCACTCTTAGCAGGGGGGTCCTCAGAGTCCTGACCCCGAGCGTAGAGGAGGGCAGAGCTTAGAAGCGCCCCTCGGCTCCGCGGCAAGGACTTGATGCAGCCGGAGGTGGTGAGGTACGTCCGACCTGTTTGCGTGGCACGCTCCTATTGTTATATAAATATATTTTTTTATTTGATTTTATTTTTTTATATATATATATATTTTTTTTATGTTTGGTCTATATATTTAGATGGGGCAGTTCAGCTTTTAGTCGTATGCTGAAAAGGGGTTTTGGGGCTACAGATGCTGTGTATTCTCTGCAGAGAGTTAGGGGTCTGCAGCCTTATGTCAGTGGCTCTCCTCCAGATCTCTGGAGCTTCACAGGGTCACAGAAGGAACCGGTAATGCACAGGCCCCCGGTTTCCTGATTGGAGGGGGGGGGGACCACTCTGGCCGGGCTGGGTGAAGTCGTGGGGCTGGTGCTCTACATTGCTGTATCCCCTCCGGGAAGTCGGCGGGCAGCTGCTGGCTCCAATCCCATCCGCCGGCCACACAGCAGCCGTCACACACCAGGGCCTGAGGAGATGCAAGATGGCGGGCGTCACTGAAGAAGCGGCAGGCGGGGACTCCGGTCTCTGGTGCAGGGCTGTATATGGGATCGCGGCAGCCGGTTTCACAGCGGGAGGCAGCTGGAGCTATGGTACAAGAGCTCACGCTGCTCCTCAGAAGGTACCGCTCAGATGAGCGGCCGGGATCGCTAATCGAGGTCCCGGCTTACAGGGTAGGGACAGGCCGCAATCCGCAGGGAGGCCTAATGCCTCCCCCGATTCTGCTGGCTCTGCCTTCTTTAGGAGAGGGGGGTGCTCAAGTCCTCACCGATGCTGTGGGAAGTAATTAGGCTGGCTGGTAGTTTGGATTTTCAGGGGAATTACTGAGGGTTTAGGGAGCTCTCAGGAGATGCGACTGCTTCCAATGCCCACCAGGCCACGCCCCCATTTCTAGAGTTTTTAAATGTGTTACATCAGTGTACAAATGTATTACTCTTTTCACAGAAAGACAGTGCTTGATACAATTCTAAAGGTTTTTAAACATTGTTGCAGCGGAGAATTGGCATACACTAAATTGCTATTAAGCTTCTAAGTAGATAGAGTAAAGTCAGTAAACTCCTGAAAAAGGTTTAGTAACAGATATATTTTTGTACATTACCACTTCCCTCTGAATGATTTGTATGAAATGTTGGTAATTCCGGGATGCCCCTCTTGCTAGGTGTATAGTTGCCGCTTTAGATGATTTTAATCCAACAAATGTCCTGGGGTCCTCTACTCAGCGTTGAATAAGCTGGGGATCCGTACACAGGGTAGGCGGCTGGAATGCAGTAGCGCCGATTGGTTGCGGTGATTTACCGGAGTTCAATTATATTCCATATGCAATAGCCAGAGTTAATAAACTCCCCGTTTGTTAAATATGCCGGAAACTCCCGGAGTTTCAGGGAGGAAACTCTGGTGTGCGTGCTCTGTTAGAGCGCAGTAGCGGGCGGGTAGTGAGGGTCCGTGTATCCTGTATAACGGTTGATGTTTTAGAGATCTGCAGGGATGATCATCTCCTGGGCTTGCACTGTGCGCACAGTGCTAGCCCTGTCAGCCGACGATATCGTTTCGCCTAGTGGGCTTGTTCACGGTGATTTGCTTGGCAGGAGATATTTGAATTTATAGGCACTCCTCCAAGATAATTGCTAATGATTGGGATACTTATTCAATTATGATCTCTAATTGTTGTTTAATTCAAACCCTAGTGAGTATATGGTTAGTCAGTATAAATCTTTTTTATTAGTCAGGTAGAGGAAAGGGATACTTTGGGAATAGATGTATTAATTCTCTACATTAATCTCATGTAGAATGGATTTTTATATATAAAATGACAACTGTCATCTAAAAATCTGGAAAGATAACGTACCCTTTACTTAGTTTGTAAGAATTTAAAAAAAAAAAAATTATAGCGATATTAACATGTATTGGCAACAATCAAATGTTTTAGCTGAGATATTTCTGGAAAGAGGTTATAAAGAAACAAACATCCAAAAGGACCAACAGAGGGCTTCCCATTTAGAAAGAATGGACTTTCTGAAAGAGAAAGTCGATCGTCCGACAAAAAAAATGAAGACCCTTTATAACCCAATATAGCCAAGAACATAAAAAGATCAAAAGAAGCCTCAAAAGACATTGGCATTTACTGAAAATGGACCCAATCCTAGGACCCCATTTACCCAATAAACCCGATACAGTATTCAAAAGGGCAAAAAATCTGAAAAGTATACTAGCCCCAAGCAAATTAAAAACAATAGAATATGAAACAGATAATGGGAATCAAAACACCTTTCTGGCGAAAAGGAGAGGTCGATATCCTTGTAATAAATGCACATGTTGCAAACATATTGAAAAAAGGGACCCGAAAAGGGACCCGAATATTCCAGAGAATCTAAGGAAAGAATGTAGATTAAATGAAATAGTAACCTGTAACTCCATATATACAGTATAGTCTATCTATCATGCGGATGTAATTTACATTATGTGGGAAAGACCAAAAGAAACTTAAACATTTGCATTCAAGAACATCTATGCAGTATACAAAGAAAAGTGCAAACCCATAGTATTCCTAGTCATTTTTAATTGGCCCATAATTCGGATATCAGCTCATTTAGGTTTTCAGTTTTGGAACACACTAAAGAAGACCCCAGGGGGGGGGGGGGGAGATAGAGACCGCACATTAATTATGCGTGAGTCATTCTGGATTTATACGGTAGACACGTTAACTCGAAAGGTCTAAATGAAAGTATAGAGATTACAACCTGTCTATAGATTATAAATTCAGATGGGATATTCTGGTAAACTTTGGGAATTATATAGGGTTTATTAAAAACAAAAAAAGGTATATGACTATTCTGTATTTGCAAACCCCATGACATTACTTTACTTATGTCATAATTTTCCATCATTAAGGCCACATTAAAGGTGGTATAACACAGGAAGTATATGTATCATGGCTATTTGAAGACCTTATTGTGGCAAATGCAGTCATATCATCATATATATATATATATATATATATATATATATATATATATATACTTACAGAAGAAAATATATAGGATGTATGTACATGAGGAAAAATGTATGTTATTGGTTCTCATCTGTAAAACCCAAGCCAACTTCTGCAACCACGTAATAAATGTATCACAATAGACACATTAGATAGGTACACTTGATTATTTAATTATTATTATTTAAATAACTATTAGTATATACTCCTTAAAAAACACGAAAGTGGAACACACTCCCTCGCTCCATTAGACTCTCCCCGACCTTGCAAAGCTTCAAACGGGCACTGAAAACTCACCTATTCATCAAAGCATACCCTTCCACTGCATAAACCAGATGGTTCTCCGACCCCTTGCCTGTTTACATCCTGCTATCTAACCACCACCCACTTGCTTGCACCTCTTGTAATCTGTCAGTCTCCCCTTCCTACTAGATTGGAAGCTCCTCCGAGTAGGGCCCTCTTCCCTCCTGTTGTCAAAGCCCTCTTCTCTTCACATGTCACTCACAGCTCTTCTATACTCCAACACTCAGTGACCATCTTTGTCCGCATACTCATCTCCATCATTGGCTTCTAGCCTCTAGTTGTATGTTGATTGAGTCCTCACTACTTATATCCAAGCTGTAATGTGTATTGAACTGTGGCGCTCTTTATTTGTACTGTATTCTTGTTATTTATTCAATGTTATGCCAAGCTTTGTCTCCCTGTATTGTTCCTTTGTACGGCGCTGCGAAACACTTGTGGCACCTTATACATAAAATAATAATAATAATAATAATAATAATAATAATAATAATAATAATATAGGTGCATATAAATAAAATATGTAAAATATTAAGCACAATAGATAGGATTTGTGTTATACACATCTCCCATTTAAACACCCCAAAAAAACGGAGGGCACTTGAATTTATCATCTAAATATGAGTTAGCGCCATATATATATATATATATATATATATATATATATATATATATATATATATATATATATCAAATACTCAGGCAATATTGCGGTGTGGTCCAAAGGGATATTGAAATGGAACGCAGGAAGTTCCTGTATAATAGAGAGCCGACATCCATCTGTCTGGCTCATATCCAGGATAACAACGATGCATTCCACCGTTGTTTGGGTGAGATGCACGCTGGAGCCAGGCTGACACTAGCGGAGATCCGTCTGACCATTTCTGGAATAATGGCGGTGCGTACCACTGCGGCATCAGTGGAACGCCTAGCGCAATCTTATTGCAAAAACTGAGATATACCCGTTTTTGCATATGTAGGAAATAGAATATATATTTATAGTGCTCAGAATTTAAATTGGGGTAAACGAAAGATTCTATAAATCACTGTGGGAGCACTTACAGTATATAGATATATATCTGAAACAATAAAACTAAATGCATTGTGGGGCGTATGCCTATTTATGTCTATTTACACTTATGCACTATATATACACACCACCAGAAAGGCACTTAGATTTAATTAATTAATCAATCCCTAAAGATATATTCATTATGTTATTGTTTAGAAACACACATAATTTAAGTCAAATTACTTAAGGTAAATGACACATAAAATGATGAAACAGGAAGTGAGGTCACACCTGTTTCCCTATATATATATGGAGACCAGCTCCAAGGTTTCCTCACTTGCTGGCTGGATCTCAAAGAGCACACACATCTAGAATGAGGATAAGGTAAGAAAGCTAATAGTCACCTAAGATGGTTGCAGAGAATGGCTATGGTTATAAATTTTGATTTTGTATTCTCTGGTTACTAGGAATATTTCTTCCAATTCTGAAATATTCTCTTGAATTTTCTTGAATGTGAAATAGAGGTTCTATTGGGACTCTGAATTTTAATTTACTTTGTAAGTATATCTTTTTATATAGAAATTGGAAATAATATATATTTTTAATCTATGTGAAAGAAGTCTATAAGCTAATTAGACTGATTTCTTTCAAAAACAGGCATTGGATTGGTCATATAACTTATCAGGCCTATATAATTAAGGTGCAGTAGCACACAAGTCAAGTTTCCTTGTATTCACATATTAAGGTATGGTAAAATCAAATTATGAAATAAAAAGAAAAAAACATCATTAGACATTATGAAATACTGTATTGTAGTCAATAATTACTCTCTCTATGATCCCATTAGGCCTATATACAATTTAAAAAGGCTACGGTTACTATTGACCTTCCATCTGGGCGGTTCAGAAATCAGACCGTCAGTCATTCAGAGCCTAGATAGGCTTATATGTTATAAAGGTATGTACTCCCATATATATTCTTGATAAATATTTTATATAATAAAAATTCTAAATTCTATTAAAATAAGAACATAACACCTCCATTATTGATCATTATCTGTGGTTCCCCTCCCACTTATAATTATGAACTATATGAAAGTATATAAATTGTCGGTACGGTACTTATGTAGTATCTGGGCTGCCGATTTCTAAATCGGGTCGGATCGGGAGATCGCATCGCATCGCATGCGACCATGCGATGCGATGCGATGCGATGACCCGATTTTTCCATAGGAATCAATGTTAAAATGGACTGAGTCCATTTTAACATGGAATTCAATGGGAAAAATGGGTCCTTTTCATACCCCTACTATCCAAGTGGGCATGGAGTTGGATATAAACCTGTGGCGAGCGTAGCGAGCCACCGAGCCCGAAGCGTGGCGAGCGAAGCGAGCCCCGCGAGGGGACGAATACCGTCCCCTCGCGGGGCTCGCTTCGCTCGCCACGCTTCGGGCTCGGTGGCTCGCTACGCTCGCCACAGGTTTATATCCAACTCCATGCCCACTTGGATAGTAGGGGTATGAAAAGGACCCCTTTTTCCATAGGAATCATTTTAACATTGATTCCTATGGAAAAATCGGGTCATCGCATCCGATATCGGATGCGATGCGATGCGATGCGATATCGCATCGCATCTGATTGTATGCCTTAACTTAAGGCATACAATCAAAAAATCGGCAGCCCAGATACTACATAAGTACCGTCGGTACTTATGTATTATCTGGGCTCCCATGGTAAATGCACCCCATTTTTTTTTTTTTAAAGATTGAATATTTATTGGTTTTTCAAAAGCGTGTCAAATAGACAGCTGGGGGGGGGGGGGTACAGAATGAGAAGAAAAAGGGGGGGGAGGGGGGGGGGACAACACTTTACATCCGTGATAACAAACAATTTATATACAGTACAGACATATGGTTATAACGATACATAAGCCATTAATGAAATACCACTTTTAACGGTAATTGACTCTAAGGAGGGTGTGTGAACAGTGTATGTGTAGGTATGTCTTCTAATATGTATATTTAGGGCCTTGCTATTTTATAAGCAGACCAGGCCGTCCACTTTGCTGTTGAGGGCGTAGGGGACGTAACACAAGCTGACCCCTCCGTTTCAAATCGGAAGTGGTTATGAACCGCTTCTTCGATCGTTAGGGTCGTAGGGACCAAGGGGGTCCGCCAGTGACTAGCCAGAAATAGTTTGGCCGATATTAGAATATGGCCGAGCACATATTGGGTATCTTTAGGGACATAGTCTGGGAATAGGTGGAATATAGCTATTTTCGGATGTGGAGATATGGGGACACCTGAGATTTCTGAGAGTAATGTAAATATCCTAGCCCACATTCCCTTCAACTTGGGGCAAGACCAGAATATATGGAGTAGTGTTCCTACTCCTCCACATTGTCTCCAACATGCGTTGGAGGTGGTTGGCCAAATTGAGTGGAGAAGGGCCGGGGTTAGATATTGCCTGTGTACCAATTTGTAGAATTGTTCTACGTGAGACTGACATTTAGAGAGATTGAAGCAGTTATGGAAGATGGTTTTCCAATCGTCATCAGACAGAGGGCTCATTAGATCGAGTTCCCATTTACATTGGGAGCGAGCTTTAATAGGGTGTTGCGGGTCCGTAAGCAAATTGTACCACCAGGTTATGGAGCCTTTGGTGTTAGTTCTTGTAAGTCTGTGAAGAATGTATTTAGGTATTGGTGCTATTTTGTGTGTGGGGGGGCTGTGCTCTGTAACCAATGTCGCAGTTGGAGGAACTTGTAAAAGTGCTTAGCGGAGACTGAGAAGGAGGCTTGGATATCACCAAATTGAATCAGGGAACCCTCTCTGAGGATAGTTCCCAGTGTTGGAATGCCCTGGGAAATCCAGTGGTCCAGTGATAAATTTGGGATCATGTGGGCTATTCCAGTTAAAGACAAGTCGGGGGAAGGGAGAGTGATGTCCGGTATTGTCGATACCAGTGTTAGCCAGGAGCGTCTGGTGGACAGTAGGATGGAGGAGTGTTCAATAGCTTTTGGAGATTTCCGATGGGGGAAGCCACAGGACGTCAGTGAGTTCAATCGGGGAGGAGATTCCCTTCTCCAAAAGAACCCATGGTTTTATATCGTCATTTACAAACCAAGCGTTAAGTGGGGCTAAAATACATGCTATTTGGTATGAAAGGAGGTCTGGGAGTGCCAATCCTCCCTTCGATTTAGGAAGGCACATTTTGCTTCTGGTTAGTCTAGGTTTTTTACCTCTCCAAATATATTTTGAGAATGCTGTGTTAAATTTGGTTAGCAGATGTTTAGGAAGGAGGATAGGAATAGTTCTAAAAAGATAAAGTAACTTAGGAAGTAAAATCATTTTTAGGGCTGAAATTCGGCCGAGCCATGAGGTCTCAAGAAGCGACCACTCATTTGTCATCTGGGAGAATTTATGTAGTAGTGGAAGGTAATTAGCCGTAATTATATCCGATACTTTAGGGGTTATGTGGATACCTAGATACTTTAAGCTATCTGTCTGCCAAGAGTAGTCATAGTTTCTTTTTAATTCTGCTAAGGCATTTGCTGGTATATTTATGGGTAGAGCCTCCGTTTTGGAGCTATTTAATTTATAGTAAGAAACTGAGGTATACATATGTAAAATCTTATGCAGAGCATTTAGGGAAGTGGGAGGGTTGGCAATGGTAAGGAGGACATCATCCGCGAATAGGCAGATCTTGTATGAGCGGCCGAACAGGTATGGACCTTCGATCTCAGGGGATGATCTGATCGCTTCCGCTAGGGGCTCAATCGCGAGAACAAACATTAGTGGGGATAGTGGGCAGCCCTGGCGGGTGCCATTAGATATCGCAAAAGTGGATGAAAGCATGCCGTTCACAAAGACTTTGGCCGATGGATTGGAGTAGAGGGCCATAATAGAGGATAGGGCTCTATTTCCGATTCCGAACTTCTGCAGGACGGCCCGTAAATACCCCCAGTGGAGCCTGTCGAATGCCTTCTCCGCGTCCAGTGATAGGAACAATAATGGCTCTGTCGACACGGAGAAGGCATCCAAAAGGTGGATAGTCCTCCTTGTGTTGTCCGGTGCTTGTCTCCCCATTACGAATCCCACCTGATCTTGATTGATCAGATGTGGGAGGATCGGGTTTAGTCTGTTCGCTATTAATTTAGCGTAGATTTTAACATCGGTATTTAGTAAAGCTATGGGGCGATAGTTCGTTAGAATTTTAGGATTTTTACCTGGTTTTGGGAACGTAACAATTCGGGCTTCCAGCATTTCGGCTGGAAAAGAGCCTTGTGCTGATGCTTCATTATAAAGGGGGGCTAACAGGGGAGTTAGTCGGTCTCGGTAAGTTTTATAGAATTTATTAATATAGCCATCTTGTCCTGGGGCCTTTTCTGCCGGGAGATTATTAATGACTAGGCGTATCTCATCCTCAGACCAGGGACGCTCAAGACTGTGTAGTGTGGGTTGATCTAAAGAGGGAAGGTTGATGTGACGTAAAAAGGATTCAATCGATTCTGGGTTGGGTTGGGGGGTGAGAGGGTCATGGCGCAGATTATAGAGGGAGGAATAGTATTCCGCAAAGGCATTGGCTATGTCAAGGGGGTCTGTTTCCATGGTTCCCTTTAGATTTGTAACTTGCTTAGTACGTTCCTTCGCTTGTTTCCCTCTCAATTTTCTAGCTAGCAATCTGCCCGCTCTGTCACCTTGGGTGTAAAATTTTTGTTTCAGCTTAAACAAATTTCTCCGAACCTCTGACATGGATAAGGCGTTCCACTCATCCCTCATCTTGAGGAGCTCCCTGTACGCAGATCTATTAGTTGGGTCTAATTTAAGTTTGTTTTCTAGGTGTAGTAGATTAGTTTCAATTTCCTCTCGTCTCTTAGTTTCTTCCTATGTTGAGCTGCTGCCTGAATAAAAGAGCCTCTAAGGACTGCTTTCAAAGCACACCAGTGAATTGGAAGAGAGGTCTCAGTAGGGGAGTTCGTTTCTAAGAACAGTGCAAGGGATTTATCTATTATGGATTTAGTGTCTCCATCGGACAAGAGGTATCCAGCCAGTCGCCAAGGTCTGGGGGGCAATCTAGCCAAGCCTAGGTCCCAATTGAGCAATAAAGCTGAGTGATCTGACCATGGGATCGGCAATATATCTGCCGTCTTGATTTGTTGGAGGGTCCTCCCGTCCGAGAGAGACAGATCGATCCTAGAAAATGTTCTGTGGACCGCTGAGTAAAAGGTAAAGTCTTTACAATTAGGGTTCCTTGCTCTCCAGACATCATAAAGGCCAAACTCATACAGTATGCGTTGAAATGTCTGCGATTGGTTTCTCGCGGGGGTTGTTGCATGGGCAGAACGGGGTGACGACCTGTCCATAGTAGGGTCTAAGACTAAGTTGAAGTCACCCAAAATGATCAGAGATCCCTTGTATGATGAGTGGAGAGTCGAACAGAATTTCCTTATGAATGAGACTTGTTTGGTGTTGGGGGCATATACATTAGCGAACGTGATTGGGTTGTTATCTATGTGTCCTATAGCAATTAAATATCGGCCTTCCGGGTCCGTAATTTGTTTCTCCAGGGAGAAACTACACGTCTGAGAGAAGAGAAGGGCTACTCCTGCCTTTTTTTTTGGACCATTGGCTGTTAAACATATTGGGAACTTATTGTTAAAGAAGCGAGGAGGCGCTGAAGCTAGAAAATGTGTCTCCTGGACTGCAACTATGTGGGCTTTGAGTCTGGCGAAGTGAGTCAGTGCCATTCTTCGCTTATTGGTGGAGTTTAAGCCTTTTACGTTTAGTGACAGTATTTTAAGCTTATTCGGGGTCATGGAAATCAGTATATTGGTGGGTGGATAATGTCAAGCAAATGTATAAAACGGGGGGGTCAAGAGTCTGCATATTCATAAAGGTAGGTATGTGTCGCAGGACAGGTGCACAATTATGCATATGCGACCATAGATTTAAAAAAGCCAGGTGTAATGTTTTATAGCTAATACGAGTAGTACCGGATAAAGCGCACCAGTGTAGATGCCAAGTGTTGTGGGCATGGAAGGGTTTTGGGGGATGGTTCAAAATGTGCTGAAGCTGGACGAAAGTTTCAGTGGGGAAGGAAAGGCATAACAGGGAATGTATACATAGAAGAGTACACCCTATGGGTGTTAAAGAAGACCGCCCAGTTTGGCGGCACATTGGGGCGTGGGCCTAAACACAGGACTGTACCGGAGGGCCCTCGATGATGGGTATATAACATATGGTAATACATCTTTGCACACCAATGTAATTAACAGATGTAACGAACTTGTGTAGGGAACTGAATTCAGTTCTGGTAATGTGGAAGATCCTAGACTACTAAACCGCTGTATGCTCCTAGGATTAACATAAATAACGGAGTTGGAGAACATAACATGATAATAACTGTTATAGAAGTAAATTGTAAACACATTAGTCTAACAGAATAGACACACTCGATCTATGGTTCAGCCACTAGCTGATGGGGGGCGGGGACCCACATCCCGGACTAACCAAGTATTATTATCCGAGTATCGGTTGAGTCACACGCCCCCCCCCCAGTCAGAGCCCGTAGGTGGGGAGAAACCAACTGAGGGTTACAGGATCTCTAAAATTGAACATAATCAACTATCACATTTCTAGAGAAACAGACTGAACCTTGCATATCGTATACTTTACGTTCACGCAGTATGTCCAGATGTAGACCACTCCTGGGCAACTTTATTGGCAGGAGGCGTAGGGGTAGCTATGTTCCAGTCCGCCAAAATTTTTTCCCCGGCTGCCGGAGAGGCAATAATGGTAGTGGTCTCGTTGCGTCTAACTATCAACTTTGTTGGGAAGCCCCAGCGGTATGGAATATCCGCATTCTTGAGGGATCTCGTGATTGATGCAAAGGATCTTCTCAATGCCAAGGTAGAAGCAGAAAAGTCTCCGAAGATCTGTAGTTCTCCTAGGATAGTTTCGGAATCACCTGTGGATCTTGCTGCTCGTAGAACCCGCTCTTTGATGTGGTAATAATGGAATCTCATCAGAGTGTCTCGTGGAGCTCCCGGTGGTGCGTTTTTGGCCTTCGGGATGCGATGGATGCGGTCAAGAAGAAAGTCTGAGATGTGCACTGTTGGCAGGAGTTTTGTGAACAGGTCCATCACAAATTGTACCAGGCCGTCCGGAGTGACAGATTCTGGGATGCCTCTGATCTTGATATTATTTCTTCGCGATCTGTCCTCCATGTCGCCTAATTTGCTGCGGAGGGCGGCATTCTCTTGCTGTAACTCTTCATGTAAGACAATCAGCTCATTGTGGGACTTCACAACTTCCTCCATTTTGATTTCTAAATGGTCAACTCTTGTCCCACTGCATCAATGGATTGCTGACAAGATTGGACAGCTGCTTTGATTTCCTGTGAGAAGTCTGCTTTGAAGGCTTGCAGCAGTTGTTTCATGGCTCCTATTGTTAAGGGGTCATTGTCCCCCATAGTTGACATAGGCGCAGGGGGTATTGCAGTGGACTCAGAGGAAGCGTTAAGTGCCGACAGCTGTTGCTGGGGAGATGAGGCCAAGGTTTTACTTGTAATCCCCTGCACTGGGGATGGGAGCTTGAAGAAGCTAGATTTAGATGACCCTGGCACGTCTTTCTGGCGCCTGGCCGGCATTGCACACTATATGACTGCGCGAGCGAGGGAGGTTAGTGACTCCGCTGGATCAGGAGGGGTGGAGAACCCAAGATCTTCAGTTCCCTAGGTTGAGTTATATCATGGGTGCATCTGTGTAACAGGTCATCAGCGTTTCGGGTGGGGTGCCCGGTAACCCCGCATTAGGGCATACAAGGAGGAATCACATGGCCCCCTTGTAAGGATGGGTAAGGCTTCTGGGGTGGGAGATTGCCCCTGGTTACAGGATATTAAATGGTTTGATTTGGCCTGATAGCAGAGTGTCGGATGGGGTGGCGCACCGGACCAAGGCAGGCTCACGCCCGGTGAGGGGCCCAGCGTGGGAGGTCTCTTTTATACAGGAGTCTGGTAGGTTCAGAGGGCTTTGCTGTAAGGTGATGGTGTTGGTGCTGCTTAATTAATTATTAGCTTAGTGCAACTCCTGGGGTGGCAGGAAATGAGATAACTCACTGATATGGTGTTAGATCTGACTCACAGGGCAGGGAGCCAGCTGCAGGGAGATAGGCTGTTGTTAGTGTACAAATTCCCCCTGTCACGCCAGTAGAAGGGAGGACAGCAGGTGAATCACCTCTGCCTCCTCCAAGATGGCCGACCGCTGACTAATCCCTGGCTCTTTACCGTTTTCGTTGGTTCTGGTGGAGAGGGCCAGGCAGGCAGTACTCTCCGTCTCTGTCCCAGTCCAGGGGGATGCCCGGTGGTGTGTTAAGGCAGCTTGGGGCACCGCCAGCCGCGTCGCATGAGCTCCTGTCCCGGAGCCCGATTCCCGGGGCTTCCAATATGGCCGCCGCGTGTGCAGCACACTGATGGGGGCTGTGCAGTTTCTGTCCCCCGGAGCTTCGGCGCTTCGACTGTTGGTCGGAGGTGGGTACCGCTGAGGGGGGCTGATCAGGGCACCTGTTGGGGGACCCCCGATGATCTGGTGGGGTCAGAGCGCCGCCGAAAGCTACGATGTGGGGTGCGGAGCTCAGCCGCCGGGTATACCTCTAAATCGAGGCCGCGGCTTTATGTGGAGTGTAGGCCGCAACCCGCAGGGAGGGATTTCTCCCCCCCTGGCTCCGCAGCACAACTCACCAATGATCGGGTAGGTCACCCGGGGCCGGGGACTGCGGGCAGTTGATGTAGGGGGTTTGTGAGCGGTGGGGAGGCTTTTAGAATGTGGGGATGGTGCAGGAGCTCCCTAGAGTGCGTCTCTCTCCATTCCCGTCCAGGCCACGCCCCTGCACCCCATTTTTTCATACCCCTACTATCCAACTACGCATGGGGATGCGGTCTCATAAGAAAAACGGGAGCCCAGATATTACATAAGTACCAAATTGTCTTCACAAAGTTTCTTGATTTTTTAAATAATTTTTTAATAATTTAATGTATGTAATGTGAATTTATTGTACATGTAATATGTGATGTCTTATAAATGTATGTCAAATTTTTAGAAAAAAAAACTGATGAAGTCTCCAAGAGTGACGAAACGCATTGGGTTCTGATTCAAAGCTCTTGAAAATAAAAGAAAATGATTCTTCAAAGAAGGAACCTACAAGCATTTCATTTATTATACCATTTATTATATGTTTTATTCCTTTTATTGATTTATTGCTGAAGACATCACGAAGCTAGGGCGCTGAAGACACTATTGTGGGTGTATATATATATATGTATAAATATTATATATATATATATATATATATATATATATATATATATATATATATATATATATATATATATATATATTATTGGTACCAATGCACTCACGTTTTTTGTATCTTCCTTGCGGTGCTCCAGTCAGGCACATATAAAAATTATATGGTCCAAGTCCATAGAGTTTCAGAACCAGGGCACTCACCAGAAAGCAGTTTTAGTTATTTATTTCTTCATGTCAAAAAATCAGACAGTAAGCCGACGTTTCAGACCCAGCATGGTCCTTAATCATGGCGTATCTGAATCCCACACCAAAGTACAACTGACCTCATGTCTCAAACCACAGCCTTAAATAGGGCTATAATTACAATGACCTACTACACCTGTGTTCCCAGATCAGGTGTCATAAACACTCCCCTATGCGATCACTGCATATATACACACAAGAAAAATCACAGAAAACCACCTCAATATCCATGTATGGTAGCCATTACATATTTAGCAAGGTACTGTGTATAAAATATCAGGGCCGTATCGGCCATCAAAGTGTCTAAATGTATGTAATCATATAGTCATACCAGGGTGGGCATGATCGCGTCCCTCAGCTTCAGCTGTTGAGAGCATCCATCTCCAAGACGCATCATCATGATGCGCATCCATTATAGCCATTTTGAGCGATAGTGTTAGGAGCTGCAGAAAAGTGGGGTCCCGTGAAGGGGGCTGCAGGCTTAAATGCATTGATCAAATCATGACCCAAATCTCCACTATTTATTATCAGTTAATTTAGTGTGTGCAGAGCCCCTACAATGTCTTTTTAAACAATGTGGTCACAAGCCATAGGGCACCCCAAAACTAGGAAAGGTGAGTGCCGATGTTTAGAGTATGTATTATATATATATATATATATATATATATATATATATATATATATATATATATATATATATATATATATATATATATATATTGCAAATCAAGGAGAATTCACCAGACTTTTCTTCTTTTCTTGAAAGGGTAAAAAAGTAATCTTTATCTTACGTCATCATGTCATCAAAAACTGTATGTCGATGTTTCTGGGAAATCAGTGCCCTTCCTCAAGACAAATCACCAGAGGCACAGGAGGCACCTGTTATATAATGTTTACGCGTGAGAACATAATCAAACAAGGTGAAGGAAAAGGTTACGGGTATGACGTCGAAATTATAAATATTGTTAGGTCTTAATGGGGGTATAATTTCTAGACGGTTGTCTCACCACTGGTTTCCACTTATATATGATGTATTATTTGTGTATATCTATTTCAAGAAAATCGTCATGCTAAGTGTAGAATTGCTGTATCCATGACTCATTTATATCATGGAGAGGGTAATAATGATTTGATATAAGGTCTTTTAATAGCCACTACTAGATGTGAGATTATGTTATGCGTGCGATTGTCCTTGATGGTTATTGGTTCGGAATTGTGAAATCCTGGATCGGTTATTAACCCCTTCCTGACAGAGCCAGTTTTTGCGTTCCTGACAGAGCCCTTTTTTTCCAAATCTGACATGTATCACTTAAGTGAGGATAACTTTTTTTTGCTTTTACTTATCCCAGTGATTTTGAGATTGTTTTTTCGTGAAACATTGTACTTCAAGTTAGTGGTAAATTTTGGTCGATACAGTCTGTGTTTTTTTGTGAAAAATACCAAAATGTCGTAAAAAAATGGAAAATTTAGCAATTTGCAAAATGTTAAATTTTCTGCTTGTGAGACAAATAATCATACCACTCAAAATAGTTAATAACTAACATAGACCATATGTCTACTTTATGTTTCCATCATTATTTCAACTTCCTTTTAATTTTTTTGGACACTAGGAGGCTTACAATATGAATAGCAAATTCTCAAATTTTCAAGAAAATTTCAAACACTGATTTTTTTAGGGACCAGTTCAGTTCTGATGTGACTTTGAGGGACTTGTATGTGAGACACCCCCATAAATTATACCATTTCAAAAACTGCACCCCTCACAGTATTCAAAACAGCATTTTGGAAGTTTGTTAACCCTTTAGGTGTTTCACAGGAATTAAAACAAAGTGTAGGTGAAATTTCAAAATTTAATTTTTTTTGCAGATTTGCAATTTTAATACATTTTTCTAAGGAACACAGTACATTTTACTAGAGAAATGTGACTAAAAATTGATTCCCCCAATTCTTTTGTTTTCATAAATATCCTATATGTGGCCCTAGTGTGCACGCTGACCAAACCACAGGCTTCATAATAGAAGGAGCACCTACTTGATTTTGGAGCCTCCTTTTTATGAGATTTTTTTTTAGGCACCATGTAGGTTTCTAGGCACCATAAGATGCTAAAATTTAGGAACCCCCCCACAAGTGACCCCATTTTGCAAACTAAACCCCTCAGGGAATTCATTTAGGGGTATAGTGTACATTTCAAACCCCCAGGGGTTTCACCAATTGTGGTACAACTGGGCAGTGAAAATGAAAAATTAAATTTTTTACACAAAAATGCAGTTCTGGCTCAAAATTTTTCATTTTCAGAAGGTATGAAGGAGAAAAAGCACCCCAAAATCTGTGCTCCAATTTCTCCCGAGTACGGCAATGCCTCACATGTGACCAAAAAATACCATTTGGGTGCATGGCAGGACTCAGAAAGGAAGGAGGGATTTTTGGATTTTGCAGCTCAGATTCTGGTGGAATGTTGGTGGGTGCTATGTTGCATTAGCAAGACCCCCCAAGCACCAATACAGTGGAACCCCCCCACAAGTGACCCCATTTTGCAAACTACACCCCTCAGGGAATTCATCTAGGGGTATAGTGTACATTTCAAACCCCCAGGGGTTTCACCAATTTGATACAACTGGGCAGTGAAAATGAAAAATTACATTTTTTTACACAAAAATGCAGTTCTGGCTCAAAATTTTTCATTTTCAGAAGGTATGAAGGGGAAAAAGCACCCCAAAATCTGTGCCCCAATTTCTCCCGAGTACGGCAATGCCTCACATGTGACCAAAAAATACCATTTGGGTGCATGGCAGGACTCAGAAGGGAAGGAGTGATTTTTGGATTTTGCAGCTCAGATTCTGGTGGAATTTTGGTGGGTGCTATGTCGCATTAGCAAGACCCCCCAAGCACCAATACAGTGGAACCTCCCCACAAGTGACCCCATTTTGCAAACTACACCCCTCAGGGAATTCATCTAGGGGTATAGTGTACATTTCAAACCCCCAGGGGTTTCACCAATTTTGATACAACTGGGCTGTGCAAATGCAAAATTACATTTTTTACACAAAAATGCAGTTCTGGCTCAAAATTTTTCATTTTCACAAGGAATGAAGGAGACAAAGCACCCCAAAATCTGTGCCCCAATTTCTCCCGAGTACGGCAATGCCTCACATGTGACAAAAGAATACCATTTGGGTGCATGGCAGGACTCAGAAGGGAAGGAGTGATTTTTGGATTTTGCAGCTCAGATTCTGGTGGAATTTTGGTGGGTGCTATGTCGCATTAGCAAGACCCCCCAAGCACCAATACAGTGGAACCTCCCCACAAGTGACCCCATTTTGCAAACTACACCCCTCAGGGAATTCATCTAGGGGTATAGTGTACATTTCAAACCCCTAGGGGTTTCACCAATTTTGATACAACTGGGCTGTGCAAATGCAAAATTACATTTTTTACACAAAAATGCAGTTCTGGCTCAAAATTTTTCATTTTCACAAGGAATGAAGGAGACAAAGCACCCCAAAATCTGTGCCCCAATTTCTCCCGAGTACGGCAATGCCTCACATGTGACAAAAGAATACCATTTGGGTGCATGGCAGGACTCAGAAGGGAAGGAGTGATTTTTGGATTTTGCAGCTCAGATTCTGGTGGAATTTTGGTGGGTGCTATGTCGCATTAGCAAGACCCCCCAAGCACCAATACAGTGGAACCTCCCCACAAGTGACCCCATTTTGCAAACTACACCCCTCAGGGAATTCATCTAGGGGTATAGTGTACATTTCAAACCCCTAGGGGTTTCACCAATTTTGATACAACTGGGCTGTGCAAATGCAAAATTACATTTTTTACACAAAAATGCAGTTCTGGCTCAAAATTTTTCATTTTCACAAGGAATGAAGGAGACAAAGCACCCCAAAATCTGTGCCCCAATTTCTCCCGAGTACGGCAATGCCTCACATGTGACCAAAAAATACCATTTGGGTGCATGGCAGGACTCAGAAAGGAAGGAGTGATTTTTGGATTTTGCAGCTCAGATTCTGGTGGAATGTTGGTGGGTGCTATGTTGCATTAGCAAGACCCCCCAAGCACCAATACAGTGAAACCACCCCACAAGTGACCCCATTTTGCAGACTACACCCCTCAGGGAATTCATCTAGGGGTATAGTGTACATTTCAAACCCCCAGGGGTTTCACCAATTTTGATACAACTGGGCAGTGAAAATGAAAAATTACATTTTTTTACACAAAAATGCAGTTCTGGCTCAAAATTTTTCATTTTCATAAGGTATGAAGGAGAAAAAGCACCCCAAAATCTGTGCCCCAATTTCTCCCGAGTATGGCAATGCCTCATATGTGACCAAAAAATACCAGTTGGGTGCATGGCAGGACTCAGAAGGGAAGGAGTGATTTTTGGTGGTGAAATCTTGGTGGGTGCTATGTCGCATTAGCAAGACCCCCAAAGCACCAATACAGTGGAACCCCCCCACAAGTGACCCCATTTTGCAAACTACACCCCTCAGGGAATTCATCTAGGGGTATAGTGTACATTTCAAACCCCCAGGGGTTTCACCAATTTTGATACAACTGGGCAGTGAAAATGAAAAATTACATTTTTTTACACAAAAATGCAGTTCTGGCTCAAAATTTTTCATTTTTAGAAGGTATGAAGGAGAAAAAGCACCCCAAAATCTGTGCACCAATTTCTCCCGAGTACGGCAATGCCTCACATGTGACCAAAAAATACCATTTGGGTGCATGGCAGGACTCAGAAGGGAAGGAGTGATTTTTGGATTTTGCAGCTCAGATTCTGGTGGAATTTTGGTGGGTGCTATGTCGCATTAGCAAGACCCCCCAAGCACCAATACAGTGGAACCCCCCCACAAGTGACCCCATTTTGCAAACTACACCCCTCAGGGAATTCATCTAGGGGTATAGTGTACATTTCAAACCCCCAGGGGTTTCACCAATTTTGATACAACTGGGCAGTGAAAATGAAAAATTACATTTTTTTACACAAAAATGCAGTTCTGGCTCAAAATTTTTCATTTTCAGAAGGTATGAAGGAGAAAAAGCACCCCAAAATCTGTGCCCCAATTTCTCCCGAGTATGTCAATGCCTCATTTGTGACCAAAAAATACCAGTTGGGTGCATGGCAGGACTCAGAAGGGAAGGAGTGATTTTTGGTGGTGGAATGTTGATGGGTGCTATGTCGCATTAGCAAGACCCCCAAAGCACCAATACAGTGGAACCCCCCCACAAGTGACCCCATTTTGAAAACTACACCCCCAGGGAATTCATCTAGGGGTATAGTGTACATTTCAAACCCCCAGGGGTTTCACCAATTTTGATACAACTGGAAGGTGAAAATGAAAAATTACATTTTTTTACACAAAAATGCAGTTCTGGCTCAAAATTTTTCATTTTCAGAAGGTATGAAGGAGAAAAAGCACCCCAAAATCTGTGCCCCAATTTCTCCCGAGTACGGCAATGCCTCATGTGTGACCAAAAAGTGGCAGGACTCAGAAGGGAAGGAGTGATATTTGGATTTTGCAGCACAAATTCTGGTGGAATGTTGGTGGGTGCTATGTCGCATTAGCAAGACCCCCCAAGCACCAATACAGTGGAACCCCCCCACAAGTGACCCCATTTTGCAAACTACACCCCTCAGGGAATTCATCTAGGGGTATAGTGTACATTTCAAACCCCCAGGGGTTTCACCAATTGTGGTACAACTGGGCAGTGAAAATGCAAAATTACATTTTTTTACACAAAAATGCAGTTCTGGCTCAAAATTTTTTATTTTCAGAAGGTATGAAGGAGAAAAAGCACCCCAAAATCTGTGCCCCAATTTCTCCCGAGTACGGAAATGCCTCACATGTGACCAAAAAATACCAGTTGGGTGCATGGCAGGACTCAGAAGGGAAGGAGTGATTTTTGGATTTTGCGGCTCAGATTCTGGTGGAATGAATGGTGGGTGCTATGTGGCATTAGCAAGACCCCTGAAGCACGGTGAAATTATGAACCTAATAATCCATAGATGTGTGGTATAATTTAAAACACTCCTTTATACATAGGCCGGGTTTGTCGGGGCAAGTGTCACACTGGAAAATAGTTTGCTTTCTTATTCCCTTTTTATAGCAAACTTTGCACCTTTTTTGTGTCCTGCCCTTTTTTTTCAGTGGAGGGGATTTCATCAGGAAAATGCTGCCCTGGTACAATACGGGGGCCAGTACTAGAAGTACTGGGGCCCTCTGCCTGCTGGTTCCCAAATATTAGGCCCTTTATGACTTCCTCTTGAAAGTGCATAAATGTCCCCCTCTGGCCGGTAGAACGGAATAGCACGTAAGCGTTATACAGTGCCATCTGGATGATATACACGGCCAGCTTCTTGTACCAGATTTTTGTTTTCCGCAGGGCACTGTACGGCTTCAGTACCTGATCTGAAAGATCCACTCCGCCCATGTACCTATTGTAATCCAGGATACAATTAGGTTTTGAGGTGTGGGTACTGGTACCTCGTACAGGGACGGAGGTGGTACTGTCTCCGTGAATTGTTGTCAGTATAAGGACATCCCTCTTGTCCTTATATTTGACCAACAACATATTTTCGGTGCATATTCCCCTGCTTTCACCCCTTCTCATTACTTGGGCAATGTGCGTTTTTGGGAGGCCTCTTTGGTTCTTGCGCACAGCACCGCAAGCTGCTGTACCTCTTGAACCAAGGGCCTTAAACAGGGGGATGCTAGTGTAAAAGTTATCCACATAGAGGTGATAACCTTTATCCAGGAAGGGGTGCACTAAATCCCAGACAATTTTTCCACTAACACCTACGAGGGAGGGGGGGCATTCTGGCGGTTCAATTCTTGAATCCTTCCCTTCATATACCCTAAACCTGTGAGTGTACCCTGAGGTGCTTTCACACAGCTTATACATTTTTATGCCATACCTTGCCCTCTTACTGGGAAGGTACTGGCGGAATTTAACCCTTCCTTTAAAATGTATAAGGGACTCGTCTATGCAAATGAATTTATCTGGGATGTACATCTCTTCAAATTTGGCACTGAAATGATCAATGACCGGCCTGACTTTGAATAGCCGGTCAAAGGTGGGATCATCTCTGGGTGGGCACTGTGCATTATCGTTGTAATGCAAAAATTTAAGGATCGTCTTAAATCGAGCCCGGGGCATGGCCATACGGTAAAATGGGGTGCTGTACAGAACATCTGTACTCCAATATTGCCTAATTTCTGGCTTTTTTACTATGCCAATATGAAACACCAGACCCCAAAACGTCATCATCTCTTCTGCATCTACAGGGGTCCACCTAGCAAATGATGACGTGGGGTTTTGAGCAATAAACTGCTGGGCATATAAATTAGTTTGGTCCACCATTAAATTTATAAAATCATCAGAGAAAAATAATTTGAAAAAGTCAATTTCTCTGAGACCTGTGGAATCAAATTGGATTCCTGGCATGGCCAAAAACTCAGGAACCTGGGGCTCAAAATTGTCTGGTGGTGGGGTCCATACGAGATCAATTATTGGGGGGGGGTCTCAGCTGCTCTACGGGGGCGTCTTTGAGGGGGTCCCTCATCACCAGAGGAGGAAGAGGAGCTTAAGGCGAATCCTTCAAATTCCCCGCTTGCATCACTGGCTGTGTCAGAGTCAGAAGCAAGCATGGCATATGCCTCCTCCGCTGAATACATTCTTCTGAATGACTGGGATGACATTTGGGATGACATTTGGGATGCCATTTTTATTTTTGTGTTACTGGTAGTGAAATGTTTCAACACGTGTATATGGTGGGGGGGTACAAACTTTATTTCAACCCGGGGGGTATGTAGTGTGTAGTGTGTATGTAGTGCAGAAAAAAAAAATACTTTATACAAAAAAAAAAAATTGAAGGGGTTAAAAAAAAAAAAATTGAAGGGGTTAAAAAAAAAAAAAATTGAAGGGGTTAAAAAAAAAAAAAAAAGGTCCTGCGCCAAAAATTGAGCACAGATGTTGGTCAGTAACGTCCGTCACTGAACAGCGCTCAAAGGCAACAGGAATTTGATCAAAAAAAAAAAAAAATAGATCAACCCTGTGCCAAAAAAGCTGATCAGTGATGTACGTCACTGATCAGCGCACAGTGGCCACAGGACACCCACAAAATCATAGTGTGTGTAAAAAAAAAATTAAAAAAAGACCCCACAGCACCCACAAAAAAAAGGTGATCAGTGATGCGACACTGATTACCAGTGAGGGGCAGCAGGTGCACAACCTTTGGTGCAACTGACAGTGCAACTGGCAGCAACTGGCAGCAACTGACAGGTATATATAAAAAAGAAAAACCTCTGCACCCCCAAAAAGTTGCTGATCACCTCAGATATAGTGATCAGCACAAAAGGCGGGGGCAGCAGACACAAAATTTAGCACTCTCTATCACTCTCTGTCACTATCTCTCTCTATCTCTCTATCTCTCACTATCTATCACTCTATGACACTGCAGCAGCAGCACTGACAGTTATATATATGAAAAATAACCCCTGCACCCCCAAAAAGTTGCTGGGGGTGCACAAAAGGGGGGCAGCAGACACAAAATATAGCAGTCTCTATCACTCTCTGTCACTATCTCTCTATCTCTCTATCTCTCACTATCTATCACTATATGACACTGCAGCAGCAGCACTGACAGGTATATATATATATATATAAAAAAACCCTGCGCCCCCAAAAAGTTGCTGATCAGTTAATTTATACTGATCAGCACAAAAGGGGGGGCAGCAGTCAGTTATATAAAAAATATATAGCACAATCTGTCACTATCTCTCTATCTCTCTCTATCTCTCTCTCTCTATCTCTCTATCTATAACTATATCACACTGCAGCAGCACAAAATATAGCACTCTCTGACACTATCTCTCTCTATCTCTCTATCTCTCTCTATCTATCTCTCTCTATCCTAACGCTATTACACTGCAGCAGCACAAGTTCACAACACAGGAAGTCACAAGTAGTAACAGGATCCAGGAAGCATCCAGCACACTACAAGCAGTGATGAAGCAGTGATCAGGTAAGTATTTTGCTCGGTTCAGGTCAGTATACTGCGGCAACTAGGCACGGTGACCGCACTGCACGCAATTCCAGACCGGAATGGCGTCTGCAGTGCAGTCACCGTTAGTTTAAATCCCCCTCCTTGGCTGTGATTGGTCCGTCGGTCCGACGAACCAATCACGGCCTTTGGGGGCGGGCGGGGCGGGCGGGGTGAGGTGGGGTGACACCAGTGTCACCCTTACACCCCGCGGTGATTGGTGCTGTACTTTACAGCACCAATCACCTCCGATCGCGTGTCACCGGCGAACGTTATTCGCCGGTGACACAGAAAACGCTGTGAATGGCTGTTCACTGAACAGCCAATCACAGCGATCGCCGACGGGGGGGCGGCATCGCAGCCCCCCCTGGGCATGCAGGGACATGTCTGCTGTCAGGGACAGCAGACATGTTGAAACTGTCACCGCGTCTATAGACGCGGTGACAGTTACAAGCCATGACGTACATTTACGCCATGTGTCGGGAAGTACTTCCCGACCATGACGTAAATGTACGTCAAATGTCGGGAAGGGGTTAAGGGAATTCATAAGAAAGCTCCATAGTTAATATGTTCATTCATTCCAGAGGGTTGCAGTCCTCCCAGGATGAATGTCCAGTACCTCTCTATAATAGTTCATGGTTGATGTTTCCTCCTCTTATTCCTAAATGGATTTGTTCAATACCAAAGGCTTTTAGTAATTGAGGATCTCCATGGTGGTGATCATGAAAGTGTTTGGCCACTGCTGTAGTTAGCTGTTTGAATTTGCTGATGTCGGTTTTGGAATTTCTCACTGTACCAACATGTTCTAACACCCTCTGTTTTAGGGGTCATGTGGTCATTCCAATATAACGTTGATTACAAGGACATAGGACACAATATATCACCCCTGTGGATTTGCAGTGGATATAATCTGTTATTGAGTGCACTTTGTTGTATTTGTCCGTAATTTCAGTGGTCTTGATCATGTGATGACACGCTTTACATCCACCACATCTGTACGATTCTTGTATCATTGTTTTCTTGTTCCTGGAGTTTGTGAAATGACTATGGACAATCTTGTCTTTCAGATTGGAGGATCTTCTCCAGCTAATGTTAGCTCTTGTACCTAAGTTTTTGGCCTGGTCCGAATCTGTACTCAAGTTGTTCAAATGTTTGTTATTTATGTCTTGATTTCTCTCCATTCGGAACAGAAATCTCCTACCAATCTGATGACCTCCAGTTCTGGTGACTTGTTTTTGTCGGTATACAGGAGATAATTCCTATCTTTCCGATTCGCTTCATACCTGGCTCTTTTTACTGCTCTTTTGCTATATCTTCTAGTGAGTATCCTAGTTGTTAATTCTTCAGCTCTGATGTTAAACTGGTTCGGATTCGAACAGTTACGTTTCATTCTTAGAAATTTGCCATATGGGATTCCTCTCAAGACGGGAGGAAAATGCGCACTTAATCTATGTAGGACACTGTTGGTTGCAGTTTTTTTCCTATATAGGTCCGTTTGGATGTGTCCCCTTTGGTCTCTCAAAATTTTAAGATCCAAAAAGGTCACTTCCTTTTCACTCGTCTCATAAGTTAATTTGAAATTCAAATTGTTATTGTTTAAGATGGTGATAAATTCGATAAATCGAGCTACTGGAATGTCCCACACAATCAAGAGGTCATCTATGTAGTGTAACCACATTAAGACATGTTCAGTATATTGTTCGTGTTCCTCACAGAATACTTGGGATGACACCCCAGCATTAACTGGCAAGTGGATTGGGAGTGCAATTCACCTACAAATTTAATATATATATATATATATATATATATATATATATATATATATATATATATATATATATATATATATATATATATATATATATAGGTACTGACGGACTGGCACACCGTTTCCAGAATAACAATGGCCGGGGTGCAATCACCGATAGTAGTAATGTAGACAACAGAATAGCGGCACTCCACGGGCTTCACTCAAGTCGTAAAAAATACCAGCACACCTAAATACCTGGTGTGCTGGTATTTTTTCCGACTTGAGTGAAGCCCGTGGAGTGCCGCTATTCTGTTGTCTATATATATATATATATATATATATATATATATATATATATATATATATATACAAATCCACAGGGACAAAGGCACTCGGAGGCTTGAAGCAGGTGAAAAACTGGAGGAATTTTATTCCATAGCCTGTCTACGTTTCGGGGGTCGTGCCCCCGTCGTCAGGACATGAAGGCAAAAGTAACAACCTACTCAGTGTACATACTGTGAATAAATAGTGTGAGAAACAGTGCATACTCACCCCCTGGTCTCCCACGTCCCGCCCATGACCTCCGGTGCGAGTTCCGGGTACCTGGCGCACTGCTATGACGTCACTGTCTCAGATCACATCCAACAACAGGCGCTTCTGTCCAGCTCGGCCGGCAGATCACGTGGGGTAGGCTGGAGAAAGAGGGCACATAGTGTGGGCAAAATGAGTAACATGTATCAACAGCAATCAAAGGCAGATCAATCCATATATGTTACATATATTGTGAAGAGGCATCCAAGAAAACATTCAAAAAAAGAAATATAACCTGTAAGAGGATGCATAAAACAAAAAACCGTGCATGAATGAGGTGACATATGTGGAACCACTGCCATCTGGTGGTGAAGTGCAAAAATTACATGTAATAAAAACATACGGTTAAAAACATCAGTCGACATGCTAGAAAGTGCCTACACCGAGCAAAACTAGTTTTGCTCATGTGGGTGAAGGCAACAAGTTAGCAATGAACCCAAGTGAGGCTCTCATGGGTATGCGCAAGTGCACTAATTGGCAAACTGTGCAGGATATTTGAAATTACTGCGAGGCTAGAAAACTAACGAGCCCAAATACTCAGCAGCGTCATGTAGGTATGACCTACGCTTTATGCAGGAACAATGTACAGAGAAAAGAAAAAAGGAGGGAAGAGAGAAGAAAAAGGGGAAAGAAGATCAAAGGGGGAGGAGAAAGGTTGAAAAGAAGGGGGAGGAGAAGGGTTGAGAACAGTGCTGCTAATGGAATCGTGGATATACCAGTAACTCCAAAAACTGGAGAAAAACTGCTTGCAAACCTTTCTATTCTGTAACAACATGCATATGAACACTCAATTTACAGAAAACAGTGTAGCCCTAGGTTATCATTAAGGCCCCGGGGGTGGACTGTGTCCAGTTTAAAAATCCATGCAGACTCCAACTGCAGGAGTTTTTTAGAACGATTGCCCCCACGGATGGCAGCTGGTACGTGGTCAATGATTTTGTAGCGGAGAGTCGCCATATTATGTTTAAGTTGGGCAAAATGCCTGGCGACCGGTTGGTCACTCTTGCCTGATTGTAAAGCTGCCCTGATGGCACTACGATGTTGTCCCATCCTCACCTTGAAGGCACAGTCGGTTTTGCCGACATAGAATAATCCGCAGGGACAATAAATAACATAAACCACGAATTTCGTGGTGCATGTAAGGGGCCATTTAATACGGAATTTTCTGCCCGTATGCGGGTGGCAAATTTCAGTACCTGGAGTCATGAAGCTGCACGTAGTGCAGCCAAGGCAGCGGAAACAGCCTCTTTTAGCGGGCCTAGTGTTTCTGGACTGGATGTCAAAATTAGTGATTTCCGTTTTTACCAATAGGTCTTTAAGGTTGGGGCAGCGTTTATAACTAGGCATGAGTTTCTTTTGTTTAAACATAGGTAAAGTCGGGTCTGAAGTCACTATTTCCCACCAATGTTTGGCCTTGCGGGTCGTGACCTGGCTGGTGGTGCTGAACCTGTTCACCCAAGGGACGCAAGGTTTATGTGCTTTTTTAGGGACATTAGTGATCAAAGTTTCACGGTCCCGTGACAATGCCTTAGCTCTAGCTCGCAATAAGTCACTCTTGGGATAACCCCTCTCAACAAATTTCTGTACCATAAGGTCTAGCTGATATTCAGTTTCCTGGGGGGTGTCCACTATTCTGCAAACCCTCAGGAACTGGGAAAAGGGTAAACTTTCCACTGTGTTACGGGGGTGAAAACTGTTATGGCGGAGGAGGGTATTACGGTCCGTGGGTTTGACATGAAGTGTAGTGTGTATTTCCCCATCATGGACTGAAATGAGTATATCAAGAAAAGGAATGTTTGTAGTGCTAGTAGTCAGAGATAATTTGATGGGATGTGTTGATTGATTTTGTGTGGCCACCATGTCGGTTAACGGCTGCACAGGGCCATTCCACATCAAGTACAAATCGTCTATATAGCGTACATACATTAGTGTAGAGGCAGCTATACTCTGGTTGTTAAGAAACAATTCCTTCTCCACCTGCCACATAAACGCATTTGCAAAGGACGGGGCTACCGGGGAACCCATTGCACACCCCGTCCTTTGCAAATAGAACCCACCGTCAAAAAAGAAGTAATTGTAAGTGAGGGTGTATTCCAACAGTGATAAGAAAAAATCCACCGTTGGTCCCCCATACGCTGGGTTGTCTCTAATGAGATTCCTGACAGCCATGAGTCCTTCCGAGTGGGGAATACAGGTATAAAGGCTTGCCACGTCTAAGGTGGCTAATGTTAACCCCGTCTCCGGTACTATGAAGCCTTTGAGTTTTTGTAACAAAGAAGTGGAATCTCTGAGATACGTTGGGAGAGTTTGTATGCATGGTTGCAAAAAGGTATCAAGAAAGATCGCTATAGGCTCACACAGCGACCCCCTGGCAGAGATGATGGGTCTGCCAGGAGGACGCTGCGCGTCCTTGTGGATCTTTGGTATACTATAAAACAAGGGGATGATCGGGAACTGTGTCATCAGTTTGCCACCGATCATCTCTGAAATGATACCCTCGTTGACAGCTTTGGATAAGATGTTATCCAAAATCAACTTAAAGCGGGGTGTGGGGTCGCCCCTCAATTTTTCATATGTAGAAGAGTCATTAAGCAGTCTGTAACAGTCCTCCCGATAATAACTAGTGTCCATGACCACCACGGCACCCCCTTTGTCGGCCCCGCGGATAATAATGTCAGTTCTGTGACTCAGATCCTTGAGGGCTGTGCGTTCACTAGCCGACAAGTTAGGATGTACCTGAGGCAGGGGGTCTGGGAGAGCAGAGTCCAGTAAGCGGTGAAAGGTCTTAAGAGAAGTGTTTGCCGAAATAGGGTCAAATTTTGATTTGGGTCCCAAATTTCTGATGGGCAGTGGAATCGGGTCAGTCGACAGTGTATCAGGTTGTTTGAAGAAATGTTCCTGTAATTTCAGGTTACGGTTGAATTTGAAAGTGTCTACTTTCCAGTGGAATCTGTTAGGGCCTTGGACCGGCACAAAGGAAAGTCCTTTACTGAGGACTGCCATTTCTGATGGAGAAAGTGGGGAGGATGATAGATTGAATATCAAATCCTGCGACCCTTTGGGGGCTTCCTTCTTGTTGATGCGGCAGTTTTGGCCACCTCTTCTGGTGGGTCTCTTTGGCCGGACCGGGTTCCTGCCCGGGTATTGACCCCTAAAGGGCTGGGACCGCGGGCGTTGGGGTTTCTGCTTCTCTGTGTGGAGTCGGTCAGCATTTCCAATGAAGAAATCTACAGGGAACTGTACAAATTGAAAAGGAGAGAGCTTGACTTTCTATACCACTGCCGCACTCTCTCTGACTACTATCGTAACAAACAAATTCCCCGTGGTTTTCGGGTGCACAACACCCCAACAATAGGGCGGTACAGTGTCCCCTTTTGTAAAAGGTGGATTTCAATACTTAATAAATGCTCTATGGACTTGATCTTGCTCGTAATTGAGGAGTCCACCAAGGAGTACAAGTCGACACAAGAAAAGATCGCCAGCTTTGAGGAAGCGAAACTTCAAACTTTAATTGCGGATTCTAACACCAAGTGGCTGGACAAATTAAAAGAACAACTTGAGACATATAAATCAGATTTATTGCGTTTTAAAAAAGAGAAGCTCAAGAAAGTCCAGCTTGATTACGAACAACACTCGGTATATCCTTGGCTTGGTAACTCCTCAAGACCTTTTGTGAGGAACAGATTTGGTGGACGTGCTGGACACCGGACACGCTTTCAGCACTCCAGCACTTCTGGAAGTGAGACCGACTCCACACAGAGAAGCAGAAACCCCAACGCCCGCGGTCCCAGCCCTTTAGGGGTCAATACCCGGGCAGGAACCCGGTCCGGCCAAAGAGACCCACCAGAAGAGGTGGCCAAAACTGCCGCATCAACAAGAAGGAAGCCCCCAAAGGGTCGCAGGATTTGATATTCAATCTATCATCCTCCCCACTTTCTCCATCAGAAATGGCAGTCCTCAGTAAAGGACTTTCCTTTGTGCCGGTCCAAGGCCCTAACAGATTCCACTGGAAAGTAGACACTTTCAAATTCAACCGTAACCTGAAATTACAGGAACATTTCTTCAAACAACCTGATACACTGTCGACTGACCCGATTCCACTGCCCATCAGAAATTTGGGACCCAAATCAAAATTTGACCCTATTTCGGCAAACACTTCTCTTAAGACCTTTCACCGCTTACTGGACTCTGCTCTCCCAGACCCCCTGCCTCAGGTACATCCTAACTTGTCGGCTAGTGAACGCACAGCCCTCAAGGATCTGAGTCACAGAACTGACATTATTATCCGCGGGGCCGACAAAGGGGGTGCCGTGGTGGTCATGGACACTAGTTATTATCGGGAGGACTGTTACAGACTGCTTAATGACTCTTCTACATATGAAAAATTGAGGGGCGACCCCACACCCCGCTTTAAGTTGATTTTGGATAACATCTTATCCAAAGCTGTCAACGAGGGTATCATTTCAGAGATGATCGGTGGCAAACTGATGACACAGTTCCCGATCATCCCCTTGTTTTATAGTATACCAAAGATCCACAAGGACGCGCAGCGTCCTCCTGGCAGACCCATCATCTCTGCCAGGGGGTCGCTGTGTGAGCCTATAGCGATCTTTCTTGATACCTTTTTGCAACCATGCATACAAACTCTCCCAACGTATCTCAGAGATTCCACTTCTTTGTTACAAAAACTCAAAGGCTTCATAGTACCGGAGACGGGGTTAACATTAGCCACCTTAGACGTGGCAAGCCTTTATACCTGTATTCCCCACTCGGAAGGACTCATGGCTGTCAGGAATCTCATTAGAGACAACCCAGCGTATGGGGGACCAACGGTGGATTTTTTCTTATCACTGTTGGAATACACCCTCACTTACAATTACTTCTTTTTTGACGGTGGGTTCTATTTGCAAAGGACGGGGTGTGCAATGGGTTCCCCGGTAGCCCCGTCCTTTGCAAATGCGTTTATGTGGCAGGTGGAGAAGGAATTGTTTCTTAACAACCAGAGTATAGCTGCCTCTACACTAATGTATGTACGCTATATAGACGATTTGTACTTGATGTGGAATGGCCCTGTGCAGCCGTTAACCGACATGGTGGCCACACAAAATCAATCAACACATCCCATCAAATTATCTCTGACTACTAGCACTACAAACATTCCTTTTCTTGATATACTCATTTCAGTCCATGATGGGGAAATACACACTACACTTCATGTCAAACCCACGGACCGTAATACCCTCCTCCGCCATAACAGTTTTCACCCCCGTAACACAGTGGAAAGTTTACCCTTTTCCCAGTTCCTGAGGGTTTGCAGAATAGTGGACACCCCCCAGGAAACTGAATATCAGCTAGACCTTATGGTACAGAAATTTGTTGAGAGGGGTTATCCCAAGAGTGACTTATTGCGAGCTAGAGCTAAGGCATTGTCACGGGACCGTGAAACTTTGATCACTAATGTCCCTAAAAAAGCACATAAACCTTGCGTCCCTTGGGTGAACAGGTTCAGCACCACCAGCCAGGTCACGACCCGCAAGGCCAAACATTGGTGGGAAATAGTGACTTCAGACCCGACTTTACCTATGTTTAAACAAAAGAAACTCATGCCTAGTTATAAACGCTGCCCCAACCTTAAAGACCTATTGGTAAAAACGGAAATCACTAATTTTGACATCCAGTCCAGAAACACTAGGCCCGCTAAAAGAGGCTGTTTCCGCTGCCTTGGCTGCACTACGTGCAGCTTCATGACTCCAGGTACTGAAATTTGCCACCCGCATACGGGCAGAAAATTCCGTATTAAATGGCCCCTTACATGCACCACGAAATTCGTGGTTTATGTTATTTATTGTCCCTGCGGATTATTCTATGTCGGCAAAACCGACTGTGCCTTCAAGGTGAGGATGGGACAACATCGTAGTGCCATCAGGGCAGCTTTACAATCAGGCAAGAGTGACCAACCGGTCGCCAGGCATTTTGCCCAACTTAAACATAATATGGCGACTCTCCGCTACAAAATCATTGACCACGTACCAGCTGCCATCCGTGGGGGCAATCGTTCTAAAAAACTCCTGCAGTTGGAGTCTGCATGGATTTTTAAACTGGACACAGTCCACCCCCGGGGCCTTAATGATAACCTAGGGCTACACTGTTTTCTGTAAATTGAGTGTTCATATGCATGTTGTTACAGAATAGAAAGGTTTGCAAGCAGTTTTTCTCCAGTTTTTGGAGTTACTGGTATATCCACGATTCCATTAGCAGCACTGTTCTCAACCCTTCTCCTCCCCCTTCTTTTCAACCTTTCTCCTCCCCCTTTGATCTTCTTTCCCCTTTTTCTTCTCTCTTCCCTCCTTTTTTCTTTTCTCTGTACATTGTTCCTGCATAAAGCGTAGGTCATACCTACATGACGCTGCTGAGTATTTGGGCTCGTTAGTTTTCTAGCCTCGCAGTAATTTCAAATATCCTGCACAGTTTGCCAATTAGTGCACTTGCGCATACCCATGAGAGCCTCACTTGGGTTCATTGCTAACTTGTTGCCTTCACCCACATGAGCAAAACTAGTTTTGCTCGGTGTAGGCACTTTCTAGCATGTCGACTGATGTTTTTAACCGTATGTTTTTATTACATGTAATTTTTGCACTTCACCACCAGATGGCAGTGGTTCCACATATGTCACCTCATTCATGCACGGTTTTTTGTTTTATGCATCCTCTTACAGGTTATATTTCTTTTTTTGAATGTTTTCTTGGATGCCTCTTCACAATATATGTAACATATATGGATTGATCTGCCTTTGATTGCTGTTGATACATGTTACTCATTTTGCCCACACTATGTGCCCTCTTTCTCCAGCCTACCCCACGTGATCTGCCGGCCGAGCTGGACAGAAGCGCCTGTTGTTGGATGTGATCTGAGACAGTGACGTCATAGCAGTGCGCCAGGTACCCGGAACTCGCACCGGAGGTCATGGGCGGGACGTGGGAGACCAGGGGGTGAGTATGCACTGTTTCTCACACTATTTATTCACAGTATGTACACTGAGTAGGTTGTTACTTTTGCCTTCATGTCCTGACGACGGGGGCACGACCCCCGAAACGTAGACAGGCTATGGAATAAAATTCCTCCAGTTTTTCACCTGCTTCAAGCCTCCGAGTGCCTTTGTCCCTGTGGATTTGTGTATGGATGTCTGTGTGTTGACACAGATGATCGACATATGGCAACAGAGCAAGCTACCCTGTAACGCAGCTTATCTAAGCCCTGAGTGACAGGTCTCTCTCTCCGTGTATATATATATATATATATATATATATATATATATATATATATATATATATATATGCAATTGCTGTAAAATTCCATAATGTTATTTAGTTTTTAAATAATATTTTGATTTTGACATGGCTGAGTTTGGAACTACCCTGTGCACCATAGGCATTGGCCCAATATTTGAAGGCACTGCCTAACAGCCAGGGGGCATGGCCTATGCTCATGATGCTTCAGACTCAGTTGTAGTAAAGTGTAGCAAATCCTTGCTAAACTAGAACTATCAGTGATAGACTGCAAAGGGAATGCCCAGCACAGGGCAAGGCCACTCCCCCATGTGCCTGCAAAATTCCAAGCTGCCTCCTGGCTGCGAAGCCAGGAATAGATTGGCTATGTTTCAGTGGCTGCATGTGACATCAAACAGTTACTGTGGCCCTCCCCCCGAGTGGTCTGAGCACGCCTGCATTGTCTAGCCTGGTCCAAAAAAAATGGTCATCGTTCCATTGCTGCCCCCTTGAGCTGGCTGAGAGGTGATCCATCTGTATTTGGGGTCCCATTAGTAATGCAATTTATGTTATTACTTCAATTGCTTTTATTAGTTTAATAAGATTAATTTTGAATAATAATAATACAGTCTGTAATGTTTTCAGTAATACATAAAGCAAGATCAAAGTGTTATTGCAAATTTTGATACTTGTAAGCTTTACAGTTGATAAAAGGCTACCCTGAATCATTCCTGCTAAACAAAAACGACATTGGAGCATCTGTAATTAGTGTCTGTGTTAATTGTAATTTGATCTGTATTACGTTTCTTTAAACATTTCAATTCATATAAACATCAATGTAGCTAATTTGAGACAATAACTGTATGTTATGGTTATTAGGTGTAATGTCATCTTTTGTTGATAATGATAATAACAATTCTTTATATAAACTTACTTGGTTTTCATTTACTTTATAGTTGTTTCTTGTTGCATTATTCTTTAAAAATAGATACATATCATGCAAAGCCTGAGCCATAGTAGTGACAGCGATGTACACCCGGGAGGGAAGAGGATCTTCATGGAAAGTGTGGAATTTTGTAAGATTTTCCCCAGTGCAATTTCTAAGGGTACTTCGACTTAATATTTTAAAAACTGCATCCTTATACTTATTTTTAGACATACAACCACGTTGAGTTATCCAGAGATCCTCCAATAATGGATCATCTGAGTAATTTATTTGATTGTAATTATCTAGAAATGATTCCATCCCAGAGATGTTACTAACAGGAAGTGAAAACACAAGACTGCAATTAGTTGGTACACCATTGTGACTGGGCGAAGTTATCTCTACTGCTGCTGACCAAGAAGCTGGAACTATAAAAGTCTTATTAACAGATAAATGTGCTATTTTATGCATAAAAAATCCAATCGTCACGCAACATGAACCACATATTATTATAATCTCAGCAGTAGAACGATGAATATTCTCCAATACTGACATTTCTGTCTTTTGATTATGAATAAACAATTTTAAACTATATTCAATACATATCCCATGAGCGGTTAACAGTCTGCTCAGCTGTTGGAGCTCCCGCTCTCCACATTCATTATCTGATGTTAAGATCCCAACCCAGTTCCAGCCAAAGAATTTCAATAACTTTACAATTGCCATAAATTGCATCTGGTCATTGTAAGTTGTCCGAAAAAAATGTGGATAAATTATTCTATCACTTAGCGCAGGGTCTCTCGCTCCGTAACTGATCTAAAATGAACATTTACAGTAGTTATAGGTTTTTTTTTTAAATAGTTTTTATTGAAATTTTCCAACAAACATACTGTAGGTTGACATTTGTTACAGAAAACATAAACATATGATATCTACATATAGTTGAGCAGTAGTTCACCATTTGAGGAGTACAATATTAGCAATCATCCATTTCAAGTGATCCCATACTGCAATCATAATACTTTTCAAGTTATATATACACTACATTGTATACACTACACTCCAATATAGCAATTTCGGTCTTGTCACTACTGTTTTTCCATAACCGTATTCAGCCCAATAATGTTTTAAATCAGTCTATATTATCTTACATAACCTGTTAAACATAAGAAATAAAGAATATGCATATGCATTAAAATTATAGACAAAAGACAGACAAAAGGGGAGAGAGGGAGAAAGGTAGAGGACGACTTGGGATATATCAATGGTGGTGTCAAAATTGAATAAGTTTTCAAGCAAAATTACAACTTAACCCCTTCCCGACATTTGACGTACATGTACGTCATGGCCGGGATGTACTTCCCGACACATGACGTACATGTACGTCATGGCTTTAAACTGTCACCGCGTCTATAGACGCGGTGACAGTTTGGAGATGTCTGCTGTCCCTGACAGCAGACATACCCCCTCGCCGCCAAGGGGGGGCAGCGATGCCCCCCCCGTTCGGCGATCGCTGTGATTGGCTGTTCAAATGTGAACAGCCAATTACAGCGTTTTCTGTGTACCGGCGAATAACGTTCGCCGGTGACACAGGGATCGGTGGTGATTGGTGCTGTAAAGTACAGCACCAATCACCACGGGGTGTAAGGGTGACACTGGTGTCACCCCACCTCACCCCACCCGCCCCCCAAAGGCCGTGATTGGTCCGTCGGACCGACGGACCAATCACAGCCATGGAGGGTGATTTAAACTAACGGTGACTGCACTGCAGACGCCATTCCGGTCTGGAATTGCGTGCAGTGCGGTCACCGTGCCTAGCTGCCGCAGTATACTGACCTGAACCGAGCAAAATACTTACCTGATCACTGCTTCATCACTGCTTGTAGCGTGCTGGATGCTTCCTGGATCTTGTGACTTCTTGTGACTTCCTGTGTTGTGCTGCTGCAGTGTGATAGAGTTATAGATAGAGAGATAGAGAGAGATAGAGAGAGATAGTGACAGAGAGTGCTATATTTTGTGTCTGCTTCCCCCCCCCCTGTTGTGCTGATCAGTATATCTGTGCTGATCAGCAACTTTTTTGGGGTGCTGGTTTTTTTTTTATATATATATATACAGCTGTGCTGCATGTGCAACTGAATGCTGCCCCCCCTTTTGTGCTGATCAGTATAAATTAACTGATCAGCAACTTTTTGGGGGTGCAGGGTTTTTTTTTTATATATATATACCTGTCAGTGCTGCTGCTGCAGTGTCATAGAGTGATAGATAGTGAGAGATAGAGAGATAGAGAGAGATAGTGACAGAGAGTGATAGAGAGTGCTATATTTTGTGTCTGCTGCCCCCCCTTTTGTGCTGATCAGTATATCTGTGCTGATCAGCAACTTTTTGGGGGTGCAGGGTTTTTTTTTATATATATAACTGTCAGTGCTGCTGCTGCAGTGTCATAGAGTGATAGATAGTGAGAGATAGAGAGATAGAGAGAGATAGTGACAGAGAGTGATAGAAAGTGCTATATTTTGTGTCTGCTGCCCCCCCTTTTGTGCTGATCAGTATATCTGTGCTGATCAGCAACTTTTTGGGGGTGCAGGTTTTTTTTTTTTTTATATATACCTGTCAGTTGCTGCCAGTTGCACTGTCAGTTGCACCAAAGGTTGTGCACCTGCTGCCCCTCACTGGTAATCAGTGTCGCATCAGTGATCACCTTTTCTTTTTTTGAGGGTGCTGTGGGGTCTTTTTTTATTTTTTTTTACACACACTGTGATTTTGTGGGTGTCCTGTGGCCACTGTGTGCTGATCAGTGACGTACATCACTGATCAGCTTTTTCGGCACAGGGTTGATCTATTTTTTTTTTTTTTTATCAAATTCCTGTTGCCTTTGAGCGCTGTTCAGTGACGGACGTTACTGACCAACATCTGTGCTCAATTTTTGGCGCAGGACCTTTTTTTTTTTTCTGCACTACATACACACTACACACTACATACCCCCCCGGGTTGAAATAAAGTTTGTACCCCCCCCCTAAACTATACACGTGTTGAAACATTTCACTACCAGAAACACAAAAATAAAAATGGCATCCCAAATGTCATCCCAAATGTCATCCCAGTCATCCAGAAGAATGTATTCAGCGGAGGAGGCATATTCCATGCTTGCCTCTGACTCTGACACAGCCAGTGATGCAAGCAGGGAATTTGAAGGATTCATCTTAAGCTCCTCTTCCTCCTCTAGTGATGAGGGACCCCCTCAAAGACGCCCCCGTAGAGCAGCTGAGACCCCCCCCCCAATAATTGATCTCGTATGGACCCCACCACCATACAATTTTGAGCCCAGGGTTCCTGAGTTTTTGGCCATCCCAGGAATCCAATTTGATTCCACAGGTCTCAGAGAAATTGACTTTTTCAAATTATTTTTCTCTGATGATTTTATAAATTTAATGGTGGACCAAACTAATTTATATGCCCAGCAGTTTATTGCTCAAAACCCCACGTCATCATTTGCTAGGTGGACCCCTGTAGATGCAGTAGAGATGATGACGTTTTGGGGTCTGGTGTTTCATATTGGCATAGTAAAAAAGCCAGAAATTAGGCAATATTGGAGTACAGATGTTCTGTACAGCACCCCATTTTACCGTATGGCCATGACCCGGACTCGTTTTGAGTTAATCCTTAAATTTTTGCATTACAACGATAATGCACAGTGCCCACCCAGAGATGATCCCACCTTTGACCGGCTATTCAAAGTCAGGCCGGTCATTGATCATTTCAGTGCCAAATTTGCAGAGATGTACATCCCAGATAAATTCATTTGCATAGACGAGTCCCTTATACATTTTAAAGGAAGGGTTAAATTACGCCAGTACCTTCCCAATAAGAGGGCAAGGTATGGCATAAAAATGTATAAGCTGTGTGAAAGCACCTCAGGGTACACTCACAGGTTTAGGGTATATGAAGGGAAGGATTCAAGAATTGAACCGCCAGAATGCCCCCCCTCCCTCGTAGGTGTTAGTGGAAAAATTGTCTGGGATTTAGTGCATCCCTTCCTGGATAAAGGTTATCACCTCTATGTGGATAACTTTTACACTAGCATCCCCCTGTTTAAGGCCCTTGGTTCAAGAGGTACAGCAGCTTGCGGTACTGTGCGCAAGAACCAAAGAGGCCTCCCAAAAACGCACATTGCCCAAGTAATGAGAAGGGGTGAAAGCAGGGCAAAATCCACCGAAAATATGTTGTTGGTCAAATATAAGGACAAGAGGGATGTCCTTATACTGACAACAATTCATGGAGACAGTACCACCTCCGTCCCTGTACGAGGTACCAGTACCCACACCTCAAAACCTAATTGTATCCTGGATTACAATAAGTACATGGGCGGAGTGGATCTTTCAGATCAGGTACTGAAGCCGTACAGTGCCCTGCGGAAAACAAAAATCTGGTACAAGAAGCTGGCCGTGTATATCATCCAGATGGCACTGTATAACGCTTACGTGCTATTCCGTTCTACCAGCCAGAGGGGGACATTTATGCACTTTCAAGAGGAAGTCATAAAGGGCCTAATATTTGGGAACCAGCAGGCAGAGGGCCCCAGTACTTCTAGTACTGGCCCCCGTATTGTACCAGGGCAGCATTTTCCTGATGAAATCTCCTCCACTGGAAAAAAGGGCAGGACACAAAAAAGGTGCAAAGTTTGCTATAAAAAGGGAATAAGAAAGCAAACTATTTTCCAGTGTGACACTTGCCCCGACAAACCTGGCCTATGTATAAAGGAGTGTTTTAAAATATACCACACATCTATGGATTATTAGGTTCATCATTTCACCGTGCTTCGGGGGTCTTGCTAATGCCACATAGCACCCACCATTCATTCCACCAGAATCTGAGCCGCAAAATCCAAAAATCACTCCTTCCCTTCTGAGTCCTGCCATGCACCCAACTGGTATTTTTTGGTCACATGTGAGGCATTGCCGTACTCTGGAGAAATGGGGGCACAGATTTTGGGGTGCTTTTTCTCCTTCATACCTTATGAAAATGAAAAATTTTGAGCCAGAACTGCATTTTTGTGTAAAAAAATGTAATTTTTCATTTGCACAGCCCAGTTGTATCAAAATTGGTGAAACCCCTGGGGGGATTGAAATGTACACTATACCCCTAGATGAATTCCCTGAGGGGTGTAGTTTGCAAAATGGGGTCACTTGTGGGGGGGTTCCACTGTATTGGTGCTTTGGGGGTCTTGCTAATGCGACAATGCACCCACCAACATTCCACCAGAATCTGTGCTGCAAAATCCAAATATCACTCCTTCCCTTCTGAGTCCTGCCATTTTTTGGTCACACATGAAGCATTGCCGTACTTGGGAGAAATTGGGGCACAGATTTTGGGGTGCTTTGTCTCCTTCATTCCTTGTGAAAATGAAAAATTTTGAGCCAGAACTGCATTTTTGTGTAAAAAATTTAATTTTTCATTTTCACTGCCCAGTTGTACCACAATTGGTGAAACCCCGGGGGGTTTGAAATGTACAGTATACCCTAGATGAATTCCCTGAGGGGTGTAGTTTGCAAAATGGGGTCACTTGTGGGGGGGTTCCACTGTATTGGTGCTTTGGGGGTCTTGCTAATGCGACAATGCACCCACCAACATTCCACCAGAATCTGTGCTGCAAAATCCAAATATCACTCCTTCCCTTCTGAGTCCTGCCATTTTTTGGTCACACATGAAGCATTGCCGTACTTGGGAGAAATTGGGGCACAGATTTTGGGGTGCTTTGTCTCCTTCATTCCTTGTGAAAATGAAAAATTTTGAGCCAGAACTGCATTTTTGTGTAAAAAATTTAATTTTTCATTTTCACTGCCCAGTTGTACCACAATTGGTGAAACCCCGGGGGGTTTGAAATGTACAGTATACCCTAGATGAATTCCCTGAGGGGTGTAGTTTGCAAAATGGTGTCACTTGTGGGGGGCTTCCACTGTATTGGTGCTTTGGGGGTCTTGCTAATGCGACATAGCACCCACCAACATTCCACCAGAATCTGAGCTGCAAAATACAAAAATCACTCCTTCCCTTCTGAGTCCTGCCATGCACCCAAATGATATTTTTTGGTCACATGTGAGGCATTGCCGTACTCAGGAGAAATTGGGGCACAGATTTTGGGGTGCTTTTTCTCCTTCATTCCTTGTGAAAATGAAAAGTTTTGAGCCAGAACTGCATTTTTGTGTAAAAAATGTAATTTTTCATTTTCACTGCCCACTTGTACCACAATTGGTGAAACCCCGGGGGGTTTGAAATGTACATTATACCCCTAGATGAATTCCCTGAGGGGTGTAGTTTGCAAAATGCGGTCACTTGTGGGGGGCTTCCACTGTATTGGTGCTTCGGGGGTCTTGCTAATGCGACATAGCACCCACCAAAATTCCACCAGAATCTGAGCTGCAAAATCCAAAAATCACTCCTTCCCTTCTGAGTCCTGCCATGCACCCAACTGGTATTTTTTGGTCACATCTGAGGCATTGCCATACTCGGGAGAAATTGGGGCACAGATTTTAGGGTGCTTTTTCTCCTTCATACCTTATGAAAATGAAAAATTTTGAGCCAGAACTGCATTTTTGTGTAAAAAAAATGTAATTTTTCATTTGCACAGCCCAGTTGTATCAAAATTGGTGAAACCCCTGGGGGTTTGAAATGTACACTATACCCCTAGATGAATTCCCTGAGGGGTGTAGTTTGCAAAATGGGGTCACTTGTGGGGGGCTTCCACTGTATTGGTGCTTTGGTGGTCTTGCTAATGCGACATAGCACCCACCAAAATTCCACCAGAATCTGAGCTGCAAAATACAAAAATCACTCCTTCCCTTCTGAGTCCTGCCATGCGCCCAAATGGTATTTTTTGGTCACATGTGAGGCATTGCCATACTCGGGAGAAATTGGGGCACAGATTTTGGGGTGCTTTTTCTCCTTCATACCTTATGAAAATGAAAAATTTTGAGCCAGAACTGCATTTTTGTGTAAAAAAATGTAATTTTTCATTTGCACAGCCCAGTTGTATCAAAATTGGTGAAACCCCTTGGGGTTTGAAATGTACACTATACCCCTAGATGAATTCCCTGAGGGGTGTAGTTTGCAAAATGGGGTCACTTGTGGGGGGCTTCCACTGTATTGGTGCTTTGGGGGTCTTGCTAATGCGACATAGCACCCACCAAAATTCCACCAGAATCTGAGCTGCAAAATACAAAAATCACTCCTTCCCTTCTGAGTCCTGCCATGCACCCAAATGGTATTTTTTGGTCACATGTGAGGCATTGCCATACTCTGGAGAAATTGGGGCACAGATTTTGGGGTGCTTTTTCTCCTTCATACCTTATGAAAATGAAAAATTTTGAGCCAGAACTGCATTTTTGTGTAAAAAAATGTAATTTTTCATTTGCACAGCCCAGTTGTATCAAAATTGGTGAAACCCCTGGGGGTTTGAAATGTACACTATACCCCTAGATGAATTCCCTGAGGGGTGTAGTTTGCAAAATGGGGTCACTTGTGGGGGGCTTCCACTTTATTGGTGCTTTGGGGGTCTTGCTAATGCGACATAGCACCCACCAAAATTCCACCAGAATCTGCGCTGCAAAATACAAAAATCACTCCTTCCCTTCTGAGTCCTGCCATGCACCCAAATGGTATTTTTTGGTCACATATGAGGCATTGCCGTACTCGGGAGAAATTGGGGCACAGATTTTGGGGTGCTTTGTCTCCTTCATTCCTTGTGAAAATGAAAAATTTTGAGCCAGAACTGCATTTTTGTGTAAAAAATTTAATTTTTCATTTTCACTGCCCAGTTGTACCACAATTGGTGAAACCCCTGGGGGTTTGAAATGTACATTATACCCCTAGATGAATTCCCTGAGGGGTGTAGTTTGCAAAATGGGGTCACTTGTGGGGGGGTTCTTAACTTTTAGCATCTTATGGTGCCTAGAAACCTACATGGTGCCTAAAAAATAATCTAATAAAAAGGAGGCTCCAAAATCAAGTAGGTGCTCCTTCTATTATGAAGCCTGTGGTTTGGTCAATGTGCAAACTAGGGCCACATATAGGATATTTATGAAAACAAAATAATTGGGGGAATCAATTTTTCATCACATTTCTCTAGTAAAATGTACTGTGTTCCTTAGAAAAATGTATTAAAATTGAAAATCTGCAAAAAAAATGAAATTTTGAAATTTCACCTACACTTTGTTTTAATTCCTGTGAAACACCTAAAGGGTTAACAAACTTTCAAAATGCTGTTTTGAATACTGTGAGGGGTGCAGTTTTTGAAATGGCATCATTTATGGGGGTGTCTCACATACAAGTCCCTCAAAGTCACATCAGAACTGAACTGGTCCCTAAAAAAATCAGTGTTTGAAATTTTCTTGAAAATTTGAGAATTTGCTATTCATATTTTAAGCCTCCTAGTGTCCAAAAAAATTAAAAGGATGTTGAAATAATGATGGAAATATAAAGTAGACATATGGGGGGAAATTTACTAAAGGAAATTTGTAAAAAAATAGGTGTATTTGTATCCAGAAATACACTTATTTTTGACATTTACTATCCCGAAAATATGGCAATTCGTAGTCGTATTGATGTGCTATTAATACGAATACGAATTGCCGTATTTTCGGGATTGTAAATGTCAAAAATAAGTGTATTTCTGGATACAAATACACCCATTTTTTACAAATTTCCTTTAGTAAATTCCCCCCATGGTCTATGTTAGTTATTAACTATTTTGAGTGGTATGATTATTTGTCTCACAAGCAGAAAATTTAACATTTTGAAAATTGCTAAATTTTCCATTTTTTTTACGACATTTTGGTATTTTTCACAAAAAAACACAGACTGTATCGACCCAAATGTACCACTAACTTGAAGTACAATGTGTCACGAGAAAACAATCTCAAAATCACTGGGATAAGTAAAAGCAAAAAAAAGTTATCCCCACTTAAGTGATACCTGTCAGATTTGAAAAAAAGGGCACTGTCAGGAAGGCAAAAACAGGCTGCGGCGGGAAGGGGTTAATCGAGGTAATTCCTCAATTGTCAGTACACAGTAATAAATCTAATTCTAACCATCCGTTGCATATCAAATCAGACAAATATTATACACTAGCTGACCCGCCCGGCGTTGCCCGGGAAAACCTTGGGGTTTCTTTATTTCCAAAAATTGCTGAAAAATGTCATCTTACAGTATGCTGTGACAAAGACCTAAGATTGTAATTTGATATAGATTCCACCATAATGTTAGAATGTGTTTGCATTGATACTCAATGATGGCAAAGAAATCAGGTGTGGTGTTGTTGTTTGAAACACAACGCTCCTGAGTTGAAAACTTGTATGTGTTGATGAATTCCACATCCACTCCTGAGATTAAGCACCTACTGTATGACATATCCTCCAACATCTGAGGGTCAGAAATCGGTACAAAATCAGAAAGGGACATGTCCACATCTCAATTTCTATACTTTCATTGGTACAGTTTCTAGGGTGTGTAATTACAGGCGCTGAGTGCTTGGGGTCCAGGGTGGGCGTTACTTACCACGCCATAATTAATTAAAAATTCACTGCTCCCTGCCACTGCCACTCCCCTCACCGAACCTGCCTGCAGCAGTCTCTGAGGTCTGGGGATCTGTAAAGCACATGCACCGAGTATCTCTACCAAACAGTGGGGCAGCCCCTGAGTGTGGGAGCAGGTCCGCGGGCCTGGCGACATGATGTCATGACGCTACGCACACTATCCGCACCACTGTAATGCACCACTGGGAATGGGTGCAATGGGCCAAATTCTTCCCTACACCCACTGGGCCAATCCACTGATCCAGCCATCACAATCATCAATGGATGCATTGATAAGGTTTGGAGTTTAAGAAGTTGAAGCATAAGACTGAGAAAAAGAATTGCCATGTTACAAAGTGTACAATTTACTCAATAAATCGTGAAAAAAATAGAAGTACAATCAAGAAATGAAAGTAGGATTAAAACATAATTTAATCTATAGGTGGGGGTATGGATATTGCGGGCATATAGATTTGTTTCGCAACCCACCGCCATTCAAACAATTATCAGTATTTAATTTTTAATCCTACTCATTTCTTGATTGTACTGTACTTCTATGTACGCATATTTTTTTCACGATTTATTGAGTAAATTGTACACTATAACGTGACAAATCTTCATATCAGTCTTATTCTTCAACTTCTTACACTCATAACATTCAAACAAATGCATGCAGCGCTCATGCCCATCGACCAAACATTATCTATGAACCAAAAGAGTCTGGGAAACCCTTAAGGCAGAGCAGTGCCTGATATCCAACTGACTAACAGGGTGAGTGCAGTGTACCCACTTTGTATTGATCAATGGGTGCATTGGCCAGGACAAAGATTTCTCAGTGCAACTGGCCGGGGAGCGCAGTGACAGGCTCGAGGACTGGAGAGACGGATATGGGGAACAAAGTAGAAACGGTACATTAGGTACAGTTTTTAGGACGGTTAAATAAACAGCAAATTTTTTTTCTTTGTTCTATGTGTTTGTGTGTGTTGTACTGTTTTTGTGTGTGTAGTAGTGTATTTGGTTGTGTGTGTTGTAGTGTATGTATCTGTCCAATGCGTAAGTGTGTGAGGTGTGCTACGTATATACAGTATGTGTGTGTTGTGTCTTTGTGTATCTGTGCAATGTTTAAGTGTGTGTTTTGTGTGTGTCGTACTGTTTTTTGGGTGTGTGTGGTGAATGTGGGTTTGTGTTGTGCTGTTAGAGGTATGTTATGTGTGTGTGTTGTGTGTATTTGCCCTATGTGTAAGTGCGTAAGGTGTGCTATGTATAAATCTGTGTGTGTGTAGTGTGCTGTATGTATCTGTGCAATGTTTAAGTGTGTGTTTTGTGTATTGTACTGTTTTTGGGTGTGTGTTGTAGTGAATGTGGGTGTGTGTTGTACTGTGAGTGTTGTGTTGTGTGTATCTGCCGAATGTGTAAGTTTGTGATGTGTGCTACGTATATATGTGTGTGTAGTGTGCTTTGCGTATCCTGGCAATGTTTAAGTGTGTGTGTTCTGTGTGTTTGTTGTACTGTTTTTGGGTGTGTGTTGTAGTGTGTATGGATTTGTATTGTACTGCATGTTGTGTGTTTTGTGTGTGTGTATCTGTCCAATGTGTAAGTGTGTGAGGTGCTCTACGTATTAATGTGTGTGTGTTGTGTGCTATGTGTTCGTATGTGGTGTTGTGTGTGTGTGTGTGTGTGTGTGCGTGTGTACAATGTGTATGTGTGTGTTGTGTGGTCTATGTATATCCTCAATTATTTCCTAATTGTTTAAAGCCTTCACCATAATGTTAGAATGTGTCATTCATACTCAATGACAGCAATGAAATCAGGTGTGGAGTTGTTCCTTCGCAAACGGTTTCCCAGATCATCAACCTTTTCCCCAGAACTTTAATGAAGGAAAATTACAACTTGGTGTTTTTTAAATTTCTAAGTGAAATTTCCCAAAAACGGCTTCGAGGTGCACAACACCGGGTCCAGAGGTATCTTGTTGCTGAATTTGGTGTCTCTGAGTGCCACGGTGTGTCCGCAATGCGACGGACACGCACACACACACGCACACACACACGCACACAGACTCTTCAACTTATTATATAGACTAGCTGACCCGCCCGGCGTTGCCCGGGAAAACCTTGAGGTTTCTTTATTTCCAAAATTGCTGAAAAATGTCATCTTACAGTATGCTGTGACAAAGACCTAAGATTGAAATTTGTTATAGATTCCACCATAATGTTAGAATGTGTTTGCATTGATACTTAATGATGGCAATGAAATCAGGTGTGGTGTTGTTTGAAACACAACGCTCCTGAGTTGAAAACTTGTATGTGTTGATGAATTCCACATCCACTCCTGAGATTTAGCACCTACTGTATGACATATCCTCCAACATCTGAGGGTCACAAATCGGTACAAAATCAGAAAGGGACATGTCCACACCTCAATTTCTATACTTTTAATGGTACAGTTTCTAGGGTGTGTAATTACAGGCGCTGAGTGCGTGGGGTCTGGGGTGGGCGTTACTTACCGCGCCATAATTAATTAAAAATTCACTGCTCCCTGCCACTGCCACTCCCCTCACCGAACCTGCCTGTAGCAGTCTCTGAGGTCTGGGGATCTGTAAAGCACATGCACCGAGCATCTCTACCAAACAGTGGGGCAGCCCTCTCTACCAAACAGTGGGGCAGCCCATGAGGGTGGGAGCAGGTCCGCAGGCCTGGCCACATGATGTCATGACGCGACGCACACTATCCGCACCACTGTAATGCACCACTGTGAAATGGGTGCAATGGGCCAAATTCTTCCCTACACCCGCCGGGCCAATCCACTGATCCAGCCATCACAATCATCAATGGATGCATTGATACGGTTTGGAGTTTAAGAAGTTGAAGAATAAGACTGAGAAAAAGAATTGCCATGTTACAAAGTGTACAATTTACTCAATAAATCGTGAAAAAAATGTAAGTGTACATAGAAGTACAATCAAGAAATGAAAGTAGGATTAAAAAATAAGTTCTGATTCAAACTGATAATTGTTTGGATGGGGTGGGTTGTGAAACAATTCTATAGGTGGGGGTATGGATATTGTGGGCATAATCGGTGTTTGTTACACCTACAGGGGGCCCTCAATTGATTTTTACTACAGTGTCACGGTCACAGTGTCACCATAGGGGGATTCCCAATTGGGGTCCAGGTGGTCTTTTAGGGACCCTTTACAATCTTGTAGGTCTCTTCTCCTTGAGCTTACAGTCTCCCTTAATGATAGTCAATCACTGAGGGAGACCGTAGGCTCCAGGAGAAGAGACCAACGGGATTGTAAAGGGGTCCCTAAGAGACCACCTGAACCCCAATTGGAAATCCCCCTACGGTGACACTGTAGTGAGAATTTCTCATCAACTGGGGACCCCCTGTAGGTGTACCAAACACCAATTATGCCCACAATATCCATACCCATACCCCCTCCACCTATAGATTTGTTTCGATACCCACCGCCATCCAAACAATTATCAGTTTGAATCAGAATTTATTTTTTAATCCTACTTTCATTTCTTGATTGTACTGTACTTCTATGTACACATATTTTCTTCACGATTTATTGAGTAAATTGTACACTATAACATGACAAATCTTCATCTCAGTCTTATTCTTCAACTTCTTATACTCATAACATTCAAACAAATGCATGCAGCGCTCATGCCCATCGACCAAACATTATCTATGAACCAAAAGAGTCTGGGAAACCCTTAAGGCAGAGCAGTGCCTGATATCCAACTGACTAACAGGGTGAGTGCAGTGTACCCACTTTGTATTAATCAATGGGTGCATTGGCAAGGACAAAGATTTCTCAGTGCAACTGGCCGGGGAGCGCAGTGACAGGCTGGAGGACTGGAGAGACGGATATGGGGAACAAAGTATAAACGGTACATTAGGTACAGTTTTTATTTGCCGGTACAGACGGTTAAATAAACGGCAAATTATTTTTTATGTGTTCTGTGTGTTTGTGTGTGTTGTACTGTTTTTGTGTGTGTGTTGTAGTGTATGTGGTTGTGTGTGTTGTATTGTATGTATCTGTCCAATGCGTAAGTGTGTGAGGTGTGCTACGTTTATACAGTATGTGTGTGTTGTGTCTTTGTGTATCTGTGCAATGTTCAAGTGTGTGTTTTGTGTGTGTCATACTGTTTTTTGGGTGTGTGTGGTGAATGTGGGTGTGTGTTGTGCTGTTAGAGGTATGTCATGTGTGTGTGTTGTGTGTATCTGCCCTATGTGTAAGTGCGTAAGGTGTGCTATGTATAAATCTGTGTGTGTGTGTGTGTGTAGTGTGCTGTGTGTATCTGTGCAATGTTGTGTGTGTTTTGTGTATTGTACTGTTTTTGGGTGTGTGTTGTAGTGAATGTGGGTGTGTGTTGTACTGTGAGTGTTGTGTTGTGTGTATCTGCCGAATGTGTAAGTTTGTGATGTGTGCTACGTATAAATGTGTGTGTAGTGTGCTTTGCGTATCCTGGCAATGTTTAAGTGTGTGTGTTCTGTGTGTTTGTTGTACTGTTTTTGGGTGTGTGTTGTAGTGTGTATGGATTTGTATTGTACTGCATGTGGTGTGTTGTGTGTGTGTTTATCTGTACAATGTGTAAGTGTGTGAGGTGCTCTACGTATAAATGTGTGTGTTGTGTGCTATGTGTGCGTATGTGGTGTACTGTGTGTGTGTGTGCGCATGTACAATGTGTGTGTGTGTGTGTTGTGTGGTCTATGTATATCCTCAATTATTTCCTAATTGTTTAAAGCCTTCACCATAATGTTAGAATGTGTCATTCATACTCAATGACAGCAATGAAATCAGGTGTGGAGTTGTTCCTCCGCAAACGGTTTCCCAGATCATCGATCTTTTCCCCAGAACATCAATGAAGGAAAATTACAACTTGGTGTTTTTTAAATTTCTAAGTGAAATTTCCCAAAAACGGCTACGAGGTGCACACCACCGGGTCCAGAGGTATCTTGTTGCCGAATTTGGTGTCTCTGAGTGCCACGGTGTGTCCGCAAGGCGTCGGACACGCACACACACACACACACGCGCACACAGACTCTTCACCTTATTATATAGACTAGCTGACCCGCCCGGCGTTGCCCGGGAAAACCTTGGGGTTTCTTTATTTCCAAAATTGCTGAAAAATGTCATCGGTACTTATGTAATATCTGGGCTCCCGTTTTTCTTATGAGACCGAGTCCCCTCGCGGGGCTCGCTGCGCTCACCACGCTTCGGGCACGGTGGCTCGCTGCGCTCGCCACACTATATAAAATCAACTCCATGCGTAGTTGGATAGTAGGGGTATGAAAAAATGGGGTGCATTTAACATGGGAGCCCAGATAATACATAAGTACCATGTCATCTTATAGTATGCTGTGCCAAAGACCTAAGATTGTAATTTGTTATAGATTCCACCATAATGTTAGAATGTGTTTGCATTGATACTCAATGATGGCAATGAAATCCGGTGTGGTGTTGTTGTTTGAAACACAATGCTCCTTAGTTGTAAACTTGTATGTGTTGATTAATTCCACATCCACTCCTGAGATTTAGCACCTACTGTATGACATATCCTCCAACATCTGAGGGTCAGAAATCGGTACAAAATCAGAAAGGGACATGTCCACACCTCAATTTCTATACTTTCAATGGTACAGTTTCTAGGGTGTGTAATTACAGGCGCTGAGTGCGTGGGGTCCGGGTTGGGAGTTACTTACCGCGCCATAATTAATTAAAAATTCACTGCTCCCTGCCACTGCCACTCCCCTCACCGAACCTGCCTGCAGCAGTCTCTGAGGTCTGGGGATCTGTAAAGCACATGCACCGAGCATCTCTACCAAACAGTGGGGCAGCCCCTGAGTGTGGGAGCAGGTCCGCAGGCCTGGCCACATGATGTCATGACGCGACGCACACTATCCGCACCACTGTAATGCACCACTGGGAATGGATGCAATGGGTCAAATTCTTCCCTACACCCGCCAGGCCAATCCACTTATCCAGCCATCACAATCATCAATGGATGCATTGATAAGGTTTGGAGTTTAAGAAGTTGAAGAATAAGACTGAGAAAATGAATTGCCATGTTACAAAGTGTACAATTTACTCAATAAATCGTGAAAAAAATGTAAGTGTACATAGAAGTACAATCAAGAAATGAAAGAAGGATTAAAAAATAAGTTCTGATTCAAACTGATAATTGCTTGGATGGGGTGGGTTGTGAAACAAATCTATAGGTGAGGGTATGGATATTGTGGGCATAATTGGTGTTTGTTACACCTACAGGGGGCCCTCAATTGATGGGATTTTCACTACAGTGTCACGGACACAGTGTCACCATAGGGGGATTCCCAATTGGGGTCCAGGTGGTCTTTTAGGGACCCTTTACAATATTGTAGGTCTCTTCTCCTTGAGCTTACAGTCTCCCTTAATGATAGTCAATCACTGAGGGAGACCGTAGGCTCCAGGAGAAGAGACCAACGGGATTGTAAAGGGGTCCCTAAAAGACCACCTGAACCCCAATTGGAAATCCCCCTACGGTGACACTGTAGTGAGAATTTCTCATCAACTGGGGACCCCCTGTAGGTGAACCATACACCAATTATGCCCACAATATCCATACCCCCTCCACCTATAGATTTGTTTCGCAACCCACCCCATCCAAACAATTATCAGTTTGAATCAGAATTTATTTTTTAATCCTACTTTCATTTCTTGATTGTACTGTACTTCTGTGTACACATATTTTTTTCACGATTTATTGAGTAAATTGTACACTATAACGTGACAAATCTTCATCTCAGTCTTATTCTTCAACTTCTTACACTCATAACATTCAAACAAATGCATGCAGCGCTCATGCCCATCGACCAAACATTATCTATGAACCAGAAGAGTCTGGGAAACCCTTAAGGCAGAGCAGTGCCTGATATCCAACTGACTAACAGGGTGAGTGCAGTGTACCAACTTTGTATTGATCAATGGGTGCATTGGCCAGGACAAAGATTTCTCAGTACAACTGGCCGGGGAGCGCAGTGACAGGCTGGAGGACTCGAGAGACGGATATGGGGAACAAAGTAGAAACGGTACATTAGGTACAGTTTTTATTTGCCGGTACAGACGGTTAAATAAACGGCAAATTATTTTTTATGTGTTCTGTGTGTTTGTGTGTGTTGTACTGTTTTTGTTTGTGTGTTGTAGTGTATGTGGTTGTGTGTGTTGTATTGTATGTATCTGTCCAATGCGTAAGTGTGTGAGGTGTGCTACGTATATACAGTATGTGTGTGTTGTGTCTTTGTGTATCTGTGCAATGTTTAAGTGTGTGTTTTGTGTGTGTGTCGTACTGTTTTTTGGGTGTGTGTGGTGAATGTGGGTGTGTGTTGTGCTGTTAGAGGTATGTTCTGTGTGTGTGTTGTGTGTATATGCCCTATGTGTAAGTGCGTAAGGTGTGCTATGTATAAATCTGTGTGTGTGTGTAGTGTGCTGTGTGTATCTGTGCAATGTTTCAGTGTGTGTTTTGTGTATTGTACTGTTTTTGGGTATGTGTTGTAGTGAATGTGGGTGTGTGTTGTACTGTGAGTGTTGTGTTGTGTGTATCTGCCGAATGTGTAAGTTTGTGATGTGTGCTACGTATATATGTGTGTGTAGTGTGCTTTGCGTATCCTGGCAATGTTTAAGTGTGTGTGTTCTGTGTGTTGTTGTACTGTTTTTGGGGTGTGTGTTGTAGTGTGTATGGATTTGTATTGTACTGCATGTGGTGTGTTGTGTGTGTGTATCTGTCCAATGTGTAAGTGTGTGAGGTGCTCTACGTATAAATGTGTGTGTTGTGTGCTATGTGTGCGTATGTGGTGTACTGTGTGTGTGTGTGTGTGTGTGTGTACAATGTGTATGTGTGTGTGTGTTGTGTGGTCTATGTATATCCTCAATTATTTCCTAATTGTTTAAAGCCTTCACCATAATGTTAGAATGTGTCATTCATACTCAATGACAGCAATGAAATCAGGTGTGGAGTTGTTCCTTTGTAAACGGTTTCCCAGATCATCGATCTTTTCCCCAGAACATCAATGAAGGTAAATTACAACTTGGTGTTTTTTAAATTTCTAAGTGAAATTTCCCAAAAACGGCTTAGAGGTGCACACCACCGGGTCCAGAGGTATCTTGTTGCTGAATTTGGTGTCTCTGAGTGCCACGGTGTGTCCGCAATGCGACGGACACGCACACACACACACACACACACACACGCACACAGATTCTTCAACTTATTATATAGATGTATGTACATATTTTCGAAGATAGATAGAACATGTTCCCTAGTAGTAGTATCCAGAGTGTCTATAAATAGAGTCCATTTTTGAGCGAACCTTTTAAACACTTGTGATAAGTCCAGCCGTGCATATTTTATCTTGAAGTACAACATTTGCATAAGTTTTTGTTTTACTGTAGAAAGTTGCGGTGCTTATTTCCCTGTCCAATGGACTAATATGCATTTCCTTGCTATTGTGCTTATTAAGATCAGAAGAGGGAGATTCTGTGTTTTGATCTTTTCAATCGGCCAAGTCCTAAAAGAAAGTCCCATAAGAGCTAAAGGTTCCATAGGAAGTTGTATTTTAAATATATTGAAAAGGTAGTTCAAAATTTTATACCAAAATATTTTAATCCTATAGCAGTCCCACATGCAGTGTGCAAAATCCGCTACTTTGACTCTACATTTTTGGCATGCTCCAGTTTCTTCCTGATTCATATGTACACATCTGTGTGGTGTTATATAAGCCCTATGGATAGTGCGTAAAAACACTTCCTGTAGGTATACAGAATGTAAGGCTTTAAGCGATACAGAATACATACCAACAAGATCTTCCAATTGCTCTATCTGCGGTATATCTTTTGTCCACTTATCTAACAATAAACGCCACTGTATATGATCCGTACCACTTTGCTTCATTAGTAAGACATAGAAATATTTTATTTTAAAAGCCTTTGTTATAATAAAATTCAAAAGTGTGTGTATAGATATGATTTTGGAAGGTACTATTATTGTCTGCTTGATTCTGGACTAGGAGCCTTTATTGAGGTCAGGAAGTGTCTCACCTGAAAATACATGAATTGGTGTGTGCTGGGCAATCCATATCGCTGTGAAAGATCTGAAAAGGAGCTTATAAAGCCTCCAGGGTCGAAAATTTTATTTGATAGGTCCAAACCCCATTCCTTCCATAAATTAAATTGTTTGTTATGAATTGAAGGTACAAAGGAAGGGTTACCCCATAAGGGAATAAATTGAGATAAATGTGGGTTTCCATTGCATAATTTATTCATATCTAGCCACATAGCGTGTGTGTCCCTAAATAACATATGTGATTTTATCTCCATTGGAATATTTGTTCCTTTAGTTTGAAGTAGAGCTCCTGGCGCCAAGGGATAAAAGATGGCTTGTTCTAGGGAATTATCTGTATAAGTTGACTTAAGATCCAATCACTTATATATCTGAAAAATACAGCGGACGTGTATTTCCCCAAATCCGGTAGACCAAATCCACCCTCAGATGTCAGAGTTTGGAGTTTTTATTTGGCGATTCTGGGGCGTTTATTTTGCCATATAAATTTTGAGAACATTGACTCAAGGCGAGAGATATCAGCTTTCTGCAATGCTATGGAAAGCATTTGCATAAATTAGAAAATCTTCGGAAATATGATCGAGTTTATGATAGCTAAGCGTCCTACTAGAGAAACTGGAAGATCATTCCAGACCATCAATTTAGTGTCTATTTTTGTTATTGCCTGTGAGAAGTTTAGTGAGTATAGGTTGGATAAGTTTGTGCTAATTTGAATCCCTAGGTATTTAAATTTTGTATTAGTAATAGTAAAAGGATTATTCAAGTGACTTATGAGATTTGGATTGGTATTACCCAGTAGTTGCACTTCCGATTTAGTCAGATTTCTCTTATATCCAGATATCAAACCGAAGGAATCTATAAGATGTAACAACGCCGGGATAGAATGAAAGGGATTAGAAATAAAAATCAATGCTATTTTTAACTCCTCAGAGTTAATTTCGAATACCTTGTATGAGAGGTGATGTTCTAATAGCCACTGCCAGAGGTTCTATCGCAGTTGCAAATAGCAACGGCGACAGAGGACATCCCTGGCGGGTGCCTCTCCCAAGTTTGGACATTGAGGAAAGGAGTCTGTTGCATGCTATCGCAGATTTAGGTGAGTTATATATTGTGCGGATCATCCTTACAAATTTAGGGGGAAAACCAAACTGCTCTAATCTATTAAAAATATGAGGCCATAGCACCAAATCAAAATGCCTTCTATGCGTCCAAAGTAAGCACCATTTCTGGATTTCTTTCGGTCGCCGAGGAGGCATTTGATTTCTGGATAGCCGCCAGTACTCTGCGGACGTTTGTAACCGAATGTCGGCCTGTGATAAACCCAGTCTGGTCTTTGTGGACTATAACTAGCAAAATGGGTTTCAATCTTTCTGCTAAAATTTTTGTAAAAAGTTTATAGTCCACATTTAAAAAATATATAGGACGATAAGAGCCTGCTAGACTGAGATTGCGTCCTTCTTTTGGTAACACCTTAATAATAGCGTCTGAGAAATAATCAGGGATTATACCTTTCTCTATTATGTCATTAAAGCATGCAACCAGAGAGGTGGCTAAATGTGGTTCCATAAATAACAACGGCAAAGCTAAGTCTTTCCGTCTGCTCCTATTAATTTGCCAAACTATAGAATATCGACAACAGTCAGTACATTATCTAATTTTCAAAATAACTTTTGATCTTCTGAACCCGTTCCCCTTTCTTTTTTTTTTTGTAAATAAAGAACCCAGAATGAGAATTAGAGCACCCAGCTCTGCAATAGTGCCACCTTGTGGGGGGATAAACAATATAGACATTACTAAAAGCTTCATCAACCTGTTGCTTTGCTGGTTACATCCATTACATCATCACATTTTGTAATCAGGCGGTTTTTAGTAAGAAAACCTTGGGCCTCTGTAGCATTCAGGAAATCATGAGTTCCTGACTCAGTGATGATCCTAAGATGTGCCGGGAAAAGCATATAAAATTTACATTCCGACTTCACCATAGCAGCACATACAGAAGAGAAAGACCTTCTGGCTTTGGAGACTTCACTGGAAAAGTCTTGGAAAATTCTAATAGTATGTCCCTCCCATTTAATGGGGTTATTTTTCCTTGATGCATTCCATATCGCCTGCTTATGTAGAAAGTTCAATATTTTCAGAATTACAACTCTTGGACGAGGTTGAGGCTTTGCTTCCAAGGTACCCAGTCTATGTATTCTTTCTATGACCATATCTGCGGACACAAATTCCACTTGTAGGAGTTTCAACAAGGTATTGCGAACAAACTGCTCTAATTGGGGACCCTTAATAGACTCAGGGATGCCTGTAATCTTAGATTATTTCTCCTTTGTCGATTATCATTATTTTCCAACCTTTCATTTAGTTGGTTATTATCAGCTTTTAAAGCTTTGACTGAGCGCTGTAAAGCTGTTATGTCATCCATGTTTGTGCTGATTTGGGTCTCAGCTTCCATCAATCTATCAGAAAGCCTGTCTATCTGCATGGTTATATCTGCAAATGCTTTCTGAAGAAGCGGAGCCATGGAAGCTTGTATTATAGTAATTAGCTCCTCATGTGTGCTGCCATGTATTAAAGGTGTGGCTAGAGTACCTGGTTCGAGGCGTGCAGTAATCTGTTTTTTTTGCTGCGGGAATCCCCGGAGTAGAATACACAGCGGGCGCCATGTTTTGTTCTACTCACCGCTTCTCCATTCTTTGAGGCAGCACTGGAGCGGCTTGCCTGACAGTGCTCTGCGGTTCTAAGAATTTCTCCATGCCCGTGGCTGGTCTCCTGGGGGAGAGGGAGCGGGTTCTGTGCGATGCCGTTGTTTTAATTGGGTATGGAGCTAGACGGGAGACGGAGCAGTGAGGAGACACTGCTCACTCCTCCATGCCTCACCCAGAAGTCTCAGTATATTTACAGTAGTTATAGTTAGATGACAAAATAATTAATTTTTTATTATTTATGGTTATATTACGATTTAGAAAAAAATAAAAATAAACGGGAGTGTTCCACATTTTACATGATTTGTGGAAATGTTATAAAAATATGTTTTCATGTTAAACAAGAAATGTATTATCAGAGATATTGGTAATTTATAAACAAGGCAGGTACACTATATAGCAATATAATGAAATAACATTGAACTGCTCAGTTTTGGAAGCTTGTCCTAATTTAAAAACATATTTTTTTTTTAAGACGAAGAGCTACTTCTCGTCTGTCCAATCTAGTTAGCAAATAAAAAATTAATTTCTAAGCCAAATAAAAGTAAAAACCCAACTACTAAAGAAAGTAATCTAAATGTTTTCAAGTATAATAATAGGAAGAGGCGAATTGTAATCATAATGGAATCAATGAGATTGCAGAAAGGCAAGCACTTAATTGATGCAGAGATACAAAAGCAGCAATCGTTGTTTCTCTAGTGTCCCTGGGGTGACTGGCTTTTGTCAACCTTTTGGGGGTACTGCATTCCGGATTCAAACTAAGTATTAGGGACCCAACAGAAGATTTGAGGTCACCTAAATGCTGGTTGGGGGGCTAGTAGTTCTTGGCCAATAAATATACCAAGAACCTCAATTATTGTTCAGTATCAGATAACAGAGCTGCAAGTCCCAGCAAGATAGCACCTCATGATACATGTATGTAATTAGGGTGTGGATTTCAAGATCCCACCTCCATATAGTGTACTCAATATTATGTACTTTGTACACCTGAAGGTTGGGACTCCTTCAACTTGAAGTACTGTAGCACCCTGCCCACCTGATCTAAATGGTTCAACCAGTTTGGTCATTGGTATCCACATACAGCATATTGGGACTAAACGCATAATGAATGTACAGTTAGACCTACAAATTGATATATAATTTCCTAGTTGTAGTATGAATTTGCGGCATGGATCCCCTTGTGTTGTTGTACCTGTGTTGCAATGGTGTAACACACCATAACATTTATTTAGCACTTTTTAATTTTCAGCTAAAATTATATTTTTGTAGCAATTTTAACTTACAGATTTGCTCATAAGTTTACATTACCTTAGCAGAATTTGTGATTTTCTGGCCATTTGTCAGAGAATATGAATAACAACTCACAAACTTTTATTTAACTCATGGTTAGTGGTTGAGTGAAGCCATTTATTGTCAAAAAACTGTGTTTACTATTTTTAAATCATAATGACAACATAAACTACCCAAATGACCCTAATAAAAAGTTTACATACCCTGGAGATTTTGGCCTGATAACTTGAACAAGTTGACACAAACATGTATTAAAAGTAACCATCCTTACCTGTGATCTGTTTGCTTGTAATCAGTGTGTGCATATAAAAGGTCAGTGAGTTTCTGGTCTCCTGAAAGATCCTTGCATCTTTCATCCAGTGCTGCACTGACATGCCTGGATTCTGAGTCATGGGGAAAGCAAAATAATTGTCAAAGGATCTGTGGGAAAAGGTAATTGAGTTTTTAGAGGGGGAATAGGGGAAGGAGGGATGTTCAGGGTCCGCACACGGTTGGTCCAATATGGACAGATGCCCCAGAAATAATTATTTGGGGGGAGGTAAATGGGATGCCTTATTTAGAGGTTTATGGCGATGGGTGCTATCCAGGCAATATGGTAGATATGGGAACGAGAAAGAGAAGGATTGCGCTGTGGATGCACACCGAAGAAAATGGTTTAATTAAGGGGGGAGGTGACTTACCCCACAAGAAGATTGTATTTTAAAATGTAACTTTTATTATTAATTACTAAAAAGAAAGGAGACCGACTTCTTATGCAGATTTTTTATATATATAATCGCATAGGGTGATCTCCTTCTGAGACTTGCGAAATTATTGAAGAATTAAAAAGACTTTAAACATACAAACATGTAACATACATATGTGACGTGCTTTGGCACGAAAGAAAGAAAGGTGATTTTTATAGGGATAAAAAGGTTTCCCTAAGGCTGGCTACAAAGTGTTGTTGTGAATTTGTTCTGCTGTATTTGGTAGGTTAGATTCCTTGGTCAAGAAGGGGGATGTTTTTAAGTGTCTTTATTTATAGGGGTTTTAATTCCCACTTTTAGAGGACCTGTTTGTGTCCGTATCCTGGTCAGTGTTTTCTAGATGGTATTTTCCCAAAATATGTAGGTCTGTGCACTTTTGGTTCTCTCTTATGGGGCTATTCGGTGCTGTAAGAAGGATGTTATGGGTGGTTTTTCATATATGGGTCACCTTGTGTAAATATTTTCTGATGCAGGGAATGGTTTCATTCCTCAGTATTCCTTATTTATCTAGGTGGCTATTTGCCATTCAATTCTGCATTTGTTTATTATCCCATATATAAGCCACCTTGCATTAGTTTTATCCAATACTAGGGATGGAGAATACCAATAAATTATTGGTTTCCTAGTATCCCTTTATTCTTCTATGCCTGGGTGGTTATAAGGCCTGGTGGTTATTACCATCTACTATGCATCACAATATATATACAGCCACTGGTTATATCCACTGTCTCTTAGAGTTCCATTGGTAATTAATCAGGGTAGATTTTGTACGTAGTGGCAGGCTGTCAAAATTTACATAGAATCGGGTACTGACAGGTTTCAGAATATTTATGACCAGGACTGATAGCATAAATTTATACAGGTTTCAGATGATATTATGACTGAATTTTTGATACTTTGCCTCTATAATCAGCATTAAAGTTTTGCTGGTATTAAGTCAGCTTGAGACAGTGTTAACAGACTTTTATTTGTCTATATAAATTTAGACAGGTTTTCTGATCAGCGTTAGAGTATTGCTGATGTTAGGTCAGCTGGGATTATTATTTTAGATACATATGCCCAAATGCCCGGCTGTTTAAATTCAGACAGGTTTGGAATATCTCAGACTGACTCCCTTGTTTGGAATTATGTCTGTTTCAACACATCTCAGCTGATTATTCCCCTTCCTAGCGCTTCAAAGTTAGCAAACACAATTCACCACAACATTGTTTCATTTAACTAAACATTTCAATATGATTGGAAACATTTGTAGCCAGCTTAAGGCTGACACGTGTTTCACAAGTTCTGCTTCCTCAGAGCCACAAGCCGAGTGTCTCCTGTGTGTCATATTTATTGATACATCTCAGCCAATCATTTGGCTTATTGAGGGTCATGTGTTCGTTTCATCCAATCAGTTTCTATTGGTGCTGCCCTCACTGCAGAGGCTATTTCCGCCCTGTCTTTCGGCGTGTCGGTCACGTGACCGGCGTGTGACGTCACTTCTCCGGTCACGTGGTGTCTTTTGTCCAATCGCGGCTTGTATTTGCCGCGACCCGGAAATTCAGGGTTCCTATGGTTCGCCCTGCGCTCTGTATATCTTATAATCTTCGTTTTTAATTTTCATTTTCTGACTTTATTCTTTAAGTTTCATGTTTTATGTTGGTATGAGAGTTGGGGTGTCTTCCCCTTATATAGTGGATGTTTTCCTAGACTCTTCCAGACAGAGGTAATATTCTTTATTATTAATCAGTTATTTAGTTATACTCGTCAAGGATGTTGTCATCCCCGGAACCTGGATGTTTATTACAGATGGTTCTGGTATTTTATCTACATGACGTTTGAACCCCGGACTCTGTATGCTGTAAATTATCGTATGTTTTCAGTATCTTTATTTCTTATTTTCTAACATTTCAAAATTATTCATGTGTTGTTATGTTTTGATATGACTTTATTAGGTTTAGCAGCTACCAATGAATCTCTCCGGGATTTAGGGCTAGTACATTCCCAGTAAGTTGTTATAGTACTGTATATCTTATGGGGTTTTCAAACTCCGGGGTTTAAGTTTATCCTTTCAGTTTGTTTTAAAGATTTAGATCTATATATTGGATTTGGTGTGTTTTATTATGGAGCTGCGCTCTGAAGAACACATGATGGGTCAGTTGTTCTGAAATATTAGGAGGTGTTTTGAATTGGGGGGGAGAGAGGAAATATCTAAATAATTTTACCGAAGAAAGGAGAATATATACATCTATAATATTTTTGGGGTATGGTATATAATAATATTCGATTTATCGGGAGTTCTTAAATATAGAAGTGCATTTGGGTATTAGTAGTTTTGGATATAGGGGTGCATTTGGGTATTAATATATTTTTGGATCATGTATTACTATTGGCAATATTGCCTGTGTATCAATTATCCAGTATATGTGTAATAGTAAAAAATAAGACAAAAGGGTACATTGCCTGTGTATCAATTGTCTGATATGTGTTGGATAGTAATTGGTTATAAAATAAGATGGTATGTGAAAAAAAAGGGGGGAAAGGGGGTGCTGATATATTATTGGAATATTAATGTGTGCGTGATGGGAATGGGGATCGGAAGGTGAGGGGTTACAGAGGGTAGGGGATTACAGTGGTGTGGGTTTGGGGAAAAACATAGGGGAAGTGATGGGGTGAAAATCGTGTTTTGTAAGATGAAGATTAGGTCCTCAATGTTAATTATAGGTGTAGAAGACTTATTTTATTATTTGGTTCTTAGTGTAATGGGTTCATCTTATTAGTCTGTCCAGTGCCCTGTGGTCCCAAATTTTCGGGGAATTGTGTGTCCATACGGCGCACATATTGTGAAGTGGGTTGGTAATGTCTTTAGTATTGTGATGTTGTTCTATATGTTTTCACTGTACTTTTTATTTTTTGGTTTACCAGGTGCCATGCTGTGCCACCATCCCAAAACTCTGCACTCCTCCCACACCACACATGGGGGTTTATTCTAGTTCATTCTTTCTGACAAAATCCTTCTTAGATGGACAAAACCATGTGCACTGCAGGGGGGCAGATGTAACATGTGCAGTGAGTATTAGATTTGGGTGAGTTATTTTGTTTCTGTGCAGGGAAAATACTGACTGCATGATTTTACACTTCAATATAGATCTCACTTTGATGAAAAACCCCACCCAAATCTAATTCTCTCTGCACAAGTTACATCTGCCCCACCCGCAGTGCACATGGTTTTGTCCATCTAAGAAGGATTTTGTCAGAAAGAATGGACTAGAATAACCCCCATGGTGAGTATACATCTCTCTTCTTCTGCTATTTCTCTTTCTTTCTTTCTTTCTATTTTATCTTTCTTTTTTCTCTCTTGTGTCTTTCTCTATCTATTCCTTGTATCTCCTTTTTGGCTTCTTATGGATTGGTTAGGTGGTATTTAATGAGTTGATAGTTGGAGATTTTCAAAGTTGTAGGTTTTTAAATGATCTTCTATTAGGGAATTTGTTGGGGGGATGTCAGAGGTATGGTAAATAACTGTTATTTTCATTTAGACCTTTTGGGGTCAGGCAGTCCATCAGATAGATCATTTTTGTTTCATTTTTGAGGAGTTCTTTGTCCAAATTGCCTCCTCTTATTTCTAGTTTTATGTGGGCCATTCCAAATACTCTTAGATTTTTCGGGTCACTATTGTGACATTTGAGGAAATGTTTCGCCACGGGCGTCAGTGTTTTGAATTTTCTCGGATCGTTGATGGCATTCCGGATTGTGCTGGCATGTTCCAATATCCTTACTTTTAGAGCTCTGCTGGTTTTTCCAATGTAGGATTTCCCACATGGACATTGGAGGTGATATATCACCCCTATGCTAGTACATGTTATGTAGTCTGTTATGTTCCACTTTTTCCCAAACTTGTCAGTGTAACTCTCTGTTGTTTCCATGTACTGGCAGGCTTTACATTTGCCACAGCGGTTAGAGCCTTTTCTGGTTGTTTCTATTTTTGGTTCTGATAAGTGGCTATGTACCAAGGTGTCTTTTATGGTTTTTGATTTACGCCAGCTTATCTGTACTTTGGTGGGTAATATCTCTCTGAGGTCTTCATCTGTTTTGAGGACTGGCCAGTGTTTCTGAAGAATTGTTTTGACTTGTTCCCAATCCTCGTTGAAAGTTCCAATGAAACTCACCGGTTCCTCTTTTGTTTCCAGTTTTTTGGGGATTAGGAGGGTTTCCCGTGGAGTTTCTTCAATTGATTTCATAGATTTTTTAATCAATCTTTTACTGTATCCCCTTTCCCTGAAGCAGGTTTTTAGTTCTTTTTGTCTCATGTCAAAGATTTCTGGGTCTGAGCAATTTCTCTTAATACGAATTAACTCTCCTTTGGGGATTGCTCTGATGGTGCTGGGCAAGTGAGCGCTGGTTGCATGTAAAATGCTATTAGTTGAGGTTTCTTTTCTATATACATCTGTTTGAATTCTTCCTTCTTCGTCAATTGAGATTGCTAGATCCAGAAAATTGATTGTCTTTTGACTTGCTTCCAGGGTGAGTCTTAGGTTGAGGTTGTTCTTATTCAATTTGGAGATGAAGTCATCTAGGTCTTGTTTTTCCCCTTCCCAGAGTATCAGAATATCATCTATATATCTTAAAAATATTAAGATATTCGCCCTGTATTGTTCATGTGATTCATGGAACACCATTTCCCTTTCCCACCACCCCAGGTAGAGGTTGGCGTATGTGGGGGTACAGGCCGTCCCCATCGCCGTCCCTCTTAAAAGAAGGTAGTGGGCGCCATCACAAGTGAAGTAATTCCTTGTTAAAATGAAATTCAGGGATCCAATTAGAAAATCATTAAATTCTTGATTCTGATTCATTTGAAGGAAGTATCTGGTGGCTGCTATGCCATTCTCGTGGCCTATGCTTGTATAAAGGCTTCTCACATCGCATGTGACTAGCCACATGCCTTCAGGGACATTGAGATTTTCTAGTTTTTTCAAGACATCCATAGTGTCTCTTAAGTGTGAAGGCAGTGCTGTCACATGCTGACGTAGGTGTTGGTCCACATAAATACTAAGTTTCTCTGTCAGGCTGCCCATGCCTGACAGGATTGGTCTGCCTGGGGGCACTTTGTCATGTTTGTAAATTTTGGGCAGTAAGTATAGTGTTGGAGTTTTGGGCTTCTCCATTTTCAAATATAGGTAGTCACTCCTACTAATTATTTGGTTCGTAAAGGCTTGGTCTATAATTTTGGTGTACTCTGCGGTAAATTTACTGCTTGGGTTGAATGTCAGTTTTTTGTAGCAGTTGATGTCTGAGAGTTGGCGTTTCAGTTCTTGAAGATACTGTTCCCGAGGCCATAGTACCACATTTCCGCCTTTGTCTGACGGTTTTATAATTATGTCATCCCATTTTTCCATTTCTCTGAGTGCCTCTCTTTCCTCTTTGGTTATGTTCCCCTTTCTTGTATTTCTAATTTTTGAGAGGTTATCCAAGTCTTTAGATACCAAGTTTTGATATATTAGTACCTGCGGACAGATGTTTGGGTCTGGCAGAAAGCTAGATTTTTTCTTGATTTTTGATTTGTCATATGTTTCTAGAGGAGGACCTCTTTCTCCTTCTGTCTCCATAGCAAGATCTTCCAATATTTGTAACGCAAGTATCTCTTATGGATCTGTTTCATCTGTATTAGGGAGTATTGGGGGTGCATGGGGTGTAGGGGAGAGGATGTTACTGGCTTCCAAGTTTGAGCCTACGGCCCTCCTGAGTTCTCTTTCCTCATTCTTTAGGCGCGATTGATTCGCAAAGAATTTTTTCAGGAGTATTTTTCTTGTGAAAAGGTTAAGATCTTTTTCCATTTCAAATCTTTGCATGTTTTGTGTGGGGGAGAATGATAGTCTTCTTTTAAGAATCGATTGTTGTTCTTCCTTGAGAACCCTGTTGGTTAGGTTTACAATTTTTAGCGAATCTGATGAAATGTTGGGTGGTGTTACTCTCTGAACCGTCTTCTCTCTCTGGGCTCGTCTCTCCAGTCGAGCGACTTTTTCTCCTGCCCCCTCTTGCCCCTCCTGGTTTTTCTCCGTATTAAAAGGTAATTGAACTGTATAAAACAGGAAAGGGATAAAAAAAGATATCCAAGCAATGGATAATGCCAATCAGCAGTGTTCAAATTCTAATTAAGAAGTGGAAAATTATTGATTCTGTGAAAACCAAATCACGTTCAGAAAGACCACCAAAAGTTTCAGCCACAACACCCAGAAATATTGTTCAGGATGCAAAGAAAAATCCACAAATAACTTCAGCTGAAAAACAGGATTCTCTGAAAAAAGTGGTGTGGTTGTTTCAAGATGCACAATAAGAAGGCATTTGAAGAAAGCCATTGCTACACAAATGCCACAAAGCATGCCGCTTACAATACTCCAAACAGCACAGAGACAAGCCTCAAAACTTCTGGAACAAAGTCATTTGGAGTGATAAGACCAAAATTTAACTTTTTGGCCACAACTATAAACGTTACATTTGGAGAGGAGTCAACAAGGCTTCTGATGAAAGGTACACCATTCCTACTATGAAACATGGAGGTGGACTGCTGATGTTTTGGGGATGTGTGAGCTACAAAAGGCACTAGAAACTTGGTCAAAATTGATGGCAAGATGAATGCAGCATGTTATCAGAGAATACTGTAGGTAAATTTGCATTCATCAGCACGGAAACTGCGCATGGGACGTACTTGGACATTCCAACATGACAATGATCCAAAACATTAGTCCATGTCGACCTTTCATTGGCTACAGCAGAATAAATTGAAAGATCTGGAGTGACCATCTCAGTCACCTGACCTCAATTTCATTGAGCCACTCTGGGGAGATCTCAAATGTGCAGTTCATGCAAGATAGCCCAAGAATTTACAGGAACTAGAGGCTTTTTGCCAAGAAGAATGGGCAGCTTTAACATCAAAGAAAATAAAGAGCCTCATCCACAACCAAGCTGTCATTTACATGCATAATCTGGTGGGGGCCGGGGATGGTCGCCGCTGATGGCTGCCTAAGCGCTGTGCAGCTTGGCGGTTTATATGTTCCCTGTGTGATAACTGTACTGTAGCTGCTTATATTTTTACCTACCTGGCTGCTGCAACGACCAGTGACACCGCTGATGGCTGCCTAGGTGCTGTGCAGCTTGGCGGGTATGTGTTACCTATATGTAATATCTTAACAAATGGATGTAATACCCCCCCCCCATCCCTGCTCGATGCTGCACACTGTAATCAACAAAAAAACCTAGTGTGCACACATGGCCAATAAATTTGATTCTGATTCTGATGTTAAAGGAGGCTACAGAATACGCGGTACTAAGAACTGGGGTATGTAAACTTTTGATCAGGGTCATCTGTGTAGTTTCTGTTGTCATTATGATTTAAGAAGAGTAAATAAAGTTGTTTGACAATAAATGGCTTCACCCAACCACTATCCATGAGTGAAAGAAAAGTTTGTGAGTCATATTTCATATTCTCTGACAAATGGCCAGAAAATCTAAAATTCTGCTAGGGTAAACTTATGAGAACTGTAAGTAACTCTTTTTTACCCCAAGCTTTTACTTCTTTCTTATTAACTTGCTAATACTGTACTTTAGTTTTCACTTGTAACAGTATTAGGAACCCACCAGAAGATATGAGGTCACCTAGATGTTGATTGGTGTACTAGTATTTTTTGGCCAATAAATATACCGAAAACTTGATATTTGCTCAAAATTAGATATCAGAGCTTAATATTGTACAGTACAGTATGTTTTTCTTTGTAGAGGTATTGAAGAAAATTGCATTAAAACTGAAAATCCAAGATATTTAATTTTCCTACTCAACTCCTCCCCGGGTTTGGACTTCAGGTGCCTAAAAAAGCTTGAAATGGAATGTGCTTTAACAGGGAAATATTAAAAGTGTATATGATTTTTTTAGGAAAAGAAGAAACTTTAATCTGTATGCTACTGGATTGATGACTTGTTCCACAGGAAAAGGACCAAAAAACATGGAGTAAACTTCATAGAGGGTACTTTGAGTATTAAATGTCAAGTAGACAACCACATTCGATCCACAGGTTTTAAAGTGGGAACTAATTTGCATTTTCTATCAGTAACTTCTTATAGTTGCTGGAGGCTTTCAAAAGAGCAGATTGAATATATGTCCAGACCTTATTAAATCGTTAAAGTGTTAAGTCAACTGCTGAAACAGATAAAGCTGCGAGAGGCTGGAATTCTGGCCCTCTAGGATAAAATCCATAATTAGTGAATAATTTTGTGGAGTTTAAAAATCTGTGGTATTGATTATTATGACAGTATTCTGCCCATGGGAGTTCTGCCCAGTCAGCTTGGGAACATACAGGCATAGCAAGGACTCCAGGCCTTGGTTGACCATTTCAGTCTGATTATTCTTTTAGGATGGTATGCAGTACTAAACTTGAATTTGACATGAAGTATAGCACAGAGACTTCACCAGAACATAGCAACAAAGTGAACTCCTCAATCAGATGATTCCAGAGGTGGACCATGGAGTTGAATTTTTCACGAACAAAGATTTACGTTTTCTCTGACAAAATGAGCAATTTTAGTCACCCAGTTGGTGTTAAACTTGGAAGATTTGACAAGATCAGTGACAATTGATGGTGAATTGATGATGACCAATGGTACAGTTTTAGGACAACTATAGAAATTTTAGGAATCGTCTGGAACTGATTGGATAGAACAGCATAACCACTGGATGAAGCCAGGCTGTGCAGAAAAGTGGTATATTGTGCAAAACTGTAGTACAGCAGGATTTCCACAGGATCAGATTCACAATGCTACAGCTATGCTGGAGACATCATTGCACTGGCAGATTGCTAGTCCAGATCCAGCATTATTATATTACCTACTACCAGCTCATAGGCTGTAATGTGGTGATGTCAGAATTGGAGTCTTTGGGTTGGCTGCGGAATATCATGCGACTGAATCCAAGATGGATGTGCCCATGTCTTTGTACTGGAGAAAAACTTCTTTATTAGCTTTACCCACATAAGTGGGCAGACATCAGAGGGCAAGGGATCAAAGGCTGGCTAAGAATACTGAGTACTGGTAAGAACAGATGCAAGAATAACAGAACAAAATCAGTAAATAAGGAGGAGCCAAATTAGACTTTGTCTGGACTAAAACTGGAGGACTGGAATCGACTGGAACCAAATAAGGACTTGAACCAGACTGGAACTGGAGGATACTGGAATCAGCTGGAATCAAATGAGAACTTAAACTGAAATGGAACTTGATTAATACTGGAATCAGCTTGAACCGAATGGAATGCGCATATCTGGTCTAACCATCTAACCTGCTGATCAGTGATGAGATGAATAAACTCCAGGTAAATAGATGTAGCTCAGGGGAGATACCAATAATGCAGGAACTGTGGGAGTCCACTGTTGATGACAGCAACTGAAGTTGGCACACCAATAGTGGCTGATGTCAATAGTGACACTGACTGGTGACTGGTAGAAGAGGGTACCAGTTTGTTAGGTGAGCTGGTAAGCAGATGTTGTAAGCAGTGAGCGATGGTAAGATGACAGTCAATGGCGAATCAATGATGACCGCTGAAGGACAACAATATAAGTTTTAGGAATCATCTAGAACTGATTGGAGATAACAGCGTGACCACCGCAAGGTGGTATATTGCCAAACACTGTAGTACAGCAGGATTTCCACAGTATCAGATTCACAATGATACAGCTTTGCTGGAGGCATCATTGCACTGGCAGATTGCTGGTCCAGACCCAGCATTATTATAGTACCTACTACCAGGGGGTGCCGGACGGGTTCCCGACAGTCGGGATCCCGACAATCAGTTACCCGACGTCGGGATCCCGACTGTCAAAACGCCGACATCCGGGTGCCCGACGGCCACCCGCTATTTTCCCTTGTTGGGGTCCACGACCCCCATAGAGGGAGAATAGAATAGGTAGCGAGCCACCGTGCCCGCAAGGGGCTTTTTTGCACTCGCCATGCTGTCTGACTCTGGCATTATGGTGTGTGGAATAATGTGTAATGGGCATTATGGTGTGTGTGAAATAATGTGTTACTATAGCGAGGAAAAATGACAAATAATGTAAGGGGTATGAATCCAATTTTTTTTCTTTTCTGAGCTGGCCAATGTCTGTGTGTGCATGTTATAGAACTGGGGTATGAGGTCATCTTTTCCTGTAAGACCACAACCATTGCAGTGACGTCACACCTCTTTTTTCGTATGTTTCTATATTTAGGGAGACATTGAACTTGTGTTGACCGTCTCTCAATGTCAACATTGTTCATGTTAGCTTTTTGTCAAAGTCAACCTTGTGAATATTAACTTTTTTGGTGTCAATTTATTGACGTTGACCATTTAATCGTAACCATTGCTCTAAGGTTCCCTCACACCATACCTCCCAACTTACTTATTTTTAATATCAGACCTGCTGTGCCGAAGGCTCTGGTGCGGGTAGGTAAAGGAAGCATGGCCTAGCACTGTGAATCCTGATTTAGCATGTTTGGGGTGTGCCTGGCCCGCAGCTCCTTTGTGCCCTCCCTCCCTCCTCCCTGCATTTAAGAGAGGCATACGGCATATCATCATCGATCACCTCTGCAGTGGTGATCTCCGGCTCCCCCAAATCACCCCCCCGCGAGTTGGTAGGTATGTTGGGAGGTATGCCCACATTATCATCATCAGGGTAATGATAATTCAGTACTTGTTTCCTAGAATGGCCACACCGATGTTGATCGGGTCGGTCACATTGCATCGATCACATCGCATCCGACCAAATCGCATGCGATGCGACCGACGCGATGGTCCCGATTTTTACATTGATTGAAATGTGAATAGGGTCCCTGGGATCCTATTTTACATTGGAATCAATATAAAATTCTCCCCAGACCCCAATTTTAACCCCCTCAATGGCACCCCACGATTGACGCCAACCCAAAGCATGGCGAGCGCAGCGAGCCCGTGAGGGGCGGCGGTACGCGTCCTCCGACCTTTTCATACCCCTACTATCCACTTCGGCGTGGAGTTGAGAATATAAAGTGTGGCGAGCGCAGTGAGCCACCGAGCCCGAAGCGTGGCGAGCGCAGCGAGCCCTGCGAGGGGACGTGTATAACTTCACAGGCTCGACATGCTTAGGGTTGGCGTCAATCGTGGGGTGACGTTCACAATGGGGGGGGCATATACAATGAGAAATGGGCCATATTGGCCCATTTCCCATTTTTTTCCCAATTACAATGTTAAAAATATTTTAACATTGAACCCTATGGCAAAATCGGGTGCATCGCGTCGGTCGCGTCGCGTGCCATGTTAATGCACCCGACCGACGCGATGGACCCGATTTTTCCTTTGCCGGAAAAATGAACCTGATTTCAAAGAAAATCGGGTCCATCGGGGGTAATTGTGTACCTTAAGTTAAGGTACACGATTTCCCCGATTGTGGCCGTTCTAGGAAACAAGTACCGATAATTCAAATGTAATTTCTTTTTCTAAGCTAAGAATATTTGTCACTAATACCTAGGCTGTGACTTATATACAGATATATGGATGTTCTGTCAAGAGTATTTTAACTACAATAATTATATCACAGTGTGGTTGGAAAGTGCACTCTGCCAGATTGGCAGGTTCTCCAATAAGTGTTCAATATGTCTGTTATTGGTCAGAATTTACCTATGATCAGAAATATTTGTATGAATGTGTACAGAGGAGACAATATAAATTATCAAGGACAATAACAACCCTTGTAATGGCCTTTTTCCATTTGCTGCTTTTTTAAAAATGATCCAACAATATTAATGCTCATGTTTGTTTGTTTTTTTGTTTAAATATTTCCATCCTTCTGTTCTATTAGCGTTAGATGCAGAAAAGGCCTTTCACCGGGGCCCTTATTCTGATCGGTGCGGCCGGATCCGAATATGCGGCCAGGACCGTGCGTGCGAAACCCCGCCTTCCATACGGATCGCCAACTCCATCCGTACGCGGTAAGAAGGTGGCCGAACGGACCGCACGTGTATTTCTCACGCCTAATACGCCTCCTCCATCTCAGGGAACCTCCCCCATCATTCGATGGTCGCAGACCATCGAATGCAGGACCGAGTGGTCCACCAGCTCCCGCAACCTCAGACCACACTGCCATTTTTCTGTGCAAAAGCAGGGATCTGGGCGGGCAGCTGACATCCGGCGATGTCATATGTCCGCCCCCTACACGTGCGTGACGACTGCATTACCATACGTACGCCCAGCGTTTGCATGGGAACGCCCATGAAACGCGGGGCGTATGCATATATTAATGAGCCCAAATAGCCCTTAACACCCCTCTCCACCCCCTGTTTGGAGTGTTCACATTTCATGCAGGATTTGGCCGTACACCCCGCTCGCACATGCGCAGAGACGCCTCTGCACATGCGCAGACACAAAACATCGGCGAACCGACCGCACGCGGACATTACCGCACCAACCAGAATAAGGCCCCAGGTTTTGTGGTCTTCCTAAGTATGAAATTTTGGTTTATGTGGTAGTTTCCTATCTGCCATTGAAGCTCTCTATTGTGGCCCAACAGATCTAATATTGTCCAATGGACTAAGTAATGGTAGTAGACAGGGTTGTTAATTTTTGTCCCTGCTTTATTCCTTGAGCATTAAACCTCTAGCAGCTTAAAATAGGGGATAATTCAGATATCCAGGGAAACGAAGTAAAGGGGATACAGTACAAATTTTAATTATATGCGAACAATGTCTTTTTAAGTCTTGTGTCCCCCTTGACCACTCTCCCTAATGTTCTGTCTGAGCATCAAAATTTTGCTCAGGTTATAAAGTGAAAGGGGGAAATTTACTAAGCTAAATATGCCTATTTTAGGAGTATTCCTAGTCATTCATATTGAAATACAAGCATGTATTCTTATCTTCAAATTTACCTTGGCCAATATACGGCCATTGGTATTCGTGGTCTACCTGTATTCGTACTTTATAAATATGAATTAATACGCCATCAACAGACTCCGCCTTGAATTTTTCATGTTTCCAATTTACTATTTATTTGTATTGTAGGTGTATTTCACTTTTGCAGGATTTTCACATGTGAAATGTATAACTTATTACACCAAATATACGGTATCCGGACTATTTGTCTACAACAAGAAGATAGACAGCCATTAGGTCGACACCATTAGTTCGACAACTCCATAGGTCGACATACCATTTGGTCGACATACCATTCGGTCGACATACCATTAGGTCGACATGCCATTAGGTCGACAGTGTCTAGGTCGACAGTCAAAAGGTCGACAGTCAAAAGTTCGACATGGTTTTTTTCACTGTTTTTTGAGCCGACATGTGCCGACAGATGGTATTTCATGCCCTACCATCCACTAGGGCATGGAGCTAGATGTTAATAGTGTGCCGAGCGCAGCGAGGCAACATGCCCGAAGCATTGCGAGCGAAGCAAGCGATGCGAGGGGCTGCGTTTCACTTCAAACTGTGTCCATGTCGACTGTGTCGACATTTTGGGTAAAAAAACTGTGAAAAAAACCAGGTCGACCTTTTGACTGTCGACCTAGACACCGTCGACCTAATGGCATGTCGACCTAATGGTATGTCGACCTAATGGTATGTCGACCTATTGAGTTGTCGAACTAATGGTGTCGACCTAATGGCTGTCTATCTTCTTGTTGTAGACAAATGGTCCCACATCCACATATACTCCAATGCACACATGTGCCTTAGAAAAAGGCCATTAAGCACACACACTTCTGCACTGGTTTCAAAGATGGAAAAAAACCTTGAGAGTGAGGACCTTTTTAGTGTGGACTGCTTACCTGATGTCGGGGCCATGAAACTGAGCATGATCAGCAGCTTCAGCAGGTACCTCTGGGTCTGCGTAGGCCTTGTTTATTTAATGAACTTTTGACCTTTGTCACATTCCTGGATGCAGAGCCGGCCCTAGGCATAGGCAAACTAGGCAAATACCTAAAGCATTTGGAATGCCTATAGGCACCAGCAGCTCATGCTAATTAAATTGATATGCAGCATGCCTATATTATGTGTGTGAGTGAGGCTGCATATGAAATAGTGTATTCATGGAAATCACTGTAGTTTATCATTCCGTATTCAGGTACAGCCACAGTCGCACACATAATATAGGCATGCCACATATCATTTTAATCACCGGAAGCTCCTTATGTGTCCTGGTCACATAACAATGCAAATAAGATAGATAAGATAATTTATTGTCATTGTAAAAAACAACCAGCACAGTTGCTAACACAACGAAATTACAATCTTAGTCCCAGAGGAGATACAACAGAAGACAACAGTGTTAACAGTTTAAGTTAAAATCACACACTGCGGTAGGAAAGAAGCTATTTTTCAGACGAGAGGTTCTAGCTTTTATACTCCTCAACCGTCTGTTTGATGGTAAAAAGGAAAAGGCATAATTGTAAGGGTGATAATGATCTCGCATAATGCTATCTCTCTTACATCTACAGTTTTTTACAAAAATATCTGAGATAGTGGACAGGTCGCAGCCAATAATAGTTTCAGCAGTATGTACTACCCTGGTTAATTTCTTCAGATCCTTAGTTAAGCTATTTCCAAACCATACTGTAATACAATAGGATAAAATACTTTCAATAACACAGCTGTAAAATCTGACTAAGTTTTCCTGGGAAAAATTGGCTGCCCTCAATCTCCTCAAAAAGAAGAGACGCTGTTGGGCTTTCTTAGCTATCAACCCAATATGAGAGGTCCATGATAGGTCCTCAGAGATCGTAATCCCTAGTAACTTGAACTCCTTCATGCGTTCTACCTCCAAGTTGTCAATGAACAGTGGTTCTAATACAGTTTTCCTCTCCCTTCTAAAATCAATGATTATTTCTTTAGTTTTAGCCAGATTCAACAAAAGGTTGTTCTCCTTACTCCAGCTAATTAGAGTCTGAACCTCATCTCTATATGCGGATTCCTCGCCATTTGAGATGAGTCCCAATACTGTGGTATCATCAGCGAATTTAATGATTAAGTTGGAGTCAGACCGCGGGTGACAGTCATACGTAAACAGAGAGAATAAAAGTGGACTCAGCACACAACCCTGAGGGGCGCCTGTACTCAATCTCTGCACCGATGACTCACACCCCCCCAATTTAACGTATTGGGGCCGGTCTAACAAGAAATCTAAAATCCAGCTACATAATCTGGGAGGAAAGCTTAAATTCAACAATTTAGTTGCTAAAATGTTAGGTATTATTGTATTAAAAGCAGAACTGTAATCAACAAACAACAGCCTTACATAAGAATTTGGTTTCTCCAGGTGTGAGAGCGAAGAGTGAACTACCGACAATAGTGCGTCCTCAGTGGATCTTTTGGGTTTATATGCAAATTGGTTATTATCAAAACCTGGTGGCAAATGCTTTTTAATGTGCGCCATGACCAGCCTCTCAAAGCACTTCATAATCAGCGGGGTCAGAGCAATAGGGCGGTAATCATTCAGGCTCTCAATCTTGGGTTTCTTAGGAATGGGAATGACCGTCGTGGACTTAAAAATATCAGGGACAATACAGGTCTGTAGGGACGCATTAAAAATGAAGGTAAAGATCGAAGTTAGTTCGCCAGCACAACCCTTCAGGACCGTACCTGGAATGCCATCGGGGCCGGCAGATTTTCTGGCATTTATTCCTAACAACCCTCTCCTAACTTCATGTTCTGTTAGTGAGAGTGTCACATCCTCCTCAAATAAGGGGAGTTTGTGAGCAGTTGACTCATTTCCCTCGTCAAATCTGGCATAAAACTTACTGAGGTCATTAACCAAAGATGCCTCAGCTCTACTAATTCTAGATGCACCCCCTTTATACTCTGTAAGTAGGGAGGCCAATCCCGGGGCATTTTTTCAATCCCGGGATTCGGGATTGAAAAATGCTCAATCCCGGGATTCCCGGGATCCCGGGATTGGCCTCCATGGTTTAAAAAAAAAGAAAAAAAACACGTCCCGACACGGCAAAAAAAAAAACACTATACCTCCTGCCCTGCACTGCGCTGTCACTTACATGATGGTGGTGACAGGCAGTAGCAGGACCATCTTCAGTGGGAATGCGGCTGGAAGCTACTTAGCTTGCCTGGGAGCTGCTCAGTGGGCGAGCGGGCGGCTAGGAGGTCCTCAGCGGGCTGGTGGGCAGGCGGCACAGAGCTCCTCAGCGGGCGGCTAGTTGCTGCTCAGCAGGCGGGCGGGCAGCTGGGAGCCTCAGCGGGCGGGCGGGCGGCTAGAAGGTCCTCAGCGGGCGGCTAGGAGGCTGCTCAGCAGGCGGGCGGGCGGGCGGCTGGGAGCCTCAGCGGGTGGGCGGCCGGCCAGGCGAACAAATCAGAACAGTGTGGCTGCTACTGTGCTGCAGCGGCATGACGGCGGCTGGGCTGTGCAGCGTGGTGTGATGTCAGGGGTCACGCTGCGTAGCCCGGCCACCGTCATGCCGCTACAGCACACACAGACACTGTTCCAAACAGCCGTCTGCTGTTTTTTTTTACAATCAGGTACGAATCCCGCAATCCCGGGATTGGAAGGGTCAATCCCGGGATTCAAATCCCGCCATTTTTAGGCCAAAATCCCGGGATCCCGCCGATCCCGATCCCGGGATTGGCCTCCCTATCTGTAAGGGTGTGGATTCCTTTCCACATACTCCTTGAGTCCTTATCATCCTTGAACTGAAGTTCAATTTTCCTGGAATACTCCTTTTTAGCTAAGGAGATTCCTTTTTTTAATAAAATTCTAGCTTCTCTGTAAGCCCTCAAATCCCCACTCCTAAAAGCCGCATCTCTATTTCGCAATAAAGCCCGCACCTCCCCCGTAACCCAAGGCTTATTATTTGAGAACTTTTTCACCGGTTTCAAAACTGTAACATTGTCGATGCACCAATTAATATAAGACAGTACAGTAGGGGGGAAATTTACTAAAGGAAATTTGTAAAAAATAGGTGTATTTGTATATAGAAATACACTTATTTTTGACATTTACTATCCCGAAAATACGGCAATTCGTATTCGTATTGATAGCACATCAATACGACTACGAATTGCCATATTTTTGGGATAGTAAATGTAAAAAATAAGTGTATTTCTATATACCAATACACCTATTTTTTACAAATTTCCTTTAGTAAATTTCCCCCTAGATGTCAATAAGTCCACGTCCACCAATGAATCCTTGGTGGACTCTTGAATAAACATATTCCAGTCCGTCGTGTCAAAACAGTCCTGCAAACTGTCCATGGACCCCCCGACAAAGGTTTTAGCCGGTTTAACTCGCTGCACAACAGGCCTATACTTCGGTGCAAAGAACAATGAGACATGGTCCGAAAACCCCAAATGAGGACGTACAACCGTCTTATAGGCCTCCTTAATATTGCAGTATAGTTGGTCAAGAGTGTTTTCACCACGTGTCGGGATGAAAACCGATCTATACAATTTAGGTAACACACTCTTTAGATTGGCCTTATTAAAATCACCAGCTATCAGGAACAAACCGTCGGGATGTTTCGTCTGTTGTTTGATGACGGCAGAGTGTAGGGTTTCCAGGGCCATAGCAGCGTCAGCATCAGGCGGGATATAAACTGCCATAATAATGGCAGCAGAGAATTCGCGGGGCATATAGAATGGCCTGCACTTGACCAATAAGAATTCTACTTCAGGGGAGCAATGTTGTTCCAGGACAGTGGTATCCGTGCAATAACTGTTGTTAATATATATGCACAGCCCACCCCAATAAGACGAAGTTTCAGCAAAAAAGGCACCCAACATTAGCAGAACTGGGCAGGAGCTGCATGGCCTATTGAGGCAAGATGTATGAGGAAACATCTGTATCCAAGCAGGGACAGAGGTCACAGTGTTAGCGGTTGTGCGAGTGCTGTATGCAGTTGGGTTGGTTGTGCAATAGTGTTCGGCATATGTGTAAGGGGCATTATGTGTCATCTATAAATGCATTAATAATGCCTGTTACACATGTCGCACATTAGGTGTGTCATGTGCATAAGGGTATTAATAACGTGCAACATATGTGTAATGGGCATTATGTGTGTCATTACAGATGTAGCGGGATTCATCTTTGCAGGTGATGGCGTCGCCGTCGCCATCCCCTGCCCCGCCGCCATCTGTATGCCGGAAGGGGAGGTGCGCACGCGTCCCCTTCCGACGGTGCTGCCCTTGGTCGCCCGGTCGACTGCACCCCCCCACAGTGGCCAGAGGTCCCCCCCAGCCCCCTCGAGCGGGAGGCGGACAGTATTGCATCCGCCTCGCTGCCCGGATACTGAGATGCGCGTGGTGGGGGACGCACGCGCGTCTCAGTCAGATAGAGGCACCCTGTTGCTGGCGGATCGCCAGCAACAATAAGGCCCGATACATCTGTTTGTGTATGAAGGGCATTGATAAAGGTTGGCATAACGTGTAAGGGGCATTATGTTTATAAGGACATTAATATTGTGTGTCATGTATAAGGGGCATTAGAGTGTGGTATTATCAGGGGTGCCGAGAGAAAGGGCTAGGGGGTACAAATTACCCAGACCAAAGTCTGATGGAATGGTCCAGTGGGGGCCCTGGGCCCCCTCCCCTTAAGTGACAACGGTAGCATGTGTGCACTGTTTCTATTTAAAATATTGCTGGTAGGAGCACCAAAATAAGGAGGGTTGATTGTGCTGGGAAAGGGGAGCAGGGTCAGAGACGGAACTAGTGGCGGTGCTAGGGGGCACCAGCCAAAATCTTGCCTAGGGCATTATTTAGGCTAGGGCCTGCTCTGGCTGGATGATGTGGTTATACAGATGTCCCGGCTTGATAGTTCCAACATTCTCTGTCTCTATTACCTTAATAGACTCGCAGGCAAGCCTAATATCCTCGGTGCGATTGATTACACGCACATCCCAATGAGAGCACTCGGGATACACACCGATCATGCAGGTGGACTGAGATGCTAACCTTAAGATCAGGAGTGTTGTTGCAGGCTATCCTGGCTCATGACAGGACTCTTCTATACATAGACAGTCCACTTTGACAATTTTGATGCCGGGTTAATGCCAGAGGGCTGGCTCCTGGGTAAGTACTCTATCATTGCCAATATACACATGATGGCATTACATAAATATGCAAACCCTTCAAACCACCCATATCCATCGTGGGCCCTCGAGCTGTTGTGAAACTACACATCCCACCATGGCTTGCAATATTTTTAACATTATCGAATTGCAACACTGAGGCAAGTCACGATGGAACTTTCCCAAGACTTGGAGGCCCAAGGTTGGATATGTGTTATTTAAATTGTTATATGGACTAATATATTAATGTGTTATATACTTATTTTGTATAGTCAAATAAAACAAAAATGATATGTATATATAACTCCAGAAATCAGCGGCACTCAGAGACTTGATAAAGTGTCAACAGTTTTTTATCCCACAAAATAGGTGCAGTATCAAATGACCAATGTTACCCCAAAACATCTGTAATTTGTTACTGCACCTGTTTTATTTTATAAAAAAATTGTTGACATTTCATCAAGTCTCTGAGTGCCGCAGATTTCTATACTTATACACAGAAGGCATTGGAGCAACGCAGCCACAATTGGAGTGAGTGCCTGTCCATGTTATATTGATATATATATATATATATATATAGGTGAATGTAAGTCAACGTTTCAAAGCACTTTTATTCTGCTTCGTCTTCAGGTTGTCCTGAAGACGAAGCAGAATAAAAGTGCTTTGAAAAGTTGACTTACATTCAAATGGTCTGAGCCGTTTTGATTTCGAGTGCCATCCGTACTGTCTGCTATTATTGGACTCCCTGCCAGGAGATTCCTAGGAGCGGCACTGAGACAGCTATATATATATATAATAAAGTTATAGGTGCGCTGACACTTTTTCTGTCCGTATAGAAACACTTTAAAAGTGATCCTTATCCACACTCAGTCCAATGGGTTAACTTGTTTAGGGCAGCAGCTCCCCTCTGGTGAACCCGATTCCCACGGGAACTTCAGAACATTTCCATCTAAAACAAATAAAGGGGGCGCTTCATAGTGTAATACCGTTTATTTAAAACAGGTGGACAATGCTAACAGCAAATCTCCTATTAGGAAGGTAGAACCCGTACCGAGGTGTTCCTCTGGTGTGGGCTGGCTACCACAAGATATATATCAAATAACCATTGGCACAAACTGCAGGCACTTGTAGCTCACTCACGTGACCTCTCACTGCTCCAGAAGCACAATGTCAATTCCGGAACCAATCGCCTCAGCGTCTTTGAGCAAAAGCAGCTACACAGCACGATCTCCAGCGGCACACAGGCCACGCCCCTAAGTGTTTCGTCATAGGACTTCGTCAGTGGGGTCACTCAACTCAACAGTACATTCAACTGGTCTGAGCCGTTTTGATTTCAAGTGCCATCCGTACTGCAGACAGTAGCAGACTATTATTGGACTCCCTGGCAGGAGATTCCTAGAAGCGGCACTGAGACAGATATATATATATATATATATATATATATATATATATATATATATATATATATATATATATTGCTCCAATTCTGCCGGCACTCGAATTCAGGGAAGACAACTTGCTCCAGGTGCCAGAGAATAATCAATATGCATCCAAATATCCCCGCAGGGAAAAACGGCACTCAGGAGACAGACAGCTTAATAACGTGGCTTATATTAAAGCATAGAGGACGTTTCGGGGAATGAGCCCCTTCATCAGCTCTTACCTACAGCAACAAACATACATAAAGTGCACAAATATATACTTACAAACAGACATCCCCCGGCAGACAGGACACGCCACCCGTCCTCCTCCGCTCTGGCCGGAACAACGCGCAGCTTCCTGCTTCCGCCCAGTGACACGCAGCTAGTTGCCAGGCAACATCAAGCTTGCGTGTCACCTATGCAGGAAACGAAGGCAGCGCAGTTCCCCGATACCAGGCGGACGGGGATAGCGCAGCGAATCCTGCCCGCCGGACAAAATATAAAAAAGAAAAAGGTGTAATTGGCTCCACATTGAATAGCAGCATAGCATCATAGCAGATAACTAACCTTAGCCAGCTGAGTCCGGAACAACGATGTGCCTCACGGGCTCATCACACCAAAGGTCAGAAATACCGCAATTAGCCTGCTGCAGCACTGTGGGCACTTTAATACACCTTAAACATAAAAAATATATATTGACAAGTGATTAGTGACAATAAAATATAATGATACATGATACAAACTCACTAAATACAAAAAGTGGGTATACATAAGAAAAAACTGGGAATGAAACATGATTATAATTACATGAGACTGTTCCAATTTAATTTATCATTAAGTCCATTAGGACGTATGGTACCTAGTCTAAAAATCCATTTAGATTCTAAGGTTAACAATTTTTTTGCCCTATTACCACCCCTCATACTTTCCTTTACATGATCTATAATAAAGTACTTGAGGGAGGTGATAGGGTGACCAAGTGATTTAAAGTGTCTGGGTACCGGTCTATCAATTTGTCTGCCTGCATTGGATAGGCAGATGTCAGAGCGATGCATAGCCATGCGATCGCGGAAGGGTCGGGTAGTCTGCCCAATATAATACAGTCCACACGGGCATACAATCACATACACCACGTGGGACGTCTTACAGGTAAACACAGATCGGATATCAAACATAACATCCGAGTGGGGGTGCTTAAATTGGCGGCAAACAACCATATGCTTGCATGTGGCGCATGAGTAACAACTATAGCAACCAGGGGGTTTGACATAGGTGTTAACTGGTTTAGGAATCCCCATCCCAGTGATGTCAGTTCTTACTAACCGGTCTTTTAAATTAGCTCCACGCTTAAATGCTGCCAGCGGTCTAAGACTAGCTAATCCCGGCAAATCAGCATCAGTCTTTACAATAGGCCATAAGGCATTTGTGGCATGCCGAATGACTGGACTGCTGTTGGAATATACACTAGACCAAGGTAGCAATGAAGTTGACTGGCGTTTGGTGGGGGCCAAAAGTTGAGGGCGTGGTATGTTCAGAACTTCAATTTTCTGTTTGACCAAGAGGCTACGATCATAGCCCCTTTGGACAAATTTATCAATAAGATCATCAAGGCGTTTTTCAATGCTGCTGGCATCACTCATAATTCTAGCAATACGCATCATCTGTGAGCGTGGAAGCCCACGTTTGAGAGCCGGTGGGTGATGGCTGGAAGCCATCAAGAATGTGTTCCTGTTGACATCCTTAAAGAACACATCTGTGGAGATTTTACCCTCCTTAATAGTAACGGCTACATCAAGAAAGTGTGCAAGAGTATCACTACTAGATGCAGTAAATTTAATGGTAGAATTGCCAGAATTAATGTCAGTCAGTAAATCGGCAAGTAGTGCATGTTCACCCGTCCATAGCATGAAAATGTCATCTATGTAACGGGTGTACAGCAAAAGATGTCGATTAATTTCGGGCCTGTTCAAAAACAAACGCTCCTCCTCCCCAAACATAAAAACATTGGCAAAGGAAGGGGCCACAGCAGACCCCATGGCACACCCGCGCTGTTGCAAAAAGTAAGCCCCATCAAACAGAAAAAAGTTTCTTTTAAGGGTCAGTGTAAGTAACCGTAAGAATAAGTCATGATCCAACAATGTCGGATCCAAAAATTCACCAATAAAATGGCGCATAGCCTCTACACCCCCATCATGTGGGATAGAGGTGTAGAGGCTACATACATCCAGGCAGACCATCAGTGTGCTAGTTGGCACAGTGTCGATTTGGCCTAACAGTAGGAGGAAACTGGTAGTATCTTTAAGGAAAGAACTCTTCTTTACAAGAAGAGGTTGTAACAATGCATCAAGTAGCTGGGCGACTGGTTGATATAACGAGTCGCGCGCAGCAATTATGGGCCGCCCAGGTGGTACTTCGGCATTTTTGTGCACCTTTGGTAAGGAATATAACACCGGCACCACCGGCCACTCACAATAAATAGATTTAGAGACCTTCGCTGAAATTTTGCCCTCAGATACCGCATCCTTGAGTAGATTTTTTAACTCATTCTGATAGGATGCAGTAGGATTACCTGGTAATTTAATATAGACATCTTGATCAGACAGTTGACTATACAGCTCCTTTCTGTAGTCTGCCAAATCCTGTACGATTATGGCTCCGCCTTTATCAGCGGGCCTGATAGTAATATCGTCATACTTGGACAGGTTAGAGAGGGCCGTGGATTCAGCAGGGGTAAGATTTTTATTAATTTTAGCGGGGGGCCATCATGAACTTGGAAACTGATTGATCTAACAGTCTCCCAAAAGTCCTTATCGAGGCATTGGATGAGACCGGATCGAACGTGGATTTGGATTTTGATTGAAGAAAACCGTCCAGAGGTCCTGGAGTACCAGAGTCAAGGTGCAATTGAAAATGTTCTTTGAGACGGATTTTACGCATCAAATCTTAAATAAGAATAAAGACGAAGCAGCTGCTATAATCCTTGACCAGGGTGATGCACCAGCATTAGATGCACTCACAGAACTCATAGAAGAGTTCGGGACAGAATCACCAAAGGAAACCAAATTGTTTGACATATCAAGGGAAAAATTTCGTTTAAAATCAGAGTTTTACCCTCTAAAATCAAAGGGTACTAATATTGAGTCATTCTATAAAGTCACTCTCGATGACTTTAGAAATATGTGCCAATCAATAGGATCACACAACAAAAATTCACAAAAATCAAACGTTACAAAAAATGAATTACGTGCTTTTCGAAATCTAACAAAAGATACATCAATCATAATAAGGGAGGCAGATAAAGGGGGAGGTATAATCATACAAAACAGAATTGATTATCTATTAGAAGCAAATAGACAATTACAAAACCCTACCTTCTATTCTGTACTGGATCATAACCCCACACCAAAATTCAAAATCGAACTCTTTAGCCTACTCAAAAAAGCTGAACAAGATGGAGTCATATCCAGAGAGGAACTGTGATTCCTCTACTGTGAGCACCCACTAGTCCCTATTTATTATCACCTTCCCAAAATTCACAAGTCCCTCACTTCACCACCTGGGCGCCCTATAATTTCCGGTATTAATTCACTTTCCTCTAATCTTTCTTTTTATGTAGATTCCTTCCTCCAACCTCGAGTGTCTACCCTCAAGTCTCACATCAAAGATACAACACATTTTTTGCAATTAATACAGGATATCGAGTGGAAAGATTCATACTCATTCTTAACCCTCGATATCACAAGTCTATATTCCAATATTCCCCATGATCTGGGAACACAAGTAATCTCAAGAAGATTAGCCAAAGATGGAGACTTGGGGGATAGACACAAGAGATTCATCACTGATTCTATTCTTTATATTTTACAGCACAACTACTTTTTATTTCAGGACACGTTCTTCTTACAGGTGATGGGGACAGCCATGGGGACCAGGTTCGCACCCAGTTATGCAAATCTATATATGGGAGAGGTTGAACAAGAACTTATTTGGAATAGTCACTTTGCAGCGAACCTGGTCCTCTATGGCCGTTATATAGACGATCTATTTATTATTTGGGATGGAGAATCACAATTAGCACTGGATTTTGTTAATCACCTTAATCAAAACCAATATAATTTACAATTCACCCATACCATGCACCGGAATCACATTTCCTATCTGGATGTGACTCTAGAGATCTATGACAATACTATGGTCACCTCAAACTTCATTAAAGAAGTGGGATCTTCAGCATATCTACACTACAATAGTGCACACCACATCCCCTGGAAGAAAGGGATACCCAAAGGGCAGCTGCTTCGTCTTTTTAGAAACTGTTCAGACAAGGACATCTTCGATAGACAAGCTAGAGAGATGATGTACTCTTTTGAATCAAGAGGATACCCAAAATCTCTACTTGATAAAGCATACAATGAAGTTAAAAATCTAGATAGAACTGAAATCCTTGCAAAAAAAGATACTTCACTAAGTATAACCACTAACCCCTTTGCAAAAAATAATCAACAAAATCGGTACCAAATGGCATTCATATCCACTTACAATAATCATTCTTCTCAGATACAAAAAATAATTAGAAAAAACGGTACTTATGTAATATCTGGGCTCCCGTTTTTCTTATGAGACCGCGTCCCCTCGCGGGGCTCGCTGCGCTCGCCACGCTTCGGGCGCGGTGGCTCGCTGCGCTCGCCACACTATATAAAATCAACTCCATGCTTAGTTGGATAGTAGGGGTATGAAAAAATGGGGTGCATTTAACATGGGAGCCCAGATAATACATAAGTACCGAAAAAACTATAACATACTAAGACAAGATCCATATTTAACTGATTTACTGCCCGAAAAACCTGTTTTTGTTTTTCGCAAAAACAGGACTTTAAAAAATGCCCTTGCACCTAGTTTTATCAACAAAGAAAATTTGAGGCCACTCAGTGAAGAAAATCCAAAAATGTGGATAAATCCCTCCCCGAAAGGCTTCTTCAGATGCGGGAAAACAAACTGTATTACATGTACTTATATTCCGAATAAATATAATCCACAGATAGAAGACTGCGAAGGAAACATTCATCCAATTAATAGTTTCATAAATTGCAGCTCAAAGTTTATTATATACATGTTAAAATGTCCATGTGATCTTAGATACATTGGACGTACAACTAGAAAGTTGAAAATTAGGTTCTGTGAACACAGACAAAATATTTTAAAACAAGTTCAAACACACAGTGTCTCTCGACATTTTGCCACAAAACACCACAGCAACCCAAAAGGCCTGACAATAATAGGCATTGAACACATACCCAAAACTACAAGAGGTAGGGACCGATATAAAAACTTATGTAAGCAAGAAGTCTATTGGATGTTCAAAATGCAATCAATCCATCCAGACGGCTTAAATGAAGCCATTGAACTGAACACAATTATATAACCAATAGACTTCTTTCTGCCCCATCTCACTGTTAAATTAATAAATATACATGCGGCTGTGCACACATTCGTGTGTGTACTTACTCTGTATACCCTCCTTTATTCATCAGATTTATTATATACATAGATAAAAATGTTACATGTAATGTTTTTGTCATTAACCTCTATTTACCATTTTCATTATTATATTGTTTTACTGTATATATCATTTATTTATATGTAAAGAATTTTTTATAGTAATTTTTTGTAATTTTTATGCATATGAAACTGAGTGTAAAAAACACAACAAAAAATGTCAAAAGAATGTTATTAATATTGTCATTGAGCTCTATCATCAGATATAAAATGTCTTAATTCCCAAGGAATTTATAAAACACTAATTCTTGGATATATATTTTCTTATATGAAATAACAAAAAAAACATCATACTAAAATGGTTCTGCAAATTAACGTTGAATTGTATATGTCAGTTTTTGTTTTATGTTTATTTTTACTTTAATTAAACAACAACATTCTGCCGGCTAAGTGATCCTGATGTGCGTTCCATACTACAGAAGACATGCGTTCCATTAACCAGGATATCCGCGCACATCACTTCAATGGATCACGCAAGATTAAAAGATCCTCACCCTACATCACACGTATATGATGGGAGACATGAATAGGAGTCCACGTCGCTATTATACGCCGGACACTATTCCAAATATAAACACACAACACTTCCGCACGCTGGTTGGGGTGCGTTCTAAATCCCGGAAGTTACGGGTATTACACACTTCCGGTACGCTACGAACCCTTATCGGCACATTGTTGTTGTTCTCTTAAAGGTATGTTCTGTATCATCGGCTTTTAAAAATATATAATTAAGTAGGTCTGTCTCCCCCTAGTACTCAAACATCATTATTATATATGTTTTCTTAGTAATTATGTTTATTAATTAATTATCACCTTGGTCAGGTGTGTTTGATTAATTACTTTAGAGGGTATTTATACCCCATTGTTTGAAGAAGCAAGTCACCTTGAAAAAGCTGCCACAGACAGCGAAACGCGTAGGTGCATTTCTAATGGGACCCTGATCACCAGCACCCCAGTCACATACATTTGGAGTTGGAGACTATCCATTGCCCTCATTTGGGACACTCTTATGCAACTACAAGTGGACTGGCCCTTCTTACCACCATCCGTGGCAAAATTACCATCTTGGAGGCACGCCACCTCCTAAATGAAGCCTGGTTACAATTCGTAGATACCAAAGGGGCAACAGCACTGGAGTGTTTCCCAACCGTCTGGATTACAATATTTCCTGGACTCTCCATAAAACATCTGGGATAATTCCCTAAATGGACTGGCATACTCCTCTCTAAACAAGGGTGACTATTGATTCAGTGTCCATTTTTTACAATTTTTTTATTCCTTGCCAATAATTTCTTTTTTATTCATATGTCATAATTAAATATATTTTATTATTCACACCTGACCATTTCTATTTTATCCAAGTATTTATCTATTTAATTGTTTATTATTAATTAGCGCAATCGCCCACTTTCCTTTTCTCTGTAATTACAGGCAATGGGCATTTGTTTTTGATAGTAATGTTATTGAGAGCTCTGTAATCAATGCAAGGCTACAAACCTCCATCTTTGTTTTGATTAAAAAGAACCCAACTCCTGCTAGGGAGTTGAAAGGCCTAATGAATCCCTTGGCTAAACTCTCCTTTATGTATTTGAACATCGCTTGAGATTCTGGAAGGGATAGCAGATAAATCTGACCTCTTGGAGGAGTCTTTTCAGGGTCGAGATCAAATGGGACAATCCTAAGGACAATGTGGAGGTAAAAATTAGCACTAGCTTTGCAAAAGATGTCAGTGAAGTCTCTGTAAAGGAGAACAGAAGTGGACAGAAGTGGTAGAAGTTTGAGCAGGAATTACTTGCTGGAGAAAAGCCTTAGAGCAGAGATGATGAAGAGATGATGCAGAGTGTACAGGGGAGATAGCGGAGATGCACAACATTGAACCACCAGACGACAGCGCACCTGGAGCGGAGGTACTGTATGACAGTGTATTAGGATAACACCTTAACTAAAGCCTGGAGAGGCGTTTAGATGATAGGTGCTTCTTAGAGTCTGGACCGTGACACATGATTTGATAGAGGTTATCCCAGTTAGTTTTCTTCCAGTTTGTTTTCTCACTCCTCACTTAAGATCTGCCTCGGTTCAGGGCACTCACTGTGTTAAAGCAATTTAACATTTGGAATAAATTGAATAAAACCTTATGTTTAGCACATTATTATTTGCCGCTCACTCCACTTGGTATTACTAGAATATTACATATTCATGGAGACCCCGCCCCCCATACTTTTACAGATGTAAGTAAAAAATATTGCTTACCTTCTACTACTGCCTACCTTCAGATTTTTACCCTGGATGTTGGTGTAAACCCACTTAATTTGATTTTCACTGTATCCACAATACAAATTGTAAAAACTTGAGCACCATACTCTATTTTATTCTTACCCTCTCTCCAACAGTATTTAAAGAATCATTTCAACTGGCTTGGGAACATGACTTGGTTCTTGATATGGACAATGAGGATTGGACTCATATTAGGTAATGGGAATCTAAAGTTTCCATTAATACTAAATGTAAATAAAACTCATACAAAATACATTCCTGATGGTATTTGGTACCTGAACTATTATGCCACATTCTCCCAGGATTATCAGAAGTTTGCTGGCAAAACTGTCCAGAAAGGGAGGTATTTCCATGTTTGGTGGAATGCCCTATAATTACAAAATACTTGGATAAATTTGGTTATTTTAATATCTAATGTGGTACGTATTTAACTATCTAAAGATCCCTTACTTGTACTTCTCTGCAAACACCTTCATTCCCCTTCATTCACTACCCAAACGTTTATAATGCAGCAAAGATTGTAATTGCTGCACACTGTAAAAAAAAAAAAAAAAACCTTTTAATTCTAATTTAATTAAAAAATATGGTATTTGGGGAGCGTGGCTGGGCCATGTACACGGCAGGATGTATCTCCCAAATGCTCCTGCATAGACCCGCATAACTGGGCGCTTTCCCTGCACCCCTGGACACAGGCGACACCTCCCGAGACCCATCCTACCGAGCGTGGTCCCTTTGGAGCTGGAGCAGTCATGCGGCAGAGCTGGGGAGCCATATCTTCGGTGCTGACTGGTTTCGGCCTTCCCGGGTACTGAGACGCAACCTCACTTTCGGTGGGTGGTCGGCAGCTGAGCTCCAGCATCATGGTGGGCAGCTGCAAAAGGTGTGTTACAGCCCTCAGGAGGACGGCGTTGGTGGGCTGAGGTGAGCACCTCTCTGCTGCAGCCCCCTTCCCCATGATCTCAGACCCCTGAGCCTCCATTAAGCAAAGGGGCTTTGTATATCACCATCCCTCCCTGCTAAAGGTGGCCATCTTGACCTCCATCTGGCCTGACCTGTGGGTGACCTGGATTGCAGTGTCTGTGCTCTTCCTCACTGCTCCCTCCCTATGGCCATCTATTTATACAGACATCACCTACAGACGTCCTGCCTGCCGGAACCCAGCCCCCCCCCCACACACACACACACACACTTCTGGCTCCCCAGACTATCATAACACAACACAGCTCTGTTAGGTCTCTGACCACTAAACTCCTGTCCTTTTTCACCCGTCAACAGCTGTGGGAGGATTAAATATCTAGTCCACATGCCTTAATCCTATTGGGACAACACTTCCCCAGCACTCCTGTGCTCAGCTATTAGGATATCTTGAAGTAGCTTTACTAAGGAACTTTATCTTTCCTGATTGCTATATCACAAGGTGACTACATCAGAGTGTTTTCTATTCCAATCCCTGCTCTTTCCACAATGCTGACTAAACATAAGAAATACCAGGCTGGTGTTCCCCCAGTGCACTTTTTCAAAACTACCGCCCGACCGGTTCAGAACGGCAAAAAGCAATGATAGTCCAAAAACCCATTTTATGCTCTTAGTATACCTATCAATCCTTTGGCTGCACCCCCCAACTCTCCGTCACCTCTGGGAGATAAAGCCCCACTGATAGTCGGCTGCATGGAGCAACTACTTGCCACCTTTAAAGTGGACATGTCCCTAGAAATTATAATTTGCTATTCAGACATGCCAACAATCTATTGTTGCAGGAGGCCAGCAGGTAGATCACCTGGAAAATAAGCTTGGTGAAGTGGTCAAGTCCCACAATGTCCTGATCACTCTTCATGAAGACCTACAACAGGAAAATACAGCCTTCGGAGACTTGGAGGATAGATCCTGTGCCAACAATATAAAAGTTTGAGGCATCCCGGAGTCCATGCCCAATGATGACTTAGTAGAGTACATTACCGATCTCTTCCTGAAGCTCTTACGACTGTAACAATAACGCACTTTCTTCTTGAATGAATTCACCGCATTCCTAAAGCTAAAAATGCTTCAAAGAATGCCCCGATAAGCACTCTAATGCGGTTTCTTTACTTTCAAAAGGTTAACTTTACCTTAATAAGGAGCAAGTACTCCGCACTGCTAGACCCTCAGATGTCAATGCTAAAATCTTGGGAGATCTTCAGATATATGGAGACCTATCTGCATCCACGTTGGCCCTCCAATGATCCTTTTTCAAGGTCACCGGTTCCCTCAGGAAAGCAGACATCCCCTATTGGTGGGGCTTTCCTACAAAACTGATCATCAAGCAGAAAGGAGATACTCTGCACTTATGTATTATCTGGGCTCCCATGTTAAATGCACCCAATTCTTTCATGGGATGCGGTCATCTATTAGAATGAACTTAGGTCTACAGTCATTAGGTCGACCCCACTAGGTCGACTGGCAGGAAAGTCGACCTGACTTAAGGTCGACATGGGCCAAGGTCGACATGACTTAAGGTCGAATTTGCATAAAGGTCGACATGAGGAAGGTCGACTGGTCATAAGGTCGACATGGGGTTTTTCACTGTTTTTTAAACCGACATGTGCCGACAGGCGGTATTTCATGCCCTACCATCCACTAGGGCGTGGAGGAGGTCATTAAAGCTGTGGCGAGCGAAGGGAGCCACCGTGCCCGAAGCATTGCGAGCGAAGCGAGCAATGCGAGGGTCCGATTATCATTGCAAACTGTGTCCATGTCGACTGTGTCGACATTCAGATAAAAAAACAGTGAAAAACCCATGTCCACCTTATGACCAGTCGACCTTCCTCATGTCGACCTTTATGCAAATTCGACCTTAAGTCGTGTCGACCTTGTCCCATGTCGACCTTAGGTCAGGTCGACCTTCCTGCCAGTCGACCTAGTGGGGTCGACCTAATGACTGTAGACCTAAGTTCATTCTGACAGATGTACCGATTCCTTTTTTCATACCCCTACTATCCAACTACGCATGGAGTTGATTTTATATAGTGTGGCGAGCGCAGCGAGCCACCGTGCCCGAAGCGTGGCGAGCGCAGCGCGCCCCGCGAGGGGACTTGGTCTCATAAGAAAAACGGGAGCCCAGATATTACATAAGTACCAGATACTCATAAAGGGCCTTATTTTGGTTCATTCTTTCTGACAAAATCCTTCTTAGATGGACAAAACCATGTGCACTGCAGGGGGGGGGGGGGGGGGGGCAGATGTAACATGTGCAGAGAGAATTAGATTTGGGTGAGTAATTTGGTTTCTGTGCAGGGAAAATACTGACTGCTTTATTTTTACACTGCAATATAGATCTCACTTTGAAGTAAAACCCCACCCAAATCTAATTCTCTCTGCACATGTTACATCTGCCCCACCTGCAGTGCACATGGTTTTGCCCATCTAAGAAGGATTTTGTCAGAAAGAATGAACCAAAATAAGGCCCATAGTCTCCACCCCTGCTGGGGGCATGCAGCACCTTGCAGAATGGAATTTGGAGGACATTGCTCCCAACATGGCAACCAGTACCAGAATTACACAAGACTGGTCAACAGTGCACCATACATATGAATTTAACGTATATTGCTTATGACTGACAATTGCTCTGCTCATTGTTTTACATAAATATTCTGTTTATAATTTTTGTGGGTCCTGGTTGGTGGGTTGTACAGTTTACGATGGTGTTGCAACTGGACACTACTTGAGTTCCTGTCCATCGGCCTGGGCACCCCACCATTCAAAACAGTTTACTCATATGCATAGATGTTCTCGTCTGGTCTCTCTACATTCTTTATAGTTATTTTTTTCTATGTATTGTTTTCAGTGATGTGTGACTCTAATGCAATATATATATATATATATATATATATATATATATAGATAGATAGATAGATAGATAGATAGATAGATAGATAGATAGATAGATATATATATAGAGAGAGAGAGAGAGAGAGAGAGAGAGAGAGTTACTACAATCTCCCACCACCTTTCTAATTTTTTTTTGTCCAAGGTAAAAGTCCCCCCCTGGAGTGATAGGGGGGGGGGTCACAGTTCTAGCCCCATACCCCAATGTGTCACCAAGTTCAGTGGCCTTATGCGGCACCTATTTGGTGCACTTTTCTTTCCCTATTTCTTCTTCTCCCCAACACTCCCCCATGTGATTGTCTATATTATAGTATGTTCGAACAGGAGAGAGTGTATTGTCCAGACAATTATACACTCCCCTTTTCCTTCTCCATGGTGCATAATCTAAAATATGACACCAACAATTTCACTCTCCCTCTCAACTCAGTTTTAGCCACACAGGTATCTAAACCTGGGCACTCCATCCTACTTGGATACAGGTTTCAGAGTGAATGCTCTCAGGTCACCAATTTTGCTATAGCTTCATTTGGTAAAATCAGTTATTTTCCTCAAGCCATTTTCACAGACCACAAATGGTTAACATAGTGCCCTAAATGTTAAAGGCCTTAATTCTCTGAATAAAGTACATGTTGTTGCCCACAGTTCACAAACAACAAGTTTCCTTCCTGCTTTAAATCCAATGGTCCAAAGAAGAAAGCAGGTGTAGCAGTCTTAATTTCGCACTTCTGTACTTTTGTATTAGACAAAAAGATTTTGGATTCTGAAGGCCGATTTATATTTCTCCTACGAAAACTGAGATAGACAAGTTACCATTGCTAATGTATGTGTAGAAACAAATACCGTTTATTAGGAAACTCTGCATGACTCTCCAAACCTGTTTCTATGGATCTGTGCTGCTCTAGGGTGATTTTAACCTAGTTCTAGACCAAACTATGGATAAATCATCCCCTCAACACCCCTTAAAATCTCCTCCCACTAAAGATCAATCTCAGGTCTTTAGACTCATTCTTTATGAATTTGTTTTTTTATGATATTTGGAGAGCAAGGAACCCCGACTGCAGAGACTATACCTTCTTTTCTCTGGTTCATAGATCTTATTCCAGAATAGATATGTCCCTAGCAGATAAATGGACTCTCCAACAGGTTAAACGGCCTCAATTCTGTTAGTATCTTTGTCTGACCATTCAGCATTATTGATTAAATGGGACCTGAATTCTATTAAAATTCCTCCCTAAGCCCTGGCGACTTGCCGATTATTTACTATCTGATACAGAAGTTAAATCCTCTACAGCACAATCTATTACCTCATACTTAGAAACTAACCTTCCAACCGACACAATGGTGCTTACCACTGGTGTGCTCTAAAATCAGTAGTTAGAGGATCTATAATCCAAGCTGCTACGTAAGCAACAGGAAGATATTGAATAGCAACTGGTTGAGTCAGAACGTAAGCTGTGAGTTAGAATGTAAGCTTAACTTCAGACATAGATTCCTTCTTAAGTCAACTCAAGCTTCCTTCACTGGACCAGATGGCTAACCAAGCTCTGGAGCGCCCATGGACACTGGAGGAAGTCCAAAAGATATTCATCAGGTCCAAATTGGCTTTGTTATGGGTAGGCAGGTAGATATTGAATAGCGACTGGTTGAGTTACAACGTAAGCTTAAATCAAGACCCACTGACAGATCTATATACAGAGAGCTCCTTAAAACTAGGGATGAATGGAACACTAGGACATTGAAGGAAGTTCATAAAAACCTGTTTGAACTAAAACAAAAGTTCTATACACAATGTGATAGAGCAGATACATTCCTGGCCAGAAAATTAAGAGGGAAGTTGGCGAAAGTATGAATTAAAGCTGTAATGACTTCAAAAGGGACTTTCGTTTTTGACGTCGGACATTGCTAAAGCATTTGGCAATTATTATTCCTCCCAATACAATCTTAAAATAGACCCATTGACCCCTCAGCCCTCAACTTCAGACATAGATTCCTTCTTAAGTCAACTCAAGCTTCCTTCACTGGACCAGATGGCTAACCAAGCTCTGGAGCGCCCATGGACACTGGAGGAAGTCCAAAAGATATTCATCAGGACCAAATTGGCTTTGTTATGGGTAGGCAGGTAGATATTGAATAGCGACTGGTTAAATTAGAACGTAAGCTTAAATCAAGACCCACTGACAGATCTATATACAGAGAGCTCCTTAAAACTAGGGATGAATGGAACACTAGGACATTGAAGGAAGTTCATAAAAACCTGTTTGAACTAAAACAAACGTTCTATACACAATGTGATAGAGCAGATACATTCCTGGCCAGAAAATTAAAAGGGAAGTTGGCGAAAGTATGAATTAAAGCTGTAATGACTTCAAAAGGGACTTTCGTTTTTGACGTTGGACATTGCTAACGCATTTGGCAATTATTATTCCTCCCTATACAATCTTAAAATAGACCCATTGACCCCTCAGCCCTCAACTTCAGACATAGATTCCTTCTTAAGTCAACTCAAGCTTCCTTCACTGTATCAGATGGCTAACCAAGCTCTGGAGCACCCATGGACAGTGGAGGAAGTCCAAAAGATAATTGATAATATGCCAACCAATAGAAGCCCCCGGTCCCAATGGTTATACCAACAGATTTTTAAAATCATTTAAAGATACATTGGCCCCAGTTTAGATCCACGCTTTCAATGAAGCTTCATCATGTGGATCTCTCCCAAAAATATACAAAGAATAGAAATAAGTCCCAAGGCGCAAACACCCTTCTTCAGCCAGACCCACAGAACAGGGTCACCACTCAACCCTTATGTAGGAAAGCTTGTTTGGAGAAATGGACCAATGGGCGATGAAGGGATGTATACACAGATCTCCGATGTTTTTCTCAGGAGTAGGAGATATACAAAAATAAATAATAGCAGGTGTCAGCAATAATTCCGTCAGGTCTACGGGGTATTAGTAGGTTTCACGAAGTGGGTAACCACAAGCATACCCTCACTCACGGTTAAAACAGGCAAATGGTGCTCATAAAGGTATCCTTTATGGGTACACCATAGGTGCAACATCAAAGGTAGAGGATGCGTACCATACTCACAAGTGAATGTGTGGCTACAGACGCATCATGGTATCATAGAGAAAACCTTCTTATAGACAAACCAAAGGAGTTTAAAGAAACTGGTGCTAACCTTGCTTTTATTTCAAATTATAGTAGTCACCATCGCCAAGTAGAAAGAATTTTTAACCAAAATTGGAATCTGCTTTTACGTGACCCCATTTTATCTGACATTTTACCAGAGAAACCCAAAGAGAGCCCCAAACATCAAAGACAAATTGGTCTCTAGTGCTTTTATAGAGAGACCTTTGGGTGGCATTATTCGGAATAAAGGGTTCCATAGGTGTGGGGATTGTGCGATGTGCAAATCCTGTACCAGTACTGCCAAAAAAACAGTTGAACTAACATTAAATAATCAGCTGTTCAAATTAAACTACTTTATGACATGTAATTCGAAGTTCTTCATCGATCTCATTATGTGTACTCGTGACAAACTATATGTGGGAAAGACCACCAGGACCCTAAAGATCCGGTGGTCCGAACACATTAGGAACATAAAGAAGGGTAATTTAGATCACCCATTTTCATTGCACTTTAAAGAATCCCACCAATGTAACCCCAAACCATATCAAAGGATTTTGGGGCCTTGAACTCGTCAAGGATAATTGGCGACATAAAAATAAAGACCAGAACTTGGCCAAAAAGGAAATGAGGTGGATCTTAATTCCCTATCCCCTCATGGCCTCAATTCAGATTTTGAATTAAAGTGGTTTCTCTAATTTTTATCTCAATAATTACCAGTTTTTATGTTTTTATTTATATCCATATTGAAGTATTTTTTAATGTATTTTATTTGCATTTGTACTTTTATCTGCTGTTTATTGTTAAAGTCATATTTATATGTGTACATATCACTTTAAATGTAATCCGTTGCACTGAACTTGTAATGTTCTAAGCGCAGAATCAGGCCCCTTCCGGAATTAACAAATCTGTTGTAAGCTAGCTGCCTATTTTGCGCTCCAGCTGCCGAGGCCGGTGCGTTCCATAGCACTGACGTCTCGGCGCTGGCTTGAGGAAGCTTATCCCCGGAAGTTATGTTTGCGGTCCGGCGTCCAAGATTGATTCGCTCCACAGCGCTAGAAGCCAGACGCTATGATAATCCCGCTCCTGGAAGTGACGTACACCCCGGAAAATGTCATGCGTTCCAGCACTGACTACAGATGCGTTCCACGGCGCTCGGAGATCAGTGCTGGGCGCTCTATTATACCCCATTTAATATTCCTCAGTTCTCCTGCTTAATCAGCAGGTAAGATGTATAACTACCATCTAAGACTAAGGAGTCTTCATATCCTAATTAAACATAAGATAGTTTCAAGGGAACTTCCACCTGGACATCACTTCCGGCGGAAGTAAGCCCAAATGAATGTGCACAGGTATAAATATGGGCTTGGAATCACTCCTCTCCAAGCCTTGAGGAAGACAGGTTACCCTATCGAAACGCGTTGACAGGAGAGGAGCGTACTTGCTGTATTACCACTGGGACTTTTGCTTATGGACGGTGACGGCCTGGGGTATAAGGCCAATACCCCAGCCACAAGGTACTGTGTTTTGTTCCATCTAGCAAATCCCAGTTTATGTATCCGTTTAAAATAAATTTATCATTGAAAGTGGGATCTCTGTCTCTTTATACCCTAATACGGAGGTTTGACACCTTTATGAGAGGAACCCACCTTCCTAAAATAAAGATACCATGATGCGTCTGTAACTACACATTCACTTGTGGAGTATGGTATGCATCCTCTACCTTTGATGTTGCACCTGTGGTGAACACATAAAAGATTCCTTTATGAGCACCATTTGCCTGTTTTAACCGTGAGTGAGGGTACGCTTGTGGTTACCCACTTCGTGAAACCTATTAATATCTATATAATAGACCTGACAGAATTATTGCTGACACCTGCTCTTATTTATTTTTGTATATCTCATACTCTTGAGAAAAACATCGGAGATCTGTGTATACAACCCTTCATTGCCCATTGGTCCATTTCTCCAAACATGTGGAGCTCTCCAGACTGAACTGTTGGAGGCTAGAATACTGGCATTACCCAAACCTGGAAAAAACCCACTGTACTCTCCAAGTACCATCCAATCGCCCATTTAAACTCGGATGTAAAGCTCTACGCTAAACTCATTGCAAATAGATTAAATCCATTACTCAAAACGACTTATTCATCAGGACCAAATTGGCTTTGTTATGGGTAGGCAGGCCCTCGACAACACCAGGAGGACTATTAATATTTTAGATGCCTTCTCGGTGTCACGGGACCCATTTCTTTTGCTTTCTCTTGATGCCTAGAAGGCATTTGGCAGATTACACTGTGGTTATCTGCACTCGGTCCTCCGTAAATTTGGAATCAGAAGTAAAGCCATATTTTCTATCTCAGCCCTATATTCCAACCCAATGGCTAGAGTTTTGGTAAACTGCATGCTTTCAACCACTTTCAGGATTACAAACGGTACCCACCAGGGTTACCCTTTGTCTCCTCTAGCTGAGGCTATACAATCTTCAAAAAAGAAGAGCTAAAGATCCGCACAGACTAACAATCTATGTACCTGTTTTGAAACCAACTTTTAAACTACAAACTGGATGGATTCTGGTAGTTAGATAGTTGGCGGTGCGCCCAGCGTTTGGGATCAATGATTATACACTGGGAATTTTTCTGTCAGAAAAGAGGCTGACAAAGAAAGAAAAAAACGCTTTTTGGGCGCACTCTTTTGTTAATGAATTTATTGAATGATTTAAAACATAGCTTTTATTAAGGACTTTTTGCTAAAAAAAAGTTGGCACGTTTGGTTAAAAATGTAGTGTCATCCTTTGAAATAATGTAATTTAATTTAAGGATTATTCGTTAATTTGTCACACGTTACTTTATCATTTGAGCACTGTTGTGATCATAGGTACAATTACCTGTGATCATAGGCAGTAAAAATGATTCCAATCCCCTGGGTTTGTGAGATAATGTGCTTAAAGACACAGAATCTTATACCTTAAATGGTTAATATGGGAAAAGAAATAACACAGCCTCTAAAAATATTATTCTTTTAATAGAGAACTCACTCTGGCAGTCATTGGTACAGATTTAATTGATACGGCGGCTATTACCCCTCGATCTTATGTTGCCACACCTGGTCTTCCCCAGGGGTCTCCCACCTGAGTACTGTCCTGGCCCTCCACTGCTTGGCTTCCAAGTTCGGAGAGGGTTTGGGCAAACCAGCGGGGTATGGTGGCAATGTATCAGGGTTTGGTATCTCAAGCAATTAATCTGTTGGCTGCAAGTAGAAATGGCGCAACCTGTGGGTCTCACAATTAGGTAGACAGAATGTTAGGCTTTAAATGGGAATAGGGCCATAAATGATACTGGCTGGTTTCCCAGTCTCTGGTGCCGAGTAGTCAGAGTGGTATGATGCATACACGATAAACAGCAAACGGGCAAACAAGGATGCTATATAATTCTCTGATCCTCAAAAGATGAGGTCTAAGAATCAGGAAAAAATGGGTTTTTACAGAATTGATGTATGTATAACAATATATATATATATATATATATATATATATATATATATATATATATATATATATCTCACTCTTAAAGTAGTATATATATCTCAAAAAGGTATATGTATCTGGAGAAAAGAAAGAGTTTTTTTAGGAGAGCGGTGTTTGATATACAGATATATATATATTTTTTTGGTGTCACATAATGATTGTTTATCATTTTTATGAGGTCTTAATTGCTGTGATACCGTCCCTTGTTGCAGACACACTGATTAATGATCCTCTGAACGAGGTGAATACATCTAAAGAGAATGTCCCGGTTGCTATGTATCTGGTGCCCCAGAAAGGGGGAGAAAACAAATCTTCCCAGTCGTTTAAAGATTTTTAAGATGATTATTCTTAGTATTCCACAACTTAACGTCTATCACACACAGTGTTGCATATATCACCATTAGCCAATTGGCAAAAAGTTATTTTGTATTGAGACCCTGATGTAATTTGTTATACAATGTAACATGCCACAACAGATAGCAGGGGGGCTGAAGGACAAAAACAAACACTGAATAGTGGAGCGTCTCCCAGCTGCAGCCAGCAGTGAGGGAGCGCTCGTCTACCTTCTGCCGCTTCCTTAGTTAGCGGCTGATGTGGCGGTCCAGGTAATGGTGCCGTTCCGTGGAAGAGGGGAGTTGAACCCGCTAGGTACTTTGAAGTGACGGACGCGGTGTGCGGGAGGTCCGGTCCGTTTGGTATTGTTGCCGGAGCTAAAGCTGTGGATGACAGCGTGTGAATCCCACCGTTCGCCGTTCACGTACAGTTTAGGATCCAGAGGAGTGAGGCTGGGCTTGAGCTGGACACGTGTTTCGCCACTTCCACTGCAGGAAGAAGCCTTACAGGCGAAACACGTGTCCAGCTTAAGCCCAGCCTCACTCCTCTGGATCCTAAACAGTACGTGAACGGCGAACGGTGGGATTCACACGCTGTCATCCACAGCTTTAGCTCCGGAAACAATACCAAATGGACCGGACCTCCCGCACACCGCGTCCGTCACTTCAAAGTACCTAGCGGGTTCAACTCACCTCTTCCACGGAACGGCACCATTACCTGGACCGCCACATCAGCCGCTAACTAAGGCAGCGGCAGAAGGTAGACGAGCGCTCCCTTACTGCTGGCTGCAGCTGGGAGACGCTCCACTATTCAGTGTTTGTTTTTGTCCTTCAGCCCCCCTGCTATCTGTTGTGGCATGTTACATTGTATAACAAATTACATCAGGGTCTCAATACAAAATAACTTTTTGCCAATTGGCTAATGGTGATATATGCAACACTGTGTGTGATAGACGTTAAGTTGTGGAATACTAAGAATAATCATCTTAAAAATCTTTAAACGACTGGGAAGATTCGTTTTCTCCCCCTTTCTGGTGCACCAGATACATAGCAACCGGGACATTCTCTTTATATGTATTCACCTCGTTCAGAGGATCATTAATCAGTGTGTCTGCAACAAGGGACGGTATCACAGCAATTAAGACCTCATAAAAATGATAAACAATCATTATGTGACACCAAAAAAATATATATATATCTGTATATCAAACACCGCTCTCCTAAAAAAACTCTTTCTTTTCTCCAGATACATATACCTTTTTGAGATATATATACTACTTTAAGAGTGAGATATACATACATCAATTCTGTAAAAACCCATTTTTTCCTGATTCTTAGACCTCATCTTTTGAGGATCAGAGAATTATATAGCATCCTTGTTTGCCCGTTTGCTGTTTATCGTGTATGCATCATACCACTCTGACTACTCGGCACCAGAGACTGGGAAACCAGCCAGTATCATTTATGGCCCTATTCCCATTTAAAGCCTAACATTCTGTCTACCTAATTGTGAGACCCACAGGTTGCGCCATTTCTACTTGCAGCCAACAGATTAATTGCTTGAGATACCAAACCCTGATACATTGCCACCATACCCCGCTGGTTTGCCCAAACCCTCTCCGAACTTGGAAGCCAAGCAGTGGAGGGCCAGGACAGTACTCAGGTGGGAGACCCCTGGGGAAGACCAGGTGTGGCAACATAAGATCGAGGGGTAATAGCCGCCGTATCAATTAAATCTGTACCAATGACTGCCAGAGTGAGTTCTCTATTAAAAGAATAATATTTTTAGAGGCTGTGTTATTTCTTTTCCCATATTAACCATTTAAGGTATAAGATTCTGTGTCTTTAAGCACATTATCTCACAAACCCAGGGGATTGGAATCATTTTTACTGCCTATGATCACAGGTAATTGTACCTATGATCACAACAGTGCTCAAATGATAAAGTAACGTGTGACAAATTAACGAATAATCCTTAAATTAAATTACATTATTTCAAAGGATCACACTACATTTTTAACCAAACGTGCCAACTTTTTTTAGCAAAAAGTCCTTAATAAAAGCTACGTTTTAAATCATTCAATAAATTCATTAACAAAAGAGTGCGCCCAAAAAGCGTTTTTTTCTTTCTTTGTCAGCCTCTTTTCTGACAGAAAAATTCCCAGGCTATACAATCTTCCCCTGATGTCTCTGGCCCAACTTTATTTGGACAATCATACAAAGTATGCCTTTTTACAGATGATATCCTTCTATCTATAACTAATCCTGCATTTTCACCTTAAAGGGTTACAGGATGTGATATTACGAGAATACTCCACCATTCATATTATAAGCTGGACAGCTCGAAAAGGAAAGCTCTCCCTCTAAATGTCCCAGCGGATTTACTAGAAGAGCTAAAAGTAACATATGAATCTGCCTGGCAGGCTAACAGCCTAAAATACTTACTGTAGGTATTTAAATTCCCTCATAGCATGCATCTATCTCCCATTATTAAATAAACTATGACACATTCTAATGATTGGATGCTACTTCACATTTCATGGCTAGGATAAATATTCGCCCTAAAGATGGTCCTACTTCCTAAATTGCTATATCTATTTAGGACTATCCCTATACTCCTCCCACACTACTTGCTGGCCAAATTTAGTTCCCTGTTTATGCATTACGTCTGGAAGGGCAAGAAGCCCTGACTCGCTAGGAGCAAAATGTCTCTCCCAAAGTCGGAGGGTGGCTTGTCCTTCCTCGATTTACACTCCACCAGGTAGCATGTATCCTAACACCTAGGAGCCTGATTTGCAAAGGACAACATCAAACCTTGTGTCCTCCTGGAACAAGGGCTACAGTATTATGGCTACCCACCTCTGAGAGACCAAAACCATCTCACAGTCCTCTGTGCTATACTGCACTAGACACTCATGGTTGTCATTTGTATCACTGATTCATGAGATCTCTCTACCCTCACTAGAATATTCTTTGAAAGGGTTAGCGTATCTAATTCCTGACCTATCGTTAGAATTGTGGACTTCTCAGGGAATAACTTCTTTGAAGTAAGTTACATTAGATTGCATTCTAGTTACCTTTGCTGTCGTTCAATCTAATTTTGCTATACCCACCCAAGATTTCTATAAATACCTCCAGTTAAGACATTGGCTGCAGAATGTCTGCAAGCTGCCACATGTGCTGTCGTCAATGCCGAAGTTAATCTATCACAAACTTACTAGAACAGACTCTGTTCCATTTCTTGGTGGTATGACTCATTAGTTGGATCTTAAAAAGCCGCTAAATTTGGCTCCCAGACTAAATGGGAATTAGACTTGGCTTGTACCTTTACTGAAAAAGAATGGCAAGTCATATTCCATAAGTGCTTCCATGTATCCAAATGCCAATCACACATTAAACAAGTTTATAAGCTCATCCATCGGCAATACCTAACCCCCACTTTTTTGCACTGAATGTGACCCTCTGCACCTAATGCCTGCTGATGACAATGCACTAATGTGGGACATCTTCTAGACTTGTCCCATGATTGCTGGACTCTGGGCCCGGGTATTCGATCTAATTTCTAAGATTCTAAGATGTTGACTACAGTCTCTCCCCATCCAAAAATAGCTCTGTTTCACTTGTTCCCAGACTACATACACCACAACGACCAATATGTACTTGGCCATATTTTAGCTTCTACCAAACTATTCTTAGCAAAAATTGGTGCACTTCATTGATTCCCACGACAATAGAGGAGAATGTTCAAACACATTACGAATCTAAAACTGCTGGCACAGCACACACTTCCCCATTCAGCATTTACTTAACAAAATTGGCTGCCTGGAGTGCTTATAGAGCATTTAACAGTAGGTGAGCCCTTAAGTTCACCCGGCAGGGTATCTTAAGTTCACCCGGCAGGGTATCACACCTATATGGAAACACAATATTCGATTGAACCCACCTCTATCGACTATATGATAACTCCTGTTATAGATTGTTTCTATGGTCTTGAGTCTCACTCTGCGTTGACATAAAGATACATCGCATTCACTTTCATCATGTTCTCTCGTGGCAATCCATATAACGTTATTCATATACTACTGTTATGTATATTACTAGGACTATGTCAAAATGTGTAACTGCTTTCATGTATTTATGTGTACCCATTGCCCCCTCTCTTCCTTCTTTATCCCTCCCCCTTTTTTTGCAAAACTTTAATAAAAATTTAATTTTTTTAATAATATGGTATTTGGGGTCCATAGAATATATCACGGCTCTACTACATGACTCAGTTTTAACATTCCATTTAGCATGGGACCCATGGTTCACCACATACCATAGACCAGCATTTTTCAACCACTGTGCCATGGCATACTAGTGTGCCAGGAGCTGGTCTCAAGTGTGTCCCCAGATCAAGATATACCCAAACCAGTTTATAGCCCCCACCAGTTCAACTGTTATTTACTGATCTCTTCTATTCATGTAAAGGGTCAATGTTTTTTTGTTACCTGTGGGGACCAGTGTGATAGTTTTTTTTTTAAAGGGGCCTAAAGGTTTGTTTGTTTTTCTGTGGGGGGCAATGTGTTTTGCCCTGTGGGGATCTCATGGTGTGCCTTGGCAATTTTAAAATCTTATTTAGTGTGACGTAAGGTAGAAAGGTTGAAAATCACTGCGGTAGGCGTTTTCCCGGCCTTCAGTGAAATGAGTCTCTTTTTGCTTTATTCTGCAACAGTTCGCCTATAGGACATTTCTACCCATTTATTTTTACTTAACATTCATAATTCTTGTTATATTATTATTTATGTGATTTCAGTTAAAAAATATATAAATATAAACAGTTGCAATAATTTTTTTTAGTATTAACAATAATAATATATACAGCTATATAGTATCATCTATATGTAATTCTGATGGCTTTGGAAATTAAAGAGAATATATATATATATATATATATATATATATAATCTCAGGAGATCCCGGCAGTGGCTAGTCCCAAGAAACAGGCGGCACTCAATGGGCTAAGGATAATATCCAAATTTTATAGAAGCAAAATGTGCAGCATGTCAGCATACAGTCATGTCGACGTTTCAAAGCCGGTGCTGCTTTTTCCTCAGGACGTGGAGTACCTTATGCACCTTAACGTACTCCACGTCCTGTGGAAAAAGCAGCACCGGCTTTGAAACGTCGACATGACTGTATGCTGACATGCTGCACATTTTGCTTCTATAAAATTTGGATATTATCCTTAGCCCATTGAGTGCCGCGTGTTTCTTGGGACTAGCCCCTGCCGGGATCTCCTGAGATCTACCTTCTACAATTTGTGAGGAAGGCACCTGGGTGTTTGCCCTTAGTGGACGAGAGTGCCGACCAACCCCCCTGCTATATATATATATATATATATATATATATATATATATATATATATATATATATATATATATATATATAGCCTGCGTGGGGCCGGCACTCCGTGGCCACTGAGTTCAACTTGCCCGGTGCCTTCCAATAATTTCCCCGTTAGTGCAACGGGTACAACAAATATCTCCGGTGATGGCGGCACTCTCAGACGGAATAACGAGACAACAAAACTGTATATGTGTCCAACGTTTCAGTGCATAGCACTTTTATCAAGAACAGTGTATATATATACACTAAACATCGGCACTCACCTTTCCTAGTTTTGGGGTGCCCTATGGCTTGTGACCACATTGTTTAAACAGACATAGTATGGGCTCTGCACACACTAAATTAACTGATAATAAATAGTGGAGATTTGGTTCATGAATTGATCAATGCATTTAAGCCTGCAGCCCCCGTCAAGGGACCCCACCTTTCTGCAGGTCCTAGCACTATCGCTCAATATGGCTACAATACACATAGCTATCACATCAATGTTTGAATCCAGGCATGCTATCTGGTCTAAAGCTCACAGCAGACTGTGCTTTTATAGGTGAGCCAAATCTCCACTATTTATTATCAGTTAATTTAGTGTGTGCAGAGCCCCTACAATGTCTATATATATATATATATATATATATATATATATATATATATATATATATATATATATATATATATATATATATAAATAATATTCCAGACGGCCAGGCACATCCAGATAAAGACACAATAGACCCGGTGCCAGCTGAAAGCCCACAGCAGGGGCTGGTATATATACACTCACGCTACCAAGTATAGGCAGCAGCACACAGGATTCCAATAGATGAAGTCACACAGGTCACGGCAACGTTTCGATTTTATTAAAAAAATCGTCATCATATATATATCTTTGTGGTCGGCGCGGCACTCAGCTTTCTCAGGAAAGTAATAGACAATACAGTGTCTGTATATCAACATTTCAGTGCTTTATTTTATGCACTATCTTTAGGATACAGAGTATTACATTCATAACTGGCCTTAAATAGTGACACCTGTTAAAAACAGCCAGTGGCCGCCTCTCACCACTGGGCGGTGCTGGGTGACGTCATCCACCAGCTGTTTTTGTGATTACATAGCACTAGCACCCAATTAGGCTGAGTGAACTAGTACACAAATTGTGCATACATTACAGTGCTGTGATAATAAACTTTTTGCAATACATATAATGCAGTAAATAAACAAGAATTATAAGTGCACAAGTGTGTATACATTTGCAGTATCTTTACAAACAATCAAATGAATACTTCATAGAGGTGCCCAACATGTTTATGGAAATCAAATGAAGTGTAAACTCAAAGTGAAAAAGAAACATAAACTCAAATCTATATAATAAGTTGAAGAGTCTGTGTGCGTGTGTGTGTGTGTGTGTGTGTGTGTGTGTGTGCGTGTCTGTCGCATTGCGGACACACCGTGGCACTCAGAGACACCAAATTCAGCAACAAGATACCTCTGGACCCGGTGGTGTGCATCTCGAAGCCGTTTTTGGGAAATTTCACTTAGAAATTTAAAAAACACCAAGTTGTAATTTACCTTCATTGATGTTCTGGGGAAAAGATCGATGATCTGGGAAACCGTTAGCAAAGGAACAACTCCACACCTGATTTCATTGCTGTCATTGAGTATGAATGACACATTCTAACATTATGGTGAAGGCTTTAAACAATTAGGAAATAATTGAGGATATACATAGACCACACAACACACACACATACACATTGTACACGCACACACACACACACAGTACATTACATACGCACACATAGCACACAACACACACATTTATACATAGAGCACATCACACACTTACACATTGGACAGATACACACACACACAACACACCACCTGCAGTACAATACAAATCCATACACACTACAACACACACCCAAAAACAGTACAACAAACACACAGAACACACACACTTACACTTTGCCAGGATACGCAAAGCGCACCACACACACACACACACACATATATACGTAGCACACATCACAAACTTACACATTCGGCAGATACACACAACACAACACTCACAGTAAAACACACACCCTCATTCACTACAACACACACCCAAAAACAGTACAATACACAAAACACACACTTAAACATTGCACAGATACATACAGCACACCACACACACACAGATTTATACATAGCACACCTTACACACTTACACATAGGGCAGATACACACAACACACACACATAACATACCTCTAACAGCACAACACACACCCACATTCACCACACACACACACAAAACACACACTTAAACATTGCACAGATACACAAAGACACAACACACACATACTGTATATACGTAGCACACCTCACACACTTACGCATTGGACAGATACATACAATACAACACACACAACCACATACACTACAACACACACACAAAACAGTACAACACACACAAACACACAGAACACATAAAAAATAATTTGCCGTTTATTTAACCGTCTGTACCGGCAAATAAAAACTGTACCTAATGTACCGTTTCCACTTTGTTCCCCATATCCGTCTCTCCAGTCCTCCAGCCTGTCACTGCGCTCCCCGGCCAGTTGCACTGAGAAATCTTTGTCCTGGCCAATGCACCCATTGATCAATACAAAGTGGGTACACTGCACTCACCCTGTTAGTCAGTTGGATATCAGGCACTGCTCTGCCTTAAGGGTTTCCCAGACTCTTTTGGTTCATAGATAATGTTTGGTCGACGGGCATGAGCGCTGCATGCATTTGTTTGAATGTTATGAGTGTAAGAAGTTGAAGAATAAGACTGAGATGAAGGTTTGTCACGTTATAGTGTACAATTTACTCAATAAATCGTGAAAAAAATATGTGTACATAGAAGTACAGTACAATCAAGAAATGAAAGTAGGATTAAAAAATAAATTCTGATTCAAACTGATAATTGCTTGGATGGCGGTGGGTTGCGAAACAAATCTAAAGGTGGAGGGGGTATGGATATTGTGGGCATAATTGGTGTTTGGTACACCTACAGGGGGTCCCCAGTTGATGAGAAATTCTCACTACAGTGTCACCGTAGGGGGATTTCCAATTGGGGTTCAGGTGGTCTTTTAGGGACCCCTTTACAATCCCGTTGGTCTCTTCTCCTGGAGCCTACGGTCTCCCTCAGGGATTGACTATTATTAAGGGAGACTGTAAGCTCAAGGAGAAGAGACCTACAGGATTGTAAAGGGTCTCTAAAAGACCACCTGGACCCCAATTGGGAATCCCCCTATGGTGACACTGTGACCGTGACACTGTAGTGAAAATCCCATCAATTGAGGGCCCCCTGTAGGTGTAACAAACACCAATTATGCCCACAATATCCATACCCTCACCTATAGATTTGTTTCACAACCCACCCCATCCAAACAATTATCAGTTTGAATCAGAACTTATTTTTTAATCCTACTTTCATTTCTTGATTGTACTTCTATGTACACTTACATTTTGTTCACGATTTATTGAGTAAATTGTACACTTTGTAACATGGCAATTCTTTTTCTCAGTCTTATTCTTCAACTTCTTAAACTCCAAACCTTATCAATGCATCCATTGATGATTGTGATGGCTGGATCAGTGGATTGGCCCGGCGGGTGTAGGGAAGAATTTGGCCCATTGCACCCATTCCCAGTGGTGCATTACAGTGGTGCGGATAGTGTGGCCACATCATGTGGCCAGGCCCGCGGACCTGCTCCCACACTCAGGGGCTGCCCCACTGTTTGGTAGAGATGCTCAGTGCATGTGCTTTACAGATCCCCAGACCTCAGAGACTGCTGCAGGCAGGTTCGGTGAGGGGAGTGGCAGTGGCAGGGAGCAGTGAATTTTTAATTAATTATGGTGCGGTAAGTAACGCCCACCCCGGACCCCACGCACTCAGCGCCTGTAATTACACACCCTAGAAACTGTACCATTGAAAGTATAGAAATTGAGGTGTGGACATGTCCCTTTCTGATTTTGTACCGATTTCTGACCCTCAGATGTTGGAGGATATGTCATACAGTAGGTGCTAAATCTCAGGAGTGGATGTGGAATTCATCAACACATACAAGTTTTCAACTCAGGAGCGTTGTGTTTCAAACAACAACACCACACCTGATTTAATTTCCGTCATTGAGTATCAATGCAAACACATTCTAACATTATGGTGGAATCTATAACAAATTACAATCTTAGGTCTTTGTCACAGCATACTGTAAGATTACATTTTTCAGCAATTTTGGAAATAAAGAAACCCCAAGGTTTTCCCGGGCAACGCCGGGCGGGTCAGCTAGTATTAAATAAATAAGGAAATCAATGCAGCGGTATCCAATCACGGCAATGGTATATCAAGCACATTTAAATACAAAATGTATTCCTGTTAGCAATAAAATGAAATGACAGGTTTAAAATGCTATATATATATATATATATATATATATATATATATATATATATATACACACACACACATACACACACACACACACACACACACATATATACATATATACATATACACATACATACATACATACATACATACATACATACAGCACAGGGGTCCGGCACACAAGATGTTAAAACAGTTGCTCATGGTGACCTTGCCATCAATACACACAGTTCAACACAGGTCTATACAGACCGGGCCGGCACTCTAGAGACTGACACCAAACAATAAAGAGACTACAACATGTCGGCTGCGGTCACATTTTGAGACTGATACCTCAAGCGGCGCAGCCTTGAGCGCAAGTGAATTGGAAGCAGGAGGTGATTCCAGACCAGGATTCTCCAAAAAGAAACCCCCTCCTGGGGTGGACACCAGAGCCCAAAAAGTCGGCACCATCCAGTCTACACCAGACGTGCCAGCCAAAACGAGAGGCAAAGGAGGAAGGAAAGTGGCCCTATGAATCTGGTATTCAACCTGTCTAACAGGGTGCTTACAGCACATGAACTATCAGTTCTTAATAAAGGACTTAGTTATGTCCATACCAATGTTTCAAATGAATTGAATGACAAAGTGGATGCCTATAAATTCTGCAGGAATCTTCGTTTTAAAGAACACTTTGCAAATTCTACGGCAACAGTAGAAGACTGCCCCATACGAACCAAGTCAATGTTTGATCCAGTTACTAACAACCCGGCCATCAAGTATTTCTCAAAGGAAATGGATCATCATACATCCACACAGTATGAAAAATCTCTGGTCCACCGCAATTTGTCACTCCTAGAATTTAAGGCCCTCAAAGATCTGAGCAGCTATCAGGACATAACCATCCGCCCCGCCACTAAAGGTGGGGAAATAGTAGTCCAAAACCTTCAGGACTATAAATCTGAGGCTTACAAGCAACTAGAGCAGGCATGTCCAAAGTCAGGCCTGGGGGCCAATTGCGGCCCATGCTGTCATTTCAAGTGGCCCGCAGCCTCCAGCTGGAAGCGGGCAGAGCATCAGATGTGGGAAGCACACCGCAGGACACTAAAGGTGGGGCCCCGGCGAGTGTGCCTTTACTTTGCTGTCTGCTGCAGTGAGGAGGTACTGGCCTCCACAGTCAGATTTATTTGATGTCCTACCCCTGCTGCTGCAATTGTATATCGCCCTACTCCACAATCACAGTGACAGCAGAGTTTGGAGGGGGGGGGTCAGCAAGAGGGAAACTTGCTCCCGTAACATGCAGAGCGGAGGAGGGCAGAGGCAGGAGCCCAAGCATCTCCTGTCCTTGCAGTGCCTGCTTTGCCTCTCCTACCTCTGGCTCACACAAGGGGCTGGGGAACATACAGAGAAGGGAGGGGGCAGAGTGGGGGACATAGAGTAAAGGAGGGTCAGGGTGGGGGACATACAGTTAATGGAGGCACTGATGGCCATTCAGAGAAGGGGGAGCAGGGGCAGGCTGGGGGACATACAGTGAATGGGGGCAGAGTGGGGTACATAGTGAATGGGGGTCATACAGTGAAGGAGGGTCAGGCTTGGGGACATACAATGAATGGACGCATTGATGGACATTAAGAGAAGGGGGCAGGCTGGGGGACAGAGTGAATGGGTGCAGAGTGGGGAACATACAGTGAATGGGGGACACACAGTGAATGGGGGCGGGCTGGTGGAAATACAGTGAATGGGAAGGCTGGGGACATACAGTGAATGGAGGCAGAGTGGGGGACCATTCTGATGTGATAAACGATTCAAAGAATGTCAGGCTGAATGGTCGGCCCCCACACATTTACACTTCACCAAATCTGGCCCTCGTCACAAAAAGTTTGGAGACGCCTGAACTAGAGGATCCAGGGGTGTATGAAAAATTGACACAAGACCCTACCCAGAGCTACAAAAATGAACTGCACAACATCCTTTTGAAGGCACTGGAGAAGAATCAAATTACTAACAAAATTTATGAAGCCCTAACATCTGCATTTCCACGAATTCTGTTTTTTTACCTGATTCCGAAATTGCACAAAGACCCCCTGAACCCGCCTGGGCGGCCAATCATTGCTGCAAATGATTCTTTGTATTATGTGGTGTCACAATTCCTAGACCACTACCTCCAACCGGTCATCCAGCATCAGCCTACATTCCTCAAGGACACAGTCTTCTTGCTTGACAAATTAAAACCATCTCTCACATTGGCTGGCCACCATCGATGTGGTTAGCCTCTATACCCCGATTCCCCACTCCCGAGGATAGACCGCCACTTTTCAATTAATCTCTAATAGTCCTTTATACAAAGGACCTGACATCCCCTTGTTTATGTCCTTACTAGAGCTCACACTCATCCGTAATTATTTCCTATTTAATGGTGAAATTTTTAATCAGAGCTACGCAAATGCGTACATGTTTAGTGTCAAACAAATTGTCTTTTTTTTCACTTTTGAATATAGTGATCACCAAGTACATTTTCTGGATGTCAATATAACCTTAGATCAAAATGAAATTCTTACATCATTTTATCATAAAAAAGTGGAAAGAAACTCTCCTACAGGGAGGTAGTTACCATCCGCCAGCTCTGAAAAGGGGTTTACCCTTTTCTCAGTTTCTGTGCATCTGGCGCATTTGTATGGACCCCCAGGTAGCTGAGATTGAGATGGATAATCTTATGGTGAGGTTCTTGGAGAGAGGTTATAGTAAATCTAGCCTTCTAGAAGCAAAAACAAAAAGCTAAGAATCAGCCACGGATATGCCCACCCAGACAGGATGATCAGGACAGGGTTAGAAACAAAATCATCTTCTCTGCAAATTATGCCACGCACTCAGAACAACTTGTGAACAAGGCCAAATCCCTATGGCCGATGATTAGTTCAGATTCCTCTTTACAAATTTTTAAGGACAAACAAATCATGCCAGGGTACCGTAGGGGTAAAAATTTGAAACAGTGGTTGGTCCAAAATGATATTTCCGGATTTAAAAGTAATCCAGCCCCACACTTTCTCTCTAGCAAACCAGGTAACTATCTTTGCCTGGGATGCACTACTTGCAATGCTCTGGAGGTAGGAAGTACGTTCTCTCACCCCTCCTCCGGTAAGAAATACCAAATTAGGTATCCACTAACTTGCACAAGTACATATGTTGTCTATTATTTAAAATGCCCATGCGGTAAATTGTTTGTGGGCAAGACTATTCGAATGTTTAAGGAGAGGTTTGCCTTATATCGATCTAATCTGAGAAAAGCCCTTGAGGGTTCTGCTAATGACCAGCCAGTGGGCCCGCCACTGTAGGGAATTTAACCACCCAATTTACTCCCATAGATGTAAAATAATAGACTGGGTCCCCCCTTCCATTCGTGGGGGTGACCGTAACAAAACCCTGCTCCACAAGGAAGCCCAATGGATAGACAGCTTACAAACTGTCGCTCCAAGGGGCATGAATGAAATGCTCAGCCTGCGATGTTTTCTGTAGTCTGGCAAAATACCTATATATAGGTCTACAGATTACTGCTCGTTTCAGCCCTAGAACATGTTGATGAAATGCAATTATATGCTGTATACTGTTGCTAAAATGTATAAGCTGTCATGTCTGTTTTTTTATAGATTGTTTCACGTGTTGTTTATTTTTGGTTACCATAGAAACGATGAGTGCTGGCAAACACGCCTACCGGGGCAGTCAGCTGAGACGCCGCTGCGTGCAGCATCTTGATGATGTCAGCTTGATGACCGCCGCTGCCGCACGAGGGAGGGGAATATGGTTGGTAACCTATTCATTCTGTTTTTTTCTATCACTGTTGTTTTATGTCCTGACGAAAGAGGTATTAAAGGACCTCATAAACGTTGAAAAAAAAAAAGAAGACCGCAGCCGACATGGTGTAGTCTCTTTATTGTTTGGTGTCAGTCTCTAGAGTGCCGGCCCGGTCTGTATAGACCTGTGTGGAACTATATATTTTTTTTTCTATCCATCTGTTAAAGCTCTTTTGAACTCCTGATTGTTACCCACTTTTTATTTTGTATTTCCTCTCCAGGATCCTGGTGGAACAAATATGTTATCAATGTTTTGTATTGTAATAAATAAATATGATTGATGATACTTTTACTTGGAATGTTTTTTCCCTGCTAGATGGCATCAGCATCACAGGCTATTATATTCCTCTCCCTTATAGTCACATTGGAATATATGAATTGAGTTCAGTGAAGGGCAACTAAACTAATAACAGGGATGGACAGAGCTTAAAGTGGTCATGCAGAGGTGGGGGGAACTCATTTCTCTATGCCACCTAATTATCCCTACTCCCCTAACCCAATTAGGCAAAGACAGGGCCGGGGTAGGGTTTTTGGCACCCCCCTGCAAACTAGAATGCTTTTCTGTGAGAATTACCGTGAAGGGCCAATGTGAAGGTTAAATTGTTCCACCTCACCATTAGAGGTGTTGGAACTCAGTTCCACCCCGTTCCCCCTCACTTTAACCCTTGGGGATGGATAACTTAAACTAGGAGGACAGATTAAGAACACAAGGTATGTTCACCCTGGAAAAAAGATGTGTAAGAGGAATGCCTCCTCTTAAACTTTTATTTTTCCAGTGTGAACCTATTGTTCTTAATATTTGTTGCTCAACATTTACACATATACAGTATGTTTCGTTTCTCATCCTTGCTGGCGGGTCGCCAGAACGTACGCGCTGGCGACCCGCCAGCAGCCTCGCCAGCGAGAAAACTGAGACGCGCGTGCGTCTCACGCGCACGCGCGTCTCAGTCTCCATCGCTAGCGCGACGTAAACCCTGTCCGTCTCCGCCTCAGGGAGACGGACAGGGTTAGGGGGGGTTAGTGGGGGGTGCGGGCAGTCGGCGGGGACCCCGGGAAACATATGGAAGCGCCGTCGGAAGGGGACGCGCGCGCCTCTCGTGCGCGCGCGTCCCCTTCTCACGATCGCCATGGCGCTGGCGGGGGATGGCGGCTGGCGACGCCAGCGCCATCCCCTGCAAAGATGGGAAAAGACCCATCTGTATCTGGGGACAATAGAACAGCCAAGCTCTTTACTCTAAGGAAAGTGACTAGGACACGAGGGCATCTGCTCAGATTAGAGATTCCAAAAAGAAAAGTTTTTTTATGGTAAGGGCAGTAAAGGTATGGGACTCTCTGCCAGAGCAGGTGGTGTTGGCAGACACATTGAATACATTTAAAATAAGGTTGGACAAGTATTAATTGAAAAAAAAAAAAAAACACATTCAGTTGTATAATCCATAACTGTTAGTTAATAAAAAAAGTTAAATAATAATCCAAGTTGGGGTTACCACACCTAGACAAAAAAAGGTTGATGGATGAAAGTCATTTTTCAACTCCAACTACTATGTTACTATTCAATTTTATAGCAATTTTTAAAATAAAATACTGTACAGCACTTACCTGTGTATACCCATATAAATTCAGCACCTGTGCCATTGGGATGGTGGTGTAAGAGTGCAGATCTCCAATAAAACCAGCTACTGTGCCATGGTTCATACACCTGTAATTAGGAGTCAACTTTTTGTGCCCGGACAATATCCAGAAAACATCTTCCACAGTTTTCTTCTCACTTCCACAGGAATCATACAGCTGATAACCCAGAGTAATATTGGGCAGAATGTCTGGGTTCCTGTTAATTTGATTAATTGCAAATATAAAAGCTCTGAGATGTCTGTATTCTCTGTAGGATATACTAAAAAATGTGCATAATTAATTACTACTTTTGTTATTCTTATTCATTTATTTTTCATTTATTTTCACAAGGTTAAAAAGGTTGTTCTCACATTTATGCACTGTCACACTTTTAAAAAAATTACCTTTATACATATAACCCACAGTTAATATAAATGATCAATACCTTGACCTAAAAACCAGACAATATAATCTCGTCACATTCCTGTCTAATACTACTGTATTTAAGGTCAGAAAGACCTTTGTCCAGATCACCTGATGCAAAGGGACATACACAGATCTTGCCACGCATGTTTGGTGAGCCGGCACACTGAGGCAACCCGCCCCTGCAAAACATCCACCAGGAAAGGGGTGTGCGAAAGACTCACACTCTTATGCATCCATTGCAGCAAGCATGTCACTTGCACGTGCACCTCATTCTCGCTGTTGTGAGCCAGTAGACATTTAAATGAGCATGACTCCATCTTCATATGTCTCAAGCTTATATTCAAAAGTATGAGTAGCCGGTATGATTTCTTGTATATACACCTGTCTTCTCCTGTTTCTTCCTACCAACCGGTTTTCTGTTCTGGGCACTGTCTTCTTGAGGCTGCTTCCTATTGTCCCTGCTCCATTTCTGTGCTATGTGGACAGTACAGGTGTTGTAATGTTTAGCATGACTACAACATACCTCCCAACATGACCCTCTCCAGGAGGGACATAATGCTCTGTTTATGGACTTCCCTCTTCATTTATGATTACATCACCTGTGCTCAACCACCTTTCTTTTCAATTAACCTGTTTAAAACAGGTGACAGCAATCATAAATTAAAAGGGAAATCTAGAAACAGAGCATTGTGTCCCTCCTGGAGAGGGTTATGTTGGGAGGTATGGAGCATTGTGTCCCTCCTGGAGAGGGTTATGTTGGGAGGTATGGAGCATCGTGTCCCTCCTGGAGAGGGTTATGTTGGGAGGTATGGAGCATTGTGTCCCTCCTGGAGAGGGTTATGTTGGGAGGTACAGTATTCTACACAGTATGATGTTTGAAGTTAAAATAAGTCGGCTCCTTAGTCTTTAAATATATCGGTATTTGTTTCCTAGCACGGCCACCACGATTTCTATCGTGGTGGTCGTGTCGGAAAAAATCGAGTCGGTCGCATACTGAAACGCACACGACGCGACCGACGCGATGTACCCGATTCCTCCATAGGCTTCAATGTTAAATTATTTTAACATTGAAACCTATGGACAAATCGGGTCCATCGCATAGGCTTCAATGTTAAATATTTTAACATTGAAGCCTATGGGGAAATTGTGGGCATCGCGTCGCATCGTGTGCCTTAAAGTTAAGGCACACGATGCCCGCGATTGTGGCCGTGATAATACACAAGTACCAATATATCACATGACTCCCTAATGCTCTGGTTTCAAAAGTCCTCCATAAATTAGTGAGGTATTAGTTACTTTTTTTTTTTTCGTGGGGGGGGGGGGGGGGCACTCTTATAAAACACAGCTTTTAACATGTTACAACTAATAATGAACGATTTTGGTTGTCTGAAATACGAGCCCCCGAACTTCCAGATGTGAGCCAGAGTCTGAGTCCAGCTTGGGTTTTCCCATCAGATTTGAATCCCATATTGAGGCAAAGCATCATCATCCCATTGTCTGATCTTGTGGGGTTTGAATCCCAAATATGAGACGCCGCTAATCGGAGTGAGTGAGGAAGACTGTCTCTCGGTGGGTGGTGGAGTGGTGTGCGCTGTTATGGGTACTGTACATTGTACAGGTGTGCTGTTCTTGGGCACTGTCCTGTGCAGGGGCATAGGGAGAGTGGAGCTGGTGGAGCACAAGCTCCGGGCGCCGAGAGATCAAAAGGCTCTGGAGCCGTGCAACCTGCTCCCTCCCATGCTGCGTATGCTGTTGGACGCCGTCTGCCGCCCGCTCGCCTGTCAGCACTGCAGCTGGCTCCAGGCATATTTGTTGCGTGGTCGCACAGGGCACCGCCATATTGGAGCCTGGAGCCAGCCTGCCCGTGCTCAGTGCGTGCTGTGTGGCGTGGGCGTATGCGTCTGATGACAGACGCCGGTGCTGCACAGCGCGTAGAGAGACACTTCACTCGGCATCGGTCCGCACACCCAACTTTCCCGACTCACAGTCTGTGAGTGCCGAATGCTATTGGCGCAGAGGAGCTGATGGGTGACTTTGGCCGTGTTGGTTAGGACTTTCCCAGTCATATGGTCATAGATTGTAAGCTCCTCCGAGTAGGGCCCTCTTCCCTCCTGTTGTCAAAGCCCACTTCTCTTCACATTTCACTCACAGCTCTCCTTTACTCCAACACTCAGTGACCATCTTCATACTCATCTCCATCATTGGCCTCAAGCCTCTAGTTGTATGTTGATTGGGTCCTCACTACTTACATTTAAGCTGTAATGTGTATTGAACTGTGGTGCTCTTTATTTGTACTGTATTTTTGTTATTTATTCAATGTTATGCCAAGTTTTTGTCTCCCGGTATTGTTCCTTTGTACGGTGCTGCGAAACACTTGTGGCGCCTTATAAATAAAATTATAATAATAATAGGATGGTCCTGTATACGGATTAGAAGCGACCGGGCCAGGGACAGTGAGACGGGGGACGCCGCCACTGAGGAGACCACACTGAGCAGAGAACACGAGGATGCACCCAGCCTGGGGACATCATGATGGATATAGACTTGCCTCCCGCACAGCACTTAAAGCAGGTGAGGGTGCACCTGGGGGCGGGGTCCTGGGGCAGCTTTGCTACTGCACACCCTGATGAGTGCCAAATCCCTCCCCAACCCCCTGAGCCAACACGTGATTGGCAGCACATGGGGTCTGCTGGCCCCGGGGGTGACTCCCTAACCTCTATATTACATGCCAGTGCCAGACATTGTATCATCCCACAGCTGCTGTCATGGCTTCCAGCTGGGATTTGTAGTTCCACATCAGGTGTACACACATGCCCCTCCCCCCTAGTGGACCAACCCTGGTATGGAAGCCTGTCCTTGCTGTGGATTACTTTGTGTCCTCTGCCAAACCTCCTTTATGTACTGTATGTATGCAATATGCAGTCTATCTTATCTAATGGGCATCATGTGTGGCCTTATGTTGGCATTATGGCATGTGGCTTTATGTCGAATTACAAACTTTACTAAAATATGCACTGGTCGTTATGGTGGGTGGTATGTTAGGCCGTGCCCCCCCTTTTCACCATGAAAGAGCCCTGTCTACTACAAATGGGGGGGGGGGGGCACTGTGGCACCTAGCTACACCACTGGTCCTGTGATCCTGTCCTGTGCTGTTAGGTGTGCTTTTGTGCTGTAAAGGGATGCTGCCCTCGCCTTCTCTTCTGTGCTAATAGTGGTACTGTACAGGATTGCTGCTGTGCCATGCTGTCATGTGCTGTCCTGCGCTGTTAGTTGTTCTGCCTGGGGTGCTGTATTTAAGTTGTGCTGTACTGCCCTGCTTTGCTGTTTAAATCTGCCATATAAATCCAGTGATGCTTCTCTGTCTTTCATAATTTTAGGGGTGTGCTGTCTGCCATAATTCCATGGATATTCTGTCTGCCGTAATTCCAGGGTACCGTGTCTGTCATAATTCCATGCATGCTGTATAGGAGTGATAAACAAAAAATAGGTTGCATTGAAGACACACTGGTGTATGATCTAGGTACTGTGGTATAAGTCAGAGGCCAACTGAAGATGAAGCCAGTAGTCATATTGCAATGCTAAAGGTGCTATATAAAATCAGCTATCTGCTGTAATTCCAGGGGTGCACCTTATTGGTTTGTTTGGGCCTCCACAAAAAAAAGGCATTTAATCTCTCTCTGTAAAAAAGGTTTCTATAGAGGCAAGATGTCCTCATCATCATCCAATTCCTTACCCCAATTGTTGTCTTCAGACTATTAATATGTCCCCTCTGCCCTTTCGCTAGGTAATTGCTGGTAAAGGTCTTCCTGGTGGAATTTCTTATTCATTTTGGTGAAGTAACCTCCTATGCCAATCGTTGACAAGGTTGCACTAAAAACTCTTTCACATACACTGGAGGTTGTGCAAATTAAGTAAAACAAAGCCAGTTTGTGCAAGGGCAAACCAAAAATTGGCTCTTATTTCCTGCCAATATTTTAAATTGTAAGCTTGCAAGCAGGGCCCTCGAACCTTCATATTGGTTTGTTATCAGTTTCATTTATCACTATTGTTCCAATTGTAAAGCACAATAGAATATGCTGCACTATATAGGAAACTGCAAATAAATCATAAAAAAATAATAATAAATGGACTGTCTGACCTGCCTACTTGGATAGTGTCACTGAAACAATCCTCCCCTATTCTTTCATTGGTAACAGCAATGTCAGTTACTGTAATTGTCAGTCAGTAACTGTAGCAGGTGTGTTTGGAAAATCTAATATTCTCTGTCAGCTGCAGGAGAAAATAAAGGGGTTCTTGTTTCTTAACACATCAGATCGGTTTCATCGCATTGCATGCGACCAGATCGCATGTGATGCGATGCAATGTGATTACACCTGATTTTTAATTGTACACCCTCCCTCATGGGTAATAAGTATGTTAAATGACCCCCCCCCCATGGTTAAAGCCAGCCCACTATCAACGTCACCCCGAAGCGTGGCGAGCGGAGCGAGCCCACGAGGGGCGGCGCTACGCGGCCTCCAACCTTTTCATACCCCCAGTGTCCACGTCGGCGTGGAGTTGATTCTATATAGTGTGGCGAGCGCAGCGAGCCACCGAGCCCGAAGCGCGGCGAGCCCTGTGAGGAGACGTGGATTACCTCACATGTATTCCACGTCTCCTCACTGCGCTCACCACGCTTCGGGCTCGGGGGCTCGCTGCGCTCGCCACACTATATAAAATCAGCTCTGTGCTGACGGGGATAGTGGGGGTATGTAAAGGTTGGAGGACGCGAACAATTGGTTTATTCAAATGAAAACTGAAAACAACTTTTGGAAGGAACTTGGGAATGTTGTGGAGCTCTGCCCTGTCCGAGTGAAAAATCAAATAAGGAGGTTTACAAGAAAGCACTCACAATTCTGAAACCCTTCTAGCCGAAGCCAAAGCAAGAAGCAGAACCATATTCAAGGATAGATATCTCAAATCTACTGATCCAAAAGGTTAAAAAAACTGAGGATTGTAAAAAGGATAGAACCGACTACAGGTCCTGAAAGAAACTTTGCTCATCCAGCAAGAGAGCTAACCTTTTAGCAAAGTACATAAAAAACAATATGATGGTTTCTCCAATTGCGCTCTATTTGCTTACTGTCCACAAAGTAGAAAGGATAAATGAATAAAAAGGATAAGTGAGTTTTCCCTCTTCTTTTTTCTTCCTCTCCTTGTTTCCTCAAGGACATATAAATCCAAGAAAGAAAAGAGGGAATATAGTGTAGTATGTTTACAAAAGTAAAGTGATTTCCAATATGGGGGAAACAGTTTTTTCTTTCTTCCTTATGGGTGGTGTTGTAAACTTCTTCGTAAAGGGTCACCACAATGTGCAGAAACGAAGGATAGCTTACATCCAGCTTACATTCATTCCAATTTTAATACACACATAAAAGGTATCTTAATGTAACTCCACCAAAACCACAGATCAATAACAGATGCTCACACAATTGCTTACACCAACTAGATGTATCGACTCCTATCATGGTTTCTTTAAAGTAACTCCTCTTGGCAGGGCCGGCGCCACCACTAGGCCAATCTAGGCATTTGCCTAGGGCGCCGACCACTGTAGGGCAGTAATTCGCCCCCCCCCCCCCTTGCCGCCCGGGTACCTGTCCTGCGGCGTATATGTGCGTAAAAGCTGGCGGCGGCGGCAGCGGGGGGTCCCTGCAGTCAATAAGAAATAATGAGCGCTATCCGCCGGGCTATGCGGAACCGCTTCTGTTTTGGAAACACTGGCCGCACGCTGATTGGCTGAGATTCAGCCAATCAGTGTGCGCCGTGTGGTCAGTGTTTCCAAAACAGAAGCGCTTCCGCATAGCCCAGCGGATAGCGCTCGTTATTTCTTATTGACTGCAGGGACCCCCCGCAGCCGCCGCCAGCTTTACAGCGCCACAGGACAGGTACCCGGGTGGCAGTCACCCCCCGACTTGCCTGGGGCGCTCTGGTGCCTTGCACCGGCCCTGCCTCTTGGCTCCAAAACCATGGTCCTTTTATTTTCTTTTTATTTTAAAAAGTTATTAAAATACAAGATCCACATATGATAATATACAATACAGAATGGAAAAAAATGGGCTGTAGTCAAGGCGACCAATGAACCCAGACACTCTAATCTCAACCAGCACCCAGACTGTATATGTGGACCTCCTAAAAACAATAACACCAACGCATTTCGACAAGGATTTGTCTTTTTCAAGGTGATAATACAATGCCTCGTGGTTCTCTCTTTTATACCCATGGGGATAATAAGCCCACCTATGGGGGGAGGAACACACTTCCGTATACCGGAAGTAGCTGGAAATGGTATATTCTCATAATTCATATGCCTTGAGGGGTCAGACCTTTATAGGTTATCAGTGGTTTATACCCCCTTGATGTAAATCCGATTAGAATGGGTGATTTAATGTGGGGAAACACTGAAGTAAACGCTGTGCGTTCCACCACTGTGGAATGCACGCACCTCCGCCGGAAATTACACTGTTTCCGGCTGGAGACAGCTGGCGGCTCTCCCACCCGGATGTGTGCTTGTCACACAGATCCTGTCCCTCATGCATTCCACAGTAGTGGAGCGCACATCTTCCGGTGTCGGGTATTATTATGCTTGCACACTAGCCGGGGTGAATAGACCGCTTACCTCACCCGGAAGTGTGTTCATGACACATAGTACATCCTACGTGCGTTCCACTGTAGTGGAGTGCACGTCTTATTTCCATGGTGACAATATACAATTACATCTGGCATTACTAAAAATACCGGAAGTGGCATTATGTGTCTATACTCAGGGCTATGGTGTTGTATTTCTATACACAAGGCAATAATATAAATAGTAGTATACACATCCATATAAATAATATGACAGGGGCATGCTAGAGTACAGGACTTTGCCCGTGCTGCACCCCTTCAGTGGAACGCACTCCCTCGCTCCGTTAGACTCTCCCCAACCTTGCAAAGCTTCAAACGGGCACTGAAAACTCACCTATTCATCAAAGCGTACCCTTCCACTGCATAAACTAGCTGGTTCTCTGACCCCTTGCCTGTTTACATCCTGCTATCTAACCACCACCCACTTGCTTGCACCTCTTGTAATCTGTTTGTCTCCCCCTCCTACTAGATTGTAAGCTCCTCCGAGCAGGGCCCTCTTCCCTCCTGTTGTCAAAGCCCTCTTCTCACATTCCACTCACAGCTCTCCTTTACTCAAGCACTCAGTGACCATCTTTGTCCTCATACTCATCTCTATCATTTGCCTCAAGCCTCTGGTTTTTATGTTAATTGAGTTCTCCCTTCTTATATTTAAGCTGTGATGTGTATTGAACTGTGGCGCTCTTTTTTTGTATTCTATTTTTGTTATTCAATGTTATGCCAAGTTTTGTCTCCCTGTAAGGTTCCTCTGTACAGCACTGCAAAACACTTGTGGTGCCTTATAAATAAAATAATAATAATAATAATAATAACTGTGATCCTACACAGGAACAAAGTATTACATATTGTTGTGCTGTAGATCTCAGACATGCCTACTGACCCAGAGTGAGATCATGTTATTAATTGAGGAGTGACAAAGAGAGGTGATCAGTGCGCTACTATCTGCAGCTGGTACTAGGATTTGTCAGGTCCTCAGAAAATATAGGAAAAAAGGGGGATGTGCACCAGCGCTGGCTGAAAGAAATATAAGTATAAGCAAAAATTTGCAGAACGGTATCCTGTACAATATAGAATTTATTATAAAATAAAATTTAAAAAAGCTGTAATAGCATATGAAATTTGCACTTCATAAAGGGGGGTTACAATAATATATAAAAGTGTAAACACGTGGACATTCAATTCTCAGCACAATACGAGTATTTGCAAGTATAGCATATAATTTGCATATTACCACACGGACATCTTAAGATGTAGTCCCATAGTAGCAGGTAACCAGGTGGCCAATGGCGATCCCAAAGCAGAGTCCAGATGGAGAATTAGGTGTCTCTGAGGGGAAAGATGGTATAACCTGGAGGAAGAGATGATTTCCGTATCTGCCTCGGATGATGAGTCCGGATGGGATGGTGCAATGCACAGGGTGATGTCCTGGTAGTGTGGATGAGCTCAAGTTGTAGCGATGTGCTGGAGGTAGAATGATCCACTTGATAAAAGAGGCTCAACGCGTTTCCCAGGGCCAAAACACCCAGCTTCTTCAGGAGCAAGATATAAATGAGTCCTTATGCTGGGCTGTATAAATACCCCAGTAGTGATTAGTGAAATGATTACAGCTGTACAATTGTGATAGTTGATATAGGATACCGTTCATAGTAATAATAAAATAGTGTCGGACTAGGAGGCAGAACTGACTTATTCATTAATACATTAATGTAAACATACAAAATTATGTATAGAAAGCACTTTAAATTCCATCTTATTATCGCTGGATGTACATCATGTGACCTATCACGTGACGTATGTGTCATACCCGGAAGTCCAAATACGGGTTTTCATATGGTTTTACTGTTTTACACAGTTTACATATATGGGTATACATCGATTCATATACTATTATCCTACATTCAGTGTGGTCCACAATGGTATCACCGCGAAAGAGCGGGCGTCAGACCGCCGGTGCATACATATAAATACAAACATTCATTCTAACAATGGCCGGTCACATGCACGCGCTGAACCAATCAGGGCCTGCCACGTGGTGTGTAAGATGTATACAAGCATTCACTCTATCCAAGGCCGGTCACGTGCACGCGCTAGGCCAATCAGAGCCTGCCGCGTGGTGTGTGAGATCACAGATCACATGGTATGGTTCCTGTCTCATTCGTTAGGAACGTTCTCTTTAGACTAATGGCTGTAGTTCATTTTTATTCAGCACATGGGGATTGTTTGTAAACAGTGTTGTTAAATATGGTCATTCAGTCACATGCGCGTCAGCGACCAATCATAGGTCAATCCCATAGAATATGTTTAGGATCACGGAAATGGTATTAGGGTCATTGTCATGGAGACCATATGTTGATTTTTAAAAGGAGAACAAAGTTTGAACTTCTATTATATTCTTCAAAATAGGAGATTATAGCGTTTTTACAAATGAAGGGATATGATTAGTCCTATCAATCACATAACATATTAGTTATAATAGATATTAAATAATGTATCAAATTTTGCTGTGGGATGGATGTCTCACAGTCAAGGACCCCCACTGTCCCAGTCCAGTCGTCACAGTGCGCAAAGGCTGGGGCAGTCTAGGAGGTCCCGGCCGAAGAGACATTCACCCCAACATGAAAGGAGCAAAAGAATGTTTTGATTTATATCGTTAATATTATTTTCTTTTTATATACAATATGATAGTAACAGAGAGAATTACAGTGGAGGAAGAGTTAGGAGAAATAGGGACCAAGCTAATTATACTGGTTTATCAGGGCTATTAGTAATGTATGCAAACAAGGGGTTACACATGATAATATGATGTCATTGGATTATTGAGTTCAACTCCATACTCTCATTCAACCCATCTGGATGCATGGAGTTGAACTTTAGCATCCAATACACCTCCCGTTTGCAAAGTTTGTTAAATCGGTCACCCCCTCTTTGTATTCTTTCAATTAGTTCGAGGCCCACTATTGTTAGAGAGGAGGGGTCGTGGTTATGGCTTTTTGAAAAGTGTCGAGAGACACTGTGTAGATTGTTTTGATTGATGATATTTCGTCTGTGTTCCATAAATCGGACGTGAAGGGGCCTAATCGTACGTCCGATGTATGGAAGATTGCACCCACATTGAAGTAAGTAAATAATGTAATTAGAATTACAGTTCATACAGTAAATGATTTTAAATGATATTGTTCGTCTGTATTTGGTAGGTTAATTGTATTAACCCTTCTCGGGATGTGTTGGCACATCGTGCGTCGGCCCTTGCCGCATTTAAAGAAACCTTTTGGTTTATTTGTTAACCAGCTGGTTCCATCTGTTTCTATTGTGGTTTTTTGTAATGCGTTTAGATGGCTAGGTGCCAATAATGACTTAAGCGCCCTATTTCTCCTAACTCTTCCTCCACTGTAATTCTCTCTGTTACTATCATATTGTATATAAAAAGAAAATAATATTAACGATACAAATACAAATCAAAACATTCTTTTGCTCCTTTCATGTTGGGGTGAATGTCTCTTCGGCCGGGACCTACTAGACTGCCCCAGCCTTTGCGCACTGTGACGACTGGACTGGGACAGTGGGGGTCCTTGACTGTGAGACATCCATCCCACAGCAAAATTTGATACATTATTTAAAATCTATTATAACTAATATGTTATGTGATTGATAGGACTAATCATATCCCTTCATTTGTAAAAACACTATTATCTCCTATTTTAAAGAATATAATAGACGTTCAAACTTTGTTCTCCTTTTAAAAATCAACATACGGTCTCCATGACGATGAGACAATGCCCCTAATACCATTTCCGTGATCCTAAACATATTCTATGGGATTGACCTATGATTGGTCGCTGACGCGCATGTGACTGAATGACGATATTTAACAACACTGTTTACAAACAATCCCCATGTGCTGAATAAAAATGAACTACAGCCTATGTCTAAAGAGAACGTTCCTAATGAATGAGACAGGAACCATACCATGTGATCTGTGATCTCACACACCACGCGGCAGGCTCTTATTGGCCTAGCGCGTGCACGTGACCGGCCTTGGATAGAGTGAATGCTTGTATACATCTTACACACCACGCGGCAGGCCCTTATTGGCCCAGCGCGTGCACGTGACCGGCCATTGTTAGAATGAATGTTTGTATATATATGTATGCACCGGCAGTCTGACGCCCGCTCTTTTGCGGTGATACCATTGCGGACCACACTGAATGTGGGATAATAGTATATGAATCGATGTATACCCATATATGTAAACTGTGTAAAACAGTAAAACCATATGAAAACCCGTATTTGGACTTCCGGGTATGACACATACGTCACGTGATAGGTCACATGATGTACATCCAGCGATAATAAGATGGAATTTAAAGTGCTTTCTATACATAATTTTGTATGTTTACATTAATGTATTCATGAATGTCAGTTCTGCCTCCTAGTCCGACACTATTTTATTATTACTATGAACGGTAAGGACTCATTTATATCTTGTTACTGAAGAAGCTGGGTGTTTTGGCCCAGGGAAACGCGTTGAGCCTCTTTTATCAAGTGGATCATTCTACCTCCAGCACATCGCTACAACTTGAGCTCATCCACACTACCAGGACATCGCCCTGTGCATTGCACCATCCCATCCGCACTCATCATCCGAGGCAGATACGGAAATCATCTCATCCTCCAGGTTATACCATCTTTCCCATCAGAGACACCTAATTCTCCATCTGGACTCTGCTTTGGGATCGCCATTGGCCACCTGGTTACCTGCTACTATGGGACTACATCTTAAGATGTCCGTGTGGTAATATATAATAGAGGAGTGAAGCATCTTTCTAATCCAGATATTGAAAATTTAATGAATATGTCAAATTAGCACCAAAGTTCTTGGAGGCTGGTGACATTTCTTTTAATAACACAGGGTTATACTTTATACCATTAGCTATATATTATATTCAGTATGTTACTTACCCTTGACATGCTATATCTCTCATATGACCTTTTGATAAATGTATAGGCCAGCTGTTAGCTGTGAATATTCCACCTATAATGATATTTCCAGCTTTTGAATATTTACCTGTCATTACATATTTATTCATCGTAGTAAGCTGACATCCAGGTGCCGGCTTCTGTGCCGCCCATGTGCAGGGTGTGATGCTGGGGACACACAACCAAATCATTTGGTAGAAGAAAATGAAATATAATATTGAATGGTAGAAATGTAATTTAATTGTTGTCCTTTTCTTTATATCTCCCCACTGACAGCTGCATAAATTGTAATAAAATATAAACATGTATAAAAGCCTCAGTGAGCCATGAAGAGGTTGCAATAAATTCACGTAATAATAGGAATTTGGTACTCACCGATAATTCTGTTTATCCTAATCCACAGGGGACACTGCCATTAACCATGGGGATTGGGATGTGATCTGGAGGAGCCAGCACTTTAAGAAATTTTGAACTGCTGGCTACTTCCCCTCCCATTCCCCTCCAGACTGCAGTCTTAAGAAAAAACGGTGTCCGAGAGGAAAAGAGCCCCAGAATCTCTGAGAAGAATAACCAACAGCCATATACAGAATTCCATCGCCAGTGAAGACATATACTACATTCATACACACTGGACTAACAACCAAACAATAAAAATAAATAATAATAAACAGAAGCGCTGGGCGCACAGTGTCACCTGTGGATTAGGAGAAACGGAATTATTGGTGAGTACCAAATTCCTATTTTCTCCCACATCCAGCAGGGGACACTGCCTTTAACCATGGGGATGTACTAAAGCTAACCCCACGGGCGGGACAGCGCTACTCTCCCTGTAACACAGCCCGGCCAAAATTGGCCTCCGGCCTAGCAAAAGCATCAAATTTGTAAAATCTGACAAAAGTATTAGCCCCTGACCAGGTGGCCGCCCGGCACACCTGAGACAGAGACACTCCTCTAGTGGCTGCCCAAGAAGTCCCCACTGACCTCGTGGAGTGGGCTGACACTACCGCTGGAATAGAGCGAGAAAAAAATATATAAGCCTCACAAATAATCAGGCAAATCCAACGTGCTAATGTCGCCTTAGACGCTGGATAACCTCTTTTCACTGCTTCATAAAGAACAAGTAAGGAGTCTGATTTCCTGATTGTATCCGTACGAGTGACATACAACCGAAGAGTTCGAACGATATCAAGAGATGCCAGTTCTCCCGATAAGACTGGTACCACAATTGGTTCGTTGATGTGGAAAGCTGATACCACCTTCGGCAGATAATCCTGGCGAGACCTTAGTTCTGCCCTGTCTGCGTGAAAAACTAAAAAGGGCGAGCGGCAAGACAAAGCACCCAAGTATGAGACTCTACGAGCCGAAGCCAAAGCCAATAACATGAGAGTCTTCCACATCAAATACCGTAATTCTACAGTCTCCAATGGCTCAAACCATTCTGACTGTAGAAATTCTAGAACCAAAGAAAGGTCCCACGGTTCCGTAGGAGCCGAAAAAGGCGGCCTTAGCCGAAGGACACCCTTCAAAAAGATCTGGACTTCAGGAATTAGAGCTAAACGCCTGTGAAAAAAAAAATCAATAGGGCCGATACTTATACCTTTAAGGTACTTAGGGCCTTATTTTGGTTCAATCTTTCTGACAAAATCCTTCTTAGATGGACAAAACCATGTGCACTGCAGGTGGGGCAGATGTAACTTGTGCAGAGGGAATTAGATTTTGGTGGGGTTTTACTTCAAAGTGAGATCTATTTTGCATTGTAAAAATAAAGCAGCCAGTATTTACCTTGCACAGAAACACAATAACTCACCCAAATCTAATTCTCTCTGCACATGTTACATCTGCCCCCCTGCAGTGCACATGGTTTTGTCCATCTAAGAAGGATTTTGTCAGAAAGAGTGAACCAAAATAAGGCCCTTAGACTTAGGCCTGATGTGAAACCTGACTGTAAAAACTGAAGAAGTCGTGCTAAAGAAAAAACAGCTTTTGGCAACTGACGTCTTTCACACCATACTATATACGATTTCCAGATTCGATGGTAATGTGCTGACGTGACCTCCTTCCTTGCTCTCACCATGGTCGGAATTGCCACCACTGGGATACCTTGTCTTTTTAATAATTCGGCCTCAATAGCCACACCGTTAAATGAAGACGAGGCAAGTCTGGGTAAACGCACGGGCCCTGAAGAAGCAGATCTTCTCAGCAGGAACCTCCATGGATCGTCTAATAATAGTTGTCTCAGATCCGTGTACCATGATCTCCTCGGCCAATCCGGGACGATTAGAATAACCATGGCGGATTCGTTCTTGATCCGTTTGAGAAGCCGAGGTAGAAGCGGAAATGGTGGGAAAGCATATGACAGCTTGAACCGCCACTGAGCAGAAAAAAAATCCGTCGCTACTGCTGCCGGGTCTCTTGATCGAGCAAAATATAGAGGCAGCTTGTTGTTTCTACTGGATGCCACCAGGTCCACCTGAGGAATGCCCCACCTGAGAGTCAACTGATGAAACACCTCTGGATTCAAAGCCCATTCCCCTGGATGGATATCCTGATGACTCAAGTTATCTGCTTCCCAATTATCTACTCCCGGCAGGTACACGGCTGAGAGGCTCAAGGCATTGCACTCTGCCCAAAGAAAAATTGGGCGAACCTCCCTCATTGCAGTTCGACTCTTGGTGCCTCCCTGCCTGTTGAGATATGCCACTGCTGTGGCATTGTCTGACTGGATCTGGATTGCTTTCCCATGCAGTAGATCTGATGCCTGAATCAGTGCCAATCGAATGGCTCTTAGCTCTAGCAAATTGATGTGAAGACATGGCCTCCTGTTGTGACCAACGGCCCTGAAACGATTGTCCCATAGTCACTGCTCCCCAACCTTGAGGACTGGCATCGGTCGTCACTATTGTCCAGTCCGTAATACCAAATCAACGCCCCTCCAAGAGATGATCCGTGCAAAGCCACCACATCAAGGACAGTCCTGGGTGTGGTTTTAGTTTTATGCACCTGTGCATCTGAAGGTGACACCCCGACCATTGGGAAAGAATGTCCAATTGAAAGGTCCTGGACCGGAACCTTCCATACTGAAGGGCTTCGAAAGATGCCACCATCTTCCCCAACAATATTATGCATAGGTGAGCTGTTAGATGTCTTGTTTCCAGAACCAGCCTCACCAAGGCTTGGAGGGACGAAATCTTGTCTCCGGGGAGATACACACGTTGTTGTACTGTGTCGAAGAGAAGACCCAGAAAAAACAGTCTCTGAGTCGGCTCTAACTGGTATTGGGAAAATTGATTATCCACCCATGCTGAATCAAAAATTGATGTGTAAGGAAGGCATCTGAAATCAATCTCTCCCTGGACGGAGCCTTGAGGAGAAGATCGTCCTGGTATGGAATGATTGTAACTCCCCATCGCCATAATGCCGTGACCATGCATGCCATCAGTTTTGTAAAAATCCGAGGTGCAGATGGCAGGCTGAAGGGGAGAGCTCGAAACTGGAAATGCGCTTCCAGTGCTGCAAAACGCAGAAACTGATGATGCGGCTCCCAAATTGGAACATTAAGGTATGCATCTCTTATGTCCATTGACATGAGAAACTCCCCTGGCTCGAGGCCTGCCACCACTGACTGTACTGATTCCATTTTGAATCTGCTGTAAATAATAAAGTGGTTCAATCCTTTTAAATTCAGGATTGGACGGAACGTGCCATTCGGCTTGGGCACCAAAAAAAGATTGGAATAAAAGCCCTGTCCTCTTTGATCCACTGGTACTGTTACAATTACTCCTGATTGTAACAGTTTGTGGATTGAAGCCTGGAGTGCTTCGTGCTTCAACTCCAGTAACGGAAGACCGGTTAAAAAAAATTTGGGGAGGAAAAGTTGTGAACTCCAGCTGGTATCCTCTTGATACCACCTGCTGGGCCCACAAATCTGTGCAAGTCTGTCGCCATGTCTCCGCAAAAGCCAACAGCCTTGCCCCCACCTGGGCACCTCCCAAGTGGTCCTGTCATGCCAAGGGCTTGTTGGGAGCTTTTTGCTCCTGGCAGCGTGAAGTAGCAGCTTTAGGAACTGATGTGGCTGCTCCTCTGCCACGCTTTCCTCTGAAGGCTGAAAAAGCTCCTCTACCTCTGCCTCCTGATGCTCCTCGGAAGGCCCGAAAGTATGGCCCTCTATAGGGTCTCCTAGAAACCGGCACCAGGGAAGGCAGAAAAGTCAATTTGCCATCGGTAGCTTGCAAAATCAATTTGTCCAGCTCCGGTCCAAACAAAACTTCACCATTGAAAGGCAGAGCTTCTTTCGCTTTTTTAATCTCTGCCTCTGCCTGCCAGGATCAAAGCCATAATGAACAAAACAGCAGAAGCCGAAATCCTGGCTCCCAAAGCTGCCGTATCTGTGGCTGCACCTGCCAAATATCCAGCCGCATCCTGAATATACTCTGCCAAAGGCAGCAACTCCGCCCTGGGCCTATTATTATTAAGACCTGCCACAAGCTGAGCTGCCCATTTCTCCACAGCCTTGCTCACCCAGGCTCCTGCCAGAGCTGGCCGTAGCAAAATCCCAGAAGTGGAATAAAGGGATTTTAGAGTGGCCTCCAACCTGCGGTCTGGACCCTCTTTCAGTACCACTGCCCCTAGAATGGGGATGGCGGTACGCTTGGACAATCTGGAAACAGAGGTATCCACCGGAGGGGGAGACTTCCACTTATTCCTGAGAACAGGGATATAAAACCCTAAATCTCCTGGACACCTGGAATTTTTCATCAGGTGACTGCCAGGCCTCCAATAACAATCTATCTAATTCCGGAGACTCCGGAAAACGACTTTGGAGACCTCCAAAAAAAATGGACCTTGGAACCGGGACTTCTGGATCTGATAAATCCAAAGTCTGCTAAACGGTTCTAATAAGGGCATCAATACCCTGAGATTCCTCTTCTGCATATTCCTCCACAGAGGGTTCCGCTAACTCTTCCACCAAAAATTCTCCCTCCTCTGCCAAAGAAAATTCTTCTGCATCATCTGACTGCACTAATGCAGCCGGACCCTTCTCTTAGCTTCCTGAGAAAAAGGATTACCCTGAGATGAGGAAGGAAAATTCCTGGCTAAAGAATCCACTGACCTTAACAAGGATCAAGCCCATGGAGGTTCAACAGAGGTTACATTTTCAATCTGTGCATACAGTGCTTCCCTTTCCCTGCGAGAAGCTGTCAGCTCTGCAGCTAAATTAGACAGCACAGCTGTAAGGGATTCGGATGGTTGCTGCTGCTGCGGGGCTGTCCTTGAGGACTGACTTGCCCCATAACAAGTCTCACAAACAGTTACTCCCTTAACATGCTGAGTATACTGGACTTTGCATATTTTGCATGTATACAGTTTAAGGGCTGCTTTAGCGGTATTTCTCTCAGCCATACCTGCAGACAACCGTGCACACAGACCCCAGTGGCGTAACTATATATTTTGCGCCCCCCCCGCCAAATTTTTTCGGCGCCCCTCCCCCCCATACTCATACCTGACGGTCACTGTCCCGTCCAATCTCCCTCAGTCACCGCTGCGCTGCTGCCCGGCCGCATCTGCATCACTGTCCCGTCACTCGCTCCCGGCGCCGGCTTCTGCTGATAATGAAAAGTGACTCTTAGAAAATGGCTGCCAAAACTGTCTGCAATACGGGGGCAGCCATTTTCTAAGTGTCACTTTTCATTATCAGCAGGAGCCGGCGCCGGGAGCGAGTGACGGGACAGTGACCGCAGATGCGGCCGGGCAGCAGCGCAGCGGGTAACTATAGCACCGCAGCCCCCCAGGCGCCCATAGTTACTCTGCGCCTCCCCGCCATGGTGGGGGCTGCGGAGGCTTAGTTACGCCACTGACAGACCCCCACAAGTGTATACACTGACCTGGGTCTGAAGTGGAACAAGGGGAAAGCAGCCTTAACCCGAATTCCTCCCACCACCAGCATCCCCAGACCACAGTACCTGAAGTTTTTAGGGGAAGCTTGCTTTGCTGCACAGGTATCCTTAATAGGAGCTGCCACTGCTGCAAAGAACAGGCAATGTGGGACCTCCTGCATCCTGTTAATACAGGAAGCTAATCCGGCACGGATCCAATTCAGGGAACTGATTCTGCCTCCGCACTTCCGGTCCGCCCCCTCTGCCTTAAAGTGACATTGCACTTTCACCGCCTGACACCAACAGCAAGAAGCGTCTCCGGTGAGCGGCTAAGACGCCTGCCGGCTATGTTACTGCAGGGAGAACGCTCCCGCGACTCCCTGCTGCCTGCCTCATTACCTGGTCAGCTAGCTAGGCTGACCAGGACCACACGGCGCTCGGCGCCAGCATCCCTGGAGGTGTGTGGTAGCCTCTGGACCCATATGCAAGATGTATGCAGCTGCGGTGGGCCCCCGGGAGTACACCCCGGTGGCTGAGCTCAGGAGGAACACTGCATGCAGTGTCGACCTGGCTCCCTCCAGGGACATGTGCAGTAAGAAAACACTGCCATAAAATAAAATACAAAAAAAAAATGTCTTCGGTCTCAGAGAGACCTACACCCGGGCGACTCCTCCGGACAATTTTTTCAAAAGACTGCAGTCTGGAGGGGAATGGGAGGGGAAGTAGCCAGCAGTTCAAAATTTCTTAACGTGCCGGCTCCTCCAGATCACATCCCAATCCCCATGGTTAAAGGCAGTGTCCGCTGCTGGATGTGGGAGAAAAATGCATTTTGGGCAAATTTGTTAAGATCATGCACGTACAGATTTAACAATTGTATTTATATAAACATTTACATGTATTTTGTAGAAATGTGCACAGAACCTTGAGTTCTGGTTCTAATTTCATCATGATGTTCTGGTTTTTCAGTACCAAGTGTTTTGGGTTCAGAATTCAGATTCAAAATCAAAACCTTGAGTTCTGTTTTTCTTGAAAATGGATAAAACGCCTAAAAATCATTTTGCAAACCAAAATCTATATTTCGGATCCACAAAATTCAAGTGGGTTCAGAGTTCTGAAGAACCGAACATCATAACTCTAGTATTTTGTACTTGCAACCATGGGGAAAATGTAATAGGATGAGAGATTGTGAGAGATTTGGTAAGAAAGATAAAAGTGAGAGTATGAAATCTCCAGGTTTTTTAAAGCGGCTATCACTTAAGGCGTTTACACACGGCAGTGATATGGGCTATAATCGCTGGAAATATGGTCGCTGGCGACCATATTGCCAGTGATGGGAGTGTGCCCCGGCGTTATCGCCGGGTGTGCGCTCCCGTTTTCAGCCCCATTGTAATCGCTGGTCACAGAAGCTTGCTCCTGCGACGAGCTGATTACCTCGGCGGATTCCCCGGCAGAGGTTCCGGTACTTATGTAGTATCTGGGCTGCCGATTTTTTGATTGTATGCCTTAAGTTAAGGCATACAATCAGATGCGATGCGATGACCCGATTTTTCCATAGGATTCAATGTTAAAATGGACTGAGTCCATTTTAACATGGAATTCAATGGGAAAAAGGGGTCCTTTTCATACCCCTACTATCCAAGTGGGCATGGAGTTGGATATAAACCTGTGGCGAGCGTAGCGAGCCACCGAGCCCGAAGCGTGGCGAGCGAAGCGAGCCCCGCGAGGGGACGGTATTCTGTGTCCCCTCGCGGGGCTCGCTACGCTCGCCACGCTTCGGGCTCGGTGGCTCGCTACGCTCGCCACAGGTTTATATCCAACTCCATGCCCACTTGGATAGTAGGGGTATGAAAAGGACCCCTTTTCCCATTGAATTCCATGTTAAAATGGACTCAGTCCATTTTAACATTGAATCCTATGGAAAAATCGGGTCCATCGCATCGCATCGCATCGCATCGCATGCGATATGGTCGGGTGCGATGCGATGCGATGGACCCGATTTCAAAATCGGCAGCCCAGTTACTACATAAGTACCGAGGTTCCTTTTCATCAGCGACCATCTCTGGTCGCTGATAAAAAGGAGACGCTGAACAATATATTGCTCAGCAATATATTGCTAGCAATATATTGCTGAGCAATATATCTCTCCTGTGTGTACGGGGCTTTAATGTTTTCCATGTCTCCTCACATAAGTGAAGTAATTAGCTCCACCTTTGGACCATTTATAATGTGTCAGTCAGTAATGAGTGCACCTGTGCCAGGTGATCTAGAAAATGTGAACTGTTGGTAGTTCTCGAGGACTGGAGTTGGCTACCACTGACATACAGTATATTTGGCCTCAGCTTTCTCCACTCACTACGTACAGGGGCAGTACAGATGGTGTAACGGTTATCGTTACCGCCTCAAAGCACTGAGGTCTTGGGTTCGATTCCCACCATGGTCCTAACTGTGCCGATTTTGTATATTCTCCCCGTACTTGTGTGGGTACTCCAGTTTCCTCCCACAATCCAAAATTATACTGGTAGACTAATTGGCTCCCAGCAAATTAAACATAGAGGGCCAAATGTAATAGGATGAGAGTTTCAGAAAGTGAGAGATTTTGGGAGAGTTTTCCCATGTTTTTTAAAGGAGCAATCAATTACATGGCTAAACCAGGTTGATTTTGCCATGTAATTGATTGCTGCTTTAAAAAACATGGGAAAACTCTCTCACTTTCTGAAACTCTCACCCTATTACATTTGGCCCAAAATGTCTGTGTGTGCGCATACATGTGGTAGGGGATATAGATTGTAAGTTCCACTGGGGCAGGGACTGATGTTAATGTTCAACTATTCTCTGTTCAGTGCTGCGGAATATGTATGCGCCATATAAGAAACTGTTAATAAATAATAAATAAATGAATACTACACTGGGTAATAACTGTGCTGCAGATGGGCCACACTGACAGGTAGTAATGAAGTCACCTGTGTAGCATGGATATATATACAACCTGGACTGTAATAGAAGAGTATGCAGAACTCTGCTTTATACTGTTAATATGGCAAATATACTAAGTTAATATCATAGCCTACCAAAATCCTGTTTTATTTAAATACATTTGCAACCTACCGTAATATAAAATAATATTACTATGTTATCAAAGATTTAAAAAATTATAATGATTAACTGTAAACTTCTAAATAGAAGCTGTAACTATAGTAACCAATACGGCATTTGCATATATCAGTTGGCACGTGTTACATCAAGTTTGTATCATTTATATTACTATTCATATCGCACCAATATAATACACTGCACTGTAATATCAGATGGAAGCTTTATTTCCATATGCTACTGATACCCCTTTCAGACATACTACCCGGGATTTTAGACCCGGTTCAAACACGGGTTTTTAAAAATCCCGGGTCCATTGCAGGTGCGCAGGACCCTCGATTTTAGAGGACTAAAATTCTGGGTAGAGCCTTTCAGACATACGCTAGTCCCGGGATAGTGCGCGTGCACGTGAAAATCCCAGGACTTTGCCATATGTCTGAAAGGGGTATAAGTCAGGGAAGCTCAAAATCTAATAGTACTTGTTTCCTAGCAGGGCGCCCAGTTTCACTACATACGATACCGTAGTGAAACCACATTGCATGCCGTTTTTGCATGCGATGCGATCGCATGTGATGCAATTTGCCTTTGAAATTTATTCACTGCTATTCCACCCCCACCCCCCCCCAAGTGCATCGCATGCGATTGCATAGGGTGCGATGCAATGTACTTTACTATATAGTTCTATGAGATGCAATGAGATTGAGGCAACCCCCCCCAGTATCCACGCCACCCCGAATCGTGGCGAGTGCAGCAAACCCGGCGAGGGGCGGCGGAATGCATCCTCCCGACCTTTTCATATCCCCACTATCCACGACGGCGTGGAGTTGACTTTATATAGCGGAAAGTAATGTAATCCGCGTGCCCTCGCCACGCTTCTGGCTCGCCAAACTATATAAATTCAACTCCACGCCAACGTGTATAGTAGGGATAGGAAATGGTTGGGAGTACATCACGCTTCTGGGTGGCGTGGATACTGGGGGAGTGCCTGAATCTCATTGCTGAATACATACAACTGTATTGTAACGTAAATGGCATCGCACCCCATGCAATCGCATTCGATTTTGCTGTGCAATGCAATTTTGCGGTGCATTGCGATGCGATCGCACCGCCCGGGGGGAAAAAAACAGTGAATGAATTACATAGGAAAATCACATCGCATGTGATCGCATTGCACGCAAAAAACGGCATGCAATGCAATTTTCTTAAGCAGGATCCCCAGCTAAGCAATTTGCTTAGCGGGCGCCCTGCTAGGAAACAAGCACCAATCTAATTTCTACCTGGGGCACATAAACATATGCTGCATTTTGTTCTGGTTATAAGGAACCTAAAGGTCCATTACATGCTAGAATATTATCTTTCCAATCTGGCTGGTTGGAATGAAAATCTGGAATTTTGGGGCGCAAATGACAATTGACCATTTTCTCCTAAACACGGGACACCAATTGTTCCTACAAACAAATTGGTCAAATTCAGGCCCATACACACTAGAAGATATGAACAATGAAAGATATTGGTGAAGCATTTCCCTTGAGCTGATCATGAAAGATATTGTGCATCCACACTGAACAATGGGTGCAAATGGCATGAGCAATATTGGCATGTCCGGAAGATGTCAATAGCGGTAACAATGAGCTGGTGGTGGTGGTGGTGGGGGGGGGGGTTACTTTGTTAAAGATATTATGCATTCACACTAGAAGATATTGCCATCAATATCATTTAGAAGCCCTTTTCTGAACGAGATTGGTGCCAATATCTTCTAGTGTGTACGGCCTTTATGCAGATGACTGCTTTTCAGGAAAAAAATAAATATAAATATATATATATATATACTGTATATATATATATATATATATATACATACATACATACATACACACACACACACACAGGTTGAGTATCCCGTATCCGAGTATCCGTTATCAGAATTATTCCGAAAACCATACATTCCAGAAAGTGAAATTTTTTTTTTTTTTTTTCCTAAAAACTCACTGGGGACATTTGTAACAGCACTACTGGTGACATGATATGTAACTGGCACTATATATGTGCAAGAAAATGATTGCTTGGCATTCAAATTCAATATCTGAGATAGTACACAAATTTTGTTTCATGTTTTGAAACCTTGTTTTTTGAACAAATAAAATATATTTGTGTGTATTTTATGTGGTAATAAAATATATTTGTGTGTATTTTATGTGTTTATACAGCATACATGCAAGATACTTCAAAATACATAATTGAAATATTAAAATATTCCGAAATACGGAATAATCCGCTATCCAAAATTCTCCTGGTCCCGAGCATTTTGGATACGGGATACTCAACCTGTATATATAATGTTATGCTATTAGGTGCTTATTAGAAGTAAAAAAGGATTTTTGGAATATACATTTTATTAATGAATCAGTTACATATTGATACAAATGATTAAGAAGCTGCAGGCTTCTAGCGTGTTAAGGTCTCCACACTCAGTATGTTTGACTTTGCTTGATGACTGCTTTGGTTCATTTTTCAGAGTTTGGGAGCAAATAGTCAATTGTAATTTTCAATTGATTTTCATTCCAACCAGCCAAATTGGAAAGATAATATTCTAGTGTGCATGGACCTTAACGCTATTCCTCTGAGAAACACAACAACAATGGACAAGGGGAGGGGGACACATCTACACTGTGATTACTGCACAGAATGATTCTGCAATGATCAGATGTCAGCCCAGCGACTCTGCTATAACAGGCGGTAACACTAATCACCACCCTACTAATTACTCTGCTATGTGTTATGGAGACTGCAAAACAAAGGAATATCAGATTACTGGGAACCAATTATTGTCAGCAGAGGATTTTACATTGTGATTACTAAACTACTTCATATTTACATTAAATATTGTACCACTAATGTCATCTTAGTAATACATTATTATTTTTTTTAAGAAAAGTACAGTAAGAAATGATACAACAACACAGAGGGCATTTAATAGCGGAGGTTTAGAAACACATTGGCCACAATAATATTATATTCGGACTAAATCTGCTTTGTTCTTACAATTCTAAGAAACACTGTAAATTAGTAATATATCTCTGTCTTCTGCTGTATAACATCCTGCAGATATTTAGGAATATAACAGATAAAGGGTCAGGTACAAATGGGAGACAGAGATATTCTATCTGATATAAGACACTGAGAGATGTGAGCAGGTACTGAGCAGTGCACAGAAGTTATTAGGGATTCCCTGTGTGACATGTCCCTGTAATACTGTTTGCAGCATCTATTGTACTTACATCATGCAGATGACACTGGAGAAAATATTCCATCCATTCCACTGAGATAATAACCTCGTACATCGGGTGACTATTCCTGCAATAATATTATCTTCTTCCTGAGAGTAATTACATGTAACTGTATAATCGCTCACTACCAGGTGACAGCCGGGTGTAGAGTTCTGTGTCTCAGACTTGCAGTGTGTCACATACAGGACCAGCAACAAAAACACAAGAAATAAAAGATTTAGCCCCATTGTTACAGATAATCAGGTGCATGTGAGATGGTTTCTCCTCTCCCCAATCCCAGCACTGACAGCTGCACAGGAGTAGTATGGAATATGCAGGGCACAGGGTAACAGGAGCTAGTGGGAGCCTTATATACATTGCAGGTTACTCTTCTGTCATGGACTAATAAAAATACATCAGTGTAAATAGAACAATGCTGCATTTAAAAAGAATACCAACATTTATTTTAAAAAAATAACCAGTTACAGCACCACTATACATAGAAGCTGCTTTATGGTTTTCTCAAAATAAAATATAAGCAGGTGTGCTCATAAGGGGGTTAAAGAGAAACTAAACTAAGTTAAAAAGAAATGATAAAATAAACTTTATGCTGCTTTATACAGTATAACTTGGTACCAATGGCTTTGGCCACTTACATATTGAAGACCTGGAAAATGTGCACTGTTAGGGGTCTTTGAGGTCCAAATTTGCGATACATTGATTTAGAAGAATTTATTTATTTTTGCACCTGCCACCAGAATGTGATTACTGTCTATCCGTCCGTCTGTGAGCATGGCCATGGATGGAACTAGCAGCTGTGCAGCCGTTGCATTGCTCTGGGACCTGCTGCTATGTTTCACCCAGAGGGAGAGGAGGTGCAGTAAGGATAGAGATGCCTCCCCTCAACTCGGCGACGGGGTGGGTGGGGGGGGCAGCAAGACATTATGGGACCATCAGGGAGAGAAGCCGTACTGGGATCAGGAATAATATGGGGGAAGGCGATGGAGGGGGCAGAGACACAGACAAAGTCCTGGGACATAACAAGGGTATAATTGGGGGTAACTCTCAGGGTGCATCAGGAATGTCATGAAATAAAATGTTATGTTGTAAAAGTCATGTTACCCCATTAGAGTTCTTAGATACAGATGATCTTAGTATACGTTAAGGAGGGAAGGACAGAGGAAGAATTCCCAGAACTATAAATAGGGCAGGCAGTGTGCATGGTGGGGAGGTCTGTAGAGAGTCTACTTATGGGGAGAGGGGAAAGAGGAAGCTAGTAAAGAATTCAAATGGGTCCTGGGGTGAAACTTATCACAATATTAGAGCCATATCTAAAAATAAACATAAATTAAAATGCTTACTGGCTAATGCAAGAAGCTTAGTGAGTAAAATCGGGGAGCTAGAAACGGTGATCAGTAGGGATGACTACAACATCATTGGTATTACAGAAACATGGTGTAATGAGTCGCATGACTGGGCATTAAACATGGAGGGATATACACTCTACAGGAAAGACAGGGGGAATAGAAGGGGCAGGGGTGTATGCCTATATGTAAATAATAACTTAACATCATGTGAGAAAAATATGAACACAGACCTAGAAGAAGACAACTCAGAGACAGTGTGGGCAGAGATAACTGACAATAATAAAAAAAACAAAAAACAAAATTATAATAGGGGTATGCTATAGACCACCAAATACAAATGAAAGGGAAGAGTCTCTTCTTTTAAACCAAATCAAACAATCATCAAATCAGGGTCAGGTATTAATTATGGGGGATTTTAATTTACCCGACATTGATTGGGAAAACGAAACAGGTAAATCAGCAAGAAGCAATGGGTTCTTAAGCTTACTGTCACACGCAGCCGCGGCGGAGTGCGGCGGGTACAGTACTCACCCATCCGTGCCCGCCGCCGGCTAGCATGTTGCGGACTCTGGCATCGGGGTAGCAGGCAGCGGCGGCCTAGGGTAGGGGCGGCAGCAGGGGAGCTCCGGCAATCTACGCTTCCGTCATTGGCGGTGCCGGGAGGCCGGCGTCGCCATCTTGCTTTAGGGCAGGGAGCTGATTGGCCCAGATCTGAGGTCTCCGCCTATTCTGCGCTGACAGCCAATGGCAGCCGCCCCCTTGAGATCTGCCTAGGCTGCTCAGCGTCAGTGCAATGAGTCTTCTGAGTCGTTCACAACTCCCAGCTGACTCCAGAACCCCGACTCTTCTCTCCTGATTCTGGTGCCTTGCTCTCTGCGCCCGGCTACTAGGGAAGTTACCCTCCTGACATCAATGCTGCAAGTCCTACCTAGCTCCAGTGCCTGCTCGTATCCCTGAGCTACCTGGCACAGCATTCCTCTGGTTCCCTTCATCCAGTGATTCACCTCTATCATCTTTCAGTCTTTCGGATCCATTTCTTCTGTCACCAATATCAGCCTCTTTCTGGATCATTATCTTCTTCTATGTACTCTGGCCATTCAAGTGTACATTCAAATAACTGCCTGCCCCTTTTCCAAGTACCGTGCTGGACTCTATTATGATTTACCCCTAACTGCCACTTAAAGAAGTATTTGAGTGAAGTTTATCATTTATGAAATCTGTTATTAAACCTGCACATTTCAACCCTTCTCCTTCTGGTCCGGCTCCGGCTCCTGTGCACCACACGACTTAATCCAGCCCATCAGCCGTGACAGTTTGCACTGACCCGATGGAATCGGGTGAAGCACAGGCTTCCATGACGGACGTTTTTCAAGGCATCATGGCTCGCTTGGAACAAGTAGAGGCTACCCAGCATCAAGTGGCTCAATTCCTCCAGACCTTGTCACCACCTCAGGCGGCTCCCTCAGTTTCGGCAGCTCCAACCTCCGGTGCTTCAGTTTCAGCTGCCCCACCAGGGCCAGTCGCTCCTCATCATCTACAGCTGTCAACCCCCAGTAAATATGACGGCTCACCGAAGGGATGTCGTGGGTTCCTGAATCAATGTGACGTTCACTTTACCCTCCAGCCTTCCAACTTCCCTTCTCCCAAGGCTCGGATGGCATATATTGTGTCTCTCCTGGCAGGCCCGGCCCTGGAGTGGGTATCGCCTCTTTGGGAGCGCGCAGATCCCATACTCAACAATTATGAAGAATTTGTTGCCTCCTTCAATCGCATCTTCGACGAGCCTGGCAGAGTTTCCTCCGCAGCCACGGAGATCTTAAGGATTCGCCAGGGTAGTCACCCAGTGGGACAATATGTCGTACAGTTCCAAACCCTGGCTTCAGAAATAAGATGGAACGAAGAGGCTCTCGTCTCCGCCTTCTGGAATGGCCTTGCTGGTCGCATCAAGGATGAATTAGCTACTCGTGACTCCCCTTCCACTCTGGCTGAACTTATTTCATTGTGTAGCAAAGTCGATCTGCGGCTCCAAGAACGCCAACTTGAGAGGAACCACTCTGATCGCCTTCGCCCTCGATTTGCATCCAATGTCGCACCGGTCCCCAAGCCAAATCCACCTTCTGCTGTGCCACTAGATGAACCCATGCAGATCAACCGCTCCCGGCTCTCCTTTGAAGAGAAGTCCCGAAGACGACGAGAGAATTTATACATGTACTGTGGCTCCTCAGCCCACTTACTATCTTCCTGCCCGCTGCGTCCGGGAAACGACCGCTCCTAATCTCCCCGAAGGAGGTCCGATTAGGAGTCTTGCTTCCATCTCCCTCCTCAACTGTTCCCACCATTCTGATTACCCTTGTGTGTCCCCAAGGGAGAAGTAAAGTTCAGGCCCTATTGGACTCCGGAGCGGCGGGGAACTTCCTTTCTTCTTCTTTTGTCACCCAACATGCCCTGCCTGTGCAATCCTTGGATCATCCGCTGGTTCTCACCGCAGGGGATGGGAGTTGAATCTGTAGTGGGCAAATCACCCATCAAACCACCCCAGTGACCTTGCTCACAGGAGCTCTACATCAAGAGTCCATGGAATTCTTCGTTCTCCCGCACTCTTCACACCAGATGGTTCTGGGTCTTCCTTGGCTCTCCAAACATAATCCTCACATCGATTGGACCAACATGGAGGTCAAGGCCTGGGGGGCGAATTGCCTATCTACTTGCATTCCCCAAATCCTACCGGTCTACCAGACCAATCCACAAAGAGGAGGTACCAGTCCTCCGTACTTTTTAGCTCCACCCTTGTCCATACCCGCACCATATCGTTCATTCTCAGACATCTTCAGCAAGGGAGGTGCTGACACCCTGCCTCCTATCCGTCCTTGGGACTGTCCGATAGAACTGGTGGCCAGGAAGTTTCCTCCTCGTGGCCGCATCTATCCTTTATCCCTACCCGAGACCGGAGCCATGTCCACGTACATATAAGAAAACCTAAGCAAAGGCTTCATTCGACCATCTACTTCTCCGGCTGGGGCTGGGTTTTTCTTCGTAAAAAAAAAAAGGATGGAACTCTCCGGCCATGTATCGATTATAGGGGTCTGAACGACATTACTATTAAAAACCGCTACCCATTACCCCTTATCACTGAACTATTCGACAAGATCAGAGGGGCGTCAATCTTTACAAAATTGGACCTGCGGGGGGCTTACAATTTGATCCGGATCCGTCCCGGTGACAAGTGGAAGACGGCTTTTAACACGCGTGACGGTCACTATGAATGGTACTTGTTTCCTAGCACGGCCACAACGATCATGATCGTGGGCATCGGGGGTAAAATCGCGGGCATCGCATGCACTAAAAAATCGGGTGCGATGGGCCAGACGCGATGCCCGCGATTTCCTCATAGAGAACAATGTTAAATGCCTCAATTTACCCACGATGACCCCGATTTCCCATAGGAAACAATGTGAAATGGATCAATTTACCCAAATTATCATAGGGAACAATGCTAAATGGCCCAAAAACACCCCATAACATTAAAATGTCCTCCCAAAAGTACTATACGCCACCCCGCGATCAAAGTGAACCCTAAGCGTGGCGAGCGGCGGCGGTACGCATCCTCTGACCTTTTCATACCCCCACTATCCACGTCGGCGTGGAGTTGAGAATAGAATAGTGTGGCGAGCGCAGCAAGCCACTGAGCCCGAAGCGTGGCGAGCGCAGCGAGCTTCCCAGGTGTCCATGGCGACACGGACACCTGTAAAGCCCGCGAAGGGACGCGTTTACCTGTGAAGGTTTCCGTGTCCCCTCGCGGGGCTCGCTGTGCTCGCCACACTATTCTATTCTCAACTCCACGCCGACGTGGATAGTGGGGGTATGAAAAGGTCGGAGGATGCGTACCGCCGCCCCTCGCGGGCTCGCTGCGCTCACCACGCTTCGGGTTCACGTTGATCGCGGGGTGGCGTGAACTACTTTTGGGGGGACATGTCAATGTTTAGGGGGGTTTTGGGGGTTTCTGGCCCATTTACCATTCTTCCCTATGATGATTTCTGTAAATTGACCCATTTAACATTGTTGCCTATGGGAAATCGCGGTCATCGCGGGTACATTGAGGCATTTAACATTGGTCCCTATGGGGAAATCGCGGCCATCGCGGGTGGACCATTTAAGCATTTTTGGCCGCATACGACCCGACCGACGCGATTTTTACTGGTTTTCAATGCATTTCAATGGAAAAATTGGAGGCATCGCGTCGGTCGCATCGCAGGCCACTAAAAATTACCCCCGATGGCCGCGATTGTGGCCGTGCTAGGAAACAAGTACCCTATGAATACCTGGTGATGCCCTTCAGCCTTTGTAACGACTCCGCCATCTTTAGACGATATCCTCATCTTCTCCCCAGACCTTCGGCTTCACAGACAGACAGTGTCCGAAGTCCTACGACGTCTTCACCAAAATCAGTTATTCTGCAAGTTAGAGAAGTGCGTCTTCGAGGTCACCTCTAACCCGTTCCTGGGTCACATCCTTTCCGCAACTGGGATAGAGATGGACCCAGAGAAGGTGAGAGCCATCCAAGACTGGTCAGCACCTACCACGCTCAAGGGAATTCAAAGATTTCTAGGCTTCTCAAACTATTACCGTCGATTTATCCGGAATTTCTCTACCATCGCTGCTCTTCTCACTGCTCTCACTCGCAAGGGGGCAGATCCAAGCCTATGGTCGCCAGAAGCGTCCTCTGCCTTCCAGCAACTGAAAGATGCTTTAGTTACTGCACCAATCCTCCTCCAACCGGATCTTGACAGACCCTTCATTCTCGAGGTGGACGCATCCTCAGAGGGGATCGGTGCCATCTTGTCCCAAAGAGGTGAGGATCATGAATTACACCCTTGTGCCTTCCTCTCCAAGAAGTTTCTTCCAGCAGAAAAGAATTACCCCATAGGGGAGCAGGAGTTGCTAGCGGTCAAAACTGTGTTGGAGGAGTGGCGATACCTGCTGGAGGGGGCAAGACATAAGATCACCGTGTACTCAGACAATAAAATCTGTCATTTCTCAAACATGTTCAGTGCCTCACTGCCCGCCAAGCCCGCTGGGCCATGTTTTTCGAACGTTTTAACTTTCAATCAAATACCGACCTGGAACCCTGAATGCTAAGGCGGACGCCTTGTCCTGTTCCTTTGAAACTTCTTCAGATCTAGAGACACCTTCTCGTCCAATCCTCGACCCAGTGGTCTTTGCCCAGGTAACCTTACAGCCTTCTCCCCCTCCAGGCAAGACTTTCGTTCCTCTCAAACTCCACAAGAAGGTATTGTCCTGGGCACACTCTTCCCGCTTCGCAGGGCACGCTGGAGCACAAAAGACCTTAATGTTCCTATTACGTTCCTACTGGTGGCCAACCATTCCACAAGATGTAACCAGCTTCGTCGCCTCTTGTGTGAGGTGTGCTCAACATAAGACACCCAGAACATCTCCCGATGGCCCTCTCCGTCCTCTAGCCATACCCACTGAACCATGGACCCATGTGTCAATGGACTTTATTTCCCAACTTCCTCCTTCAAAAGGCCATACAGTAATCTGGGTAGTGATTGACCGGTTCTCTAAGATGGTTCATTTCTACCTGAAAAGTCTTCCATCTGCTCCAGTACTGGCTCAACTATTCATCTCAAATATCTTTAAACTTCAAGGGCTGCCCAAAGAGATTGTATCCGACCGCAGAGTACAGTTCATTGCGAAGTTCTGGAGAGCTCTCTGTGCCGCCGTGCAAGTCAAACTCAAGTTTTCTACCGCTTTTCACCCCCAGACCAACGGCCAGACAGAACAGGTCAACCAGGACTTGGAGGCCTTCATCCGACTGTTTGTCTCCTCTTCCCAAGATGACTGGGTGGATCTTCTGCCTTGGGCAGAATATGCTCATAACAATTCCTATCACTCCTCCTCCGGCACCACTCCTTTCTTTACTGTATTCGGCAAACATCCATCTCCAGATTTCTCAGACTTATCCTCTCCCGAAGTCCCTGCAGCAGCCTCTTCATTACAATGCTTTGCTAAAATCTGGTCGGATGTCCACACCGCTCTCCTTAAATCTTCCGCCCGATACAAAAGGATGGTGGACAGAAAAAGAAGGGCAGCTCCCAGTTTGAAAGTTGGAGACCGGGTATGGCTGTCCACTCGCCACATACGCCTTCATTTGCCATCTATGAACCTGGCTCCCCGGTTCATTGGGCCATTCCCGATCACCCAAGTCATTAATCCGGTCGCTTATAGACTCCAACTCCCTTCTTCCCTAAGGATTTCAAACTCTTTCCATGTTTCTCTTCTCAAGCCTCTAAGATTGAACTCATATCAAAAGAAGATACCCAAACCGCCCAAGATTAACTCCGAAAGAGAGACTGAATTTGAGGTGAAACACATCATAGACTCTCATTGCCGCAATTCTCGTACCCAGTATCTGGTGGAGTGGGTTGGATTTGGACCCGAAGAGAATTCCTGGGTAGATTCTATAGATCTGCACGCTCCAAGTCTGGTAAAGCAATTTCTCCAAAGAAATCCACACAAGGTGCGTAGGTGCCCTGGGGTCACCCTGAAAAGGGGAGGTACTGTCACACGCAGCCGCAGCGTAGCGCGGCGGAGCGTGGCAGGTACAGTACTCACCCGTCCACGCCCGCCGCCGGCTAGCGTGTTGCGGGCTCTGGCATCGGGGTAGCGGGCAGCGGCGGCCTAGGGTAGGGACGGCAGCAGGGGAGCTCCGGCAATCAACGCTTTTGTCATTGGCAGCGCTGGGAGGCCAGCGTCGCCATCTTGCTTTAGGGCAGGGAGCTGATTGGCCCAGATCCGAGGTCTCCGCCTATTCTGCGCTGACAGCCAATGGCAGCCGCCCCCTTGGGATATAGGGGATCTGCCTAGGCTGCTCAGCGTCAGTGCAATGAGTCTTCTGAGACGTTAACAACTCCCAGCTGACTCCCGAATCCTGACTATTCTCTCCTGATTCTGGTGCCTTGCTCTCTGCGCCCGGCTACTAGGGAAGTTACCCTCCTGACACCAATGCTGCAAGTCCTACCTAGCTCCAGTACCTGCTCGTATCCCTGAGCTACCTGGCACAGCATTCCTCTGGTTCCCTTCATCCAGTGATTCAACTCCATCATCTTTCAGTCTTCCGGATCCATTTCTTCTGTCACCAATATCAGCCTCTTTCCGGATCATTATCTTCTTCTATGTACTCTGGCCATTCAAGTGTATGTTCACAGAACTGCCTGCCCCTTTTCCAAGTACCGTGCTGGACTCTATTATGATTTACCCCTAACTTCCACTTAAAGAAGTATTTGAGTGAAGTTTATCATTTATGAAATCTGTTATTAAACCTGCACATTTCAACCCTTCTCCTTCTGGTCCGCCTCAGGCTCCTGTGCACCACACGACTTCATCCAGCCCATCAGCCATGACACTTACTTAAAGACCAGTTTATTACACAAACGGTAGAAACTCCAACTCGTGATGGGACACTCTTGGACTTAGTATTAACAAATAACACAGACTTAGTTTCAAACACAAAAGTAATTGAACAATTAGGGAACAGTGATCACAATATGGTTTCACTGGAAATCAACTTCAGTAAATTACATCAAAAAGGATCTGCAAAAATACTAAACTTCAGAAAAGCAAACTCGGAATTATTCAGGGAAGCCCTAACAGGAATTGGGTGGGAAACGGTTATGGATGGAAAAATGCAGAGGAAATGTGGGATACTCTAAAAAAAAGGTGCTTGATTCACTAACTATTGAATACATTCCTAAAGTAAATAAAGGTAAATTTTATAAAAAAAAACACCATGGTTGGACTAAAAAGTAAGGTCAGCTATCAACAATAAAACAAGAGCATTTAAATTCTATAAAAATAACTTGAAATAGGAGGCTTTCGCAAAATACAAAGAATCAAACAAAACTTGTAAAGGGGTAATCAAAGCAGCTAAAAGATTATATGAAGAGCGCATAGCCACTGAAAGCAAAACCAACCCAAACAAGTTTTTTAAATACATAAATAGTAAACGTTTAATTAAGGAAAAAATAGGCCCACTAACTGATACTAGTGGAAAAAGTGTTACTGAGGATAAGGGAAAAGCAAAACTGTTAAATGAGTTCTTCTCATCAGTATTTACTAAGGGAGAGCAGACTGTGGAACGAACATTTACCACAAACAAGACAAATAAGCCATATCTCATTGTGGATTTCACGCCAAAGAAAATAGTACTAAGGCTAAGCAAACTCAAAACAAATAAATCACCAGGGCCAGATGGGATTCATCCAAGGGTATTAATGGAATTAAGGGATGAACTAGCTACTCCACTACATTATTTCTTTAGCAAGTCACTATCGTCAGGTATAGTACCAAAAGATTGGAGAATAGCAGAGGTAGTGCCAATATTCAAAAAAGGAAAAAAGGAAGATCCCGCTACTTACAGACCCGTTAGTTTAACATCAATTGTGGGTAAATTATTTGAAGGATTTTTAAGGGATGGTATCCAGGAATATTTAGACCATCATCGTCTACTCAGTACTAACCAACATGGGTTCGTGAAAAATCGTTCAGCCAAACTAATCTACTATGGTTCTATGAAGAGGTTAGCAAAAACTTCGATGGAGAACCTAGGATTGGGTGAAAATATCTGCAGATGGGTAGGGAATTGGCTATGTAATAGAGAACAAAGAGTGGTTGTGAATGGTGTCGTATCAGATACGATACCGGTACTAAGTGGAGTGCCCCAGGGTTTGGTTTTGGGGCCCATTCTGTTTAAAAATTTTACTAACGATATTGGCATAGGGTTACTCAGCAATGTATCCATCTTTGCGGACAATACAAAACTTAGCAAAGTCATCAAATCATCAGAAGATGTCACCTTCAAAATGATCTTGCAATTCTAGGTGAGTGGGCAAAAAAATGGAAGATGAGGTTCAATGTAGATAAATGTAAGGTTATGCATCTTGGGAGACACAACCAGTGTGCAATTTACAACCTTAGTGGAGAGGAACTGGGTAATTCCATACTTGAAAAGGATCTAGGAGTCCAAATAGACAGTAAACTGGGATGTAGTGCCCATTGTAATGTAGCTACAAAAAAGGCCAACAAAATTTTGGCATGTATTAAGAGGGAAATGGAAACTAGGGACTCAAGGGTAATTATGCTACTGTATAAAGCATTGGTGAGACCTCACCTTGAGTACGGAGTGCAGTTCTGGGCCCAACACTATAAAAAGGACATCATAGAATTAGAAAAAATCCAAAGGCGAGCAACAAAGCTTATTAGGGGAATGGAGAATTTAAGCGACGGGGAGAGATTAAGCAATTTGGGACTATTTACATTGGAAAAAGAGACGTTTAAGGGGGGACATGCTCAACATGTACAAGTATATCAAGGGCCAATATAAGGAACTGTCACACACCCTCTTTTCTACTAGAAAGGAATCTAGGACATGAGGGCATGAGTATAGATTAGAAGAAAAAAGATTTCATTCAGCTAGTAGAAAGAATTTCTTTACGGTCAGAACAGTCAAACTCTGGTACTCTCTTCCTAGAGAGGTGGTATTGGCTGGCTCATTAAATGCATTCAAGGCAAAGTTGGATAAACATTTACTGGATAAAAACATCCATGGGTACTAATAAGAAATATAATTTGTCTGTAAAATATCAGAACCTACCAAATCAGCAATGGATATCTATACCAGTTTGAACTAGATGGACACAAGTCTTTTTTCAGCCTTACCTACTATGTAACTATGTAACTCTATCTTGCCCCTGTGTGGCTGGGAATGACTGGGTGATGAGGGGGAGCTGCTGGTGTCTGAATCAACAGTGAACCTTTCAAGTGGGATTTGAGCTTTGCTGCAACTGACACTCCGGTCACAGTCTTCAGTTCAGGTTCCCCTCTTGGATCCAGTATACCCTGATAGGGTAACAAGGTAAGGCACTGGAATTTTTGTAATTGTCTAGCCAGGTCGGGATACGGTCACTAGGCCACCAAGCATCAGGTCGAAAAGAATTAGGTCGACCACTGAAGGTTGACATTCATGAAAGTCGACGTGGCTATTTGTCGACACGGTTAGGGTGACTGGTAATTTTGTCTACATTTTTGTCTCAAAAAAGGCAATGTGACATATAGTTTAGAAATTACAAAATCTTTTTGTGGACACTAAATAGCAGGGATGGTGTCACACGCAGCCGCGGTGGTGCGCGGCGGGCATACTACTCACCCGTCCGTGCCCGCCGTCGGCTAGCGTGTAGTGGTCTCCAGGTCAGCGGCAGCAGGCAGCGGCAGTCTGGTGGGCAGCAGGCAGCGTGGGACGCCGGCAAGTGTAGCGGTGTGTGCTGTAGGGGTGCCGGGAGGCCGGCGCCGCCATCTTGGTTAAGGGCAAATAGCAGATTGGCTCATGTCTGAGGTTTCCACCCATACTGACCTGACAGCCAATGGCAGCCGCCCTCTAGGGATATAGGGGATCTGCCTAGGCCTGTTCAGTGTCAGTACAAAGAGTCTCCAGAGGCGTTCACAGCTCCCAGCTGACTCCGGCTCTCTGACTCACCTCTCCTGACTTGGTGCCTTGCTTCCAGTGCTCTGTGGTTGATCCAGGTCCTGCTTAACCCCATCGCTGCCAGTTCTCTCCACAGTCTGGTTCCTGCCTGCATCCCTGAGCTCCCTGGCCTCGCTCTTCAAGTCTTCTGCTTCCAAGCAAATTCTTCATTCTTCAGTCATCATCCATCTTCTTTCAGTCTTCAAGGATCCTTCATACCATCAAGTACATTCTCTTTCCGGATCCTCTCATTCTTCAAGACCCTAGCCTGCCGTCCTCAGTGCCTTGAACTGTCATTATTTAAATGAACTTTTCTTCTTTCAAAGTGCCGTGCTGGCTCAATTATTATTTACCATTAACTGCCACTTAAAGAAAGTATTCAAGTGTGTATTGTTCCATTTATGAATTCTATTATTAAACCTGCACGATTTAATCCTTCCTCCTCTGGTCCGTCTCCGGTTGCTACACACCACACGACTTCATCCAGCCCTTCAGTCGTGACAGTTTGTACTGACCCGATGGAGTCGGGTGAAGAACAGGCTTCCATGGCGGACGCATTTCACAGCATCGTGGCTCGTCTGGAGCAAGTAGAGGCTACCCAACGCCAAGTGGCTCAATTTCTTCAGGCCTTGTCTCCGTCCCAGGCGGCTCCCTCAGTTTCTGTGACTGCAGCACCAGAGGTTCCAGTTCCTGTTCCTATACCTGGACCCGTAGTTCCTCATCATATGCAATTACCAACCCCCAGCAAATATGATGGTTCACCGAAGGGATGCCGTGGGTTTCTGAACCAATGCGATGTTCATTTCACCTTACAGTCATCTCACTTCCCTACCTCCAAGGCAAAAGTGGCATATATTGTGTCTCTCCTGGCAGGGTCAGCTCTGGACTGGGTGTCTCCTCTCTGGGAACGCGCTGATCCCCTGCTCAATGACTATGAAGCTTTCATTACCTCTTTCCGTCGCATCTTCGACGAACCTGGCAGAGTTTCTTCTGCCGCTACTGAGATCCTGAGGATTCGCCAGGGTAGTCGATCAGTGGGACAATATGTTGTGCAGTTCCAGACTCTGGCTTCGGAATTAAAATGGAACGAAGAGGCTCTCGTCTCCGCCTTCTGGAATGGGCTGGCAGGTCGTATCAAGGACGAATTAACTACCCGTGACTCTCCTGCTACTTTGGTTGAACTCATCTCCTTGTGCAACAAAGTAGATCTACGGATGCAGGAGCGTCAACTAGAGAGAAATCGCTCCGATCGTCTCCGCTCTCGTTTCACCACCAACGCCGTTCCTGTTCCTAGACCAGGTTCCTCCACAACTACACCCCCAGATGAACCCATGCAGATCAACCGCTCCCGGCTCTCCTTAGAAGAAAAATCCCGTAGACGTCGAGAGAATCTTTGCATGTACTGCGGTTCTTCCGCTCATCTGCTGTCTTCCTGTCCACTGCGTCCGGGAAACGACCGCTCCTAACCTCCCCGAGGGAGGTCAGGTTAGGAGTCCTGCTTTCATCTCCCTCCTCAACTGTTTCCACCATTCCGGTTACCCTTGTGTGCCCTCAGGGGAAAATCAAGATTCAGGCCTTACTAGATTCCGGAGCGGCTGGAAACTTCCTTTCTTCTTCTTTCGTCCTTCAACATTCCTTGGCGGTGCAACCTTTGGCCCATCCCTTGGTCCTCACTGCAGTAGATGGGAGTCGCATCAGCAGTGGGCAAATCACTCTTCAAACCAATCCTGTGACGGTTCTCGTGGGTGCTTTACATCAAGAGACTCTAGAGTTTTTGGTCCTTCCTCAGTCGTCACACCAGGTAGTCCTGGGCCTACCATGGCTTGCTAAACACAATCCTCATATTGATTGGTCCAGTATGGAGATCAAAGCCTGGGGTACGAACTGCCTAACTACTTGCATGCCTCGTGTCATTCCACTCCATCAAACTAATCCTCAAGAAGAGGGAGGCCCCAGTCTTTCGTCTTCACCAGCTTCACCCTTGTCGATACCCACACCATATTCTTCTTTTTCTGACGTCTTCAGCAAAGGAGGTGCCGATACCCTGCCGCCTCATCGTCCCTGGGACTGTCCGATTGAGTTGATGCCTGGGAAGTTTCCACCTCGGGGCCGCATCTACCCCTTGTCTCTACCTGAGACCAAGGTTATGTCTGACTACATTCGTGAGAACTTGAATAAAGGGTTCATTCGCCCATCTACTTCGCCAGCCGGAGCGGGGTTTTTCTTCGTAAAGAAAAAAGATGGAACTCTCCGGCCGTGTATCGACTACAGGGGTCTGAACGATATCACGATCAAGAACCGCTATCCTTTACCCCTTATCACCGAACTTTTTGACAAGATCCGAGGGGCTTCTATTTTTACTAAACTGGATCTAAGAGGGGCGTACAACTTGATCCGGATCCGTTCTGGAGATGAGTGGAAGACGGCTTTCAACACCCGAGACGGCCACTACGAATACCTGGTGATGCCATTTGGTCTTTGCAATGCTCCAGCCGTCTTCCAACAATTTGTAAACGACATATTTCGAGATTTGCTGTATCATTCCATTGTGGTGTATCTCGATGACATCCTCATCTTCTCGTCTAACCTCCATCTCCATCGTCAAACAGTATCTGAAGTCCTGCGGCGTCTTCGCCAAAATAAACTATACTGCAAGCTAGACAAGTGCGTCTTTGAGGTCACCTCCATTCCATTCCTCGGCCACATCCTCTCCAGCACTGGGATAGAGATGGATCCAGAAAAAGTAAAAGCCATCTTAGACTGGACAGCCCCCACCACGCTCAAAGGCATCCAGAGGTTCCTGGGCTTTTCAAATTATTATCGTCGCTTCATCCGGAACTTCTCCACCCTTGCTGCACCTCTTACTGCTCTAACCCGTAAGGGGTCAGATCCAAGTCAGTGGTCACCTGAGGCCTCTCAAGCCTTCCAGCAACTAAAGAATGCTTTTATCTCCGCCCCAATCCTTCTCCAGCCAAACCTAGACAAACCCTTCATTCTCGAGGTGGACGCATCCTCAGAAGGGGTAGGGGCAATCTTGTCGCAGAGAGGGGAGGACCAGGAACTTCACCCATGTGCCTTCTTCTCCAAGAAGTTTCTTCCAGCGGAGAAGAATTACCCCATTGGGGAGCAGGAGTTACTGGCAGTCAAATCAGCATTGGAGGAGTGGCGGTACCTCCTGGAGGGGGCACGACATAAAATCACTGTATATTCAGACCATAAGAATCTCTCATTCCTCAAGCACGCCCAATGTCTTACAGCTCGTCAAGCCCGCTGGGCCATGTTCTTCGAACGTTTCAATTTTCAAATCAGATTCAGACCCGGGACGATGAATGCCAAGGCCGATGCTCTTTCACGCTCTTTCAAAACCCCAGCAGACCTTGAGACTCCGCCTCGACCAATCCTTGATCCGCTGGTCTTTGCTCAAGTAACAGTCCAGCCTTCACCCCCACCAGGCAAGACCTTCGTTCCTCTCAATCTCCGCAAGAGAGTGCTGTCCTGGGCACACGCTTCCCGTTTTGCAGGGCATACGGGGGCACAGAAGACTTTAATGTTCCTGTTGCGTTCATACTGGTGGCCTACCATTCGTCGCGATGTAACCAGCTTTGTTGCCTCCTGTGTAAAATGCGCTCAGCATAAGTCCTCCAGAACGTCCCCTGCCGGTCCTCTTCTACCTCTAGCCATACCAACAGAACCATGGTCCCACCTGTCTATGGACTTTATCTGCGAACTTCCTCCCTCCAAAGGGCATACGGTAATCTGGGTGGTAGTTGACCGGTTTTCTAAAATGGTGCACTTCTTCCCATTGAAAGGCCTTCCATCCGCTCCAGTTTTGGCTCAGCTCTTCATTTCCACCATCTTCAAACTCCATGGGTTGCCCAAAGAGATTATATCCGACCGTGGAGTACAGTTCGTCGCAAAGTTTTGGAGGGCCCTCTGTTCCGCTGTACAAGTCAAGCTCAAGTTCTCCACTGCTTTCCACCCACAAACCAACGGACAGACAGAACGTGTCAACCAGGACTTGGAAGCCTTCATTCGTTTGTTTGTCTCTTCCTCTCAAGACGACTGGGTAGACCTTCTGCCTTGGGCGGAATTTGCGCACAACAATTCCTATCATTCATCCTCCGGCACCACTCCCTTTTTTACTGTCTTTGGCAAACATCCTCGATCTCCAGAGTTCTCAGATTTATCGTTTTCCGATGTCCCTGCAGCTGCTTCTTCTCTACAATGGTTTGCAAAAATCTGGTCAGACGTTCATACCGCTCTCCTCAAAGCATCCGCTCGATATAAAAGGATGGCGGACAGAAAAAGAAGAGCGGCTCCTAGATTGAAGGTTGGAGATCGAGTATGGCTGTCTACCCGCCATATACGCCTTCGGTTACCCTCCATGAAGCTGGCTCCCCGGTTCATCGGGCCATACCCAATCACTCAAGTGATTAATCCGGTGGCCTACAGACTACAGCTCCCTTCTTCCTTGAAGATATCGAATTCTTTCCATGTGTCTCTTCTGAAGCCTTTGAGATTGAACTTATATCAGAAGAAGGTGCCTAAGCCGCCCAAGATTGGCTCAGAGAGAGAGACAGAGTTCGAGGTGAGGCGCATTATCGACTCACGTTGTCGCAATACCCATCTTCAGTATCTGGTAGAGTGGCTTGGATTCGGTCCTGAAGAGAATTCCTGGGTTGATGCTGCAGACCTCCATGCTCCCCGTCTGGTGAGACAATTCTTTCAAAGGAATCCACACAAGGTGCGTAGGTGCCCTGGGGTCACCCAGAAAGGGGGGGGTACTGTCACACGCAGCCGCGGTGGTGCGCGGCGGGCATACTACTCACCCGTCCGTGCCCGCCGTCGGCTAGCGTGTAGTGGTCTCCAGGTCAGCGGCAGCAGGCAGCGGCAGTCTGGTGGGCAGCAGGCAGCGTGGGACGCCGGCAAGTGTAGCGGTGTGTGCTGTAGGGGTGCCGGGAGGCCGGCGCCGCCATCTTGGTTAAGGGCAAATAGCAGATTGGCTCATGTCTGAGGTTTCCACCCATACTGACCTGACAGCCAATGGCAGCCGCCCTCTAGGGATATAGGGGATCTGCCTAGGCCTGTTCAGTGTCAGTACAAAGAGTCTCCAGAGGCGTTCACAGCTCCCAGCTGACTCCGGCTCTCTGACTCACCTCTCCTGACTTGGTGCCTTGCTTCCAGTGCTCTGTGGTTGATCCAGGTCCTGCTTAACCCCATCGCTGCCAGTTCTCTCCACAGTCTGGTTCCTGCCTGCATCCCTGAGCTCCCTGGCCTCGCTCTTCAAGTCTTCTGCTTCCAAGCAAATTCTTCATTCTTCAGTCATCATCCATCTTCTTTCAGTCTTCAAGGATCCTTCATACCATCAAGTACATTCTCTTTCCGGATCCTCTCATTCTTCAAGACCCTAGCCTGCCGTCCTCAGTGCCTTGAACTGTCATTATTTAAATGAACTTTTCTTCTTTCAAAGTGCCGTGCTGGCTCAATTATTATTTACCATTAACTGCCACTTAAAGAAAGTATTCAAGTGTGTATTGTTCCATTTATGAATTCTATTATTAAACCTGCACGATTTAATCCTTCCTCCTCTGGTCCGTCTCCGGTTGCTACACACCACACGACTTCATCCAGCCCTTCAGTCGTGACAGATGGCGTACCAAACTCACACAAAAAGTAGGGAAGAAATGCCTATCTTGTTTCTTTATCTTAAAGTGATAGTAGTGCATGTTGAAGACGTACCAAACATGCAGTTTAAAAGAGTCAAGTTAAGTGCATAGTGGCTTCTTGTATGAAATCTTATTTATTCAACCACAGTCTTCAACAGAATGATACCATACTCAAATATAATGTGAAAAAAAATATATATATCTCCAGGAGGTGTTGCACTCAGTTTTCAGAATAAACAAGCTGTACATGCAATTCTTTTATCAACGTTTCAATCTTATTAGGATTTTCGTCAGGATACAAACAACATACTGAAAAATGAGCTTACCTTATGCCCCCAACACACCCACGTGCAATATTCAATCAGTGCCATTCGTCTTCCGACTTGGAAGCTGAATTGTGATGTCACCGTGTAGCCACACGGCGCACGTCAATCATGTGATATAAAACCATAGTAACAACACAACAATCTGAATGTGAAGTGTACGTATACACAAATGGTGTGATCCCTCCACCGGCGCAAAGTGCAGCGAGATGAAACAATACGCCCCTACTTGGGGGATAGCGTATCCTCTTCTCCGCCTCTGAGGTGGGGATATAGCATTCAGGATTTCCCCCGTTACTTATATCAGGATCCTCCTCTCCACCTGCAGTGGGCTTGCTCACCAGGTATATTAACCGTGGGTTGCAACAGGGGACTAAGCACAGATGGATCCAAATATAGTGTAGTATTTATTGTCATACAAAAATATATAAAGTATTCACATGAAAAATATAAACAATCATATAAAAATAGCCAGGTTGCATAGAGGGCGTGAATGGACAATTACCCTTAAAGGTGGAGAACTGTGGTTTAGGCAGCTCTCTAAGATCGCATAAGGGCCAGATGTAATGATTGGGCCCAGGCACAACATTCTCCCTATTTTTGACCACCCCCTATCTCTTTCTTAGTGGCTCTCTCATTGGCCCCCCCTGCTAATTTTTCACCCTGCAAGGCCCCGATGGTAACAGGGAGGATTTTTCTGCTGCGGGACCAACAGCAGAAGCACGCTTGAGCTCATTTCTCCACAGCAGGGCTCTCTCATTATAAACTATACAACCATACCTCACTGAATCGACTGGTACCATCCGAACCCAGAAGCTAAGCAGTGATGGGCCGGCCAAGTACCTGTCTGGGGAACTAACATGGAATAGTCGGTGCCGTAACCTTTCATAACAGCAGAGGCCAATTAGCTGTGAGAGTGACGCTTTATCTATACCCATACCTTTGCCTCTCACCCTGTTTTCCTCTTGTTATGCTGTGACTCCATCTTTTCTTTCTTTTGACACCTCATAAAATTTTATTCCATTCGACTACTGAGGGGTGGTGTGTCCTGTGCCATCAGAACTGCTATTTCATACTTTGATGACAATCGGATGTCACAATCATTTTCTGTTATAGTTTTCATGCCAGGAAATAGCTATATGAGTGACTAATTTTCGCTAAGTTTACCTGCAATTAAGTATCTGACAGAGTCAGTATAACTTTGATTTATTGTTTGGAGGAGGAGGAACTAATTAAACAATTCTGAAGTTCCTCAGCAAATGTATACCCCCTATTATGCGATATTTGTATTTTAAGTGTTTAAAAGTTAAAAGTTACGTTTTAATTAATAGACACCATATCAAACGCATATTATTATTTACAAGTGTGCCCCAAAAAACCTTGTCGGGTTCCCTTTAAGTCTTCTTCAGACTTTCCTTTTCCAGATGAAATGATCTTGGCAGGCACTGGTAAACCTTCCTCGATTTCCTAGTCCTTCACTGGTCCACCACGTGTCCTGTGTGCTCCCCACTTCCCTCCAACATGTTTCAACCTCCACTGAGGTCTTTTTCAAGGAGAACATTTTCATGCTCAGACCTTCAGTTGCATAGACTGCATGTGTGTATTCCAATGAGCACACAAATCTGTGAATTAGCAGCTCCACCATTGTGTGAGTGACATCAATCTCACTCTGTGAGAGTGCTGAATCAGCACTTACCCACAGGATGTGATGGCGTACCATATCTGTATTGCGCAAGGAACAAGTCCATTAAGGCGCCAACGTTATTAATCGGAATTTCATTGCTTTTTGGAGTTTGAGTGAAAGAGTTACAACAGGTTTCTAAAATGCCAGATCATGTGTAAGAAGCCTTAATGGGACATGTGAAACGGTAAGGTTTTTTGTCTATGGAATTGCATTGCTGTTTTCAATTTATTTTTTGAACAGACACACTGCATGCCAGTAAGAGGGTATTGGTGGACTTCTCTCTGCAAACTACCAGTTTGTGGGTGCCTAACTGCAACTTGGTATCTGTTCACTGTGAATGCCCTTCATATGTTGGTCTCTGAGTTCTCCTATAATTTCCATTCCTTTCTATAGCTATAGTGTGTAGGTATTCCTGATACTCTAATTAACCCATGAAGTCTGGTGTGCACTCCAGGGAGTAGTACCTTATATAATGAATAGGTGAGGTGTGCTAGATACCTCTATCTCACCTTTACCGTCTATCTAAGGTGGGAAACTAATCTACTACTCGGAAGATGCCTGAATCTCTTCTCCTTCTACTCAAAGCTATTAATGCATCCACACAGAGAATCCTTGATGCATTTGAAAAAGCTTACACCGTTTCTTCAAAACCTATGAAGTATGTAATTCCTATGCTGGCTACATCACTGAATTATGAGGATCCACCATGCCATGTAGTTGCTACTACTTATACCTCTGATACTGCTCCAGATCCTGCTTCTGAGGGTCTGGTCTGTCGCTAGGGTATTGCTACAGAAATCACTTAATTTGTTAAGTATACACTGCTTTCACATGCTTCTAAGTCCCTGGATGGATGAGAACTCTGGAACTTATGCCTCAGTGCTCCAGGCTCCACTATGGATACATTTGGCTATTTGATGGAGGGACTGCTATTTATATGACTCTGTCAAAAAGGAAGATCTGGCTGGACTTCCTTTTTATGCTAATGTGTCTACAATCCTGGTCCCATGAGCACTCCTGTATATGGCATTTTTTATGTTTGCCTTAAAATATTTACACTCTTTGCTGAGGTACTAGTGCTCTTTTTTCACTATATATATATATATATATATATATATATATATATATATATATATATATATATATATATATATATATATATATATATATAAAACAAGGGGGTCCGGCACTCCACAGCTACAATTCCAGCGGCGGGTGCCCGCAATACACAGCGTGTTATACAATCCAACAAGAAAGCAGCACTCCAGCCAGTAATTGTGGAAAAACTTTTAGTAAAAGATGTGAAAAACTTTACGTTTCGACACAAGCGTGTCGTCTTCAGGCTCACAACAAACACAAATCAAACAGCCCTTAAATACCTGTAGGACGCCAACCCTGAGCGCGGAAATCCTCCTTGCTGCAGGACGCGACAATCACCAATGACATCATCAACAGATGGCCCAGCAGTGCCGGGCAGTGTGTAGTGAGGTTGCCATGGACACCACGGACGCGTGCGGCAAAGCTCCGTCCCTGCGTCAGCGTGGTAACCATGGCAACCCGTTTCAAAACAATTTATATAGAAGGCGGAACACAGTAAAAGTGCACTTTTTAACATTGCACATATATAACATAGTTATACAGACGGACATACAAATACATAACAAGGCATATCAGCGGGGTCAATACCACAGTATTTAAATCATATGGTTACTTAATCACGTCTAATCTGCACCGCAATCAATAGACCTCTGTGTGAACAGACCTTATCAGGGCTCGATATTGCATATAATATGGCTCTCCAGTGTATAAACTTATTCAATGCATGATTATTACCTGAATATAGGGCTGATATAGCTTCAATCTTTAAGGTATATCAATGTAATAGCTACATACAGTAATGCTAGCTTGACAGAATAATATCCCACATCATACAGGGTTGCTAACTCATGCTGGCATCAGCCATCGACTGTAAAGTCTCCCAGAACCAGCTATGCTTCTGCATAAAAAGTATTAGACACAATCACTCCCCCAGGAAATACTAGCCCTAAGGGTTTAGCCTAATAGTGCGTTGATCCCGGTGGATTCATTCAAACCCTTTGGGCTTACAGTATCTAACCTCATTATCCAATATGCCTCTCTTTGTAGTAGCTTGAGGCTTCTATTCCCGCCCCGTAGTGACTGGGGCACATGATCCAACATACGGTATCGAATAGAGGAGACAGAATGGCATGCTGACAAAAAATGGCGCGAAGTGGGAACCTGTCTCGATATAATTTTAGCAGCTGATGTGTAGATAAAACTCTTTGTTGTGGCTACTATACTTTGTACAGCAAAGTGGGTACAGATGAAACTGGTTTGCCTAGATTACTTCCCTGAAATACGTCACTTGTTATATTATAATAATGCCTGATGTCATATCCCTTGCTACTATTTTTTTCTCATCTTTAGGAAACAGGGTTTGCAACACAATGCTCGTGACATTACTGTATGTTATTATTCTGTTAAGTGCCCTGTGTCGTCCATATGGCTGTTATCCTATATTTGGGAGGGGAGTGGGAGGGATAGAGGGGGTACTTTAGATTCACTGGTAAGGTCAGCTTAAACAGAGTTATTTAAATCCTCTGGGTGGGACAGTTCTAGATTAGTTTTGGCAGAAGAACACAAATTTACCACCTCTTAAAGTTTAATGGGAAGATTGGTGTTAGATAGTGTAGTTAGTATGGTGGGGATAGATTGTTATTGGGATCCAAGTATGCCTGGGTTGGGGATAGGCTATACAGGGTATAGGGTAGGGGGTTATGGGGGGTTTGCTTTGGAGGGTTTTTTTTTTTTTGGTTTAAGGTATAATGTCCTTATGCTAAGCGGACAATACCACTAGGACACTTGATCATATTCATTATGTGGCCATTCTGTTTACATTTTTTGTAAGCTGGTCCTATATGCTCTACCGTACAACAAATATCTCCTTATAAGTTATTGTGTATAACTAGTGTATAACTAGTCTGATAAATGCGAATGGCACCTTCAGATAGTCTTGCTAGTACATCCTGCCAGTGGCATATACAGATTTTACACATGGTCCTATATCATTGTTTTGCAGCATAAAGACTTTGTTCAAAGCATATACTGTAATATAGGGAAAAGGATTCATGTTCTTTATTTTCTGTGTGTGTTTATTGCAAAAAGCAATACAAAATATTGGATATAAAAAAATACTTTAATACCTGAAAAATATCAACATAAATTCCAATTTTTTATACTTTTGTCTTCATATTTTACTGCACAATTGAAAATTGAATAATTGTAAAGTGCTGAAATACTCTTTTAAATTATTCAAATCTGTTTAATTGTACTTTAAACAACTATACAAAAAAATAACTTACAAGACAAGGTTTTCAAAAAATGTTGTTGTTTTTTCAATTACTGAAATTGCACTTAGTAAAACCAATTACATATTATCTCAGATGTTGAATTGTAATTTGAAATACCTACTAAACATGCTAATGAAACATGAAAACTTTCAAATTTCAATATTATTAAAAAATTCTATACATATCCACCATCACAGAATATTTTAATGTTAATTCAAGGCTTCAGATTTGTAAAACCTTATGACTGTAAAACATACTGTAGTATCATCTCATACTATGCATTATAAGTCATAAAATGTTCTTAAATAAGTGTTAAAAATGATCTATACCAGGGACCGGCAACTGGCGGACCGCGGTCCATCTCCGGACCGCGGACGCCAGATTTCCGGACCCCACAGTTATCAGGGGAAGTGAGACATGACGTCTCCTTCCCCTGACGAGCGAGCAAGCTATCACATGGGCGGCGGCTGAAGACGCGCCCAGCGTGATCAGCGGGAGACGCTGCCCTTCAACCTCCTTCCCTCCCACCCGCACGCCCGCCGAGTGAAGCACCTGTGCCAGGGGGAGAAGTCTGCCCTTCGACCTCCTTCCCTCCCACCCGCACGCCGAGTGAAGGACCTGACGCCACGCTGCACCCCACGCCTGAGCAGGGGCTGTCAAGCGCGGGCTGTCTCAGCGATCCCCGTCCACTGCTGGAGAGAGGTGCATTTTTTAAAAGGTGAGCAGAATGTGCCTTCATTGTCCCCGTATTGCCAGCATTGTCCCTGTTTTCAATACAGGACAATGCTGCCAGTACAGGGACAATGCTGGCAATACAGTGTATTGTCCTTGTATTGCCAGCATCGTGCCCGTATTGCCAGCATCGTGCCCGTATTGCCAGCATCGTGCCCGTATTGCCAGCATTATGCCCATATTGCCAGCATTGTCCCCGTATTGCCAGCATTGTTCTTGTATTGCCAGCATTGTGCCCATATTGCCAGCATTGTGCCCATATTGCCAGCATTGTCCTTGTATTGGCAGCATTGTGCCCATATTGCCAGCATTGTCCTTGTATTGCCAGCATTGTGCTCATAGTGCCAGCATTGTGCCCGTATTGCCAGCATTGTGCCCGTATTGCCAGCATTGTGCCCATATTGCCAGCATTGTGCCCGTATTGCCAGCATTGTGCCCGTATTGCCAGCATTTTGCCCATATTGCCAGCATTGTCCTTGTATTGCCAGCATTGTCCCCGTATTGCCAGCATTGTTCTTGTATTTCCAGCATTCTGCCCATATTGCCAGCATTGTGCCCATATTGCCAGCATTGTCCTTGTATTGGCAGCATTGTGCCCATATTGCCAGCATTGTCCTTGTATTGCCAGCATTGTGCCCGTATTGCCAGCATTGTGCCCGTATTGCCAGCATTGTGCCCGTATTGCCAGCATTGTGCCCATATTGCCAGCATTGTCCTTGTATTGCCAGCATTGTGCCCATATTGCCAGCATTGTCCTTGTATTTCCAGCATTGTGCCTGTATTGCCAGCATTGTGCCCGTATTGCCAGCATTGTCCTTGTATTGGCAGCATTGTGCCCATATTGCCAGCATTGTCCTTGTATTGGCAGCATTGTGCCCATATTGCCAGCATTGTCCTTGTATTGCCAGCATTGTCCCCGTATTGCCAGCATTGTGCCCGTATTACCAGCATTGTCCTTGTATTGCCAGCATTGTCCTTGTATTGCCAGCATTGTCCTTGTATTGCCAGCATTGTCCCCGTATTGCCAGCATTGTCCCCGTATTGCCAGCATTGTCCCCATATTGCCAGCATTGTCCCCATATTGCCAGCATTGTCCCCGTATTGCCAGCATTGTCATTGTATTGCCAGCATTGTGCCCGTATGGGCAGCATTGTGCCCGTATTGCCAGCATTGTCATTGTATTTGCAGCATTGTCCCCGTATTGGCAGCATTGTCCCCGTATTGGCAGCATTGTGCCCATATTGCCAGCATTGTCCTTGTATTGGCAGCATTGTCCTTGTATTGGCAGCATTGTCCTTGTATTGCCAGCATTGTCCTTGTATTGCCAGCATTGTCCTTGTATTGCCAGCATTGTGCCTGTATTGGCAGCATTGTGCCCATATTGCCAGCATTGTACACATATTGCCAGCCTTTTGTCCTTGTATTGGCAGCATTGTCCTTGTATTGCCAGCATTGTCCTTGTATTGCCAGCAGTGTCCCCGTATTGCCAGCATTGTGCCCATATTGCCAGCATTGTGCCCGTATTTCCAGCATTGTCCTTGTATTTCCAGCATTGTCCTTGTATTTCCAGCATTGTGCCTGTATTGCCAGCATTGTGCCCGTATTGCCAGCATTGTCCTTGTATTGCCAGCATTGTCCTTGTATTGGCAGCATTGTGCCCATATTGCCAGCATTGTCCTTGTATTGGCAGCATTGTCCTTGTATTGGCAGCATTGTCCTTGTATTGCCAGCATTGTCCTTGTATTGCCAGCATTGTCCCCGTATTGCCAGCATTGTGCCCGTATTACCAGCATTGTCCTTGTATTTCCAGCATTGTGCCCGTATTACCAGCATTTTCCTTGTATTGCCAGCATTGTCCCCGTATTGCCAGCATTGTCCCCGTATTGCCAGCATTGTCCCCGTATTGCCAGCATTGTCCCCGTATTGCCAGCATTGTCCCCGTATTGCCAGCATTGTCATTGTATTGGCAGCATTGTGCCCGTATGGGCAGCATTGTGCCCGTATTGCCAGCATTGTCATTGTATTTGCAGCATTGTCCCCGTATTGGCAGCATTGTCCCCGTATTGGCAGCATTGTCCCCGTATTGCCAGCATTGCCCCTGTATTGCCAGCATTTTCCCCGTATTGGCAGCATTTTTTGGACCTCGACCAAAATTATTTCAAACTTCCGGACTCCATCAAAAATTACTTGCCTACCCCTGATCTATACTATTGCCATTTTTTTAACACGGATCCGAAAAGGTTATTTAAATTCACTATAAAATGCTATATTTCCTTCTCCGTTAACATGTAAACAACCAGGCCATTTTATCAGATTCTCCCACCAAAACTCCATTTATGACTTTATTCAGATTTGATCTCAGTACAAATTTGTTTAGAAAATGAGCACAATCATGTGCACTGCAGTTGGGGCAGATGTAACATGTGCAGAGAGAGTTAAATTTGGGTGGGTTGTGTTGAAACTGAAATCTAAATTGCAGTGTAAAAATGATGCAGGCAGTATTTACCCTGCACAGAAACAAAATAACTCCCGAAATCTCTATTCATGGTACATCTGTCCCACCTGCAGTGCACATGATTTTTCCCATTTTCCAAACAAATTTGTACTGCGATCAGATCTAAATAAAGGCCTTAGTGTGGAAGAATTGGCCTTCTCTGACTTAACATGACGCTGAATTGAATAGTCCAGGGAGCTAACTCCCAGCTGTTAAAGTCGAATTGCACACACGCCATTTTAGGATAGTATGGCTGCCATTTTGGTTCGCAGAGTTGCGCAAATAAACTATAATACTCGAGTCTGTGTAACAAAGTGGACCATAAGCGCAGCCATACTAATACACATAAATTCATAATATCATACTTACACCAAATAAAATATAGTTAATTAAAGGTTTAGTGCACTACACATAGTTTAACCAACAATATACAGTTATTTCTGTATAATGTTTAGTATTGTTATGTTCCGTTTCTCATGCGCAGCACTCCGGTCGTAGCGAAAAATTCGCAAATCATAATGTCCGATAATTACGGACAAAATCCATCTTTCATGTACTATTTCTGTTAGAACTGTGTGAGACAAAGGAATCAAGTTATAACCGGTTCTTGTTGCTTTTTACGACCCCGACGACGATGCCAACACACAAAGGACACCGAAGTACACTCCCCCTGCACCAATCCAAATCAAGTGTAGTACTTTGCACCAATCCCTGAGGACTTGACATTTGAACCCTTGACCAATGGAAACGACCTTTGACCCCCCTTTTTGGACCCTATAAATATAGCTATCCCTTAGCTGTCTCGGTCACTTCGACACTGCATCTATCCCTTCACCATTGACCGGGCTAAGTTCTATTTGAACATAGCGAGCTCCGACCGGACTGCGCTGTGCATATTTGATGAGACGGTAAACAGTTGCATTCCTTGTGCTTTCTTTTATTGTTAATTGGCTGATTGTATTCTGTACCTGTTTTCTTTCCCCTAGTAGTGTCTCACTCGTATTTAGTATTGTTAAGCGAACTGTATCACGTGTTATACTGTATTTCTTCTTTCTGTAACCCCCTGTTGTCCTCTAGGGACTAATACATTATTAGGAGATTCAATCTCCTCACTTTATATAGTTATATCCTTGTCTCGACTCTCATTCGCATCTGGCGGTAAAGGTTTATTACGGACATTGTCCTTAAAGGGTATTCACAGTTTAGGTACTAAGTACTGCGAAGGGATACTCAATTACTGGTATTGATCCAGAGTGTACAATACATGGAAAAGGTCCGCTACGCTTTGTTCGCATGTAGCTAGGGTTAAATGGTACGCAGGTTACTGAAAGAGTATGTAAACTGTGCATTTTACTTATTGCCCTTCTGGTTACATTTATATCAGTATTAACAATTGGGGGCTTCGTCCAAGCGTTACACTCTCTAAAACACTGTACCAAGCGCACTACTTGAGCCTATACCAGCAAAAGGGTGGAAAGTGATCATTTAACCATTGCTGGAGAGGTCAAGTCGGCGGCGGTACAGGGTTTCAGAGGTGCTAGCGTATGAACCCGAGGCATAATAAGTGAAATCCAAAGAGACATTACGTTATGTGTTTAAAGTCTATAAAGCTGTACTTCTGTCTGCCACAAGTAGTTTAACGAGGTATAGTGTCTTGAATTGCTTGTTTATTATAGTACATGTGCCGCGTACGATAAAGTTTCGCACACGTGGAGGCAAAGGCCTGTGTGTATTATAGTACATAGAAGATCCCTTCTGTGCAAAACTATAATCTCTTATTGTTAGTTACTGCAGGGCCAGGGACTCCGCCACGTGGTGACAAGTTCTGGGCCTTTACAGTAACGTGAAGCGTCTGCAGTGTATTACGTGAGGTACGCACACACGTGCTTACGTTAGGAAATTTCGCATCTTTGTACATAATTTACGGATTTTGTGCGGGATTTATTTTGCATCTTTATACGTAACTTTCGGACCGAGTGAAGGGATTTATTTTCCATTTCTGCGCAATTACTGCGTTCAGCGAAACCCGATCGCGACCTTACAAATACACTGTAGAACACGTGGGTGGGCGATCCATCGGCAGCCTGTGAACAGGTTTTAACAAACACTCGTGCATACGTGGCTGTTCGCGGGCACTGTACACGCAGCACACATAGGAGCCTAGAGGTGGCTAGTATTAATCACAAGCTCTATTTAACAGCATACTAACATACTGTTGATAAAGTGGTAATTAATACAAGAAAGTATAGTGCTTTCAATTCATTTTTTTCTCAAAAGCAAGCAATTCAAGCATTATTTTAATAGATTCCTATAGCCATTTAAGGGGTTTATACTCGCATAAGCATCTAGTGAGAAACTACCAACCAGGGAAAGTTTTCTGTACAGAAATATTTCAAGTTTAAGTGTAAGGCCCAGGTGTAAATAGCATCAAGTGTGAAAATCGGGTGAACGTGCGCATGACGGTGTGACCCATAGCGCAGTCCAGATAGAATGATAGTATTTGTGTGTTGAAATAAGACATATAGGTGTGCGTGACGATGTGCCCATAGGAACTGCCCCTTTCGTAGATCCGCCTATTTGGATCCACCGGAAGGGTACAAGAAGCAAAATCGGAACCCAGTGATCTGATTATCCCCTTTAGCATCAGTTTTGAAGGATACAGGAAAAACAAGTTTTTTTGTGTTCTGCAAAATAACACTAGTCGACTAGTGATTCATTTTTAGCCGAAAGCGAGTGGTGATTGAGTACACATCCTCGTAGACTGAGTGTCACGCTTGAGTGCGGAAACGCTTCAGGATATTGAGAAGGAGTGTTTGGGTACTGCTCACTGATAAATTACCCACCGGCCTCTCTTGGCTTGAACCTCTCATTCCCATAATGGGGAACTGTAGCTCACACCATGGGGTCGAGCTACATAGGGAAGAATTATGCCGACCACAAGGATCAACGGCATTCATAATGTGCAGGAGGCACGGTGAACGAGCAGTTGTTTACCAAGGTGAATGGAAGAAGATGACACAGGGCAGCAAGCTAGAATTTCCCAGTGTTGGTAGTTTTGATCCAGAAATCTTATCAGCAGTCAAAGATGAAATATGTTTACTCTCCTCACTTAAGAAAAGAGTAAAGCACATTGAAATTCTTAACTTGTGGCAGAAGGAAGGTCAGGAACAAAGGGGAACTGGATGTCCAGCAATTGCAGATACAATCAGCCGTAGGAATGCAACCGCAACCGCTCCTCCCCCCCCATATGTGCCGGAGGGGTTAATAACCGCTAAACAGAATATGAGCAAAAATTTAACTGTTACTAACTTGTACCCTGTTTTATCCCCTTACAAGGAAATCACAGAGGAAAATGATCTGCTGTTGACATCGGCATCTCCTATGCAATTAACATGCATGAAGGGAATGCAGAACCAGCAAAACCTGCTGCTTGGGCTCCAGCACGGGAAGAGGAGATGGCTGATGCAGTGGCGTAAGTTCGTCCCAGTTGCCCAGAGGCAAGATGTGTATTGCTCCCCCCCCCACACACACACAAAACCTTATATAAAGTTTATACTGTATGTCTGTTATTAAATATAACAGGCATATATACAGTATGTATACAGTATATCTATATCTAGAGAGAGAGAGATATAACACATATTTCAGAACTCCAGAAGTGATATCAATGGCCTTCAATTAATGCATTTAAAATTGCAGGGGAGGAGAGGTGCCCCCTTGAGAGCAGGAGCCCTGCGGCAGATGACTCCATTGCCTCCCAGAGCTCTGCCTCTGGGCTGATGCCAACCTCATAGTTGTAGACCCAGGTAAGAAAGCACCACACAGCACAGACACAGTCGACTCCTTACCAGGATCCAGTAATGCGGACATGGTGCAAACATACCCAGTACGCACACTGGAGGTTCCCTATGGTAAGGCAGACAGAGAGGGTGTGATACCTACAAGGAAAATGACCATGTTAAATCCATGGACACGGTTGGAGCTGTGGTCCATCATTTCAGATTTCCCTGATCCTAGGAAAGATCTGGCATTGTGCCAGAAATTTGTTAAGGATCTGGGAAACTCTGATGAACCCACCAACAAGGATTGGAGAATCATGTTGAGGGCCTGTCTCCCTACCCACATAGACATCCTGAAATTCATTCAGGATAGTGGGTTGAAAGGGGACAAGGAAATAAATGATGAGATCAACCAGGAAAATATACACCTAATCAACTTACAATTAGGGGTACATTTTCATGCGGCAGTGGAATATAGCAAGATATTCACCATCAAACAAAAGGATGGTGAACTCGCTTGCGATTATTTCATCAGGGCCTTGCAAATGGTATCAAAACACACTGGTGTCTCCGAACCTAAGGACAACCCTCACCTGAGGGAGATGATTTTCTCTGTGCTTGTGGAAGGGCTTAGAGAAAACCAGAGAGTTAGAGTTCAGACATCCTTCCCCAATTGGCGTGGAATGACAGTAGATGCCCTACAGGAATCTGCTGTCGAACACGACCGGAACATAAAGAAAAAACGAGAGCTGCAAACCGAAAAATGTATGATGGTTAGCATCCAAGCTTTCAGTAATGCCCCTAACAAGGCCACACACCATCAGAGCACCAGAGACACAGGTAGAAGGCCAATAGTATGCTACAACTGCAATAAGGAAGGACATTACTCCAAAAACTGCAGGTCAGGAAACCCTAGGAGATACAATGCACATAGACGAGACTAGGAGCCTCACCAGGGTGAGACACAGAGATACCCAACCCCTAGACAATGGGAGGAGGCAGACAGGTCACGCAACATGCCTCCTCCCCATTTGAGGGCTGACTCAGTGCTAACGGCAACACAGGTGCGACAATAAGAAACAGGTCATACCTGTATGCTGCAGCCAGTTAGATTAACACAACACCTTAGAGAAGAACCTCAGGTAAAGGTTGATATAGCTGGGGTAAGGCAAACCTTTTTGGTTGATACAGGAGTGGGCAGATCTGTTCTCAATACTCCTCTTAATTTGGGTTTCACTGATAAATTAATAGCAGCAATTGGGGTAACAGGAAAAGTGCAACATTAACCGCTGACGAAACCAGCAGAGGTTACAATCGGGCCTCTGCATACCAAACATTCTTTCCTATTGGCTGCAGTAGCTCCGACTAACCTCCTGGGTAGAGACTTACTATGTAAGATAGGATGTGTCATCTATTGCACCCCCGATGGGGTATTTCTGGATATCCTAGAAATCTTGCACAGGAAGTGCAAGATTTGCTGGACACTCCTCAGAGGCTAATGTTGCATTCAACTGTTGTAGATACAAATCCATCTAGGGTAGCTGAAATTACAGCACAAATACAGAGTTCCCTTTGGACTAAAGATGGACAGGATGCTTAGTTGATGACAAATGTAGCTCCAGTAGAGACTCGTTTAAAAGAAGGCAGGATAGCCCCAAAAATACCACAATACCCTTTAAAACCTGAAGTCAAACTAGGTGTGTACCCTGTGATCCAACGATTGCTCCAACAAGAAATCCTAGTTCGAATCTCTAGCACAGCCAATAGTCCCATCTTTCCTGTAAAGACGAGTGGAGGGAGGGGCTACAGACTAGTGCAGGATCTAAGAGGTGTAAACAAAGTAGTTGAGAGCCAATTCCCCGTAGTGCCAAACCCAGCTGTCATCCTGATGTAAATCCCACCTCACTGTACACATTTTACAGTCATTGATTTGTGTTCTGCCTTCTTCTCTGTCCCTTTGCACCCTGACAGCCAATACCTTTTTGCTTTTACTTACAGAGGAGTACAGTATACCTGGACCCGACTCCCTCAGGGATTCATAGACATCCCTAGCATCTTCTCCCAGGCCTTGCATGATTGTTTACAATCCTTTCAACCTTTGAGTGGTTCGATACTAATACAATATGTTGATGACTTATTGTTGTGTTCTGAGTCACTGGAGTCATCAGTGGATGACACTCGACAACTGCTGATGCACCTCTCAGAGACAGGAGATAAAGTATCGAAGGATAAATTACAATTATGCCAGACCAGGGTTAATTATCTGGGCCACTGTCTTACCCAAGGGTTGAGACACCTTACTGACGACCGAATCCAAGTGATTCAAAACATGGTACTGCCACAGACCCAGCATCAGATCCATACGTTCCTAGGCATGTGTGGATACTGTCGCAATTGGATCCCAGGATTCTCTATCCTGGCATTACCACTACAAGAAATGGTTTCCTCAACTAAGCCAGATCGGGTCTCTCATACTGAGGAATCTGAACTGGCTTTCAAGGAACTAAAGGTGAGCCTATCAAAGGCCCCAACACTGGAAATGCCAGATTACGGGAAACCCTTTGAACTGTACGGAACAGAATCAGCTGGGTGTGCGGCAGGAGTACTTGTCCAAAAACATGGTGATGCCAACCGACCAGTAGCATACTACAGTGGCCAATTGAACACAGTAGCATGCTCACTCTCAACTTGCTTATGAAGCTTAGCTGCAATAGCACAACTAGTAAGCAAGAGTGGTGGATGTGGTGTTAGGACACGATTTAACTGTTCATGATCCCCATGCTGTCTCTGCTCTCCTAAACTCTGCCCAAACTCGACATGTGTCCTCAGCACGGTTCACAAAGTGGGAACTGGCGCTGATGGCCCCAGTAAATATTACCATAAAAAGATGCAACACATTGAACAAAGCCACATTCCTACCTCATGTGCCCTCCAAGGCACAAAGGGTGGGGGTTGATGGGAATGTTGCTGAAAATGGAAAGGCAGAGTTTGGTGAGAGTGAGGACAAGCATGATTGCATGACCTACCTGAATCAGACCTTTACAGCACGTCCTGGCATAAACGACAGCCCATTAAGTGAGGTAGACATAACCTTATTCACTGATGGTAGCTGTCATAGATAAACAGAGACGGGAGAGCTGTGCACAGGCTACGCGGTAGTAGATGGAGAAGGTATTGTGGAAGCTGAACCCCTAGGACCACCTCACTCGGCACAAGTAGCTGAACTGGTGGCATTGACCAGAGCATGTGAACTGGCCAAGGGGAAATCAGTCAACATATATACCGACTCCAGATATGCTTTTGGAGTAGTGCATGATTTTGGGGCTCTATGGTGCCTCAGAAATTTCATGATAGCAGCTGGCACACCAGTGGCGCATGTGACATATATCAGAAGACTTCTGGGAGCTATCCAGCTCCCAGACAGAGTGGCTGTTATGAAGTGTAAAGCCCACACATCAGAGAAGGACCTGGTGTCCCTTGGTAACAGCCGCGCTGATGAGGCAGTGAAAAGGGCCGCAAGCCCTGTAAATATTTCTACTTCCCTTACAAACCTTTGTACACTAAACAAGGTATCCACATCAAAACTGATAGACATGCAGAATTTGTGTTCCCCACAGAAAAGAGCAGTATGGAAGTCGAAGGGATGTGGCCAAGAGTCCACCGGACTTTGGAGAGATGGACACGGGAAACCAGTGGCCCCCAGGGCATACCTTCCTAGTCTAGCCGAGGCAGCCCATGGGCTGACACATCTTGGGAAGGAAGGTATGTGCAAGCTGGTAAAAGCCTACTGGTGTGCACCAGGGTTCTCTTCTCAAGCAGATAGAGTGGCAATGTCATGCCTCACCAGTTTGAGGAAGAACACTGGAAAAGCCATCCCAACAGAGCCATCCCACATCCTACAGAAGGCCCTTTCCAAGTAATACAAATGGACTTCATACAGTTACCACCCTGTAGAAATTTGAAGTATGTGTTAGTATGTGTTGACATGTTTTCCAGCTGGGTGGAGGCTTTCCCCGCTGCCTCCAACACTGCTATTTTTACAGCTAAGAAAATATTTCAAGAGTTTGTCTGCAGATATGGTATCCCAAAGGTTATGGTTATCGAGAGTGACAGAGGCACTCATTTCACAGGAGAGGTCTTCCAAATCATGTGTAAACTCCTGGGAATTAATAGTAAACTTCATACTCCATATCGACCCCAAGCGAGCGCCAAAGTTGAGAGAATGAATGGTACTATTAAGAACAAATTGGGTAAAGTTATGTCCGAAACAGGGTTGTTATGGCCAGAGGCACTGCCCATTGTGCTGTATAGCATTAGGACCACTCCCAGAGCTCCGCTTAACCTGTCCCCCTTCAATATATTGTTTGGCCCGGCAGCCACACGTCATGATAGACCCACAGGATGATCTAAAATGTAACAATGAACTGACTGTGCAATATATCCTAAAGCTAAACAAACAGCTGAGGAAACAGCAAAAGGAACTGAACTTGTTGATACCTGACATGCCTGTTGAGAACTGTCATAATCTTAAACCAGGAGACTTTGTTAGGATCCGCAATTTTTTACGCTCAGGTTGTTTGATAGACCGTTGGGAAGGACCGTACCAAGTTTTGTTGACCAGCACTAAATCAATTAAAGTCACAGAGAGAGACTTGGATACATTCGTCCCACTGCAAGAAAGCCAGAGACCCAGAATCCCCTTGTGTAGAGAGCGAAAGAGAGGAAATATCGCTAGAGGCATTGAAAAGCAGCCAAGGTCGAGCAACCTGTACGAGCAAAGTTAAAGGACAGAGCAATAAAAGACCCCTGGTAAAGAGGATGGAAGGACTACAAGCAACAGGTTCATGGTTCTATTTCTGTTCCCTTGTTTTCTTTCTATTTCCTCTTCTTCACCCAAGGATATTCGGTGGCTGCCACACCCAAGAGCCAATGGAGCAGAGTTCTGACAGTGTACTAATCGATAAACAGGAAAAAAAAAGGACTGTTGTTTAGGGAACGCACTTGGACAAAAAATAATCACATAAAATTTAACTTTTAATGGGTTGTATTTTTAAAAGGTCCCATTACGTAACATGATGGGAAGCCGCAGTGAATTTAAAGAGGTTAAAATCATACGTACAAACATATACACACACAGATGGTGTTTGGGTGATAAAGAATTGAGGAAAAAGTTATCCTAAAAAGATCTTAACTGAAGAATGTCAATTTTATTAAGCAGATTTTCAATGTGTAAAGAAAATAATATATTTATTGTCTGGAGGATATTGTTATTTTATAAATGCCTCTGACAATAAAGATTCTTGTGTTTGGTACCCAAAATGTGTTTTTACTATTAGGTCACTGATGCTTTTATTTGACTCTCAGCTAATCCGCTAAAGAGTCATGGGCACTAAGGCCCAGGGGTAGGTGTATATTTATCCCCTATGTTATGTTCCAAAAAATATTCCCAGACAAACACAGTCACCTATAATTGGTATCCTTACTGTGGTTGTCAGGTAGGTATTTAACAGATATGCTGCAGACAGTTGCGGCTGTATATCTTATTGGATATTTGGTCAGCTGGGATACTGTCTGTTATTTACAGAAGGGAGCATAACATTAAGTTGCTTCCTGATCAGTATATTGTATTCAGGAAAAAGGATTGCTGATTGCTATGTTCGAATGTGTGAGACAAAGGAATCAAGTTATAACCGGTTCTTGTTGCTTTTTACGACCCCGACGACGATGCCAACACACAAAGGACACCGAAGTACACTCCCCCTGCACCAATCCAAATCAAGTGTAGTACTTTGCTCCAATCCCTGAGGACTTGACATTTGAACCCTTGACCAATGGAAACAACCTTTGACCCCCCCTTTTTGGACCCTATAAATATCGCTATCCCTGAGCTGTCTCGGTCACTTCGGCACTGCATCTGTCCCTTCACCATTGACTGGGCTAAGTTCTATTTGAACATAGCGAGCTCCGACCGGACTGCGCTACGCATATTTGATGAGACGGTAAACGGTTGCATTCCTTGTGCTTTCTTTTACTGTTTATTGGCTGATTGTATTCTGTACCTTTTTCTTTCCCCTAGTAGTGTCTCACTCGTACAGATGTAGCGGGATTCATCTTTGCAGGGGACACCAGCCGCCATCCTCTGCCCCACACCATCTGTATGCCGGAAGGGGACGCGCGCGCACGAGGTGCGCGTGCTTCCCCTTCCGACAGGCGACCGCACCCCCCGCAGTGCCCTCGGGTCCCTCTCAGCCCCCTCGAGTGGGAGGCGGAAAGTATTGCGTCCGCCTCGCCGCCCCGCCGCCCGGATACTGAGACGTGCATCCGTGGGGGTTGCACGCACGTCTCAGCCAGATGGAGCGCCGTGTTGCTGGCGGATCGCCAGCAGCATGCTGCTGGTGATTCGCCAGCAACACTAAGGCCGGCTCCATCTGTATTTAGTATTGTTAAGCGAACTGTATCACGTGTTATACTGTATTTCTTCTTTCTGTAACCCCCTGTTGTCCGCTAGGGACTAATACATTATTAGGAGATTCAATCTCCTCACTTTGAGTTATATCCTTGTCTCGACTCTCATTCGCATCTGGCGATAAAGGTTTATTACGGACATTGTCCTTAAAGGGTATTCGCAGTTTAGGTACTAAGTACTGCGAAGGGATACTCAATTACTGGTATTGATCCAGCGTGTACAATACACGGAAAAGGTCTGCTACGCTGTGCTACGCTTTGTTCGCACGTAGCTAGGGTTAAAGGGTACGCAAGTTATGGAAAGAGTACGTAAACTGCGCATTTCACTTATTGTCCTTTTGGTCACATTTATATCAGTATTAACACAGCACAATTCAATTGTGCAAAATTAAATTGACCACCTTTATTGTAGGTCGAACCCAGTATTAAAACACAAAGAAAAAAAATGTATGTAGTATTTGTTTTAGATAGTAAATAATCCTCTACTGTAGAATGCCTATGAAGGACTTGCAAGCTCGATTCATAAAATAAAGTGCTCATAAACACATAGATTATATACTCAGTTCCCTAAAGACAAGATCCCTTAAAATCTACATTTAGTACATACTTAGTACAACATAGTTGTAGGACTAATAATGGAAACACCAGAATGCATACAAAATTGACAGTGCATTAGAAGTGGATATCAAATATAATATTTTAAGTCACAAATATACTTTGAAGATACCAAACAGCATTTTCATATTAAACATACAAAAAAATTACAGTGTTCAACTGCCATTAAAGTACTATTCTTACCTATTCTGATTACAATAATGCATAACAGTAAAACATTTCGTGTCACTGGAAAGCAAGATCATTCTTTATCATGCTATTTTTGAAAAAAAAAGATTGATATACCGTACTTGATTTGGATAGGCTATGTGTGTTGAGTATGCGTAACCAAAATTTGCACATTTGCTGATATGGGTGAATAGTAGTGATCCAAAAGTGCAATCAAAATCTATTGGATTGTTTTGCTGTTATAATTCTGTTTCTGTGTGTAGACACTTCCCATCAATTTTTCAGACTATTTAATTTTAAAACTTTTCTCTTCTTACTTCATGGCAGCCTGTTTCACAATTGGTTAAGGCCCTTTCTCCTTTAGATAGACAGGCAATTTCTCTTAGGGTCTGCCCCTCTAGTATATAGGTCTGCTCCTCCCCTCCTTTGTTAGTCTTTTTCCATGTATCCAAGTTGTAGCAGGCTAGAGTTAGATTGTTTTGTTTTTTAATTTTACCTGACAGTAGGCTGGTTGTGCTAAAGGAGAAAGGGCCTTAACCCAGTGGTTCCCAAACTGTGTGCCGTGGCTCCCTGGGGTGCCTCGGGACACATGCAGGGGTGCCGCGGCTTGGTGGTCCAGGACCAACTCAAATTATTAATGGTTAATTATTTATGAGCAAAACCAGTGCTGGTGGCTGCCAATCATAGAATGTGTACAAAAAGAAGCAAATCCTGCCCTTTACCATATAACTGCCGCTAAGAATCGCATATAAACCCAATCTAATTAATTTTTTTTTGGACCTAGGGGTGCCATGAAAAAAAATTCTGACTCTCTAGGGTGCCGTGAATCAAAAAAGATTGGGAACCCCTGCCTTAACCCATTGTGAAAGAATGAAAGTGTTATTTCTACACACCAAAAAAAAAATCAAATTAAGTTAAGTGATTTTTTTTTTTGGTGTGTAGAAATAACAATTTATTTGGAATACTTCATGGCATAATCCCTTGCACTAGCATCCATTTTCAACTGTAATTAATGAGTTACTGTTAGTGACATTGCTTTGAGGCCTAGATATAGACTTAACCGTGTGTGTGTGTGATTTTTAAAATTAAGTAAAGTCTATATCTAGGCCTCAAAGCAATGTCATTAACAGTACCTCATTAATTACAGTTGAAAATGGATGCTAGTGCAACAGATTTGGGAGCACATCCAGCAAATCAAAACTACCACAACAAATTTAACAAATTATCTAATCAAATATCTGCACAATAGAGATTATGCACATTATTTTTTTCAATTGTAACATATATAGGTTTCTACCAGTGCATTGTTTTTTTTTAGGAAATGTTTCCTCACTATATAAACATTTCAACATAAACTTCACCTGTATTCTACCAATACAATATTACTTGTATTGAATCAAATTTGTCAAAAATCTCAATCACTGATTATAAAATGTCATATTTCAAATCTACCGCCTCACCCATGGCTCCATTAACCAGGCCCATTACTATATTTAAGTTGTGTTTTAACATAACTCGTGACCTCTTACACAATTTCAAACCAGCAGTTCTTGAAATATCCATCTGGAATAATCCATCTGGATTAGTTTTTCCAATATCTCATCTTTTTTATTAATGGAATAATGCACACTATCCACATGGTCAATGCTTTAATTTCAATAATATCTTCCTTTTCTGAAGACATAATTAATGCATTAATTTCTCACATAACTTTAAAGTAGGCATAAGACAAACAGGAAAGTATTCATTTTATTAGCAAAGATCTAAAACATTTTAAACCATCTTTAAATGTTTCAGTACCGTTACAAATTAGTCCGGCTCTGTAAAAGATTCATCTCCTCATTTGACAAAGAGCCAACCCTAAGGTGATTCAACAAACTGAATTACAAATGAATATGTGACAAGCTGATGATGAGTGAGTGTTATGCTAGGGTATTTGAATCTCCCTACTAGGCTGTTTTAGCGTACGAGTAAGAACGCAAATGTATTTTTTTTTTGCTCTGCTAAGGATATGCCACAAAGAGATCTGACTGAGTAAAATAGTTTTTAAAATAAAAACAGATTTCACTCATCCGGGATAAATGTCATAAATCTTTGTCCCTTCACCAGAGAGCAGTACAATTCAGACGTCTCTTTCTTTAAATCTTCATCCGAGACGAGCTCCCCATTGAAAGAGTAATTTGAGCCTCAGCCGTATTCAGAAATCACAGGACCATAAAGATAGACTGACATCAGGGAAGCTTGGAATGTTCTTTGTTTAATGTGCTCAGTATCTCATATTTATATCTCATATCAGTATCGCAACGAAATCTGCTGCGCTATATAAGAAACTGTAAATAAATAAATAAATATTTATACTTTAACATACTGTTGCTCTCCTCCCATCAGGGAGGAGATATAAAAAAAACATACATATTCATATTCAACACACCCCAAAGGTGGGGTTACAATTAAAACTTTGGTTCAGCGTCAAGAACGTGGTATCTCTGACGATAACATAGGCGTTTACTTCTAATGATGGGAGTATTTCTAAGTCACTTCACATAGGCATATGGCATTCATCAAAACTCTTCTCATTAAATGGGATTGCATGTTTTTCTCTTTCTTATCTATGTTTAGGAATGTGGTCATCTCCTACATCCCACAGCTGGTTCATATCCATTTTAATTGGGATTCTAGTAAAACCAAGGACAAGCGGACTATACATAAAGATTAACTATTTCAGCTTCTTGAAGATGAACATACATTTGCTATAATTCTAATAACACATAATACATCTTACTAAAAGGAATATTTAGCTTATATAGACAATATAGTATTTAGTAAGATTCACTCTATCACAACCAAATCATGTGGTAGAAGATAATGAAATATAATATTGAATGGTAGAAATGTAATTTCATTTATGTGTTACACAGAGAGAGAGGGTGCAAATGCACTATGCTATCATTACATAATATATAATAAGAGGTTGATGGTATATCATTGGCCAGTGATATTGGCCTGCCCACCAATCGTCCAGGTCACCTCTTGTCGAGCAGGTCCCTAACACTCTGGGGTCACCACCTGGGATGCAGGGAACCCCGAAACACGATCCAGCTAAGGACCCCCCCAGGGCATCACAATAAAGAATAGGGGTAGTAAAGTGGTGAAATTATAAGTATGGAGGTCCCTACTATATGTTTGAAGGTAGAGAGTATGTGAAATAAAAAGTGCATACATAAATAATAGACATACAGGATATAAAAAGTGACTGTGTATTTAAGTTGTGATGCCCTGAGACAGTCCAGCCAGAGCAGCCCGGGGCCCCCACGCCCAGATGCCAACCCCAAATTTTCTGACACTATGCACAAATAAATAGGACTTACTTGGTATTATGCCTCTGTCTCAGTGCAGTCCATGCTGGTTCCCTGCTTAAAAACATAGAGGGGGGTGGGGGAGGGGTGATAATCCAGAGTGAGGCATTCTCAAACCTCAGGTGTGTATTGCTACACAGATATATGGTAGGGGGAATTGGCTCTAAATTGCACACCCTCAGTAATGAAAGGTGCAATCTGCTGAGTGTCAGAAGATTTGGGGTTGGCATTTGGGCGTGGGGGCCCCCGGGCTGCTCTGGCTGGACTGTCTCAGGGCATCACAACTTAAATACACAGTAACTTTTTATGTTTATTATTTATGTATGCACTCTTTTGTTCCTACACTTTCTACCTCCAAACATATAGTAGGGACCTCCATACTTATAATTTCACCACTTTACTACCCCTATTCTTTATTGTGATGCCCTGGGGGGGTCCTTAGCTGGATCGTGTTTCGGGGTTCCCTGCGTCCCAGGTGGTGACCCCAGAGTGTTAGGGACCTGCTCGACAAGAGGTGACCTGGACGATTGGTGGGCAGGCCAATATCACTGGCCAATGATATACCAACAACCTCTTATTATATATTATGTAATGATAGCATAGTGCATTTGCACCCTCTCTCTCTGTGTAACCCATTTTATTCTCAGCAGATGGCACCTTTCATTACTGAGGGTGTGCAATTTAGAGCCAATTCCCCCTAATTTAATTTATGTCCTCTTCTGGTACTTATGTATTATCTGGGCTCCCATGTTAAATGCACCCCATTTTTTCATACCCCTACTATCCAACTACGCATGGAGTTGATTTTATATAGTGTGGCGAGCGCAGCGAGCCACCGTGCCCGAATCGTGGCGAGCGCAGTGAGCGCTGCGAGGGGACGCGGTCTCATAAGAAAATTGGGAGCCCAGATATTACATAAGAACCCCTCTACTTTATATCTCCCCACTGACAGCTGCATAATTGGAATAAAAAAACAAACACATAGAAATTCCTCAGTAATACTGCTTTCACATTGCAGAAACGGGTATTGACCCTGTATTCTTAAATGGGACTTTAAAATGGGTCTTTAAAATGGGTCTGAACCTTAAGACCTTTCATATTGCAGGTGAAAACCGTTTTAAAAAGCATTTAATACCATTCACACATTCAACCCGTTTAACCCCCAAGGGACACGTTTCAAGCCATAGAAATAGAGCCATTCACACTGCCTAAAAAACGGCTTTGAAACGTGTAGGACTCTGCTTTTTAAACGTGTTGAAATACCAGTTAACCTTAACCGGTAAATCAACTCTGGCACTTTCACACTTCAGCCTTAAATGTTTTAAAATGGAAAAAAATGGCAATATACTGTTTTAAAAGTGCAGTGTGAAAGGGGTTGCAATCAATTCACGTAATAAATGCCTTTTGGGCAAATTTGTTAGGATTACACACAAACTTTTGCAATTATATTTACATGTACATCTACTGTATATGTATTTTGTAGATATGTGCACAGAGTCTTGTGTTTCTAGAAAATGGACAAAAAAAGCTAAAATCATGTGATTAATTAATCCAAAAGTCTTATCCCAAAAAATCAAGTCAATTTTGATTTAAAAATAACCAAAATACAGCTGCTTACCTCAGCCAACCAGAATGACTTCCTTTGTTCTGATGATAAGCATACCCTCCAACATGACCCATTCCATTAGGTACAAAATGCCCTGTTCCTGGACATCGTTATCCTCACTGAACTAGTTCAACACAGGTGACTGAAATGACCAATTAAGGCCAGTATTCAATGAGACTGATTCGCCATGTTCTACGGCCAATGTGTGCTATTTTCATGCTCTAAGGTAAATCTTTTTACTGAAAAAGTGAATCACCCTATTCAACGTGCAATATTCGCCGACGATGAACAGTGAATGACGGACAATTCACCATTTGATAGTCACCGCAATTTGCTGTGGTTTTTCAATGGGTTTTTCAATTTGATTCACCGTGAGTGTATTCAATGATCAGATTGCTTTCTAAGTGATTTTCGCCGTGTGTCACCGTGTAGCAATCGCCATCTTTTTATGGTGAACTGGAATGTGAACTTTTAAAATAAAGGTTGTTTTTTTTAAATTTGGTGTAAAAAAATCAGGAATATTATTATGTGAAGGGGCACATGAATATTTATTTAATTTAAAAAAAATATTTATTTTTACACATAAATCAGCCAGCAGGGGGCCGAGAGACGCTCATTAGATTTTCATATATTCACTGCTCCCGATCATTTCATATGCACGATCGGGAGCAGTGCAAGCGGCTCCCTACCTGGTCCCCTGCTTGCTCTCCCAGGGGGCAGCTTGTGCTGCCTGGGTCCCGGGGAGCCCTCCTCCCCCCACATACATTCTGGGGTAGGCAGGGAGACTTCCATCTCCCTGCCTGCCGCCGTCCGCCGCAGGGGTTAAGAATCGCTGTCAGGGGCAGCGAGCCCCTGCGGCATTGAACAGGGCAGCCGAGAGAGGGGGGTACTAATTACCTGGGCCCAGGTTTGCTGGAGGGGCCCTGCAGGGGCCCTGGTCTGACCCCTACATTCTCCCTCCATCCCTCCCGGTTAGCAACAGCAGCACACACTTCTACAGCATGTGCTGTGCTGACAGCAGGCTCAGCATGAGTGTCTCACTGACAGTGTGAGAGGTCATGCTGAGCCTGTTGTCAGCACAGCACATGCTGTAGGTGTGTGCTCATAGGCGTGCGCAGCCCGTTGTTTTAGGGGGTGCACCATTGGAGTGGTGTGTCCATCACTGCCTTCTGGGCGTGTCCATCACCGCCTTCTGGGCATGTCTATAAACACTTATTGAGCATCAATGCAAACAAAATATAAGGTGACTTATTTATGTATATGCACTTCAGAATGAATCATAACCTTAAATACACAAGAAATCTGGACAGTGCGCTCTAAAGGCGCGTTGCAAAAATTTACACTGAAATGCCCATTCCACATAATGCCAAACACCATACTGCCCATTCAACATAATGCCAAACACCATAATGCCCATCACACATTAAAGCCCATCTCACATAATGCCGCACACCATAATGTTCATTCCACATAATACCACACATCGTAATGCCCATTCCACATACTGACAAACACCTTAATGCCCATTAAGCATAATGCCACCTACCAAAATGCCCATGAAACATTATGCCACCCACTGTAATGTCCATTACACATCATTCCACCAACTGTAATACCGTTGCAGATGGGACTTACATGCTCATTGCCAAGGGGACTTGCATGCTTGCTGCCAAGGTGTTCATTGCCCAGGGGGTTCATTTTTAAAAAGCAATCTTCCTCCACCTAGGATGAACCCTGCCTGCAGCTGGCTCCTGATTTGTGTGGCACAATTGCAGGCAGAAGTTCCAGGTCATGGGGAGGAGAGGTGGGAAACCAGGCGGGCGGGAGATGGGATGGAGAAGGTGGGAGACCAGGCGGGGGAGGTGGGATGGAGACCACGACGTCTATAGGTCAGAGCAGGGCCAGGGGGCTGACATTATGGAGCCAGCACCACAGGTCCATCTGCGCAGCAGCAACACCCGTTATGTCTCCAGCCGCCATGATCTATTTGGCGGGCTGGAGACTGGCGGTGGCAGGCAAGTAATGCAGTCCTGACCACCGCGGGTGCTGCTGCTGAAAATCCATTTTGCGTGCAATCCTGTGGGGGGTGCCAGGCCGGCAGTCATTAGGAGGTGCGATACTTGTGTAATATCTGGGCGCCCGATTTTTTCATCGCTTGCCACTACAATGGCATGCGATGCGACGTGACCGACCGACCTGATTTTTACATTGTATCCAATGTTAAATGGCCCCACAGACCTGTAGAATGTAAAAATCGGTCGCATCACATGCCATTACAATGGCATGCGATGCTATGCGACCGACCCGATTTTTACACTGTACCCAATGTTAAATGGCCCCACAGACCCGATTTTTCATTGTATACCCACCATGATGGTTAATTATTAGGTAACATTCCCCCCCAATGTTAACGCAACGGCACGATAAACGCAACGCCACAATAAACGTAAACACAAAGCATGGCGAGCACAGCAATCCTGCGAGGTGGTGGTACCCGTCCTCCGACCTTTTCATACCGCCACTATCCACGTCGGCGAGTTGATTTTATATAGTGTGGCAAGCGCAGCGAGCCACCGAGCCCGAAGCGTGGCGAGCGGATGCGGAATACATGTGAAGTAATGATCGTGCGCTCGCCACGCTTCGGGCTCGGTGGCTCGCTGCACTCAACACACTATATAAAATCAACTCCACGCCGACATGGATAGTGGGGGGTATGAAAAGGTCGGTGGACGAGTACCGACGCCCCTCCCGGGCTGGCTGCGCACGCCACGCTTCGGGTTGGTGTTGATCGTGGGGTGGCGATAACAATAGGGGGGCATTTGATATAGTCATTACCCATCAGGGTGGGTATACAATCAAAAATCGGGTCTGGGGGGGCATTTAACATAGGAATCAGGCATCTGGGTGCCTGCACAATTAAAAATCGGGTCAAATCGCGTCGCATCGCATGAGATATGATCGCATGCGATGCGATGCAACCGATTTTTGGGTGTACAATGCCCTGCGATGAAAAAATCGGGTGCCCAGATATTACACAAGTACTCGCACACACCCCCCCCCCCCCCCGTGCACACCTATGTGTGTGCTGCTGCTGAGATTACAGTTTTTAGAGTTTTCTTTCACTCTCCTCTAAACATTTTGTGGGCGTGGCCTAAGTGTGGGAGGTTCCACACTTAGGCCACGCCTCTAAAATTTTACTGGGGCCTGGCATTCCTCTTGGCTGCCTAAACAGGATTTGCTGCACATGCCGAGTATTGTCATTGAATACTGCCCTAAGAAAGAAGTCCAGAAGCAGTGAATTTTGTACCGAATGGAATGGGTCATGTTGGAGGGTATGGGTAAGGAACCTTACACTATTCTTCTGATAAACAACACACCTGGACAAGGGGAGGGGGACACATCTACACTGTGATTACTGCACAGAATGATTCTGCAATGATCAGATGTCAGACCAGAGACTCTGCTATAACAGGCGGTAACACTAATCACCACCCTACTAATTACTCTGCTGTGTTATGGAGACTGCAAAACAAAGGAATATCAGATTACTGGGAACCAATTATTGTCTGCAGAGTATTATACATTGTGATTACTAAACTACTTCATATTTACATGAAATATTGTGACACTGATGTTTTCTCAATTAACCCTTCATTGCGTACTATACATACCCAAACATCTCACTATAAAACACTTGAAACTCAGAAAGTAAAACATTTCATGTTGCGGACTATTGCAATACTATGCAATTTGTTCACAAAATGGACATAATTTTTTTATCTTTTTTTTCTTTGTCAGTACAATACCCAAGAAGCATGAAAATATAGAAAAATAAAATAAAAAAGCAGGATTAAGTAGCATCAGGGTTGCCTACCTGACCCTCTCCTTCAGGAAGACTATGCTCTATTTCTGGACTTCCCTGGTAATGTATGATTGCCATCACCTGTGGGGTAGCTCCCCACAGGTGATGGCAATCCTACATTACCAGGGAAGTCCAGGAACAGACCATTTTCTCCCTGAAGGAGATGGTCAGGTAGGCAACCCTTAGCATGCACACATTGAGATGTTTGATAAATGTTTTGCTAAGCTTTTTAGGGTAGGCAGCTTCCTGGTGTCCAAACCACCCAGAGCCGGCTCTAGGCATAGGCAATTGCCTAGGGGCATACTACGCCTAGGGCTGACTCAGATTAAGTAACAATCCATGGTTTAAGACTCAGTTTTACAATGGAAAGTGGCAAACTACAGGGTGTGGGGACAGTGAGACACTTGTGAGTCATCACTGTGTGATGTAGCTTTAATAAGGGACACTATTGTGTGATATAATGTGAATGAGGTTGCATAACTATGTGGCATAATTTGAATTGGGGGTACCATTGTGTGGCTAGTCCCCTTCCCAGCAAGGGCAAACCCATTTTTGAGCATGTGTGCCTTATGCTGGCCACACATAAGACCAACATCCAACTAGTTGCTTGGATGGAATAAAAATCTGGTACTGGATTGGAGCAAATGTAATATTTACTTCAGAAATTTGCTCCCAAAATCTGGGAAATGAAAAAAACCTGTCGCTCAGACTCGGTACTGTAGTTGAACCTGTTTGATTTAAACAGTTTGACTGAATGTTTTTGTCCATTTTCCTGGGTTTGTGAGCACATTTCTGATTGTCCTTTGCTACCATGCAGTACCAGATTTTTATTCCATCTAAGCAACTAGTTGGATGGTTGGAGGAATGTTGGTCTGATGTGTGGCCAGCAATAAGGCATGCACTTGACAAAGACATCAAAATTTGTATTGCTATTGGTAAGAGGTGAAGATTGTTGCTGGCTGCTGCTGTGATCTGTGCTACTGGGTGATGGGTGCTGAAGCAGAACTTTCACCGGTGCCAAAATCTTGCCTAGGGCATAAAAATGGTAAGTTCTGGCTCTGAGACCACCCATAGAGAGCCCATGCACATACAGCAGGAGTGTCCAAACCATTCCTCAACATCTGAAGGTGCCCATACACCAGGGGTGTCCAAATTTTTGCGACGAGGGCCAGATTTGGTGAGGTGAAAATGTGGGGGGCCGACCATTCAGCCTTGACATTCTTAAAATCATTAATCACATATGTATGGTCCCCACTCTGCCCCCATTCTCTCTATGTCCCCCAGCCTGCCCCTTCAATGTATGTCCCCCAGCCTGCCCCTCCTTCTCTGTATGTCCCCTATTCACTGTAGGTTTCCCACTGTGCACCCATTCACTCTGTCCCACAGCATGCTCCTCTACTCTTAATGTCCATCAGTGCCTCCATTCATTGTATGTCCCCAAGCCTGACCCTCCTTCACTGTATGACTCCCCTTCATCATGTACCCCACTCTGCCCCCATTCACTGTATGTCCCCCAGCCTGCCCCTGTTCCCCCTTCTCTGCATGGGCATCACTGCCTCCATTCACTGTATTTCCCCCAGCCTGACCCTCCTTCAGTGTATGCCCCCTCCCTTCTCTCTATGTTTCCCAGCCCCTTGTGTGAGCAAGAGGAAGGAGAGGCAAATCAGGCACTGCAAGGACAGGAGATGCTTGGGCTCCCGCTGCTGCCCTCTTCCGCTCTGCATGTTACGGGAGCAAGCTGCCCCCCTCCCCAAACACTGCTGTCACTGTGATTGTGGAGTAGGGTGATATACGATTGCTGCAGTAGGGGGAGGACGCCAAACACATCTGACTGTGGCGGCCAGCACCTCCTCACTGTAGCAGACAGCAAGGTAAAGTCATGCTCACCTGGTCCCACCTTTAGTGTCCTGTGCTGTGCTTCCCACATCTGATGCTCTGCCCGCTTCCAGCTGGAGGCTGTGGGCCGCTTGAAATGACAACACGGGCCGCAATTGGCCCCCGGGCCTGACTTTGGGCATGCCTGAGCTAGGGAGTTGTGGGAAATGTGATAGTTTTAATGACTACAGCTGTGAACCAGCTAGGGATTCTGGGGAATGTGACAGTTAGTAATGACTACACCTGTGCACCAGCTAGGGAGTCTGGGAATGTGACAGTTTTTTTTTTTTTTTAAATGCTTTTTATTAAACTTTTTCAAGAAGAAATATACAATCACAAAAGAAATAAACGTGTACAATATTTGTCAGACATAGTGTACAATGTTACAATGATGGAGATTCTAGTCATCATGTTTATATCATTTTAAGAGAGATATCTAAACAATGTATTTCTGTAATAAAAATATTTGAAGAAACATTTTGGTCCTGTCTTTAGTATGACTATTAGAATAAAGTATTCCCTGTCGACTATCACATTTATAGAATCAATGTTATTCGAGTTATAGTTGACAGTGTAGGACAGTAGTTTTGTAAATGAACCTAACCCAAGCAGACTAGGTGTCTAATAGATAACTGATTTAAATGTTTCTAAATTAGAGTGCTACTCCATAAACCTACGAAGTTAACCTTGACATATTTATTATAAATTGACAAAATACAAACCAGACATTAACATTGACAAAGACGCACAGGGATTCAAAGGATATATAGACAAAGAGGGGGGGGGGGGAGGGGAGATGACCGAGGTTTATAGTATTCTTACTATTACAACATAAAATATCAGTGTTCAAGAGCAATTGGTCATATTTTAGACATTTTTTTTTCTTTTTTTTTTTTAAGAAATAACAAAGAGAGAAAAGGTCAGAGGAAGTTAGAGGTTAATATGCGTTAATGTATGAACTTCAATTAGGCGACTTTTCTTAGGTTATATCACCATTAGACGGTACTGACATATCTTTAAAATGCTGTTTAGTGCCTTCATCAAGTGTATCAATAAGTAATTGCCATTTACCAAAGAATGATCTGATACCATTTTGGGGATCCAGCCTGGCATATTTCCACTCATAATATACCATTCGTAGCAATTTTTGTTTCAAACTCAGTAACTGTGGAGCTGACTTCTTTGTCCAATACAAAAGTATACATTTTCTTGCCACGGTAAGTATTGTTATGAGGAGCGGAATGGAACATTTTTTAACTTTATCCATAGGCCAAGTATTAAAATTTAAACCCATAAGCGCTACCGGATCATATGTACACGTAATTTTAAACATTGTCGAAATGTACTGCAACACCTTATACCAGAACCTCTTAAGCTTGTAACAATCCCACATAGAATGGGCATAGTCCGCTTTAGTGACCCCACACTTCACACAGTGTCCCTGTTCTTCCGAAACCATAAATTTTCTTCGATGAGAAGTAATATAGGCTCTATGGACAGTTCTAAAATATACCTCCTGATAGTACATTGAAGTAAGAGATTTTCTAGTTATAGTACATAATTGCGGGTACTTATGTAGTATCTGGGCTGCCGATTTTTTGATTGTATGCCTTAAGTTAAGGCATACAATCAGATGCGATGCGATATCGCATCGCATACAATGCGATGCGATGACCCGATTTTTCCATAGGATTCAATGTTAAAATGGACTGAGTCCATTTTAACATGGAATTCAATGGGAAAAAGGGGTCCTTTTCATACCCCTACTATCCAAGTGGTCATGGAGTTGGATATAAACCTGTGGCGAGCGTAGCGAGCCACCGAGCCCGAAGCGTGGCGAGCGAAGCGAGCCCCGCGAGGGGACGGTATTCTGTGTCCCCTCGCGGGGCTCGCTACGCTCGCCACGCTTCGGGCTCGGTGGCTCGCTACGCTCGCCACAGGTTTATATCCAACTCCATGCCCACTTGGATAGTAGGGGTATGAAAAGGACCCCTTTTCCCATTGAATTCCATGTTAAAATGGACTCAGTCCATTTTAACATTGAATCCTATGGAAAAATCGGGTCCATCGCATCGCATGCGATATGGTCGGGTGCGATGCGATGCGATGGACCCGATTTCAAAATCGGCAGCCCAGTTACTACATAAGTACCTAATTGCGTAACATCATCTAAATTCCTTAACGAAGGAATATCCTCTCTCCATTTATAGAATAATGTGTCCCATTGAGGATTTTTTGAATAGCTGTGTGCTATCAGGAGTCTGTACAAGTATTTTAATTTATACGAATGTTCAATGAGGTATACTAGAAGGGAGTCTATCGAATTTACTTGTGATAGTATCGGAGTTGTTCTAGGTAAGGGGCCTAGCATTTCGTGATTTTGTACGAAATGGCGTACTTGAAAGTACATAAATCTATTGTTATTAGGAATTGCATATTTCCCCATCAAAGTTTGAAAGGAGGAAACGCCTCCACCCGGATCAAAGACTTTGTAAGATGTGTCCAAGCCCTTTCGCCTCCAGCTGTCAAACCACGGATTATCAATGGATGGTCCAAAAGACGGGTTTCCCCATAGAGGGATGAAATAGGATTTTTTTACATCTCTATGGAATTTTTTGTTAATATTAAACCAGACTGCAATGATATCTTTAAATAAGAAATGATTTTTTATGTTCAAAGGGATTTCGGTTTTACTGATCTGTAATAAGGCTGCAGGTGCAAATGGAGCGCAAATAGCTTCATCTAACTTTTTGTCGGTATAAATTGATTTATTTAGCAACCAATCACTAATGTATCTAAATATAATTGCAGCCATATATGCTTGGATGTCTGGGAATCCCAGACCTCCTTCTTCTTTTGGAGATTTTAATTTGAGTTTGGCTATTCTAGGTCGTTTTTTGCGCCATAGAAATTTTGAAAATATAGCCTCAACCTTCAAAATATCAGAATTTTTCAAAGCTACAGGTAGCATCTGCATTTGATATAGAAGTTTCGGAAAGATTATTGACTGTATCACAGCATTCTTCCCATCATTGATAATGGCATTTCTGCCCAAGAGTCCAATTTGGTAGAAATATCCGAGATTACTTGTGAGTAGTTCAAGTCATACATCCTGCCCAGATCCGCAGTTATTTTTATGCCTAGATATTTAAAGTGTGTATTGGTAACAGCGAATGGAACATTTAAAGCTTGTAAAGCATTTGAATCAAAGCTGCCCAGTGGTAACAGCAGAGACTTCGACAAATTTATCTTATACCCCGACTCTCTACCAAAGGAATTTATCAGCTGCAGTATTGCCGGGATAGAATTTCTAGGATCTGAAATAAATATTAATGTGTCATCCGCGAAAAGTGCTATTTTTAAATGTTCGCCCCCTATCCTAATGCCCTGGATTTCTGGCGAGGCTCTAATCGCTGCTGCTAGTGGTTCTATAGCTATATCAAATAAGAGTGGGGATAGAGGACAACCCTGACGTGTCCCCCGTCCCAGCTCAAAGGGTTTTGAATAGCCTCCGTTGCAGGCTATCATAGACTTGGGAGAAGAGTACAGGGATTGAATAATTTTTATAAAGGTATGAGGGAAGCCAAATCTTTGCAATGTGCGTACTAGGTGTGGCCACAGCACTAGGTCGAAAGCCTTGTCCGCGTCCAACGACAAGACCATATTAGGCAGGCCATCAGAGGCAGAGAAGGCCCCCGACCCCTGCACTGCAGCCAGGACCCGGCGCACATTGACGACTGCATGACGGCCCGCAATGAAACCCGTCTGATCAGAATGTATAATCATAGGTAATATCGCTTTCAATCTCTCTGCCAGAATTTTTGTAAATATTTTGTAATCACAATTGAGCAGAGAGATTGGGCGATATGAAGCAGGTAATCTCAGATCGCGTTCTAGCTTGGGAATGACCCTGATAATAGCATCTGAAAAGTGAGCCGGTATGCAACCAGAATCTATTATATGGTTAAAACAATCGCACAAAGGTTGATGTATTTTTTCCCCCATAATTTTGTAAAACTCATTTGAATATCCGTCAGGACCTGGGGACTTTGCAAGTTTTAATTGGCCTATTGCCCATCTCACTTCCTCTATAGTTATTGGATCTACCAAAGTCTGTTTTACTGAGTCAGGTATTTGGGGCAATTCTAAAGAATTCCAAAAAAGAGAAGAATAATGGGACAGAGGTATATTTGACTCTCTAGCGGAATCTGTTATCTCATCTGGGAGAGAATCGGGGGGAGTATAAAGATTTTCATAAAAAGATTTCAACTCCTCAGTTATCTGGGTATCATTACTTGTCATGCTTCCATCTGCTGTTAGTAAAGGGTGAATAGTATTAGCCGTCCTTGGACCTCGAAGTAAATTTGTCAAAAGCTTGCCAACCTTGTTACCAAATTTATAAAATTTGGAGTCAATATTAAACAGATACCGGTCTCCCTGTATCTGCAAATATTCCTCAAAATGTATTTTGGCTGTTTTATAATCCTCTTTATTTTGAGGGGACGGATTATGTTTAAAAGCATCAAAGGCAGACGTAAGTGCAGCCTGAAGCTGTAGGTACGATAGTCTTTGTTGTCGTTTAAGCCTGGTCATATATCCAATGAGATCTCCTCGGAGAACAGCTTTAGCTGCTTGCCAATATATTGCAGGGTTTAGGCCAGGGTTGGAGGTTTTATCATTATCTAAGCAATACTCAGACCATCTCTTAAAAAGTTTATCCCTTAGTTCTGGGGATTGAGATAGGTGAGAGGGGAAGCGCCATAATGGTTTAGTCGATGTTTTTTGGACAAAGTTTAGATCCATTGAAACAAGACCACGGTCTGACATTACTGGAGGCAAAATACGGACAGAGGAGACCGAAGGAAACATGGGTTCTGCTAAGAGGATATAATCAATTCTTGACCAAGTAGAGTGTGTTAAGGATAAACAAGTAAAGTCTTTGTCAGTTGGATTTAAAGCTCGCCATACATCTATTAATTGTAAGGATTCCATTAAATAAGATATGTTAATTTTCGGGATAGATTGTTTCCTTTTTGGGATTGGGGATCTGTCTAACGTGTTTGAGACAACTAAGTTAAAATCTCCACATACGATCATCCTAGATAGATCATATGTGTGTAATTTGGCAAGTAAGTCTACGAAAAAGGCTTTCCTATAAGGTGTTGGGGCGTAAAGGTTGCATATGGTGTATGATTTACCAGAGACAGTTACGTTAATAATGTCATATCTACCTTCAGGGTCAGATACCTCTGAGGTAGTCTGTATGTCTAAGCTCTTTTTTGCCAAGGTAATTACTCCACGTGATTTTTTGTTATATGACGCAGAGCCAATTACAGTCCATCCCAACACATTTAATTTCTTTACTTCCAATGGCATAAGATGCGTCTCCTGCAAGCAAGCTATCTCAATGTTTTGTTTGGTAAGATACGTTAGTATCCTTCGACGTTTGGCCGGTGTATGAATACCTCTAACATTCAAAGAACCTAGACATAAAGACATTAGTCACAATACAAGATTAGAATACCTGAAACTGAAAGCATATTAAACCTCGGTCAAGGAAAAAACATAAAGGGAAGGGGTAGACAAGACAGTTAACACAATTAGAACATAAAAAGAGATGAGATGTAGCCAGCTAGACTCAACAGATGTAGAACTTCCATGAAGAAGCTAGGCTTCAAATTTTATATACTAGTACTGTTATGATATCTGAATATTTATATTATCTGAACTGCTGATAGGTTCATATATTAGAGTAGGCTAAGTGGACATTTTGTAGTGTTCTCACTAACTTCCTGCTGCATTAGCTATTTAAACCTTTACCTACTCTATAAAAGCTAACCAAGTTATTTAAAAATAGGACCTTGCTTCTAGACCTGCCAAAAGGGCTCACATGACCCAGAAAAAGGGGAAAAAAAAACATTTTCAGTTTCATTAACTATTAGTAGATCTGATCACGGGGGGTCATGATCCGAAATATCTCCAGGAAGATTGCGTGTGCAGGAATGCGCTAAGTAGTCTTCTGCCGCTTTAGCAGTGTCAAAGTCCTTATAGCCATTCGCTGTAACAATGCGCAATCGAGCTGGGTAAAGGACAAAGAACTGACGTTTTTCCTTAATCAAAGTTGAGCAGATGCTGTTGAAGGATCTTCTTGCCTTTGAAACCTCTGGTGAAAAGTCTTGAAAAACCCTTAAGGTATGTTTTTCCCAGACAATGGGATTTAACTTACGAGAAGCATTCCAGATCGCCTGCTTGTGGAGATAGTTTAAAATTTTCATGATAACCACTCTTGGTCTATCTTGATCTCGGTTTTGATAATGCCCCAGTCTATGGATGCGCTCAATTACAATGTCCGCACAAAGTGTTTCTATATGTAAGAGTTTCGGGAGAGTATTTCGTGCGAAATGATCTAAAGCTGGGCCTTTTAGCGATTCCGGTAATCCAGCAATTCGCAGGTTATTGCGTCTTTGCCGGTTTTCAACATTGGTCAGTGCTTCACTAAGTTTTTTATTATCTTGCTGCAAAGTGTGGACAGTAGCTTGTAATGCTGTGACAGAGTCAGTATTGCTACTAATGCGTGATTCTGCATCCGTCATCCTCACAGAAAGTGAGGCGATACGGTCCGAGATATCTGTGACCGCTTTTTGTAATAGAGGGGACACAACTGAATGAATTGCATTGACCAAGTCTGTGTATGACAGCGAAGTAAGAGAGGTGTTATCCGGGTTACCTGAAGCATCTAATGAGCCATCTTGGATCGTTTTTTTAGAGGCTGGAGTTCCCAGTTGGTGTTCACCCGGTGCCGCAGAGCTATGTTCTCCCCGTCTCTTCTCCTGACCATGACGTTGGGGTTGTGGAATGGTTTTTTGACCCGGAGTTGTGCCCAGGAATTTATCCATTGCCTGCGATTTTCTGCAGGGTGAGCGTGATCTATTTCTGCTCTGTGTCGACAGCTTGATAATTAAAAGATGTAGAGTTAGGCACAAAGATAAGTTATAAAACTTTTCCCAAGTGGCAATCTCAGGCAAAAAGCTTTGCTTGGTTTACTCTATTTCAAGGATAATTTCAAAATGTAATCAACATCAGGTTCTTCCAACTCTGTCCACCAGATGGCAGCATAGGACTACCTTTCACAGATTCAGATATTTTTGTAGTTTAAATCATGAGTGACAAACATCAGCAGTTTTTTTTTTATATATTCTTTATTTATAGTTTTCAATTTATAATAAAAGGCATTACAAACTTAGGACAACATTTTCAAAGCAATTGCAACAAAACAAAGCGGTGAACATTTGCATTACATTTGCAGTGTTATCTTGTGGTTTCACCTTTATTTATTAAAGTGTAGAAATTTTGCAACAATGGTGAATTGTGTAATCGGTTTGTGAATTGCAACACAATTCTTAACTAGATATGAAAATACAGTTGTGAGGGAGGAAGGGGGGAATGGGGTTGGTGTGATGGGGGGGGGGAGGGGGATGTGGAGTTTTGGCACCGAGGTAGAGGCAGAAATGAGGACATATTATTTGTATATTATATTATTTCGCTGGCTTAGGGTTTTCCCACCCTGAGTCAGGGTATATCTGGGTCAACCGCGGTAGGCTTCTTAGGGGTTGCTTGGCATGTGGCTTTTGTATGTATTTGAGGACCAGAACTCAAGCCACGGCAACCATGTGCAACGTAGTCAGAGTGCCTGTCTAGGGCCGAAAAGTATACATCCTCCATCGCTCTATAAAAGTCCACTCTCTGAAACCACTCCCACATGGTCGGGATGGAGGTTGACCTCCAGTGCACTGGTACCACGGCCCTGGCTGCATTGTTGAGATGCTTCAAGAGCGAGTGCCTATATTTACTGAATGGCATGGAGGAGTGGGATAGCAACCAAAAGTCGAGCTTCTCTGGAGTTTGGAATCCCAGGATCTCCGACGAGATTCGTATCACACTGTCCCAGAATTTCTTTATCTTTTGGCAATCCCACCATATATGTACCAGTGTCCCTGTCTGAGAGTGGCATCTCCAACACATGGGTGAAACCGAAGGGAAGAATTTATGCATCTGGGGCGGACACCTATACCATCTAGTTAAAAGCTTATATTGCGTTTCCACCACTTCTAGGCTGGATGAGCAACGGGACATATTTTTGCAGTGTTTCTCCCATTTTATGTGTATGCCTCTTTTGGAGAGATCCTCGTCCCAGGCCTTGCAGAAGGCGGGGATGTCGGTTGTATGTGCCTGTATTATGATTTTATAAATGGCTGATATTGTGTGATCTGGTTCTGTAGTCTGCGTGCACAACACCTGAAATGGGTGTGGTTTTTTTACAAGAGTGGGGGGGGGGGCTCGCTGCGTTTGAATAAAGTGTCTAACTTGAAAGTAAAACCATAAGTCCGACTGTGGTAGTGTCTTGTCTTCTTTTAAGTCATTGAAGGTTTTAACCGTGTTTCCCATAATCAAGTCTAGGATCCTAAACAGCCCTACCCGATACCACCTGCGTGCTATACTTCCCGCGGTCCCTGGTTCGAAGTCTGGATTATTAATTATCGGAAGGAGTAGGGAATCTGGTGAAGCGAGACCCAGCTTATATCGCACTGATTTCCAGAGATTCAGGGTGGGTTCTACCGTCGGGTGTGTTGTTAGAGCTATTTTGGGGAGCCAAGGGATCGTCCTAAGGTCCAATCCTGTGGAATATTTTTCTATTGCTACCCATTGTTTCTCGTCTGTTTCAGGTCTAGACCAGTCCATGACTCTGTGTAGCGTGGTCGCCTGATGGTACGCTAGTAGCCAAGGGAGCTGTTGGCCTCTGTATGCTTTCCTGCGAAATAAGTATTTATGTTTGAATCTGGGCTTTTTGCCACCCCATACAAATCTGCTGATGAGCCTTTGCATTTCAACAATGTACTTTAACGGGAGTTTTAACGGTATAGTCTGGAACAGATAGAGAAACCTAGGCAGGACATTCATTTTTATGATGTTCATCCTGCCTATCCACGAGAACTTTTGGGACGCCCATTTTGCTAATTCTGATCGCACTTTTTGAGTTAACGGTGTGTAGTTAATTTTCGCGGTCGTCTGGAGAGATGTAGGGATAAGTACCCCTAGGTACTTAATATGTGAGGGGTGCCAGGTAAACGGGAACTGGTGAGCAAGGGATTCTGCTGTAGTAATTGGGAGGTTAATGTTAAGAGCTGTAGATTTAGAGTAATTGATCTTAAAATTGGACAATTTCCCGAATCGTGTAAACTCTCTTATGATGTTCGGGAGTGCTATCATGGGGTTTGTAATGATTGCCAACAGGTCGTCAGCGAAGAGCGCGAGTCTGTGATTAACTCCCCCCACCTCTACACCATTGATGTCTGGGTTGGCCCTAATGGCCCTAGCCAGAGCCTCCATGCAAATCACATATAGCAGGGGCGATAGTGGGCATCCCTGTCTGGTCCCATTGGCAATCAGCACGGGGTCAGACAGCATACCATTGACCCGGACTCTGGCCGCTGGTACAGTGCGAGAATTTTTCCTATAAATTGTTCTCCCACCCCAGCGTGCCGAAGGGCCACCTCCATAAATGCCCAATCTACGCGGTCGAATGCCTTTTCGGCATCTGTGGAGAGCAGCATGCACGGGGTCTTAGCTGTGTGGGCATGTGCTACCAGGTCGATGACTCTCATTGTATTATCCCTTGCCTCTCTCCCGCGCACGAATCCCACCTGGTCCGGGTGGACCAGGTGTGGTACCAACATGGATAAACGGTTGGCCAGCAATTTTGCGTATAGTTTAACGTCCACGTTAAGTAATGAAATGGGGTGGTAACTGGAGGGGAGTGAAGGGTCTTTGCCTTCTTTTGGTAAGACCGTGATGTGGGCTTCAAGAGACTGGGCAGATAAGGGTGAGGACTTAGAGATCCCGTTGCACGCCTTTGTTAGGAGGGGAATCAAGCGGTCCTGGAACGCTTTATAATAAGTTATGGGGAAGCTTTCCGGGCCCGGGCTCTTCCCTGAGGGCGAGGTTTTAATTGCCAGGCGTAATTCAGCCTCTGTGAAGGGGTCGTTTAAGGTTTCTGTTAGGTTCTGGGGCAGTATGGGTTAGTTTATGTCAGTTAAGTACTTTTTAATTGCGTTCTCATGGGCAACCTGGTCTCGTGGCGGACCCAGGGAAGAAAGATTATATAGGTCTGTATAGTAGTTTTGGAAGATCTCCGCTATTTTGTTGTTTTTAGAATGGAGTGTGTCCGAGGTGTCTTTCATCTCAGTGATATATGTTAACGATCTCTGGGCCCGCAGGGCTCTAGCCAACTGTTTACCTGGTTTATTGCCCCATCTGAAATATCTATGGCGGCAGCATCGGAGAGCTCTGCGGGTGCCCTCGTTTAGCAGACTATTTAGCGAAGCCCTAGCGTCTTGTAGTTCCAAGAGGATCTCTGGGGTCAGAGAGGATTTGTGTAATAGTTCTAATTGTTTAATTTTATCTAATAGGGCCTCTTTACACTCCATTTTTTTCTTTTTGAGGTAAGATCCTATTTTTATGCACCTACCCCTAATCACGCATTTGTAGGCTTCCCATAGTGTAACGGGTGATGTTTCGTCGTTCGAATTCAGTAATATGTAGTCGTCTATCGCTTCCTCTATTTGTTTCCTGCAATCGTCTTCACGTAGAAATTGTTCGTTGAAGCGCCATTGCCAGTGACGTGCAGGTGGGTGTAGCAGTGACAGTTCTAGTGTTATGGGAGCATGGTCTGATCCCACTATTTGTCCTATTGAGGTGTTGACCAGAAGGTCAAGAGAACTATGATTTAAGTAAAAGTAGTCTATGCGGGTGTATGAGTTGTGTGGGTGCGAGTAGAAGGTGTAATCTAGATCCTTGGGGTGCATTAGTCTCCATGTGTCTATGAGTTGGAAGTCATGCATAAGCTTTTTGAACTGTCTCTGGTCGCTAATTGAAGAGGAAGTCGAGGCCCTAGTTGAGTCCATTGCGGGTTCTACTACCCAGTTAAGATCACCCCCCACCACCAGCACCCCTTCCACATTACTCTCCACTAATTCCAGTGCCATCTTCAAGGTGTGTAACTGGCCCTTGTTGGGAAGGTACAAATTTACAAACGTAAACACCTGGTTACGTATAGTAGTTTTTACACATAATCCTCGGCCGTCTCCTATTTGGGTCACTGTCGTGTCTTTAAGGGGTGTGTTTTTAGCGAATAGTATTGCGACTCCTTTTGACTTGGATTCGGAGTAGTCATTAAAGTAACCTATGGGGTAGTGTCTTGAGTATAGCTTCGGAGCTTTCCCTTTTTTGAAGTGTGTTTCTTGTAAGAATACCACATCAGCCCTCTTAGTATTCATTGTGTGCAGCAGCCTAGTTCTTTTCTCCGGTATGTTGAGACCCTTCGCGTTCAGCGAGATTATCTTTAGGTTAGCCATGTGTATGAGCTTGTGAGTTCATCTGTTATCGGTGTGGGTCTACCTCTCCGTGGTGAGTGTGGGAGAGGGAGGGGGTTTTGGGGTAGCTTAAGGGGGGGAACATAAAACTTCAAAAGAGCCCCAAACCATTCTGTTGAATGGAGTTGGGTATTCTCTGCGTTTTCAGACCTGGGGGACCAGTGAGGGCCCATGGTCTCAAAATGTACAGCAGAGCTTGGGGGAAAGAGGGGGAACCAAGGCCAACCACCTAAGTGGTAAACATAATATTATTAACAAGGTAAATGCTTACAGATTATCTATTTATCTATCAGTAGCTCTACAAGTTACTAGGCTAGTTGTTTCAACAAGTCGATTTTAACTGTCACTTTTTTTTTTTTTTTTCATGTCGGGGAGACATATTACGACTAACTTTTGGGGTTCTCGACCCTCTCTGGGGCCTATGTAGTGTCAAACCCGTAACATACAGGGGTCTTAGTTACATGTCTTGAGTCCCGCGTTTGGGCTTCGCTTTAACTATGGCTTTTAGTGTTCAAATGACATTATAGTACTATACATACAAGTGAGGAAACATAGTCTATATTCACGTGTCTGCAATTGTTGGATCGGTATCTCTCTGTTGGTTGTGGGGTTTTTCGGCGTCTCCTGACCCATCTGCATCGGCTGGTGGGCGATCGGTTTTCTTCTTTTGTTTTTTCGAGACCTTTTGCCACCGATCTCCGCGGGGTTTAAGGGGGGGCACAAGGGCCGCCGGGTCCAGCCAGTTGGGTAGAAGCGGGGCAGGGATTCCTAACGAAGCACAAAAGTCAGCCACTCCCGCTGGGTCTTATAGCACTGCAGATGCGCCTTTGTGGTTTACCTGTATGCTTATAGGAAAGCCCCATCGGAACCTGATGTCATGTTTCTTCAATGCCTCTGTGACCGGCCGAAGTAGGCGCCGTTGCTGCAACGTGGACCATGATAGGTCTTGAAAGATTTGTATTTTCTGGCCGTTGAAGTCTATCTCTTGGGTACGTCTTGCCGCTTTAAGGATCTCTTCTTTGTCCTGGAAATAATGAAGCCGGCAGATTATATCTCTCGGTTGTTCTGTGGGCGCACCTCTGGGGCGCAGAGCGCGGTGAGCTCTATCAAACATGACCTGGTATTCTGGGTCAGAGTCTGTTAGTTGGTTGAATATTTTAGTCAGAGCATGCTCTAGGTTGGGGGGTAGGACGTCTTCTGGCAGGCCCCTTATTCTTAAATTATTCCTTCTTCCCCTGTTATCGATATCGTCTAGTTTGCGGCTCATCTCGATCAGGGATTTGGATTGGCGTGCGACTAGGTCATGGAGGTCGGAAAGCCTCGAATCCACTTCTTCGTTCTGTTCTTCTAGTTGTTCCACTCTGTTCGCGATGTGCGTAATGTCAGTTTTAAGAGCGGCAATATGGGTCTGCATTGAGTCTTGTAGCCTTTTCTCCGTGGAGAGTAGATCTTGTTGCATTTCCTGTCTGGTCGGGATTGCATTTAATTTAGATAAAATGGATGCGAGATCCACCTTTTCTGTGGTAGGTGTGGATTTTGATTTGGAGGAACCCGAGGCCCCCGTGCCCTCCATGGCGACAGTCGGGTTGGGAGGGGGTGGAGCGGGATTGTTTGGGTTTGTGGTGGAAGTACCAAAGAGTGTGCAGAAGGCTTCTGCTTGAGATGGCTTTGCAGAGGTCTGGGCCGATCCTTTATTGCGTCGTCGGTTAGACATGTGGGTGTGAGCTACATGGGTCGGGGTATACCGTCACCTTGTGTTAGGTCATGGTATATCAGTGGTTAGGCACTTGGTCCCCTCCGCATGGTTGGCTTAGATCATTTCAAGGCCAGGCGTGTGGGTCACCCACGGGCGAGTTGTGCATTCAGAGGGGTACTTATTTCAAGGACTGTGGGACTGAAGGGGCCGTTTATGTTTGGCCAGTGCATGGGCTGTATCTGGTTTGGTCTGCTTCCGGTTGCTGTGGCTTTATTATGCACCAGGGTGTTCCCAGCTGGCTTCCAGTATACCCCTGCAAGGTTACTGGGTCCTATGTCTGTGTGGGCTATATGCCTGTTCTAAATGCAACACTGTAGGACACCACCTGTGTCAGTATTGGGCACTCTTTTCTATGGGGGTGCCTTTATTGTTAGATTGGAGCTGTGCTGGGGGGCTCTGGAGCCTGCAGTATGCTGTCGGCGTCCCAGTTACTGCCTACTGCTGCTGTTGCATATATTATCAGTGATTCCCGGCTTTCGGGGGACCTTGGAGTGGATTACCCACTGTTACTCACTGTCGCTGGGGAGATAGACGTGGAAAACTGCAGCTTCAGGCAGGAGCCTTATGTTTGTGTCCGGGGGCTGTCTATCAGAGGGCGCTACTGGTGTGGCGCACTGTCAGGCGGCTCGTCTCTCCCCCTCTCCACTGTGGTCTCTGTCTCCGTTTCTGGGTGATGGCGGCGGGTGCTGTCGCGGCCCGGTCAGCGGCGCGTGTGGTGCCTTTGCAGTTGTAAGGCTGCACGGGTCTCGGGTGATGACCTCCGGGGCGCGGTGCCCCTCTCTGGGGATCAGTCTTCTCTGGGAGCCCCTGCGATTAGAGGGCTCCGGGCGCCAGCGTCTCCCGCGCCGAAATCGAGGTCCCGGCTCCGGATCTCCAACAGGCCGCAACCTGCAGGAGCTCTTAAAAGAGCTCCCCGGCTCCGCGATCGCTGTCAGAGGTTTCCGATGTGCCGGGTAGGTGACAGGTACCTCTCCTGGGTAGTTAGATTTACTTTGGACCGTGGGTTATGGTGTTTTTTGGAAGCTCGTGCGGGAGCTCAGGCCAGACAAGTCTTGTCCTGCTCGTAGCCAAGCCATGCCCCCCAACATCAGCAGTTTTGAAATGGATTTTTCATTTTCAGCATGTAGATTTGCCCAGTATAGGACACATTATTATTATAGCCTCATGGAAGTTCCTCTTCCGTAGTTTTACATTACAATGTCCCAAGCTTTATGAGGCTATTTAGAGAATTCCACAGAAAGGACTGTATAGTATTAACAAGCCTGAGATGTTTAATAAACGTAGTAGCAAAGCTTAACAAAGAATGTAGCCAGCTTTCTCTCCTTATTTAGAAAGTGCACTGCACTTAGCTGTATATGTAGAGTCCACTTCCCTGATTCAGTAAGTTTCAAATTATAAAGATAATTTACCAAGAGAGTCAGGGGTGGTGTGCTGTATTTTAGCTTTTAGAAATTGCAGCTATGTAAAATGGCGGCCAAACGGGAGCGTCTTCTCCCTATTCCACCGTCACTCACTGTTTTGCAGAGACTTTAAGTCCTTCTCGGACGCCGCCGCTCAATCCAGCCATCTCAGACCACAGCCTTCCTGCGTTTTTGCGGTGGACGACACCCGTGGGTTAGCGGTGTCCGCCGGGCATCTCCGCCGCTTCTGGCGTCTGCAGGGCGTGTTACTCGAGGTATGGCAGATAGGCCTCACATCTCCGAGCGGCGTCTCGTCTTGCGGTGGGTATGGAGAGGCTTCTCCCTCATCCGCTGTGCACTAGGAGGGCTGGCAGCACAATGTAGAAGCTGTGACACTCGAGGAAAGCAGCCAGGGGAGATGGTTAGAATTAGCTTGCACGGAGCTCCGGCGCCATGCGTCCTTCTTCCTCGAGTGTCAGGCCACGCCCCCGGGAATGTGACAGTTAGTAATGACTACAGCTGTGCACCAGCTAGGGAGTCTGGGAATGTGACAGTAATGACTACAGCTGTGCACCAGATAGGTGATTTGTAAAATGTGGACTGTTGGTAGATCTCGAGGACTGGTTTGGCCACCCCTGACAAACAGCGATCTGTGCTAAGTGATTTTACTAAAGAAAAGAGAGGCAGGGTAGTGGTTCAGGATGATGTAGATCGCTGTTGTTATGGCTCATTCTGTACACACAGAGAGATTTGCAGTCTCTTGATAAGCAATTTCATTAGATTTTGACTGCATGCACTGACTTAACTAGCAGGCGATACCGACGTGTGGGACCACGCATAGCTATTGATCATGGGCATACACATGGATCGATCTGGGCACTTTTCTAAGTGATCTGACTAGATCAATTGCAATGTGATGCGTGCTATTTAAGCTCAAAACGCACGCCCGCATCGGGACATGTATGGGCACCTTTACTCTAACTGCAGCCCACTGCCTCTGTCATTAATCAGGTTCTTACAAACACTAACTCTGAAGTGTCTCTCCAGGATTGGCCTGCACACCCATTGGGGTGAATCCTGATGCACATGCTGGTAACCATCCGGGGTCTAGTCAGCATCTCAGCGTGTTATACTGTAGCGCTCACTGTCTGTATCTCCTTAACTCATCTGTGTCTTTATTACCCTGTGATACTCAGTGCTGCCCTCCACCATTGCTGTAGGCTGCAGCCATGCTGCATACAACCAAACATCCCTCCATTCCTATGTATGGGTGTGGCCATCTTGGATTTGGTTATAACCATAGTTGTATTCTGCAGGAAACTCCCTGAAACAGCAGCAATCTCCCTCATTAGTCTAGCAATCTCCCTCATGTCACCTAGCCCACATTACACTGTCACATATTTTGTTGGGAAAAGAAATGAGAGATAGACATATTTATATTGAATGTCCCAGCACCATTTCCCAGCACTTTACAAAGTATAGTATTTCTTACTAACTGCTTTGGAGATCATCTACATTTGGATATAAATCATTTTAATAGATTCCACTCTGAGATAGCAGTACACATCCACGCTTCTAAGTGCCTCGTTCACAATCTATTTTCACAACCTCTCCATATATGGAACTAGACATGCCCTTTGGGTGGAGTATGACATGCCCGCTTAATGGGGGCTCTGTGCAAAATTCTGCTACCAATTATAATCTGTGCGTACTCACCATCCTGCTGCATGGTCTGGCTTCCTCCGGTGTCCCTGGAGTCTCCTCTCATTTCCAGCTGAGGGGTAGATGTATGAAGCAGTGATAATGGAGGAGAAATTATACTTTATCAATGGCCAATCAGCTTCTGTCTGTAGCAGGCTGGATTTAAAAGGGAACAGTTAGGAGCTTATTGGCTGGTGATAAAGTACCAGGCACTTTATAACTTCTCCTCCCTTATCACTGCTTCATACATCTACCCCTGAGTTCTGCATTGATTCTTCCAGTCATCTGTCCTCCTCAAGCATTGGCCTTCACCATTGACTGACACTATTGATAGTCACCATCGACTTCAAACATCAATAGTCAACAGCGATTCTCAACAATGAATTTTTTAATCGAAAGTCAACATCGATTGTCATCTTTTAATCATTCAAACCATAGACTGCAAACATCGGTTCATATTGTTCACAAGCATCACTCTCTAGCACCCAAATTTTACCCTAGTATCAATTTAATTGAAAACCTGCTAGTGTTTGAACCTCTTGATTTTAAAATTTATCTGTGCATTGTGCACCAGTGACCAGCAAATTTTTTGCCATAATCGGAGGAGCATGCTCCTGCAACCAGTGACCATGAAGGGCTGGCAGCAGGAGCGCGCTCCCGGCGATGTATCTCCCACAGCACATGAAATCACTGGCAATATGGTCGCTCAGCAACCATATTGTCAGTGATATGTGCTGAAATCACCCCCGTGTGTACACAGCTTTACAGTTATTATTGTTTCCTTTTATTCCACTCAGGCAATCCTGAGTCCAAAATTCCTACAGTTATTACTGTTTCCTATTCTTACAGTCTAAGACACTCTCACAGTATCTTCAGTTGTTCAATAAATACCAAACTTAATTTTATTCCTGTTTCCTACCATCATTGGTCATGCTTTTGTGCTCTGGACTTTTCACCCACACCTGAGATTATCCATATCTGTGGACAAAGCTCCTAAGGGAACGTATCTTCAAACTCTCACCAAAAAATACCTCAGGCTTGACAGTTTGTACTGGCCACATGGATTTGGCTGAATAACAGAGTCCAGTAACTGGTTCAGTCCAGCAACTAGCCACTCTTATGGAAAACCAGGAAGTGGCAGAAGGTCAAGTGATCCAGTATCTACAGGAACTGACATCTCATTTTAATAATCTTCAAACTATACTTTGAGGTCCCGCTCTTCCTCAGTTAACCAGATTGGATAGGTCTCCACCCACTGTGATGACACCTTTTCTTCTTCATCTCCCAAAGCCAACAAAACTTGATGGGACTCCTAAGAAATGTTGAGCTTTAAACCAATGTGAAATTTACTTTGAGCTTTTGCCCCACAATTTCCCCATGGATCACACCAAGATAGCTTATATCATCTCGCTACTCTCTGGGTCTGCATTGGATTGGGCATCACCTCTTTGGGAGAGAGACTGGATTCCTTTCTAGTTTCTTATAAAGACATTGTGGCTACATTCTGGTAGATCTTTGTGATGCATCAGCTCAGCCTCATTTGATATTTTACATCTTCAGTAGGATTCAATAACCAAGGAAAAATATCTAATTCATTTTCAAAATACTGGCATCTGAATTGTCTTGGAATGATGAGGCATTATTAGCTACTTTTTGGAATGGTCTATCTGATATAAAAGATGAACTGGTTACCCAGGACCGTCCTGATAAACTCCAGGATTTTGTGTCCCTTTGCAATAATGTTGTTTCAGAAAACGAGCTTTCAAGAGGGGAAGAACGACACATTCCAAACTGTCCTTTGTTGTTCGCCAGCGAGTTGACTTTACTGAGAAAAGGATGAACCTATGCAAGTTAATCATTCCTGACTGTCTCCAGAGGAACATAAGAGGCAACAAACTGAAATCTCTATGTGAATTCTTGTCCCAAGGATCTACAAATCCTAACCAGTCAAGGAGATGGTCGGTTAGGAGTAGTTAATTCCTTTCCATCAAGCACAGATTGCATTACTCTGGTTTCCCTACACATCAAACAGTGTTCCAGAAAAGTATCTGAGTATCTGCCCTATTGGAATCTGCTGATGCAGGGAATTTCATTACTACTGTATGGAGTTAGTTCAAAAGTGGTCCTTTCCAACTGAAAGACTTTCTTATCTTGTCTTTCTTATTGCAGTGGATGGCAGTAAAATTCTCAGAGGCTCCATTGCCCTCAGAACTCAACCTATCCAATTAAAGGTGGGAGTTCTTCATTCATAAATGCTCAGCTTCTTTGTGATTCCCAAAGCTTCACATGCCCATGCCCTTGGCCTTCCATGGTTGAGACTTCACAATCCTTGCATTGATTGGATCACCTGTCAAGTGACCGCATGGGGTCAATCCTGTTTTGTGACCTGGTAGTCAACTTCCTAGGCATCTGATGTACCTCCTTATCCTTATGAATCTTTTGCCAATACCTTCATTAAAGCTGGTGCTGACCTGCTTACTCCTCATCGTCCCTGGGATTTCCCCACTGATCTCATCCCCGGGAAAACCCTGCCAAGGTATCACATTTATCCTCTGTCACTAACTGAGACTCAATCTATGGCATAATACTTCCAAGAAAACCTAGCTGGTTTTATTAAACCCTCTTCTTCACAAGCTGGGGCAGGCTTCTACTTCATGGAGAAAAAAGATGGTGGACTGTGACCATACATAGACTATAGGTTGTTTAACAATATCATTATACATTACCCCTGATTTAAATAACTTTTCGATTAATGTCAGTGGAACTACTGTATATACCAAGTTAGACCTGTGAGGAGCATATAATTGAATTCACATTGGGGAAGACTACAAGTGGAAAACCGCATTTAACACCAGAAACGGACATTATGACTACCTCATTATGCCATTTGGTCTGAGTAATGCTCCCGCAGTCTTTCCAAACTTTGTTAATGAAATCTTTCAAGATCTATATTGTCATGTAGTAGTCTATTTAGAAGATATTCTTATATATGCCAACAGCCATGAAGAGCATAGCCATTGATCATCTTTGTGCCCATCAATTATACTGCAAGTTAGAAAAATGTGTGTTAGAACTGAAAACAATTGCCTTTTTGGGGTGAATTATTTCTGAATCCGATCTCAGAATGTATCCAGTAAAACTCCAGGATATTCAAGGATGGCCTATGGCGACTAACCTCTGAAGCAGTCATCATTTCCTGGGCTTTGACAATTATAATAGAAAACTCATCAAAAACGTCTCCACCATTGTGGCACCAATTTCATGCCTCACCCAATCTTGCTAAATGGTCAGATTAAGCCATTGAGGCTTTCCATCATCTCAAGATAACATGTACATCTGCTCCTGTTCTGCAACAGCTCTATACATCTCTTTTGTTCACCTTAGACATTGATCCCTCATCAGTTGGCATGGGAGCAGTTTTATCCCAGAGAGGTCCCGATGGTTACCTACATCCTTGTGGGTTCTTTTCTCAAAAATTCTCACCAGCTGAACGCAATTATGCCAACAATGATCAATGATCAAGAGTTACTAACTATTAAATTAGCAGGAGAAGAATAGTGCTATCTCCTAGAGGATACCACCCATGAAAATGAAATTCTAATGGATCACAAGAATATTCTTTAAATCAAGAATGCCCATTGCCTGAATCCCAGTCAAGCTTATTTGGAAATCTTCTTTTCTTGTTTTCAATTTAAACAATTCTTATTTCCTGGGACATCAAATCACAAGTCAGACACGCTTTCCTGTTCATGGGAACAAGATAATTAATCTATTAATACAGAAAAGCACTTGATCATTGATTATATTGCATTCTCTTCTGTGAAAATAGGTTCTCCTCCTACAGGGAAGTTGTATGTGTAGCCAGGTCTTCGATAAAAAGCTGCTACAATGGGCTCATGCTATGAAGTTGGCCGGTCATGCTGGTGTCGGTAAGATCTGTGAATTCATCATCAGATCCTATTGGAGGCCATCTCTTAAGAAGAACGTACAGGAGTAAATCGCCTGCTGCATTAAATGTGTTCAACATACAGTCAGTCCAGTGGCGGAACTCCCGGTGGCAATGGAGTCATCTGCCGCTGGGCACCAGGCTTAAAGTCACCTGAGGACTGAGCCAACAGGCGGGAGTCGGCACCGAAGACAGCCCACCGCACACAGCCAGTGTGCGTGTGAGATGACTGTCACTAAAGGTGGAAAGAAAGAGCTGGCAGCTGGGTGGGAGACGCTGCAGTGCAGGAGGGTGAGTCTATGTCACCCTGACTCTCTCTCTCTTTCTCTCTCTTTCACTCTCTTTCTCTCTCTCTCTCTCTATTTTTCTCTCTCTCTCTTTCTCTCTCTCTCTTTCTCTCTCTCTCTCTCTTTCTCTCTCTCTCTTTTTCTCTCTCTCTCTTTCTCTCTCTCTTTTTATCTCTCTCTCTTCCTGTGAGATCCTGCTTTCACTGTGTGCACTCCCCATCATGCTGCAAAGTCTAGCTTCCTCCATTGTCCCTGGAGTCTCCTTTCAGTTCCAGAGTTCTGCATTGCTTCTTCAAGTTGTCTGTCCACTCCTCAACCATTGACTCTCAACATTGACTGTCACTATCGACAGTCACCTTCGATGATCAACATCAACTGTCTCTATTGATAGTCACCAATGACCTCCACCATCAACTGTCACCATCAATTGACAACATCGATTGTTTCATCAATCACCAACATCGAATGTCAACATTGATTTGTCATATTTTAATCATTCAAAACATAGACTGCAAACATCGGTCATTATCATTGTCCACTAACTTCAAAAGCATATCTATATAGCGCTGCACTCATTGTGCCCTAGCATTAATTTCATTGATAACCTGCTAATGTGTTTGCATCGGTTGATTTTCAAGTTTATTGCTGTCTTCTATACTAAAGACAGAGACAATGTAATGACAGACCATATTAATAATTATTTCTGCTCAGTATTCACTGCTGAAAGAACGGGGAAAGGGCCACAGTTTAGTTGCAAGTATAGTGAGAAAAATCAGTGGGAAACAAGGACATTTACAGGGAAGAAAGTCCTTACCGAACTCTCAAAACTGAAAGTGGATAAATCAATGGGGCCAGATGGGATACATCCAAGGATACTAAAAGAGCTTAAAGGGGAACTGGTAAAACCTTTAATAGAATTATTCAACCAGTCACTAGGCACTGGAGTAATCCCAGAGGACTGGAAAATAGTGAATGTAGTCTCACTGCACAAAAGTGGAAGCAAGGAAGAGGTAAGCAACAACCTTACATCAGTACATAAAAAAAATGATTCCCTCACTAGTCTTCAGATTCACAGTGGGACTCTCTTATCTCCTCTAGTATGGATATTTAGTGGGATAATTGCCCTTATTTCAGACAAGGAGGTGCTACCTACTAATTAGTTAGAGACACAACATTTTTAACAAGAAAAGGTAAGTATGGTGTAGGTGCACTGAAAGTCGAAATATGACGCATAACATTTAACTTTTAATGGTTTTCAATAAAATTGAAATATTAAAATATTTAGAGAAATTAAAGATCAGAAAAGATTTAAAATATAAATGACCGCTGCTCCACTCTGTCCCTACTTTGCAGGGTTGATTTCTCCCTCTGGGCTTCTAATGTGTTATGGTACAGCTTTAAATGTTACTATTTGCTCATATGCTGTGTGGATTCAATTTGTGTCTGTTGCAGTTTCTGTATTCTGCTTATCGTATTTCTTTCAATGAGCCCTCAGAACTGGAGATACTATTATTACTTTAATGTTTCAAATCGTCCTCTCTAGTCTGATGTGCCCACACCTATCACAACTGTATTAAAGGATTTACACGTGTGGTTTATGAATACGTGTGTTTAATTACACTACTGTATTTCCCAACAGTGATAATTGCTTTTAGACAAACATATGTAGTAGTGAAATTGAAACACTCTTAAAACAAAGAGTTGTAGAATATCTCAAAACCCGCAATTGACAGGATCCTAAATGGCATGGTTTTACTGGTGCTAGATCATATCAAACAAATCTTATTGACTTGTTTGACTGGGTGATTAAAGTAATAGATCAAGGTGGGGATGTATATGTAGCTTATCAAGACTTTAGTAAGGCTTTTGACACTGTCCCACATTGCAGACTGTTAAATAAACTTGAAAGCTTGGGATTGGATTATAAGATGATTGAATGGATAAGGTCTTGAATTCAGTAGAGAAAACAGAGAGGTGTAGTAAATGGAGTGCAGTCAAATGAGGGAAAGGTTACCAATGGAGTACCGTAGGGATCTGTACTTGGACCAGTGGTTTTTAATATCCTTACTGGTGATATTACAAATGGAATTGAGGGTAAAATGTGCTTTTTTGAAGATGACACAAAGGTATGCAACTGGATACACACCAGGAAGAGTAAAAAAAAACGATTGATGATCTACCTGTAAATAGATTATAGCAATGGTCAAGAGCATGGCAACCACAGTTGAATGCCAACAAATACAAAATCATGCACTTGGGTCTCAAAAATCTAAAAAGTAAATATAGTATAAATCGCACTATAATGGAAACTATTGAGTATGAGAGGGATCTAGGTGTCACAATTTCAGGTGGCAATGTAACAAAGCAATGAAGAAGGCAAATCAGATGCTTGGTCATATAGGGAGAGGAATCAACAGTAGAAATAAAGAAGTAATAATGCCACTGTATAGGTCATTGGTACGACCTCATCTAGAGTACTGTGTTCAGTTCTGAAGGCCATATCTCCAGAAGGATATAAATAAATTAGAGAGAAAAAGGGCAACTGAAATGGTGCATGGTCTACATCACAAAACTTACCAGGAAAGACTAAAAGATCTTAATATGTATACTTTAGAGCAGAGAAGGGAAAGGGAGGACATGATAGAAACTTTCAAATATATCAAGGGTTTTAACAAGGTACAGGTGGGAGACATTTTTCACAGGAAGAGGAGCAGCAGAACACGAGGACATGAACTGAAACTAGAGGGAGGTATATTCAGTGAAATTTGAGCAAAATTACTTCACAGAAAGAGTAGTGTATAATAGCCTCCCATCAGAGATGGAAGAGACAAATACAGTAGAGCAATTTAAACATGGTTGAGATCATAGGCGTGCGCACAGGGGGTGCCGGGGGTACACAGGCACCTCCTAATGACAGGCACCCCCGCACGCACGATTGCAGTAAGGTCCGACAGCACAGAAAAGCATTTTTTTTCCTGGAGCCGGCTGCCTGTAGGGGGAGCTGAAGTGCACAGACAGCTCCTCTCAGGCCTTACTGAATGAGTGCTGGCCGGGTGAAGAGTGAGGCTGAGCCTGGACTTCCTGGTATATGAAATGTGCTGCAGGTGAGCTGGAATAGGGGGGTGGTTTATGTTATATGAGCAGGCTATGACTTTGTCTTAGAGGGAGAGGGGGGATGGTATAAAATGTTGTGTTTTTATTGGTGTAATAATGCTGGCTGCTTTTATGTCATAAAGGTGTGTGTTTATAAGCTTTTTGTAAGTATACTGTGTGTGTGTATATAGGGGGGCTGTGTATATGTATACCATGTGTGTGGGAGGGGGCTCTGTGTATACTACAGTACATTGTGTGTGTGCATGCTGTGCCTGTATGTATACTATGTGTGTATATATATGTATGGGCTGTGTATATCTGTGCCTATGTATACTGTGTGTGTGTATTAAGGGGCTGTTTGTATGTATATATAGTATATATTTTGTGTGCATACTGTAGGGGGGGCTATATATATATGTATACTATGTATGTGGGGGCTGTGTATGTGTATACTACATCTGTATGTGTGCAGGCTGTGTGTGTATATGGGTGCGTAAAGGGGGGCTGTGCATATGTGTTGGGGGGCTCTTTGTATGTATGTGTGTGTGTGTGCGCATCACGATGTAAGGTGCAACCTGTAATGGGCATCACGGTGTGAGGGGTAACCTGTAATGGGCATCACGGTGTGAGGCGTAACCTGTAATGGGCATCACGGTGTGAGGGGTAACCTGTAATGGGCATCACGGTGTGAGGCGTAATGTGTAATGGGCATCACGGTGTGAGGCGTAACCTGTAATGGGCATCACGGTGTGAGGCGTAACGTGTAATGGGCATCACGGTGTGAGGCGTAACCTGTAATGGGCATCACGGTGTGAGGGGTAACGTGTAATGGGCATCACGGTGTGAGGCGTAACCTGTAATGGGCATCACGGTGTGAGGGGTAACCTGTAATGAGCATCACGGTGTGAGGGGTAACCTGTAATGGGCATCACGGTGTGAGGGGTAACGTGTAATGGGCATCACGGTGTGAGGGGTAACCTGTAATGAGCATCACGGTGTGAGGGGTAACCTGTAATGGGCATCACGGTGTGAGGGGTAACGTGTAATGGGCATCACGGTGTGAGGGGTAACGTGAAATGGGCATCACGGTGTGAGGGGTAACGTGTAATGGGCATCACGGTGTGAGGGGTAACGTGTAATGGACATCACGGTGTGAGGCGTAACGTGTAATGGGCATCACGGTGTGAGGCGTAACGTGTAATGGGCATCACGGTGTGAGGCGTAACCTGTAATGGGCATCACGGTGTGAGGGGTAACCTGTAATGGGCATCACGGTGTGAGGGGTAACCTGTAATGGGCATCACGGTGTGAGGCGTAACGTGTAATGGGCATCACGGTGTGAGGCGTAACGTGTAATGGGCATCACGGTGTGAGGCGTAACCTGTAATGGGCATCACGGTGTGAGGGGTAACCTGTAATGGGCATCACGGTGTGAGGCATAACGTGTAATGGGCATCACGGTGTGAGGCGTAACGTGTAATGGGCATCACGGTGTGAGGCGTAACGTGTAATGGGCATCACGGTGTGAGGCGTAACCTGTAATGGGCATCACGGTGTGAGGGGTAATGTGTAATGGGCATCACGGTGTGAGGCGTAACCTGTAATGGGCATCACGGTGTGAGGGGTAACCTGTAATGGGCATCACAGTGTGAGGGGTAACTTGTAATGGGCATCACGGTGTGAGGGGTAACCTGTAATGGGCATCACGGTGTGAGGGGTAACGTGTAATGGGCATCACGGTGTGAGGCGTAACCTGTAATGGGCATCACGGTGTGAGGGGTAACCTGTAATGGGCATCACGGTGTGAGGGGTAACCTGTAATGGGCATCACGGTGTGAGGGGTAACCTGTAATGGGCATAAGGGTGTGAGGCATAACCTGTAATGGGCATCACGGTGTGAGGGGTAACCTGTAATGGGCATCACGGTGTGAGGCGTAATGTGTAATGGGCATCACGGTGTGAGGCGTAACCTGTAATGGGCATCACGGTGTGAGGCGTAACGTGTAATGGGCATCACGGTGTGAGGCGTAACCTGTAATGGGCATCACGGTGTGAGGGGTAACGTGTAATGGGCATCACGGTGTGAGGCGTAACCTGTAATGGGCATCACGGTGTGAGGGGTAACCTGTAATGAGCATCACGGTGTGAGGGGTAACCTGTAATGGGCATCACGGTGTGAGGGGTAACGTGTAATGGGCATCACGGTGTGAGGGGTAACGTGAAATGGGCATCACGGTGTGAGGGGTAACGTGTAATGGGCATCACGGTGTGAGGGGTAACGTGTAATGGGCATCACGGTGTGAGGCGTAACGTGTAATGGGCATCACGGTGTGAGGCGTAACGTGTAATGGGCATCACGGTGTGAGGCGTAACCTGTAATGGGCATCACGGTGTGAGGGGTAACCTGTAATGGGCATCACGGTGTGAGGGGTAACCTGTAATGGGCATCACGGTGTGAGGCATAACGTGTAATGGGCATCACGGTGTGAGGCGTAACGTGTAATGGGCATCACGGTGTGAGGCGTAACCTGTAATGGGCATCACGGTGTGAGGGGTAACCTGTAATGGGCATCACGGTGTGAGGCGTAACGTGTAATGGGCATCACGGTGTGAGGCGTAACGTGTAATGGGCATCACGGTGTGAGGCGTAACGTGTAATGGGCATCACGGTGTGAGGCGTAACGTGTAATGGGCATCACGGTGTGAGGCGTAACCTGTAATGGGCATCACGGTGTGAGGGGTAATGTGTAATGGGCATCACGGTGTGAGGCGTAACCTGTAATGGGCATCACGGTGTGAGGGGTAACCTGTAATGGGCATCACAGTGTGAGGGGTAACATGTAATGGGCATCACGGTGTGAGGGGTAACCTGTAATGGGCATCACGGTGTGAGGGGTAACGTGTAATGGGCATCACGGTGTGAGGCGTAACCTGTAATGGGCATCACTTTGTGAGGGGTAACCTGTAATGGGCATCACGGTGTGAGGGGTAACCTGTAATGGGCATCACGGTGTGAGGGGTAACGTGTAATGGGCATAAGGGTGTGAGGCATAACCTGTAATGGGCATCACGGTGTGAGGGGTAACGTGTAATGGGCATCACGGTGTGAGGCGTAACCTGTAATGGGCATCACGGTGTGAGGCGTAACCTGTAATGGGCATCACGGTGTGAGGCGCAACCTGTAATGGGCATCACGATGTGAGGGGTAACCTGTAATGGGCATCACGGTGTGAGGCGTAACGTGTAATGGGCATCACGGTGTGAGGCGTAATGTGTAATGGGCATCACGGTGTGAGGCATAACGTGTAATGGGCATTATGGAATGTGGTGGCTATGTGATGTGTAATATGCATTACGGTGTAAATTTTTGGCGCGCGCCTTCGACGCGCACAGTCCCTATTGTCCCTGTTTTAAGCCCTGACATTATGTGTAATGGGCATTACGGTGTATGGCATTTGTGATGGGCATTATTGTGCGTGGCATTATGTCTGATGAGCATTAGTGTGTTGCATTATGTGTAATAATAGGCGATGATGGACACGCCCAGTAGGTAGTGATGGCCACGCCCCTCCAATGGTGCACCCCCAAAGAAAACGGGCTGCGCACACCTATGGTTGAGATAGTCATATAGGTATCCTTACAAAGAAATAAGGATCAATATGGTTTGAGGTAACAAGTTTAAAAAAAGGGTCAGACTAGATGGGCCAAATTGTTCTTATCTGTTATCAAATTCTATGTTTCTGTGTTTCTATATTTTAATCTCAAGTATAAACTCTGCCCAGTCACCTTAAGAGAGACCACACTGATATCCACCACCATTGGTATCCAGCATGTATCTCACCAGGTGTTTCCCCTTTGTGCCTGTGGTATTGGTACTCCAAGTTCCATATAGAGTAAAGATTACTACCTGTCTGTGTCTTCCAAGATACTTACCTCTTCTACCTCACTCATTGAAGGTCATCATCGGACATCAGTGATGACATCCTTCGGCTATTGCTGATTTCTGCTCCTATCAGTTCCATTCCGGTTATAGCCTCTACTTGGGCAATCTCGAGTTATTACTGTTTCCTCACTCGTGCAATCCCGAGTCCAAAGACTATTACAGTTACTACTGTTTTCTGTCACCCCACTCGTGCAATCCTGAGACCAAAGACTCTTACAGTTATTATAGTTTCCTATTATTCCACTCGGGCAATCCCAAGTCCAAAGACTCTTACAGTTGTTACTGTTTCTTATTTTTACAGTCTAAGACTCTCTTACAATAACTACCATTGTTTAATTACTGTTCAATAAATACCATACTTAATTGTATTCCTGTTTCCTGTTTCCTCTATCATTGGTCACACATTTGGGCTCTGGACTCTGCACCCAGACCTGAGGTTATCCACATACATGGTCAAAGCTCCTAATGGAGCCTATCTACAAATTCTCGCCAACAAATACTTCAGGCGTCACAGCTTCTACCTTTCTAAACTCAATGAACCATGCTACGTGACCATAGAGCTACTCAAAACTGTAGTAAGTTACTCTTCTGTGACCGATACTCACCTTTGTACATAGCTGCTGAGATTATCCAAGTTTCCTGTGGGTGTCTCAATACAAATCCATGTGATTGTGTAATTTGCATAATTTTATCAGCTGCCGCCATCCTTGAATGCTGACCAATGCAAAATAATTGAAAATGACAAGGACCTTGTGCTGTTTATTCATCTGTTTTTTTATTCAATAACCGTTTATGCTTAAAACCCTAATGCTTGCTATAAATTTGGAGGTATCCTTCGTGTCATTTTATATTGTTTAATTTGGCATATTGGGGTTATTGTGGTTCACTTGCAAAGGCAAATTCACTCTTCGATGGACAAAACCATATGCACTGCAAGTGGGCCTGATGATGTAACACATGGGTCCTCAAACTGCGGCCCACCAGATGTTGTGAAGCTACAAATCCCAGCATGCCTTGCCACAGTTTTGCTATAAGGGAGTGTTAAAACTGTGGCAAGGCATGCTGGGATTTGTAGTTTCACAACATCTGGAGGGCCGCAGTTTGAGGACCCATGATGTAACATGTGCAGAGAGAGTTATATTTGGGTGGGGTGTGTACTTCAAACTGATATCTATATTGCAGTGTAAAAATAAAGCAGCCAGTATTTACCCTGCACAGAAACAAAATAATTCACCAAAATCTAACTCTCTCTGCACATGTTACATCAGCCAAATCTGCAGTGCATATGGCTCTGTCCATCGGAGAGTGAATTTGCCTTTGTGAGTGAACCAGAATAACCCCATATAGTATAAAAAGAGAAAATTATTCAGATCATGGGGATCAAAACAATTTTTGGAATTTTTGTCAAAGGGTTTCATTGGGTTCAAACCCAAAACTTATTAAATCTGAAGATTCAATACTTTAATGGGGGAAACTTGGTCTGATTGTAAAATATGATTTTTCTATGGTATTCTGTCAATAATCAACTAGTTAAATTGTCAATATGCATTCCTGATAGGAAAATTGAACAAATAAACTGATATTGCCAAACCAATATTCAGTACATTTATACCCATGTATATAATCTTATTGAAGTTGTCTGTATGAATTAGTACTCTAAAACTTGCAAATTTCAGCCTGTTTTTCTCATGAAGAAACACACTGTCAAGGAGAAAACAATGTATGCAGGTAAATTATATACCCAATGCAAATATTAGACAGACAAGAAAATAATAATAAAGATTTTGTAAAGGGGTAATCTCTTACTAGGCATGGTTTGCCTTGTAAGTGCAGATGTAGCGCCGCTCATTCAGCCTACCCATGGCGGGTTCTACCACCAGCCCACCATGGTGGCCCTCGGTGCAAGGCATCGCAAAACATTTTAAAAGCTTGGCAATTGCCGGATGAGTGCAATACCAGTGATCATCCACCATGTGTCACTTTTTGAAATCTTCACTGCGCATGCATGAAATGTGTGCTGCAGTGTGTGCATGAAGTGAGTACAGTATTAAAAAGCTCTGTAGCGCAGGAACTATTTTGCTACTACTGTACTGTCCAGTAAGCTAAAGTACTGTAGATGGACGGCTCTTATCAGGTGTGTAGGCTAGTGAATAAGCGCACCGCTCTGCATGTTGTGCATTAAAGTACAGTATGTCTGAGTTTGATTATTAAAGGGAACTTATTTTTTTCCAACAAATTTACAGTAGGTCAGTTACTGTATATTTAACACACAAAAACTCCTGCCTCACTATTAACCTTTCCGTGCGTCTGCATGATCACGGAAGTTAATTTGTCTCATTGTTTTGATCAAAAGGCGCGAGGATGCATCTGAGTGGAAAGTCTGGCCGCTCTTGTCAAGTGTTGTAAAGTACTGGATAAGCTTGCCACTCTGCATGTTTTACAGTATGCCTGAGTTTGATTCATAAAGGTATCATTTTTTTTTTTTAACACAGCTATAGTACAGTTTGTCAGTTGGAGTATACAGTATTTAATACACAAAAAAAAAAATCTTGCCTCCTTATAAAGATTTCCATGCGTCTGCACAGGCAGGAACAGCTTTTATTGTATTCTATTGTAACAGTTACAGCTAAAAGTGATATCTCTATAAGTATAATGGGGATAGATAAAAGCTCCTCCCTAAGTTCTTGGATGCAAAACACTGTCTTTAGCTCTCTGTACAGTATTTCCTATTTGCGGTACTCAGTAGTAATGAGCTACAGTAGGCGGACAATTGGAGGGGGCCCTAACTACAGATGCTTGCCACTTCCCTCACTGATTTCATATAAACTAGTACTTAGCCGACTCTGTAAGCCAAGAGTCTCCTCTTTCATATGGTCCCAGTCTCAAGTCTCTAGGACACATAGAACCGGAGATATCAGGGTGCAAATTAGACACATTTTTCCCAATTGACCTGTTAATTCAGACACTCTGTCAAACATGTCGCTACAGTGTCTTAGACACGCCCATTGTGGTTTAGTGTTGAAGGTATTGTATTCAGCCCACCCCAACCCCCGCATCCCTTCCCCCTACCTAGAAGAACTTTTCACAGAGAATGCAATGAAAGAAGCCGATTCAGTCAATCTTGCTGGGGGAAGGCACTATACAAACACTGTTCTATGCTCTATGGTTCTTGTGCATGGGCTCACACCAAAAGGCTTTTATGAAAACTTTTTTTTTATGTTTGTCTAGTTTTATTAAATATAAGGTTTCTAAATGTTTTAATAAAAAAAAAGTTATAATAACAATAAAAAACATTGTTCCTAGTACATCCATAGAGTTTTTCCTATTTAAGTAATAAGTAGCACTTGCGTACTCAATAGCAATTTGTATACTCAATAGCATGAACAGCATTTTTTTGTACTCTGTTTAACAGCTAAAGCTATAAGTGATAGCCATATACGTATAATGGGGAGATAATAAAGCTCCTCCTTAGGCTCCTTGTTGCCAAAACACTGTGCTTAGAACCTCCATGGAGTTTTTCCTATTTGGGTAATAAGTAGCTCTTGCGTCTAAATAGCACTTTGTGTACTCAATAGCACAAACAGTTTTTTTTGTACTCTGCTGTAACAGTTACATCTAGAAGTGATAGCCATATATGTATAATGGGGAGATATTAAAGCTCCTTCTTAAGCTCCTGGTTGCCCAAACACTGTGCTTAGAACCTCCATAGAGTTTTTCCTATTTGGGTAATACCTCTGTACAGGTACATGAATGCCATTTTCCAAAACCTGATGCTTTTCATTTAAAAGAACAGTCTGCAATGGAAATGTGTTTTGCTACTGGGAGCCTACAACATCCCCCACCTTTAATCAGATAAGCTGAGCAATGTGTGCAAACACCAACCCCTCCCCCTGTACCAGCTGACCTAACTTTCCTTTAAAATGGGACATTTTGAGAAGCCTGGCCAAGACTTGTCTGGCATCATCATCTGAAGCAAGTCATCTAAAGCAAGCAATGAGTTAGAACTGGAGTTTGGACTGGATTTGGACATAAACCGAAACACTGCCACATTTTATTTTGCTTTTCCCAAATTACTATCTGTCTCCGCCTCTGAGCTGAGGAATGCTATGTATTACTATGTATTGTTTTACTGTTTCTTTACCATGATCTTCATCATATACCTCTACCCCCACTGTATGCAAAGCCTGTTTGCTGTTCCTTCACTGATTGCACACCCTGCCAGCAACAAGCTGGCAGGGTGTGTCAGCTTTGGAAGAAAAGTGGTTCATAAATACAAATATTATTATTACTGCTGCCTTTGAGCAGCATGATCATGATGGCGCCGCTGATGGCTGCCTAGAAGCTGTGCAGCTCAGTCAAATATATTCCCTGTGTGATAACTGTAATTTCTGCATGTATTGTTACCTACCTGGCTGTTTCAGCGACCAGTGGCGCCGCTGATGGCTGCCTAGGCACTGTTCAGCTTGGCGGGTATGTGTTCCCTGTGTGATAACTGTACTGTCTGCTTAATGTTACCTTCCTGGCTGTAGCAGTGACCAGTGGCGCCACTGATGGCTGCCTAGGCGCTGTGCAACTCGGTGGGCATGTGTTCCCCACATGTAATGTCTTAATTAAATGTATGTAATGCCTTCTCCCCCTCCCCCTTCATCCCTGCTTGATGCTGCACTGTAAATCCACAAAAAATTCCTAGTGTGCGCAAGCATACATGGCCAATAAAGTTGATTCTATTCTATTCTATAAGTAGCACTTCATCTCAATAGCACTTTGTGTACTCAATAGCACAGACAGCTTTTTTTATTGTACTCTGCTGTAACAGTTACAGCTATAAGTGATATCTCTATAAGTTTAATGGGGATAGATAAAAGCTCCTCCCTAAGTTCTTGGATGCAAAAACACTGTCTTTAGCTGCTCTAAAGTATTTCCTATTTGCGGTACTCAGTATTAATGAGCTACAGTAGGCGGACAATTGGAGGGGACCCTAACTACGGATGCTTGCCGCTTCCCTTACTGATGTCATATAAACTAGTACTTAGTCTACTCTGTAAGCCAAGAGTCTTCTCTTTCATACAGGACCAGTCTCAAGTCTCTAGAATACATAGAACCTGAGATATCAGGATGCAAAATAGACACAATTTTCCCCCATTGACTGGACCCATTAATTCAGACCCACCATTGGTTCTGATGTTTGCAGTTACCCTTTGCGGGGGTCTCAGAAACTTGGGGTTCATATATTCAGGTAGATGTCTCCTCTTCCATACAAACCAAGTTCTGAGCCAATTGGACCAAGGAAACCAGAGAAATTAAGCTTTAAGCTCATTGAATATAGATTGTAAGCTCCACTGGGGCAGGGACTGATGTGAATGATCAAATATCCTCTGTAAGGTGCTGCGGAATATGTGTGCACTATACAAGAAACTATTAATAAATATATTTTAATTTATCCATATAGCACTAATATAGTCAGGTTCCCTTATCTGTATGCCAAATAGATTAAGTGCAATTTAGCTTTAATGCACTGTGCTCTGATTTCGTGAAAGCCTCTACTCCTTATTGCCGATTTAGCACATAAGGTTAGCGATGGTACACTTAAGTGGTTAAATAGTATTCATTCACAAAATTAATAATCACAGTACACACACAACAATTATACTAGCACACAGCAGAAGTACAGTTGTACAGTACAGTTGGAGCCACAGCGATTTTCACGGGGATGAGACACACAAGCGTCTCATACTGTAGTATATTGTGTAAGCTCGATTCGCTCACCGAATGTCGATACCGTTCCATCGGTAAAGTATATCAATCCGACACTAGATTGGTGAAGCATTAGCCACCCAGAGGTGGCGACTTGTATTGCATGGTTAGCATTCACGCCCCTTGGCAGAAGGGAGCGCAAGAAGAAGAGAGGATTGCCAAAACCTCTGCGATGGCGTGCTGGCGGCAAGAATGAGAGGCGCTCCATCTGTATTTAAAAAGACGTTCGAGTTTAGCCAGCATCCTGCAATGACACCAAACTAGGGTGGCATCATATCCAGCCTGTCATATCCATTTTGGAGTATGTGAGAAGAGGAAATAAATACAGTAGTGAAAGCTCAATAAGGTAAAGATTGAGGGAGTGAACCTTATCCCAAAAGCCCTGAATCTTTTGGATATGCCACCAAATATGTGCAAGGGTGCTCTCCTCTCCACATTCCCTCCAACACATATCAGAAACCTGAGGAAAAATATCATGGATGTGAGTTGGAATAAAACCAACGGTATAAACATTTATACGTTTCTTACCATATCATAACAAAGATGGAGAGATTGGCCATGTTTTCACAAATTTCAATCCACTCTTCCAGCTCCAGAGAACCCCCCCCTCCCTCCCCAAAGCCCCTCTCCCATGTAAGCTCATGAGACCTCTTGGCAGCAGAAGCACCATACATGGAAGAGATAAGGACCATAGATTTGGATAACTAAAGACTAAATATTTATAAAGGGATATAGGTAGGGCGGCTAAGAGAGCTCAAAAGCAAAATGTAAAGGTAGTAAAGTTTCAAATATTAATGAAAGATTGTGAAAGGGAAACCAAATCTATTCTGAGGATCAGAGAACTCTGAATACCCCTGTATGGAAGGAGTGTCATGGAGAACTTTTATGTTGTGACTAGTTAAGTAGGAAAAAGGTTTAGGATCAAGCCCAAATGTAAACTCATGTCTATTCCAAGTGCCCAATGTTTGGATCCGTGAGTACATTAGGTTCCACCACAATGTTCCAGAACAATAGAAAAACACAGTACAGAAGGATTAAATAGGAGGTAGGGGCCTATTTCTTAACTGCATCCAAAACAATGGGTCCATTATAGACCTGATCACTGCTGTGCTAATTCGCACAGCAGCCAATTACATCTTGGCATTTTTTCTCAATTTGTCACAGCATGTAAAACTGGCCCCGCCATCCGCCCAGACGCCACAGCAGCCGCGACCTGAGACGAGAAGTGCAGCAGACAATAGGGTGCCTGACGATTCAGGTGATTCACCACTCCATGCGCACAAAAAGACGGCGGCAGAGGGATCCTCTCGAGGGGGATACACCAGACAAGGGCCCTTATTCTGGTTGGTGCGGTCGAGCCGCATATGCGGCTCCGACCGCACCAGACGAATCCCCGCCCACCCTACGGTTCGCCACGGCCGTCCGTACACGGACGGCTGGCGAACCGCACGAAAATGGTGGAGGCGTACGCCTCCACCATGCTGGGAGCTGCCCCCTGCATTCGATGGTCGTCGACCATCGAAGGCAGGTCCGCACGCCGCGGCAGCTCCCGCAAGCTGAGACCACACGGACAATCGTCCGTGTGGTAGCTTGTATGGGGGCTGAAAGCTGACATCCGGCGACGTCAGCTTTCCGCCCCCATGAGTGGCGTCATGCCCTCATTAGCATGCGTACGCCCCGCGTTTGCATGGGAACGCCCATGAAACGCGGGGCGTACACATAGGGAAATGAGGGCATGATGCCTCTCACGCCCCTATACGCCCCCTTTGCGGCGGACGAAATACGTCTGCGGCGAAGGGGGCTGCACATGCGCAGATTGACCTCTGCGCATGTGCAGTGTCAAAACATCGGCGGTACGGCCGCACGCGGGCCGTACCGATCCGATTAGAATAAGGGCCAAGGTCTGGACACCCCTGTCACATATAAAGAGGTAGTAGAGGCTATTAACGCTACAATGGCTCCCCTTATCAGCAGGGCAGTTGTTGACATCACCTCACAGCTTAAACAGCTAACACAGAGAAAGACCAATCCAGAAAACCAGATAGGAGCCGTAGCACATGACATTGCAAATGCTCAGCATGACATTGTTAAGCTTTCCAAAGAGAACTATCAGCTCTGGAACAGGGTAGAAGAGCTTGAAAACAGGTCAAGAAAAAGTAATATAAGGCTGGTCAGCCTACCCGAATCTGTGAAGGGCCCGCTCTAAACCAGTTTGTCACCAAAACCCTTCCCTCGCTCCTGGGCATTGAATCCCTTTGTGAGGATATGGTTATTGAGAGGGTGCACGGGGTAGGCCCATCCCCAACACCTAACAGACCACATCCACATTTAACCCTGTTTAAGTGCCTCAGCTACTGTATCTACATAAGTCTGAGATCTGGGCTGCTTCGCGAAAAGTAAAAAAATTTACATGGGAAGGCCACAGACTGTTCATCTTTCAGGACTTCTCAGCAGAGCTGTCAAAAGCTAGAAGGGCATTCTCCCCATTTTTGTTCTGCCCTGGCTTCAGAAGGTAGAAAATTCGGCCTGCTTTACCCAGCTGAATTACGAATATATGACGGGACCTATTTCAAAGATTTTACTGTCCCCTCTGACGCAGAGGACTACTTGCGGGAACTCTCAAAGTCAAAGCATGAAGATATCGCAGATGTCCCCCCCTGAATACATCCCCTGTGGTTGAATTACTGTATCCATGTCTCTGATGGCAATCAAACTCAGATGGAACGCCACTTTACTGACTCCTCCGATAACAGTTTTGGATGGTCACTTTGTTTACTGAAATTTCCTTTAATGGTCGACGAGTTGTGTGACATCTTGTGATTTACCAAGATGGCTTGCAGTTATTCATCTCTTCTTTCTGGTCTTATAATGTGATACTCTTTATAATATATTTGACACTACTACTTTTAGAAATGTCTATGTGGTTAGGCGATGCTATATTTTATTTGGGCTATATCAACCAGCATAGCATTTCCTCCTTCATAACTTTGGGTTGCATTAATATAGTTGCCATTTTTTTATATTCTAGCGGTGAACTGTTTATAATATAGAATTGTTGAAATAATGACTATTATAAAAAGTACAGGTTTAGCAACCCCCCCTTTCTCAAATATCTGAACTACCCACCTCCCCACTGTCATCCCAACCCTTACCTTATCCCCCCCTTCCCTCGCCTAAGCCTCCACCCCCCCTCCCTTTATTACATCCAATACTTCACTTAAGGAATGGGATCCGAATAATTGTATATAACAAAATGTAAACTTCATTGTGGGGCGTTGGTGGTTGGGGTAGAGCAGTATCACTGGTTTGCTCTTACGCACTGATTATTCACCTGATGTTTTCAATCTTTACAGGAAGTCATCCCACTGGCATCATTGCTTCTGGGCCTTTTCTGATGTTATTTCTTCTCTCTTCCCCCTGTTTTTCCTTCTTTCTTACCTTGCTCTCCCTACCTCTCCCTGATTTGATATCCGAAAATAGCTTGTCTGGTCTGGTTTCCCCTCCTAAAGCTCAAAATGACCATGGACTGCTATTTGCAGGATATGGTTTAGAGACTATTTCCTTGTCTGCGGTGTTTTTAGCGTTGTTGTGCGAATATTTATTTCATTGTTACATTCCATGACTTCTGACCTCATTATTGCACATGGAATGTAGGAGGCATTAACACACCGATGAAACGGAGAAAGCTCCTGATTTATTTAAATAAGAGTGACATCAATATAGCATTTTTACAGGAGACTCATCTGGAAGTCTCAAAATTACAAATGCTAGGTTGGCTTGTTATAGCTCACTCCTCTTTTTCTTCCAGGGCATGTGGTGTGGTCACTCTGGCTCGACGGTCTCTCGCTCTGGAGCCTCTGCAGATGAAATTGGACACGGATGGTAGATATGCTGTTTCTGTGCTGAAATATGTAGGCAAAACATACACCTTGGCAAACAAATATGCACCCGCTCCTTACTCAAAACCCTTTTTTGCTCAATTATTGCCCTACTTACACCCTTTGCAGAAGATAACCTGATAATTGGTGGAGATTTTAACATGGTCTCTTCAAAACTCCTAGACATATCATATACTAGAGCCAACCCCTCCCCCATTCCGAAAATTGGTTTAAATCTCCTCATTAAAACCTTTAGAGTGGTCGACGTTTGGCGAGCCACCCATCTGACAGATAAAGATTACACCTGTCAATCTTCTGCCCATGGAACCTTTTCCCGCATAGATTTTCTTCTAATTTCTCACTCTCTATTTCCCTTCTGTTAACCCTTTAAACGCCTAACAAACTAACCAGAGGATTAAGCTACTCTCTACTACACCCCCAAGAACTGTCTTTAAGTTGTGTTGGCAATATACTAATTATAAGCTTGGCAATATACTAATTATAAGCTACCAATTATTGATTAACATCTTATCCTAATACAGGCTCTTTATCCAAAATTTACAATTGATATTATCTTATCCACTATTTTAAATAATTATTTTATTAATTATATGTGATTTGTAATATGTGCTAATTATGTAATAGAGTGGCCACCTATTTAGCTATTTGTGTAATTTTGTGTAATTATGTTTATACTGTCTAATTGAAATAGTTTTTATTATATAAATAGTTGTATCCCTGCGGTGCACAGCTTTGTGTCTTTTTTTTCCCCTCTATTTCCCTTAATCACTGACTCCTCCATAGCTCCGATCATAATATCAGACCACGCTCTAGTATCTATTACTAGTCACACCCCAGTTGAACCTGGTACGATGCGTCTCTGGAGATTTCCCTTGCGCTTTTTAAAATCTAGCAAATTTAAATCCTTTTTTTAGATTCGGCCTGGGAAGATTTTTGTATTACAAATCAGGAGCATAACTCCTCAAACCCTGTACTCTTCTGGATGTCTATGAAATCCATTTTAAGAGGGGCACGGATCTCATTCACCGCCGCCTCTAACAGAATATCTAACAGAATATCTCTTCCTCCAAACGTCCCACGTCAGGAACACTTTCTTTCATATAAGCAAAATCCTACTCCCTCCCTGAAACAAAAATACCTCACAGCAAAATCACACTTAGACAACTATATATCTGAAGAAATAGAAATATGTGTGGTGCGCAAATCAACAGCGGCTGGCACAGGGCGGTCAAGCCCAAAAATACAATAGTAAAAACAAAAGAATAGTGCCGGCGCTGGCTGTACCAAATAATTGTACCAGACGTTTCTCAAAAAAATATAACAATTTTAATACATATAAAATCAAAATATAATATATAAAATATCACACTATGCGTGCAGGTTCCTAGACATATAGTCCAAAGGAATAGGTATTAAATCACTGGGATAGCAAATATGAACAATGGTGGCTGAGATGAATGAGGTGCTGACAAAAGTTTATATTACCATCCTGGTCGGTCTGGTGGATGTTATTTGTCCAGACAATGGAATAACAGTCCAGAGGGTGCCCTATGTTTGCAAGGGCTCAGGCTCTCCACTTGATGTATGTGTCCTCTTGGAAACTGGGAAATTAGGGATCGGGCCGATATCCCAGAAGATGGAACTCCAGATTTCTCCAGGAAGGACGTCTGTAAGTGGGAAATGGAATGTATGCCGTAGTTTAGGGAAATTGATCTACAGACCACCAGGTCAGGAAGAGGAACTTGACAAGAGCCTATTGCAGGACATCAATAAAATGGCATTAAAAGGAGAGGTGATAATCATGGGAGACTTTAATCTACCTGATGTAAACTGGGAGCTGCCTGTTGCAAGTTCCACCAGAAGTAGGGACATGCTGAATTCCTTGCAAGGAGCATCCCTCCAGCAATTGGTGAGGGAGCCCACTCGTAAGGACGCAATATTAGACTTAATACTTACAAATGGTGACAGAATATCTGACATAAATGTGGGTGAAAACCTGGGATCCAGTGACCATCAAGCAGTATGGTTCAAAATAAAGACAGAGACTGACTCATCGCACACAAAAACAAAGGTGTTAGATTTTAGGAAGGCTGATTTTGTAGAGATGGGAAACTCTGTAAGGGATTCTTTGGCAGAGTGGAGGAACTTGGAAGGAGTGCAGGATAAGTGGGAAAAATTAAAAAGTGCAATTCTAAAAGCAACAGAACTTTGTGTCAAAAGAGTTAGGAAAAACACACGGAAAAGGAAGCCATTGTGGTTTGCAAAAGAAGTAGCAAGTATTGTGAAAGCAAAAAAGTTGGCCTTTAAGAAATTTAAGAAGACGCAGAAGAATGAGGACAAAGAGGTGTATCTTGTTAGACAGAAGGAGGCTAAGAAGGTAATCAGATGTGCAAAAGCACAGGCTGAAGAGAAAATGGCCCAATCAGTGGGTAAAGGGGGGAAAACTTTTTTTAGGTATATAAGTGAAAGGAGAAAAACAAAAAGTGGAATAATAAGACTAAAGACAGAGAGTGGAAGTTTTCTTGAGGGGGACAATGTAATAGCAGATAATATTAATAATTATTTCTGCTCAGTATTCACTGCTGAAAGAGAGGGGAAGGGGCCACAATTAAGTTGCAAGTATAGTCAGAAAACTGAGGGAAAAACAAGTACATTTACAGAGGAGAAAGTCCTCACAGAACTCTCGAAACTGAAAGTGGATAAATCAATGGGGCCAGATGGGATACATCCAAGGATACTAAAAGAGCTCAAAGGGGAGCTGGTAAAACCAATAACAGAATTATTCAACCAGTCACTAGCTACTGGAGTAATCCCAGAGGACTGGAAAACAGCGAATGTAGTCCCACTGCACAAAAGTGGAAGCAAAGAAGAGGTAAGCAACTATCGACCAGTGAGCCTTACATCAGTAGTAAGGAAATTGATGGAAACACTCTTAAAACAAAGAGTTGTAGAATATCTCAAAACCAGCAATTTACAGGATCCAAAACAGCATGGGTTTACTGGAGGAAGATCATGTCAAACAAATCTTATTGACTTTTTTGACTGGGTGACTAAAGCAATAGATCAAGGTGGGGCTGTAGATGTAGCTTATCTAGACTTTAGTAAGGCTTTTGACACTGTCCCACATCGCAGACTGTTAAATAAACTTGAAAGCTTGGGATTGGATTCTAAGATAGTTGAATGGATAAGAGCATGGTTGCAGGACAGAAAACAGAGAGTTGTAGTAAACGGAGTACAGTCAAAGGAGGGAAAGGTTACAAGTGGAGTACTCCAGGGATCTGTACTTGGACCAGTGCTTTTTAATATCTTTATTGGTGATATTGCAAATGGAATTGAGGGTAAAATGTGCCTTTTTGCAGATGACACAAAGGTATGCAACAGGGTAGACACACCAGGAGGGGTAAAACAAATGATTGATGATCTAGGTAGATTAGAGGAATGGTCAAGAGCATGGCAACTACAGTTTAATGCCAAAAAATGCAAAATCATGCACTTGGGTTGCAAAAATCCAAAGACTAAATATAGTATAAATGGCACTATAATGGAAACTACTGAGGAAGAGAGGGATCTAGGTGTCACTATTTCAGGGGACTTAAAGGCAGGTAGGCAATGTAACAAAGCAATGAAGAAGGCAAGTCAGATGCTTGGTTGCATAGGGAGAGGTATCAGCAGTAGAAAGAAAGAAGTAATAATGCCACTGTATAGGTCATTGGTACGACCTCATCTAGAGTATTGTGTTCAGTTCTGGAGGCCATATCTCCAGAAGGATATAAATACATTAGAGACTGTACAAAGAAGGGCAACTAAAATGGTGCATGGCCTACATCACAAAACGTACCAGGAAAGACTAAAATATCTTAATATGTATACTTTAGAGCAGAGAAGGGAAAGGGGGGACATGATAGAAACTTTCAAATATATCAAGGGTTTTAACAAGGTACAGGTGGGAGACATTCTTCACAGGAAGAGGAGCAGCAGAACACGAGGACATGCACTGAAACTAGAGGGAGGAAGATTCAGGGGAAATTTGAGGAAGAATTACTTCACAGAAAGAGTAGTAGATAAGTGGAATAGCCTCCCATCAGAGGTGGTAGAGGCAAATACAGTAGTACAATTTAAACATGCTTGGGATAGGCATATTGATATCCTTACAAAAAATAAGGATCAAATATGGTTTGAGGTAACATGTTTAAAAAAGGGGCAGACTAGATGGGCCAAGTGGTTCTTATCTGCCGTCAAATTCTATGTTTCTATGTTTCTATGTTTCTAGTTTTAGATGGATCCCGCTTAGCGGTGAGTGGTGTCAGTCGCCAAATCTCAGTAGCACAAGTATCATGGGTATTTGGAAAGCTCAACGCGTTTCCCCGGATCTAACCTCTGGCTTCTTCAGGAACAAGTATACAACTGTGAGCTCCAGGCTCATATTTATACCTAGGGGCTAATTGCCCAGGACATACACCTGAGTGTGATTGACAATATAAAACATAAACTACAATGAGAAACGTCTGTAGCTCAATCTAATCTTATATTTTATTAATAAAGGAGGCAGTGTATTATGAACAATAAACCTTTTGAAAATACGAAAAGAGCATTTTTTCAGATATAATATGTAATTAAACTTACGGTCATGTGACCCGGAAGTGGTGCACAATACGATGTACCTTTTTTGGTGATTTGTGCATCCAAAACCTGTGTGGTGTGCGGCTATGTCTCAGGAAGGTGCAGGATGTGGCAGGGACCCCGGCGCCACGCACCGATTGCCGGTATTGGTGAAGCGATCGCCGCGGGAGCCGCCAGCATACCTGGACGCGGCCCCACTGTTGCCCGGCAACGCACCCGATCATGTGCTCGTCACATGACTCGGGGAGCATTAGATGGCGCACTGTGACGTATCTCCCTGGACCAACACCAGGAGATCGGTGCGTATGACGCCCTATTCTCACACGGAATCTCGCGCGAACCTACTGGGTCACGCAATTATCTGCGCGAGTCTCTCGGGCCAGGGTGAAGAGACAGCGTCACTGTGTCGCCTAGCAACAAGTGGAGAATTGGTCAGAGACCAAAATGCTGTGGCACAACCACACTGCCACCAATGTATACATTTCTGATTTCTAAGGACATAGATATATTTTACAAGAGAATATAGGCAACAAATGGATGAATCCTTATATACAGTATAATAAAATATATTTGGGACCCTTTATATGCTATTATGCAAATACAAATATATGGCTACATAGACACAGTGGGGACTAATAAAAATTCAGTTGAAAAATAAATTTTTCATGAAAAGCGAAGATAGGTTGATATTATAATAACTATGTAAGCTGATGATGTTAATACATGGTTTACAATATATATATATATATATATATATATATATATATATATATGTGTGTTTTTTGTTATAATGTGAATTATATTATAACACTGTATTTAGCTCTATTGTTTCATTTAATGAATTGTATTTGAGAGTCCAATAAATCTCCTGTTTGCACAGGATGTTAAATCTGTCACCTCCTCGTGCTGTATGTTCAATGTGTTCTAGACCTGTATTATAGAAAGACAAGCCGGATCAGAATTGTGGTGTGTTTTATAGTGTCGTGAGACACTATGCTTCAAAAAACCTTTTAAAATATTACGACGGTGTTCCATAAATCGGGTTCTAAGTGTTCTAGTTGTTCTCCCCATGTATGGGAGATTACAACTGCAGCGTAACAGGTATATTATATATGTTGAGTCACAGTTTATGAAAGATTTTGGATTCTGAGATATTTCTAAAGATACTGTTGAAGGCACATTTTTTTTAGGGATATGTGTGCACATAGTGCATTTGTTTTTTCCACATTTGAAAAAACCTTTTGGTTTGCTGGGAAGCCATGCTAGATGGTTATCCGTTTTTGTTCCCTTTGATGTACTCTTTTTTAAGAAGCTAGGTGCTAGTATTGTTTTTAGGGTTTTGTTCTTTTTATATACAATGGAGGGTTGTTTTGGGATGATATCAGACAAAATTTTATCTTGATGCAGAACTCTATAATTACGAAGTATAATGTTTTTAATATCCCCGCACAGGTATTGAATTTACTAATGAAAGCTATATCCTTTTTATTTGTGTCTTTAGAGTTCTTTTTATTTTTGTTTTCATTTTTGTTTGTATTTGTTCTTAAAATATCCTCTCTATCCATTTCTAGAGCTTTGGAGAAAGCTTACTTTAGTAATTTATCTGGGTGTTCTCTCTCCTTGAAGGAGTTTGACATGATTCCAGCTTGTTGTATAAACTGATCTTCATCTGTGCAGTTACGCCGTAGGCGCATAAATTGGCCTTTCAGAATGTTGGTCTTCCACGGCATATAATGTGCACTTTTAAAGTGAACATAAGCATTGGTGTTCACCGGTTTTAAATAATTTGAAGATATAATTTTATTTTCTCTGGTCATGAGAGTCACCTTCATAAAATCAACAGAAATCCTACTATATGTGTGGGTAAATGATAAATTATATAAATTTTGATTGAGTGAGTGAACAAATTGAGTGGCTGAAACAGAATCCCCTTCCCAAATTATAAAAAGATCATCTATGTAGCGGCCATAGAAGACCAGGCTCAACCCCCAGCTGCTCCCCCACACAAGAGTCTCCTCTAACTCCCCCATGTACAGGTTTGCATAACTGGGTGCGAACCTGGTCCCCATGACCGTCCCCATAGTCTGTAAATAAAAATCACCGTGAAAAACAAAATAATTGTGCGTGAGAATGAAAGCAATACTATCCAAAATGAAATCCCTATGTTCCGACCTGAGGCCTTTGTCTTGAGACAAATGTCTCTGCACAACTTCACAGCCCAATTTGTGTGGGATGTGTGTGTACAGAGCGTTGACGTCTAGAGTAAGGAAGGCATAATTGTCCTTCCATACTATATTCTGGATTTTAGTCAACAAATTTTGTATCTTTTATGTATTACCTCAGGTTCGGAACATAGGGTTGTAGAAAGAAATCAACATAGTGAGAAAGATTGGCTGTGATGGAACTAATACCAGATACTATAGGGTGACCAGGAGGTGATAAGAGTGACTTGAGAATTTTGGGTAAAAAATAATATATATATATATATAATATATTGTATTATATATATAAGGATTCATCCATTTGTTGCCTATATTCTCTTGTAAAATATATCTACAGATGTATCGGGTGTTATCCTTGCTGGCGATCCGCCAGCAACACGGCACCGCTGACTGAGACGCGCGTGCGTCCCCCACGCACGCACGTCTCAGTATCCGGGCGGCGGGGCGGCGAGGCGGACGCATTACTGTCCGCCTCCCGCTCGAGGGGGCAGGGGGGGACCCGAGGAGGCTGCAGGGGGGGGTGCGGTTGCCCGGTTGACCGAGGGTAGCACCGTCGGAAGGGGACGTGCGCGCACCTCGTGAGCGCGCGTCCCCTTCCGGCATACAGATGGCGGCGGGGCAGGGGATGGTGATGGCGTCGCCATCACCATCCCCTGCAAAGATGAATCCTGCTACATGCTGTATTTTCGGGATAGTAAATGTCAAAAATAAGTGTATTTCTGGATACAAATACTTATTTTTTACAAATTTTCTTTAGTAAATTTCCCCCAACATTTCTATTTTGCTAATTGACATTCTGTTTAAATCATAGCCAATACATGTTTCACTACCCACGCAGCTTTTGCAAGGCCTAAGATCTTTCAGCTGACCAGTAGAGGGCAGTACAATCACAATAAATATCTCAAAAACAAGAGTACCAGTAAAACAAAGTAGACATATTGAGTACACTTTTTGAAAAAGGAGTTTAATCACTATCAAGGAAATTTATCAAGCATTGACATCTCCTTGGTAATAAACCATCATATACATTGAAGTTGTGCTAAAATAAATAAAATTGACATTTTCAGTTATACATCTTTTTAGGATCACTTTTCAGTGTGTATATATATATATATATATGTATGTTTGCATGTGTGATTTTAACCCCTATAAATTCACTGCGGCCTCCCATCATATCCTATAATGGAATCTTTTAGAATATGACATATTAAAAGTTAAATATTATGTATATTTTTTGTGTCTGAAGTGCACTCCCAAAATAACAGTCCTCTCTTCTTTGGCTAAATGCATAAATCTTTACTGTTTGGGAAATGCACCCCTAACAACTGATTGATTAAATGTGGGGAATGGATCTTTTGATCATATAAATATAATTTATCCTTATTGTGCAGACATACCCCCAGCTCCAGTAAGTAGCACTCTGTCTAGGGATCTCTCCCTACCTGGCTCTTACCACCCAATATCACTTCTTAATCAAGATTATAAACTCCTGGCCAAAAATTATTGCAGATAGACTCAAATTTATACTCCCATTCATCATCCACCCCGACCAGACGGGGTTCATTGCGGGTCGGCACTCTACTGTCAATGTCCGGAAGGTCATTGCTGTTCTGGCTGAGGTTAGAACCTCCACACCAGAAAACAGCTCTGCAGTCCTATCATTAGAGGCCGAAAAGGCCTTCAACCTTATAGAGTGGTCCCACCTGCACTTGATCCTGTCTCGATCCGGCTTTCCTGACTCTTTCATTCAATTTCTCACACTTTTATACCGCCTCCCCCAATCACAAATTTCTTGCAACGGGTTTTTGTCTGCCCCTTTTGTAATAGAAAAGGGAACTAGACAAGGTTGCCCCCTCTCCTCATTGCTTTTTGCGATAACTCTCTAGCCCCTCACAATAGCCTTAAGGACGTCCACATTATATAGAGGCATCCAGATTGGGCAGATCAAGTAAAGGTTTCGTTATTTGCTGATGACATGCTTTTATTTGTGTCAGATCCACAAGAATCCATTCGGGAGATACTAAAACTCATATCAGAATTTGCTGCAGTAGTGGGCTACAGGATAAATGTCACTAAATCTGCATTACTACCCTTAAATTTCACAAGTTCACTACTGTCTTCCACCATTAGTACCACCCCCTTTAAAGTGACCACTACTCATTTCAAATACTTGGGAGTTCAGATATCGGTAGATGTTGATAGGTTATATGCTCTAAATCATACAGCAACCTTATTCAAATACTAAAAAATTAGAAGGCTGGTTAGATCTCTCACTATCCTTGCTCGGCTGAATTGCAGTAATAAAAACCATTATTTTTACCCAGTATCTTTACGTAATGCAATTACTCCAATATAATATTACTCCATCAGACTGGAAAAGATTGAGACAATCTATAACTAAATTCCTGTGGCAGGGGAAAAAACCTAGAATCGCATTCAACAAACTTATCCTTCACAAATCTGATGGGTGCACAGGCACACCAGATTTTCCCTCTTACTCTGCTGCTATTCTTGCAAGATATGCGGCAGATTGGATCCTAGGCAGCAGAGGCGGATTGGCCCACCGGGAAACCGGGCTGTTTCCCGGTGGGCCGGACCAGATTTCACTCTGGCTGGGCCGCTTACCTTGATTAAAGCGGCCGCAGCCTAGCCTGGTCATAAACGGCAGCATTGCCCAAAACAAATATGGCCGCCGCATATATGCATATATTAAATGCATATATGCGGCGGCCATATTTGTTTTGGGCTATGCTGAGCAGCTGCGGCCGCTGGATGTCGACAGAAGCGCGGTGAGTAGCTTCTGTCGCTGTCGCTGTCGCTGCCGCCCCCCCCCTCCCCCCCTCCAGCCCTCCAGCCACCACAGATGGGATCTGCATTGGCCATCCCTACCCGCGGCGCTGACGCCGACGGCTGTGACGGCTTTGATTGTGAAGCTCCACTGAAGGAGGCGGAGACACAGCTGCAGCACCTACGCGGGAGTGTGGACACTGGGCAAGAAGTGTATTTCTTTTCCGCACCTGCCCGTCACAATGCCTGCAAGGCTGCCACCAGCTGCACCACCAAGACTCCTGATGCCTGCTGCCCACCCGGCCGCCTGATTAATGTCTGCTGCCCGCATGGCCGCCCAGCTGCCAGATGCCTGCTGCCCAGTTAGGAAAGTTGAGTAAGTTTTGTGGAGCCTATTTTTTATATTTTGAGCTAGTGAAAGGTTGGTGAAGGGGATGGAGAGGTGCAGGGGCGAAGAGGGAAGTAGAGATGGGGGGTTGCAGGGAGGTCCAGGGGGGGCAAAGTGGTGCAGGTGTGACAGAGAGGTACAGGAACAACAGAGAGATGCAGGGCCGATTTGGGGACAGAGATGTGCAAGGGTGACTATGGGTGCAGTGGTGCCAGGGGGACATGAGGTGATGGATGTACAAATATGGTACAAATACAGTATATTTGTACTGTATTCTTGTTATTTATTCAATGTTATGCCAAGCTTTGTCTCCCCGTATTGTTCCTTTGAACGGCGCTGTGAAACACTTGTGGCGCCTTATAAATAAAATTATAATAATAATAATAATGGATGGGTGCAGGGGGGACAGAGGGGTGCAGGGGGGACAGAGGGGTGCAAGGTGGGACAGAGGGGTGCAAGGAGGACAGAGGGGTGCAAGAGATCAGAGAGGTGCAAGAGTGATGGGGGACAGAGAGGTGGAGAGGTGCAAGAGGGACTGAGAGGTGCAGGACAGCAGGGAGTGAGAAGTGCAGGGTTGACATAAAAGAAATAAAAGATTTCATTGATTTATCATGACTTTAGTTTATTTTTGTTTTTTTAATCTGTAACATGTAGTAGCCACGATGCCTCCTTGGGCGAAGTTCCTGAGAGTTAGCCTGTATTTTAAAGCAACCTTAATTTAATTTAAACAGCAAATTGACTTGGTTTTACCATTTAAATTGTAGCTGTAGTAAAAATATCACCAGAATGGCACCTCTGTCCGAACCTTGCCGGGATACAGTCGGCATCCCGGCAATCAGGATGCTGGCCTTCAGTTTACCAAAGGCAGTATCCCAACTGCTGTCAGAACACTGGTGCCAGAACTTCGAAACGCATTAGGATGCTAACGATGCATTACAGACATCCGACATCCCGAATGTAAGAGGCGGGTTAGGGTCAATCCGTGGAAGTGGGGGTTAGGTTTAGGCACTAGGGTATTCAGGTTTAGGCTGGGAGGGAGTGGAAAGCTAGAGTTCGGCAGAGAGTTCAGCAGGGGGAGAGGGCTTACAATGGAGGTTGAGGATGTGAGGGTTAGATTTGAGTGGCGGGGTATGGGGATAGGTTTAGGCAGTAGCTGGGAGGGTTAGGCAGCTGCAAAGGAGGGGTAGGTGGAGAGGGTCAGGCTGCGTATGGAACTAATGTCTGGAGTTTCCGTATCGGCCTTTTAACCAGTGGCATCCTGTCCGCCGGAATGTGGTATGGATCTCCCTTGCAGGACAGTACTTAATGCTCATAAAAGATGATATTTTGACTCTTTTGGTGGAAAAGTAAAGCATCACAGAGGTTTGGTGGCAAATAATGCGTTTATACCTACGAGTACTTTCCTGAGTTCTGGGAGAATCATTCTGGAGAGAACAGGCACAACACATATAAAAAACAGATGCCTCTTATAATGTTACAAATCAGCCGAGAAGGTGGACGGGGATTTGCTGCAGGATCAGAGCATGGTACTAACCTCATCTAATAGGAGCTACTGTTGGGAATCCCCATGGCTAGCACATATACTTTTACACTGAATCCACATATGAAGTAAGGTATTTCTGATATCAGGCCCAAAGCTGATCAGATTGTACTTCCCCCCCCTCACATGCACTCAGGAAGATTAGGAACTCTGGGGTAGATTTATTAAGCTCAGTGAAGTGATAAAGTGTCTGGTTTTTATCACTGGCCAATCAGCTCCTACCTGTCATTTTTCTAACCAAGCCTGTAACTTAACAGTCAGGAGCTGATTGGCCGGTGACAAAGTACCAGCCACATTATCACTTCACCGAGCTTAATAAATCTGCCCCCCAGTACAGGCCTGACTCTACTGAAAAACCAAGACAGGGGCACAGACTCAATGGACAGCTTATTTCTTCCTTTAGTGATTTATTAAAAATGTTATGCTGCTGCTCATTAAGTGGAATCTTATACGGCATATCTGCAAGTCACGTTGGTAGGTTCTTTCTAGGAGATCATATAACTGTTAGATTACATGGAAAATAAAAATTTGTAAATAGTGATGATAATGTGAGACGCATGGTTAGCAAAGCCATCAGCAGTACAGACTGATGTCTTAGGTTTCACTCCCAAGGCTATATCTGTTTGGAGTTTGTATGTCCTTCCTGTATTTACTTGGGGTTCCTCAATGTACTGCTCATTCCAGTTAACCATAGCCGGCTCTAACCAATTTGATGCCCTATGCTAGATTTTGGCTGCTACCATGTAGCGCTAGCACTAGTTCCATCTCTCCGTCTCCATAAGGGCCGTATACACATAAGGCCACACAGTAATGACCCTCACACATTAAGCCTCACACCTCAATACATTAGTAATGTCCTTATACACAAAGCACAGTAATGCCCATTAGACATTATTCCAAAACATATTTCTATTTAACTGGATTAGTCCTGACTATTGTCTTGTGGTAGTGTCGAGCAGGCAGCAATGTGCAGGGGCAGTCTCCTGGACTCCAAAAACACACATGGGAAGAGAAGCTGCTGCAAATGGGCATGCACAAAAGCCCCCCCCCCCTTCCCCCGGCTGTGTGGCACTTTGTGAATTTTGGATCATTCCATGTGTCATAATGTGAATATTGGCTCATACTGTGTGGCATAAGGTGTACAGGTTTTCCGATAGAAAAAAAGGGCCCTCTTGTTATGGTGCATAATGTGTTCAAGGGAGGTGGCCCATACTCAGTGTCCCTCGGCGCAGGGGGGGGGGACAGTTGGGAGACCCGCTGTCACCCTCCCCATGTCTCTATCTCCCCAGCCCCACAGGCTGCAGAATAGACCCTGTACGCATGCGCCTATTCTGCAGCCTGAGGGGCTGGGGACAAAGCCAGCAGCTCAGAGAGACACTAGCCATGCCCCCACAGAGGCAAAAAATTGGGCGTAGCCTCGTTGAAATAGGCCACACCCCCATATTGATAGGCCACACCCCCCAAAAAAATCGGGCGCGCCTTCGGCGCGCAGCTACATCCCCTCCCTTTTAGGGCTGCTTCAAGACATTTCCCGGGCTGGTTTTTAATTCCCAATCCGCCCCTGCTAGGCAGGAGCACATAACCCACGCACTAGACTCAAATATACTCCACCCATATTCTCTCAATGCTTTACTACATTCAAAGAAATCTCTGATTCCCCCAGACATAATAAAACACCCACTATTCTGCGATACTTATCTATCTTGGGTTAAGTTACATAAAAATTTGGAGGGGATCACATGGCATCACCATATGTCACTCTCTGGGGCAATCCATCATTTACACCTACTCTACACAACAACCTCTTCCTTCAATAGAAGTCTAAAGGCCTTTGCATGGCAAACCAAGTCTTTGACCCCGGAGGATCAATCCTTCCATTTTCTGCACTAAAGAACACATATGACCTCCCAAACTCACATTTCTTTATGTTTCTCCAGACACGTCATTATATTCAATCACTATCACTCAAGAACCCGAAAAGCGCCAACCCCAGCCACATAATAGCCCTTTTAAATAAATGGAGAAAAATACCATATAAATTTAAACACATTTATGATTTGCTAACTAGCCTTCCCACAAATTCTCTTTCTCTCGAATTAAACAAGGCTTTGAGGAGAAACATCCCTTCTATATCTTCGCCTGATGAGTTTTTGACTGGATACACCAACACACTTAAACTGCTCAGCTCAGTCTATTTACAAGAAGTTCATGTAAAAACAATACATAGAGCTTATTTATCACCATCCATCCGTGCTCACTTCGATTTTTCAATTGACACTGCATGCTCCAGATGCGGGAGTAAGGTATATATGTTTATTAACAACCATTTCCATTTGTCCCTTCTTCCTTCTCCTAGTGCTAGCCTCTGTCTTATATTTTCTGGATGAGCATCCGTGGCAGCAGTCAAACCGTTATACCCCATGCTCACCATCATGTTCTCTGTGGCCAGGAAGCTCATACTGAAAAACTTGACAGTTAAAACATCCCCATCCTTAGCCCAACTACATTCCATGATGCTGCAGCAACTGTATTGTGACAAAAAATGCAGCCATACAATGTTTTTTGGCAGTTTAACAAAAAGTGGGGTTCTTACCTTACCACCTTAGATCCGGATATCAGGGAAAAGGTGATGGGATTATCCAAAATCACAAGTTGGACATTTACCCCCTAACCCCCTCTTATAACTCCCCAACAGAGTTAGACCCCTGCGACGGGAAGAGACTCGACTCATACATTCTCTGGAAATTGTATGGTTCTGATGTCTAGACAAATGCAGAGGGCGCTTTAGATGGAAGTCTCTTGCTTCATTTTATTGAACGCCCGGAGGGAAGGCCACCCGGATTATGCAATCTCACCACTCCCCACCCCTCCCCTCTTTCCCACCCAACCCCCCCCCCCCCCTTTTTTTTTCCCCTCTCTTTCTCCCCCCTGCTTTTCTTTTTTTCTGTTCTTAAAGCACTTAAACTACGTTTACTCTGATTCTTTTAACTTACCTTTCTTTCTCACTTTTCTTCCTCTAATATAGTTCTCTGGTTATTATTTTGAAATTCATTTGAGTGTTACAGATAGTTTTACTGGATATTCAGGGATATAAATGTCCCAATAATAGTGTTTATTTGCTCATCTCACTGATCTAGGGTATGTTTAGTTTTATTACTTCATTTGGATCAATTGAGAGATCATGTTTCATATACTGATTTCTGATGTATTGCACCAATATCTTTATGTCCCTGGATACTATCGAGATGGGTACTGCCTACTTCGTCTCAAACTTCAAATTGTATTACTCATGTTGTTTTTATATCAAAACCAATGATAAAATGTTTATTTAAAAAAAATCTCTGTCCACTCCTAGCTTGCAATTATTATTATTATTATTATTATTATTATTATTATTATTATTATTATTATTATTATTATTATTATTATTATTATTATTATTATTTTATTTATAAGGCGCCACAAGTGTTTCGCAGCGCCGTACAAAGGAACATTACAGGGAGACAAAGCTTGGCATAACATTGAATAAATAACAAGAATACAGTACAAATAAAGAGCGCCACAGTTCAATACACATTACAGCTTGGATATAAGTAGTGAGGACTCAATCAACATACAACTAGAGGTTAGATGCCAATGATGGAGAGGAGTATGTGGACAAAGATGGTCACTGAGTGTTGGAGTATAGGAGAGCTGTGAGTGACATGTGAAGAGAAGTGGGCTTTGACAACAGGAGGGAAGAGGGCCCTACTCGGAGGAGCTTACAATCTAGTAGGAAGGGGAGACAGACAGATTACAAGATGTGCAAGCAAGTGGGTGGTGGTTAGATAGCAGGGTGTAAACAGGCAAAAGGTCGGAGAACCATCTGGTTTATGCAGTGGAAGGGTACGCTTTGATGAATAGGTGGGTTTTCAATGCCCGTTTGAAGCTTTGCAAGGTCGGGGAGAGTCTAATGGAGCGAGGGAGTGCGTTTCACTGAAGGGGTGCAGCACGGGCAAAGTCATGTACTCTAGCATGGGAAGCAGTGATCAGGGTGGAGGAGAGACGACAGTCGTCAGCCGACCGTAGAGGGCGGGAGGGTTTATGAATGGAGACGAGGTTAGAGATATATGGAGCAATGGAATTAGAGATGGCCCTGTATGTGAGTGTGAGGTGTTTGAAGAGGATTCTGTAGGGGAATGGAAGCCAGTGCAGATTTTGTTGAAGGGGAGTGGCAGAATTAGAGCGGCGGGAGAGGAAGTTAAGCCTGGCTGCAGCATTGAGGACAGATTGGAGAGTAGCCAGTTGGGATTGAGGAAGGCCGGTGAGGAGAACATTGCAGTAGTCGAGCCGTGAGATGACCAATGAGTGGATGATCAGCTTAGTTGCCCTATGTGAGAGAAAGGGCCTGATGCGAGCAATGATGCGTAACTGGAACCGGCAAGAATGGGCCAGGGCTTGGATGTGGGGTGCAAAGGAGAGGGAGGAGTCAAGAGTGACACCCAGGCAGCGGAGTTGGGGAACGGGGGAGATGATGGTGTTGTTAACAGTGATAGAGATATTAGTAGGGGGCATAGCTCTGGGTGGGGGAAACATAATGAGTTCGGTTTTGTCCATATTCAGCTTCAGAAATCGCTCAGACATCCAGGTGGAGATGGCAGAGAGGCAGTTGGAAACTTGAGAGAAAACAGTGGGGGACAGATCAGGAGAGGTAGATTTGGGTGTCATCTGCATAGAGGTGATATTGGAAGCCAAAGGAGTTAATGAGTGCACCCAGAGAGGAGGTGTACAGAGAGAACAGAAGGGGGCCAAGGACAGAACCCTGAGGGACCCCAACAGGAAGGATAGAAGGTGGTGAGGTAGATCCAGAGGCAGAGACTGAGAAGGAACGGTTGAAGAGGTAAGAGGAAAACCAGTTGAAGACTGTGCCAGAGAGGCCAATGTTTTGGAGTGTGTGGGGAGGAGAGGGTGATCCACAGTGTCAAAGGCAGCAGATAGGTCCAAAAGGATAAGCAGGGAGAAGTGACCCTTGGATTTGGCTGACAGCAGGTCATTGGTGACTTTCACTAGGACAGTCTCAGTAGAATGAAGTGGGCGAAAGCCAGATTGAAGGGGATCAAGGATGGAGTGGTCAGACAAGTAGCTGGTGAGACGCCTGTAAACCAGCCGTTCTAGAATTTTAGAGGCAAATGGGAGAAGAGAGATAGGGCAGTAGCTTGTGGGAGATAAAGGGTCCAGGTTTGGTTTTTTAAGAATAGGAGAGACCAGAGCATGTTTGAAGGGTGAGTGAAAGATGCCAGTAGAAAGAGATAGGTTAAAGAGGTGAGCAAGGTGGGAGCAGCCAGTGGTGGAGAGGGAACTGAGGAGATGGGAGGGGAGAGGGTCCAAGGGATAGGTAGAGGAGGGAGAGGATGAGATGAGGGAGCGGACTTCTTCAGCTGTAGTAGGGCAGAAGGATGACAGAGTGGGGTAGTTGGGAGGGGAGGATGATTGGGGTGGGTGGGCAGCAGAGGGGGTATGGGAGGAGATATCATGTCGGATTATCTAAATTTTAGAGAGGAAGAAGGAGGCAAAGTCAGTGGCAGTGAGGGATGAGGGGAGGAGGGGTGATGCAGGGCGAAGTAGAGTGTTGAAAGTTTCAAAGAGACGTCGTGGATTGGAGGAATGGGAAGAGATGAGAGATTTGAAAAAAGATTGTTTGGCAGAGGAGAGAGCAGCGCTGTAGGAGGAGAGAATAAACTTGAAATGGAGGAAGTCTGCCAGAGAGTGAGATTTCCTCCAGAGGCGTTCAGCAGAGCGTGCCCATTTTTGCAAGAATCATGTTATTTTGTCGTGCCAGGGTTGGGGTTTGGAGCGTCGGAGGGGGACAGTGTGGAGGGGGGCTACAGAGTCGAGAGCAGAGGTGAGAGAAGAGTAATAGAAAGAGGCAGCCTGGTTGGGGCAGGTCATGGTTGAAAGAGGAGAGAGGAAAGTCTCCAGGGAAGACAGGACAGTAGGGTCAAGAGACCCAAGGTTACGTCTGGTGACTGTGGGCCTGGGCAATGAGGGGAGAGGGGAGGATGAGAGGGTGAAAGAGAGCAGATTGTGGTCAGAGAGTGGGAAGGAAGAATTAGAGAAATCAGAGAGATTACAATGGTGGGTGAAGACTAGGTCAAGGGAGTGTCCAAGATTATGAGTGGGGGTGGAGGTTCATTGAGAAAGTCCAAAGGAGGAGGTAAGGTCCAGCAGATTAGAGGAGGCAGCATTATTGATGTCAATAGGAATGTTAAAGTCACCGAGGATGATAGAGGGGAGGTCAGAGGCAAGAAAGTGTGGAAGCCACGCAGCAAAGTTATCAAGGAAAGGGGAGCAGGGGCCAGGGGGGCGGTAGGTTACAGCCACAAGGAGGTGAATAGGGTAGAAGAGGCGGATAGTGTGTACAGATGGGGCAGGTCCCATCTTGGCAGGGGATGGCGCTGGCGTCGCCAGCCGCCATCCCCCGCCAGCGCCATGGCGATGGTGAGAAGGGGACGCGCGCGCACGAGAGGCGCGCGCGTCCCCTTCCGACGGCACTTCCATCCGTTCCCCCGGGTCCCCGCCGGCTTGCCGGCGGTAACCCGGGGTCCCCGCCGCCTGCCCGCATCCCCCCCTAACCCCCCCTAACCCTGTCCGTCTCCCTGGAGGCGGAGACGGACAGGGTTTCCGTCGCGCTGGCGACGGAGACTGAGACGCGCGTGCACGTGAGACGCACGCGCGTCTCAGTGTATTCGCTGGCGCGGCTGCTGGCGGGTCGCCAGGGCGGACGTTCTGGCGATCCACCAGCCAGGATGGGACTGTGAACATACTGTACCTCAAAGGTGGAGAATGTGAGGGAGGGCTCAGGTGGGATGGCGCGGAAGGTGCAGTTGGGGGAGAGGAGGATGTCCACTCCTCCACCCTGGTGGCCATCTCTTGCAATGAGAGAGGTCCAGTGAAAAAATCAGTCAATGGATAGCATCTAATGAATGATTTTGGACATTTTTGCCCAGTTGTTCTTCACATCTTTTTGCACATTGTACACATTGGGCCTCATTCTGGTTAAGTCGGTGAAACGTACGTACGTACGGTCCGTATCACTGTACGTTTTCCATACGTTCGCGGTGAGCGAAAGTCCGCACAAAGAACAGCCGCACACGGATGGTCAAAAACACAGACAATGGGGAGTGGCATACACTTGAGCGTACGCCACCGTGTACGGACGGATCTGACTCTTAGCCACCGATACCTGGCATACATCTGAGCGGACGCCACAGTGCACGGATGGATCTCTTCCATTTCCACGCCGACATCTTGCGTATATGTGAGCGTATGCCACCGTACACGGACGGGTCTCTTAGATGTGGTTTATGTCTTTTTCCTAATAAAATACTGGTATGTTTGTGTTACAGTGAAAAAGTTGACACATGTCGACTTCTGTGAATTGAGTGTCCTGCTTTTTAAAGTATACAAAAACACTTACTGAATGGGTGTAGATGGTTATAAAATAACTACCTTGACATATACAGTATAAGAAGGTCTTAGAATTAATCTTACATAAAATTAAACCAACTGTTACATGTTGAGAAGTGTAGAAAGATATGCTTCCAATGTGTTTGAGGGCTGTGTGTGGCTTGCAGGTAGTGAAATAATAGTTTTCACTTAATAGGCTGCAGCATTGCTTATTACATTCAGGTGTAGTAATCAGCGTTAATTAGCAGACCCAGGCGTCCGCTCTCATGCGGTATCTCTAGGGGTGGTCATGAGCACTCTTTGGCGTCCGCCTGTTTTTGTGCCAAAATGCACGGTGCGTTCGCCGATCGAGGCGGTTGTGGCATCGTGCATTTTGTGTGCACACCCCCGTGTACCCCCATGTTTACGCCCAGTTTTCCTCATTATTCTGGCCGCTCCCCTAAAAATGCCCACATGTCGCCCACAATGACCGTGCTCTTGCGGACAGGTTTTTTCACGTGGAGAGACCCGTCCGTGAGCGGCATGAGGTCGCCCGTATACAGTCCCACCATACCAAGCAGAATAACCCCCATTATTTCTCAAGGCAAGATTTCACTATAGCAGGGCTGCATCTACCCTTTCGCTGGCCACTGCAAAGTCCATCAGCATCAATCAGGTGTGAATTAGGCCCAGTAGGGAGAAAGGAAATTAAAAGTATCTGTTTCACACTCAATGCATGCTCGGCAAAGTTGACTGACTCGGGTAAGATGTGTCGCTAAGTACAAATTTTGAATTAAAAAAAAAAACAATCCTCCATTTAGAGCAATAACATAACATTTTAAATCTAATTAATTGGTGAGGTTCACACCTAAATACTTTAAGGAATGAGTAGACTAATGGAAGATGAAATATTATTGAAGTTGACAAAGGGCCGCAGATTCAATGTGGAGAAGGAGAACCTTGGTTTTATCTGAGTGAAATCTAAAATAGATTGCTGAGTAGACAAGGTGAATTGCGACAGGGACAGGGCCGTTTTAGCATATGGGCTTGAAGGGCAGTTGCCCTAGGGCCCCAATGTGCTAGGGGCCCAAAGCCTGCCACCCCCCAATCGCAACCTGTACCTCCGGTAATCACCACTTATCTCTGTCATGATGTAGTTCCCCTACGCAGTCCGGCCGCTGGCGCCGCCTTCTCGACATGCAAAACAGACTTCCCAGCCATCCACATGCATTGCTGTGACTGTTTGGAAGGTGACGGCCCCTCCAAAATGTCCGCCACCTTAAAGAAGACAGACACAAGATGTTATGCTATCCCTCTAGTGTCTGTCAGGCCATACCAGCACGACCAGCGCTACCTGGAAGTGCGGATTCGGGTAGCGCTGGCGCGCTCTTTGAAAATGCAGAAGAAAACAACTACTATTGAAGTGTTGCTCAGTGCTGCTGTCCGCACCCCCTTCCCTCTCTTCCCCCGGGCTTTGAGCTGCGCGCTGCATCTAGACAGTATAAAGAAGCTGCTGGTTTCACTGTCTGCTAGATGGCTGCTGGACTCTGAACACTCCATTCCTTCTGAACACTCCATTTACTCCATTGTATTAACAGGTAATAGTTTCCTGCTGTCTATTTTTTTATTTTTTTTTATTTAAATCATACGCTTCTTTTACTGTGAATATCAGACTAACCCTAACTACCCCTGACATACAAGCATGTAACACCTCACCCCTCCTTCTCCCAGCAATGGAGCATGTAGCATTCCATAGCAATGAGCATGTAACTTCCACCCTGCTAACAAGCATGTAAATCCCCCTGAGCAATGAGCATGTCATTTCTCCCCCCATGACAACGAAATGAAACCCCTGGAAAGAAGCATGTATACCCTGACATTGAGCAATATACCTCTGACAACGAGCATGTACTGTAGGTAAGCAGCTCTTATGTTGTATAATGTGTAATGGGCATTATTACGGTGTGTAATATAATGTGTAATGGGCATTATGGTGTGTGATATAATATGTAATAGGCATTATGGCAGAATATATATTGGTCATTACGGCGTGTGGCATAATAAGTAATAAGCATTACTGGCATGTGGCATAATATGAAATGGGCAGTATGGCATGTGACATAATATGTAATATGCATTATGGTGTGTGGCATAATGTGTAATGAGCAATAGGGTGTAAAGAAGGAAGAAGGTGGGCTGTTAGGCGTACATACTGCTTTGCGACACTACTGGCCATGAAATTTTGATAAGTATCCAGAGTTTTTTTTGTCTTCTTGATCATGTAGCCTTGATTCAAATACTAAAAATATTGTTTTGCTTTAATAAGGTGGTGTGTTGGTCTCTATTATTTTTTTTTTTTTGCTGTTTCACAGTTTAGAATAACACATTGTGTGTGTATGTATAAATGTGTATATATATATATATATATATATATATATATATATATCTATGTGTAAAGCTGGCGGCACTCATGGTCTTGATAAAATATAATTTTTGTGAGTGTTGTATAGGTAGGGGCCCTATTGCACCTCTTTGCCCGGGGGCCCATAATGTTGTTAAGATGGCCCTGGACAGGGAGGCAGGTGGAGTGTCTTGTTTCTACACTGCAGCTCACACAAAGAATGAATAGCTTGTTAATAAGATGATGATTCACAGTGTAAGTGTATTATATCCAATTTCTTCAATTCATATTAAAGCCTATCCATGTGGCATGCTAAAAGGTTGAATGTAGATGTATCAACTAATAGGGGCTGAACCTGATAATTGTCCATGTACCACAGAAGTGTATGTAAAACAAAAAGGAAGTCAATGCTAGAGTAACCTGTTTTTTTTTTCTTGTCATTACAATCATTCTGCTTTGTACAGCTTACTTTAGGCTGAGACACTGCTACTTGTAAGGTCTATATAACCGGAATTAGTAATATTAAGGAGCGTGGTGTGGTACCGAGATTAGGATTCCACTACCCCTTCATAAGAAGGATGGCATGCTTTCATGGAGTCTACAGTTACAATACATATATGTGCACACAGGTATAAACAACAAAAATTCTAAATTTAAATTCTAGCTGTTAATGTTTTCAATGAAACTCACTAAGGGGATATACATTTAAATATATCACATGTTTAAGAGCAACACATAAATTAATAGGTGCTGACAAAAGTCAAAATAATAACAACAACAACAATGTATTATTATTATTATTATTATTATTATTATTATTATTATTATTATTATTATTATTATTATTATTATTATTATTATTATTATTATTCAAAAAGGGCCATGGAAGAATAGTAATACAATACAATAGGACAAAATTATTAGACAATAGAAGATATTGCAGATACAGTGTATGACAAGTAATACACTAGTGGAATAAAAGTTTTAATGGCATGTTTGAATTCTGGAAGGCTGATAAAAGTTGTGTCAAACATAGAAGGAATGTCCAGAGGTTAAGACAACTCAGAAATATCCAGAAAGTAGAAAGGGTAGTTGTGATTAGGGATGGTGTGTGGACAATATCTACTGAGGAAACCGTCAGAGTGAAGTGACGGAGAAACCGGTCAAGAGTGAGAGTTTGAGCACTGTCCTAGAGCACCCAGCGATTCACCTCTATTCCATCACCCCAATGCTGAGGAGGCTGACCACGCATCACACCTGTGTTATCTTCATCTCTCCACCAACCTAAATTTGGACTGCTCTAACATTTTTTTTAATGAACTGGTATAAATGCGCTCTCTTTAATTGAGTCTATTTCTGATATATCGATCTCCAGTATCGTTTTTTTGGAGCTGCATAGATACCAGTTAAAAGCACTCTTTAATAATGAAACTAAATAGGAGTTTGCAGGCATCCCACTAATTATGTTATTATTTTGCGCCTGAGTTGTACAATTAATTGCTGTGGGGATAATAGGCTGGACATCAATGACAAATGGTGTGATTAGGACATTTGAGGGTGAGAAGCTTGAATTTGATTTTGAGTGTCATAGGGAACCAGTGCAGTGCAATGACTGGTAGAAGGACAGCAGGGTGCAGTAATGGGATATAGTCTACAGTATTTATATATGTAAGCTAAACACAAGTAAAGATCTATTAATGACAATCATTGAAAATTATAAAGAGCTTTTCTTATCCCTGAAAAAAAGGGTTTTTTTGCTGGTCATCTGATGTCTCATCAGTATATTATAGCATTTGGGCAAAAACATACAGCCTAATATCCCTATACATGAGGCTAATATAGCAAACACCTCTACAATGACCATATGTTTCCCCTTACTGCTCAGATAGGCCGGGATGGCACAGACCCACACACTGCAGAACACCATCATGCTGAATGTGATGTACTTGGCCTCATTATAGATGTCAGGTAATGTCCTCACCATGAAAGCCAGAACAAAGCTCACAGCTGCAAGGAATCCCATGTAACCCAACATGAAATAAAAGCCCAGCACAGAACCCTCATTACATTGGATGATGATAGTCCCAGGATATGTGTCCATGTTATACTCTAGATAAGGAGGAGAAACTGACAACCAGATGACACCATTCAGGACCTGGACAGATGAGCAGATCACCACTAAAGCATTTGGTAGTTTGACTCCCATCCATCTTCTCCAGTAACTTCCAGGTCTTGTGGCCTTAAAAGCAATGCAAACCATTATAGTCTTGGCCAGGACAGAGGACGCAGCGATAGTAAATATGACTCCAAAGCAAATCTGTCGCAGCTTGCAGGTTATATCCACTGGGCGACCAAGGAAGAGAAATACACAGAGTAAGCTCAGGTTTAGAGAGATGAGAAGAACAAAGCTGAGGTTCTGGTTATTGGCTCTGACAATCTGGTTGTTCCGGAAGAAGATAAATATTCCAAATATGAAGATAATTAGAACAGAAAATAATATAGTTATGCCAGAGAAAATCAAAGTTATAAAGTTCAGTTCATACGAGAGAAACTCTTGTGCTTTGGAAATACAGATGTTTTTTGCATCATTTGGCCATTCAGTGTCGGAACATTTGACACAAATTTCATTGTCTATGAAATTAAAATGGACAATTATTCAGTTATATCCCTTTCTTTATTTTCCCTCCATTTATTTTACAAGTACTAGCCCAAATATAATGGAGTAGCTAAATTTTTTCAGGTAGCTAAACAATTGTTGCTAGATTTACAGTATGATATGCACACAAACTAATTGTCACATTAGATTAAGGGAAATCTTACTGAAATTACACTAGTGTCCACAAATTGCAAGAAATTGCATTTTGGACAGCCTTTTTTTTTAATTCAGTAATTTTTATTGAAAGTTTTGACATTACCAATAAACATAGATAGAGCGGGTGGACTCATTAGTTATGACAGTGTGCATATGTGAGAGGTACATCGTGCATTAAAATTTTGCATATGAAAGCAGATACAGATCAAAAGTGTACATGATAGCAGGATTATAAATTTACCATGGTGTATTGCATTCAATATAGAAGTCAATACCCGAAGGCGCCATTCGGGCAGACAATTACAAGGAGCGAATATAGCGACAAAGTCCCACGTATCACAGTTGGCATATATGACCGTCTCGCAGCCAATATAATTGTAAAGAGATTTTTATAGCACAAAAATCACACAGTACGAAAGATCATTAGACATCCAGCCACTAAATGGTCTAAATCTAACACCTACCCTCAACTAACAAAACAAAAATCCCCAAAAACCCAAATCAACCCACCCAGAAAACCCCCCACCCTGTACTACCCACCCCCAACTTAGGTGCACTTTATTCCCTGTAACCGTAGCCCACTAATCCTACACTAACAATAACCAAAGAGGAGAGAAAGTTAGTGGCCCTTAGCTGGTGAAAGCAGCTACTATAGCCCAAAAAAAAAACTAACTTATTCCTCCCACCCTAGCCCCCCCTCCCTGCACACACACCTCCCCCCCCTCACACCCCCCCCCCCCTCAAATATAGGATAGCAACTTTATGGACATCCTGGGGCAATGGTCAGTATAAAAAAAACAAACTAAGGCAACTAGCGACCAGTGGCTACACCAAATTTACCAATGCTAGTATAATATTGTTGCCGAAATCTTCATAGAAAACATTATAGCAGGGTAATACACCCCCCCCCCAAACCCAGAAATACAAATGGCCTTACACACAGAATATATCCCACCCACCCTACTAAAGGATAATTGCTAAATTGACTTACTGGGACAATAAACAAAAAGTAATATAATATAGCTGATGCAGTGAGGCAAGAGAGTAATTTGAACATATCAAATGGGTTAACAACCTTGGTTAAGAGAAACCCAACTCTCCCTTTATAGAAGGAAATAAAGCAATATTAGACATAATGACTGAGCACCAGTCTGATCCATCAGGAATCCAGTACAATATAAAGTATATGCAGTTCCCGCTTAGCTGAGAGGCCCAAAGTCAACAACCCCGCCCCCTCCATTACAGAAAAGTAGATAAGAACCATACAATGTATCATAAACATTGTATACTACCATACTGTATATATCATAGAAATGTTAAAGCAGGATGTAAATTATAAAAAAACAACAAACCAATAAGAGGTAAGGAATCATGAAAATGATTCTGAGTTTAATGAACTATCATATATTAGTCCGGCCAATATTTCACGTAATTAAAGTGCAAAGTCTCAGGAGCCACATTGTCCCAAAATACATAAGATCGAACAGGAGTGCCTCCCATACATACAGTGAACATTTTGTGAAGGGGTAGTGGCACCAATAGCAGTAATTTTAGAATATTTGGAGGAATTGTAACCATAGCAGGACAGCAACTGGAGTCAGCCTCAGGTACAGACAGGTAGGGCACGGGATCCTCATCAGAATCAGGCGTTGTAACATCTGGAGGGTCAGGAGATGTATTTAAATTTTGCACAACGCCGTAGTCTTCAATTGCAGGAGTTAGAATGGTAGTAGTGGATGTAGAGAGCACCATTTCTCTGACAGGAGGGTCCCATGGCCGAGCTGGTGCAGACGACACAGACATCCCATTATCAGGATCCATATGCACAGCCGACATAACTTCAACTTTGGCAAGTAGCCTCTGAGTGAAGGCATTGATGGCCTGAAGGAGTTGCAACACAAAACCTGACATCATAAATGATTATGTGACACTCAGCTTAGAAAGTAATGGTAAAATAGCAGTGGCTAGCACACCACCAATAATCACCAAATGTCTGAGCAGGATAGCGTCCAAATACCTTGTGTCACAGAAAAGCCAGTCAGAGAGCAAATCTTCTGCAAAAAAGGGGGCTGGATACAAAGAGCAATGGAGCTGTATATGTACTGACCAGGCAGCCGTCCGCAGGGCCCACAGTGATAACAGATGTGGCCTGTCAAGCTCCGCATGGCATTCGGCCGTATATAGGCGCTGTATATGAGGAGAGGCTGCCAGGCACAGATGAACACAGGCAGACAAGTACCTCTGTCCCCGGGAGGGTCATCCGACCAGCAGGATGGAGCCGGGAATGGGCTGTATGTGAGTCTGTAGCAGGGAAGGCAGCCTCTTAGCAAGTACGTCCACGCCACCCCACAGCCCGGCTGTCGCACTCACCACAAGAGCCAGGTGCAGAGCGCAGCAGGGGGAAGGCATCGGCGGTGCCCCTACAGTGTATACCGCCGGAGCGGCAGCAGGCAGGACCAGGCTGAAGCTGCAGAGCGGGTCCAAGATGGCGCCCGCGTCCGGATGAAGGGGAGCACGGAGCGCAGCAGCCGCCGAAGCCCCCAAAGGCAGACCCGCAGACGGCACAGGAGGTGCAGGAGAAGTACCAGGGAGCGGGGAGGTAAAGGTGGTTTGCCAGGGGCCCTGAGTCAGGATAGTTTTGCAGGATATTTAGCGGAGCTTTCCCCACCAGCGTCCGCTCTCGTCCCAGATCAAGCCTCGCCCCCTTTTGTAAATGATTTTTGATAAATTTAGAAAATTGTCAAATTGTTATATTTTGACAATGCAATCCACAGGCAGTGGAGCCATGAAACTACACAAGTATCTATTTTTTTCCATACTTACCTGGTCACCTGGTGTTGTCCAGATGTTCCCTTGACATCCACGGTGTCCCCAGTGTCCAAAGCAGCATTCAGGATCCTCTTCAGAGGCATCTCCAGTCCCAGGGGTGCATTGCGCGAGTGCGATGACGTGCCGATGATTTCACAGGAGTGCCCGCGCACTTGCACAATGCATCCCTGGGACCCAGTAGCGCACACAGGGGGGGTTTTCGAGTACCCAGAAACCCCCCCAGGAGTCTAAGGGGCCTAGTCTGAAAGCTAAGGGTCCCCTCTTTCCAGGAGTACAAGAATTTTTAAAATCGGACCTTGGGAACCGGAGATATCTGTCTTCAAAGCAGTGGTCCCCATCCAAGCCTGTTAATTCCTCTTTCCAGTCAGATATTTCAGGTTCTGTCTAACATAGAGTTTTTCTGAGGGTATATTCCAAAAGCTGGGACTCTGACCCTTTGGTGGACACTAGAAGCTTGTCTCTACTGTTCCCAGAACCAGAGATATCAGCCTTCCAGCAGCTGGTTACTGCTCCAGCTCCATGCACCTGGTATGTAGTTTTATATACTCGTTGGCAGATTGCTCTGCCTCCTGAACTCTCATCCCATAGTCCCCAATACCATTTGGTAGGTCGGATTCTCTAGTTTTTAATTCCATTAAAATCTAAGAAATCTATTTCCGGGAACTGGAGATATCTGCAGTCAAGCAAGCTGTCCTCCCACCAGAAAATTATGAATAATAAGCCCACTCCACTATACACCCCTCCTCTGCGTATTAAACATCCTCTACCACCCTGGAAGTTATGTATCAGGGCCCCTTAATTCAGCCCAATGCCCCCTTCTCCCACCTCATCTCCCACCATCTGTGCAGTAAAGGGGTAATTAGTGGAAATTACTGATCCAGGCCCTACATGCTGAGCGGTTGATATAATACCCCCTACCACCCGCGTGACATCAAAGCTTCTGCTCATAGCACCCCCCACCCCTACCGCTGGACGATCAGTAAGGGCTTCAATACATTGCTATGCCCAGGGGTCTACACTGCTGTTGACGCCCCTGTATGTGTGTGTATATATATATATATATATATATATATATATATATATATATATATATATATATATATATATATATATATATATATATATATATATATATATATATATATATATATATATATATATAACCTTCACCAATAGAAAAGGCACTCCAGACGTTTTTCCAAAACAAAGCTGTTTACTTCAGCGTGGATATCACCAAATGTACATTTTCGGGGTCAGCGCCCCTTCCTCAGGGTACAATCCACCACACACAAACGACAGTGTAACACTGTCGTTTGTGTGTGGTGGATTGTACCCTGAGGAAGGGGCGCTGACCCCGAAAATGTACATTTGGTGATATCCACGCTGAAGTAAACAGCTTTGTTTTGGAAAAACGTCTGGAGTGCCTTTTCTATTGGTGAAGGTTGTATGGATCATTGAAAGTGCACCCAGCCCAGCTGACTAAGTGACGACGGAGTGCCGGCATATTGTGAACTGTATATATATATATATATATATGTATGTGTGTGTGTATATATATATATGTATATATATATATATATATATATATATATATATATATTTATTTTAATTTTATTATTATTATTATTATTATTTATATAAATTTGGTCTATCTATAATACTTTAACTGACCCGGCATATACTGGATCACCTAAGTGTCCATCTCCGTGCTTTGCTCCGCCCCTCTGGAAACCCCCTTCTGAAAATCCTGCGTTTGCCCCTGGGACCAGATATGCCAGCGAAGAGGATCCTGAAGGCCACTGTGGACTTGGCAGAATTCTGGCTTCATTTTACAGAAAAAGACCATATGATATGCTTCTTTCAAGTCGTAAAAGAGTGAGTACATGGAAAGGGGGAATCCCCGACTTTATTTGAATATCCATACAGAATAAGGAGGTTGTTTGGTTTTATTGTGATGCGCTTTAATATTTTCTAAATAGTGTGAGTGCTTCGAGAGGGGGAACATATTACCCATCTTTATCAGTTATTTATCATTCTCTGACCGATACAGTGTGTTTTGACGTAACAGTATTACATGAGGGCTGAGCTCTTTGTTGTTTTTTGTCTTTCATATTCAACAACAATACCTATAACAGATTCAACACAGACATGGGCCCGTAAACAGGGGAGTAATATCTATTTTATAGCGCCACTCTCTGGTGGAGGGCATCTCTATTCTTCTGTATCGCATGCAAATCGTATGCAATTCAATGCGATCCATGGACAGTGGTGCCGTGCCGTGAAACTACACAAGTACCAAAAAATATTCCAAAATCCAGAAAAATCCCTTATCCAAAATGCTTGTGCATTTCGGATAATGAATACTCAACCTGTATTAGAATACAGTATGTGTATACCAAAATGAGCAATCTGGGGTCTGGAACCCAATTCTAAGCACAACATGCATTGATAGCATGTTTTATATCATACATAAAGCATGAAGGTGATTTTATATAATGTTGTGAATTAAACAAAGTTTTTGTACATTGAACCATCAAAAAGCAAAGGTGGCACTATCTCAGGTTCTAAAAGACACGGGGGGAGAAAAAAGAAACTCGGGTGGGGTGCACTCAATGTCCCCTATTTAAATTATTCTGAGGGAATTAGTATTTTTTACATATTTTTTTTTATTTTTTACTTTTTACTTTTGGTCTGCTTGTGCATAAATTCTGTGTATATTACTATACATAACAAAATATAAATAATTGAAAATAAGATAGATATATTGCTGTGTGCTTTTGTTCTGCGAATATATTATCTACAAGATTGTGTGCTGGTATTGCTAATACCCCGCCTGTCTGTCAATTTTCCTTTAAATAATGGTGACCATCATATACCCCATCAATCATACACCATTAATGTTATGGGTGTCACTTAGACAAGTGATAAGGGTTTAATCATAGGTAACAAAGAAAATGACAAAAAAACAGACAAAACAAAGTATTAATACCAATCAGTATTTACATATATATTATATACAATATCTGCCTCAATTTCCAATTGAGAACTTTGAACATTTTGGACGGTTACCAATGAATCAAGTCACCTAAAAGATCCATAGTGATATCCAGGTAACATCAGAAGACCATTCAAAAATAATTATATCACCCTGAACCTAAGTCACACTAAAATAATCACAGACCCTCTATTTCTCACTCTTTACATCCTATATTTCTTAATGTAACATGCGAAAAAGGGGAAAGGGAAATGTAGGGAATACCCCCGCACAAGTTACACCTAACAATATGAAAAATGAAATGGTATTGATATTAGTGTCTAATAAATGATCCACAATATGAAATAATATGAAATAATTATAAAATAAGTCACTCATGTGGAGGTGCACCCCTGAGAGTAGAAAGGGTACAAATCGGAATAAAAGAAAAAAGTACTCTCCTTTGTTTGGGGGCACGCTTATATAGAAAAAAACTTCTATGTAATGATGATAAATTTAAAACGTAGCTTTTATTATGATTATTCTTCTAAAAGGCTGTTGTGAGACAAAAACATTGACAAACTACACAAAACATGAAAAAATTGGATGAAACCAATTTAGACTCTATAGAGTCTTGCAATAGATAATTGACTTGAAAAATTATTATTGGATTTCTGTTAGAATAACCCTGGTAGACTATTATATTTCTCAGTGAATAAGTCTATTGCATGTTTATAAATGATGCACTGGTAGCGAAATAAATAAATTTGAACCGGTCACAACCAATAAATTGTATGGTGTGTATACACATGCGTGATTGGGGAATATAAATATGTCTAAATCGGACAATTTTAAAGTACGATATTCCACTTAATTTAATTTAAGCAAACAGGAAATGCGGTGGTAGCCACTTGATCTGTTGTTAGCAATGAAAAGGATAAATCAGAGGAGACGATCAACCGCATTTTTTAGGGGACCCCCCCAGAGGAAGGGCCAAAATAAAACGAGGAAGAGGAAAACAAGGCGGGGCAGCAGCAGATCTAAGGCAACAACAATGGGAGTCGACAGCACAACAACGCTACCCCATAAGGACCACACGGAGACCCCGATTTCAGTAAATGAGATCCAAGCTGGAGTACAAGCTAAACCAGCAGACGATGGATATTCCTCTACTAATCCATCTCAAGTCCATAATACTCAAAAATTACAGGTAATCAAAATATCCGAACATATGTTAAGTGAGATCCACATGGACATACTGGGGAAGGGACTGTCCTTCTCGCCCACACAAAAGTTTGAAAGATTTAAATGGGAGCGTGACCTAAAAATATTCTGTAGGAAATTGATGTTAACAAAAATTTACAACAGAGATGAATATGTCGAGGATTCATCACTTGTACAAATAAGGGATCTGGAACAGGAGGCCATACTTGCATTAGAAGAATTACAAATGGAATCATCACCGTCCGCACAAGTGGGAATCACAAGTAAAAATAGACCACAAGTGAAGTTAAAGTCCACTTTTTTCCCCACAGAGAACATCAGTCCAGAAATACAAATATTCATGAAATCTATATCCCAAGAATTTGACCGGCTACACTGCAACAAACATCGACTCTTGCAAAATTCTAACATCAATCAGCAAGAGAGAAGGGCGATCAAGGAAATTCTGGAATGGCAAGATGTCATTGTAAAACCAAGTGACAAGGGTGGCAACATTGTCATCTGGTCAAAAGAAAAATATCTAAAAGAGGCGTACCGCCAATTGAATGACGAGATGTGCTACAAATCCACCCTATTTAATCCCATTGAGAGCTACAAAAGTCAATATCATGGTATACTCAATGAGGCTAAGGCAGAAGGAACCATCACTGCCAGAGAATATAACTATTTGCAATGCAACAATCCCAAAATGCCAACATATTACATGTTGCCAAAAGTGCACAAAAGACTAGAGGATCCCCCGGGGAGGCCCATAGTGTCGGGAAAAGGTGGCCTAACCGAGAAGGCATGCACATTCCTTGATCTTCATCTTAGACATTTTGTGTTCAACTTGCCCTCCTTTGTACAAGACACTGCAGATGTATTACGGCGATTACATGATATTAGCCTGGACAGTGATCAGTTTATGGTATCTTTGGATGTAGAGGCCTTGTACACTTCAATCAAACATGATCAGGGAATTGAAGCCGTCTCATATTTCATGGATGTAGAAGGTCAAGAACCATTTCAACAGTTCCTGCTTAAACTGTTGAAATTCATTCTACACCACAATGTTTTTACCTTCAACGATCGCTTTTATTTGCAAGTGCGGGGCACAGCAATGGGGGCGGCCTGTGCCCCCACTTATGCTAATATCTTCTTAGGCAAATGGGAGAAGGAAGTCGTGTTTAATGAAGAAAATGTGGTTGAGATACATCGACGACACATTTTTTTCATTTGGGAGGGCAGTCAGATACTCCTCCTGCAGTTCATAGCAAAATTGAATAATAATAACTTGAACTTAAGACTCACCCATACTATAAGCCAGCAAGAATTGGCCTTCTTGGACTTAAAAATATACAAGGATGAGAACAATCACCTCGCTACCAGTCTATACAGGAAAGATACAGCCACAAATACCCTGCTGCACCAAACAAGTGCCCACTTCCCACCCACAGTGGAAAATATTCCAAAAGGCGAGTTTCTCCGACTCCGTAGAAATTGTTCCGACGATCGACAATTCAAAACTCAGAGCTTGGAGCTGACCTTACGCCTTCGGGAGAGAGGATACAGCCACACATCCACAAAGAAGGCAATGAGAAACGCCATGAAATTAGATCGAGACAAATTGGTCTTCAAACAGAAAGAGAAGAAAAGATCCGACAATACAATAAGATTTGTAGGTGACTTCTGTCAGGAGTGGAATTATAAGAGATTATACAGAAACACTGGGGCGTACTTCTCCTGGACCCAATCCTGGCCAGGAATCTGGGTACAAGAGTATCAATGAGCTGGCGAAGGGCCAAAAATTTGAAAGATCAATTGGTCAAAAGCCACTTTCTAAGAACTAATGTACCAGCAAAAAAACAGATTAAGGGTACCTATCCATGTGGCCAATGTAAAGCCTGCCAATTCATCCACACATCTGACAATATAGTGGACAAATATGGCAAACCCATCCAACTCCGTCACTATATCAACTGTAAGACAGAAGGCGTTGTCTATTGTATCTCATGTGAATGTGAGCTCAGATACGTCGGAATGACCACACGACCTATGAAACAACGTATACTGGAGCACGTGGGAACTATCCGTAATGGGTTAACGGATCTGAAGAACTGTAAGAAATTGACATCTGTCGCAAGACATTTTGTAACAAAACACAACAGTTCTTTAAAAAGCTTTAAAGTTTGTGGATTGGAGAAAATCAGTTTGGGGATCAGGGGAGGTGATCTCACCGAAGCCCTACTGAAAAAAGAAAGTCAGTGGACATTCATGTTGGGAGCATTAAATCCGCAAGGCATGAATGAATATATCAATTATGGCGTTTTCCTGACAGAATGAATTACATCAATATTCCGTCACGCTCCCCCGCTCCCCTACTCTTGCATACTCTTGGTCGCTTATATACCCTAGGCCGGTCGTTTATTCATTCTATCTCCAATAGAGAACTTTGAACATTTTGGACGGTTACCAATGAATCAAGTCACCTAAAAGATCCATAGTGATATCCAGGTAACATCAGCAGACCATTCGAAAATAATTATATCACCCTGAACCTAAGTCACACTAAAATAATCACAGACCCTCTATTTCTCACTCTTTACATCCTATATTTCTTAATGTAACTCTTGTAGTCTTTATTTCATTTCTTTATTATTTATTTTAATTTTCGTTGATCACTAAAGTATAGGCAAGTTATAATGCCCTTCATGTTCACAAATGTAATATAACTATAAGTTTACATGCAATTTTATATAATTTTTCACCTACACAGAGGGCTATACACAGTATGTCGTTTGTGGCCCACCATCACATGACACAAGTATATCCTCCTTATGGAGGTCTTATATAGTAAAACTCATGGGTGAATTATGAAATCTGGTTATCTATAGCAATAAAACCAACTTAATAAATACAGCAAGAAGGCATCAAGAATGAAAAGATGCGTATGACCCTTTAAAACATCATCTAAATAGGATGATAGTCATGCATATGTGTGTATGTGTATATATATATATATATATATATATGTGTGTATATGTATTTGTGTATATACAGTATATATATGTGTATATAAGGTGTATCATATGTACATAATTAGAATAGGGTGCTTAGTACCCCTTAAAATATTCCTTGGTGGCATAAACTAGTCCTGAATAGTTAGAAGACCAAAAATCCCATTGTAAAAACACCCCCAAATCTTAGTCCATATGTTGTGGTAAAATAATGTCTCTTAAAAAATACTATAAAATAATAATAAAAAAATAGAGAGAACACAGTTCATGCATAATTTTTGTAAATAATGTATATAAATCCTACTTAAATTATCTAAAAAGAGAAAAAATATATCTCAAACACCATTTTCAATAAAAACAAAAAATAAAATAAAAAATATCCTGCTGTCTGCAAACTCTATATGCTGCGACCCCATTAAGGAGTTGAAATATGACAGCACTATAAAACAATTTATATGAGCCAGTTAGTATATATGGCGATAGAAATTTAAGGGACACACATATGTTTGGCATGGTCAGTAATTAACATAAGGGATTCTTTGATATAAGGGAACACAACAGCTAAAATAATAGCACATTTAACCAATGACATATTGTGCCCGTAATCACTGAATACGCATATGTGCCGAATCAACTCTAATTTGAATAAAGCAGTCACCTGATTGGCTGTAGATACACATATAGAGTGACAGCGTGCAGCAGGAACACACTGCCGTGTGAACAAGCTTCTGCGAAACGTACGTCACAACACAAGAACAAGAGCCGATCACGTGGGCGCTCACGTGACCGGCGACTCGTCTCCGCTCTGCTGGGAATTCCCTCTAATGTGGCTGGAGACATGCGCTATTCAGCGCCGTAGCTGGTAACTGGACCCCCCCTCTTGAGTCCGCGGCTAGCCGCCACACAGGCTGCCGCTGGCTCTGAGTGGAGTAGCAGTCCTGCTTTTCATTCAATTTTCCCTATTGTCCTCACAAAACGGCTCATTATCACACTGCCCCCCCTATCTGTATAGTGGTGTGCCTGACTGAGGCTGGTGGTGCTCGTGGACGCAGGTGGATAGATGTTATGCCAATCTCTGATCCACTGACACGCACAGCTTACAGGAGACAGGCTGATTATTAATTGTCTGCTCATCACTGCGAGTATTAGCTCCACACTCCTTAGCATAACCACCCATCCACTGTTGCTAGTTTTAAATTATATTATATATAGTTTTCTGATCATTCAGACTTGTGGTGAATGTGAAACTGGACAATTCAGTGATTACATGTGCTGAGTGGAATTGGTGCGCGCAGAGCATTGGGCTGTTTGTTGTATCTATAGTGAGAAAGGAATCTGCAACTATGGTAAAGATTGATACAACATTTCCATCCTAGTTAGATTATTGGGCCATTGCTCACATTAGGAAAGAAACTTGCCATTGCATATTGATTGCTAAGATCTTATAATTGAGTGTGGTCCTATTTGTAAGATTGACACAGTTGTTTCCATCTCAAACATGAACATAATAAGTAGGTTTTTTTGACAATCACAAGTGCGCAATTAAATACACAGTGCAGCTAGAAAAAGTACACCATAAAGGCACACATCCAAGAAAATGCCTTAAAAGATAGACCAAAGTAGAAGACAAATGGTGACTAGTAACAGCGCTTAGTGTATAACCAACAAGTAAAACAATAGGTTTTTATATCACCATTGATTTGGACACATTCTTAAATTGGTGTCAGCATTCAGGTAACCTGTAATGAGAGTACACCCCTCCACACGGATAGTATGACAGGGGTGACAAAGCAGAGTACACAAATAGTGCAGGTTATCCTTGATTAAAAGAAATTTTTAATACAGATGTCCACTTACAATCTGCAGACAATAAAAACAGCATGGGTGGTATTCCACAGGGGCAAAAGCAGCACGGCAAAGATGATTAACAGGCAGGTCCAAAAGAGTCCAACCAATCTCCCGTCCGGAGCAGGGGTTCAGCGGCACTCAAGGTTCTGCGATAGCCAGCGTCTTCTGTCCTCCGTGGCACCTCCGATGTAACACTCAACGCGTTTCAGATAGAATCCTTCCTCAGGAGTGTGATTTTCAGAGGGAATAATACCCTCTTAAATAGTCCCGCAAATTAGTGAAAAGTCCCGGTATACAACAGGCGTTCTAACGGCATGATGTAATATCCAGCGGAAGCAAGATGGCCGTGCGTGTCATGGTCCAGATTTCTATGGAACGCGGAAGCACGATGTTATGTGCGCTCCACTGGTATGCGTGTCAGTCAAGCCAATAATGAATGTCTGTATGCTTTAATGCTACCGCCATCTTGCTTTCGCATCTGGGCATAGTGTGCATTTAAACAGAGATTTAAAGAGACATTTTCTTTTGCGGTTCTAAAAGTAAAAGACAAAAAATGTCAACATATATAAAATACAATGAATATAAAAACGAATATAAAAACAGAAAAAAAGGAATAGGAGAAAAGCGACCATGTTTTTAAATCAAAAACGGTTTGAGTTCGAACTCACCGTTGAGTCCCTGTGGTACCAGGGTACCCAAACGATGAATCCACCTCATTTCCGTTCTTGATAAACGATTATCCATGTCATTTGATCTCCAATTTGGCGAAATCTGGTCAATTCCCCAAAAACCTGATAATTTGCATGGGTTACAGGCATGAATATTTTTAAAATGAGCCGACACAGTATGTGTCATCAAACCTTTTTTAATGTTATATACGTGCTCTGCAAGGCGGGCTTTCATCTGCCGGGATGTCTTTCCGACATATGCTAACCCGCACTCGCATTGCAAGACATATACAACCCCTTTTGTGTGGCAAGTTATAAAATGTTGAATTTTATAGGTTTTACCCCCAATAGTAAAATCAGTTTTCTTTTTTACATCAGATTTCACCGTTTTGCACATAAGACATGTGCCACAACGGTGAAACCCATTTGTTCTAGTGCTCTTTCTGGTCGCTACTTCTGATGAGCTTTTTACTAGATGATTTCGCAAAGTAGGAGCTCTTCTGTAAATAAATTGAGGGACTTGAGGTAATAAGTTGCCTAACACTGGATCTTTTTGTAAAAGCTTCCAATTTAATTTGAAGATCCTTTCAATATCTTTATGTTTAGAGTTATACTGACTAATAAATGCAAATTTATATCTATCATTATCTTTTTTGATTTTTTCTTCTGCATTTTTTTCTTTTAATAATTCAGATCTGGTTATTGTATTAATTCGGGATCTAGAATTTTGTAGTGCTTTTTCACTGTAACCCTTTGATGTCAGACGTGATGTAACCTCATCTAACTGTGTCTCACAGATTGCCTGGTCTGTGCAATTTCGTTTTATTCTGGCAAACTGCCCGAAAGGTATTGCATTAAGCCAATTTATATGGTGTTCACTGTTAGTATTAATATAGCTATTGGAATCTGTTGGCTTGCGATAAGTTTTTGTTTTTATTTGGCTTCCTTCAATATAAATGACCAAATCAAGAAAAGATACTTGTAATGTGCTCCAAACAAAACTTAAATTAATACAAAAAGTGTTTTTATTTAAAGCATCACTGAAAATAATAAGATCTGATACATCCCCACACCAAACAAAAAGAATATCATCTATGAAACGGTGCCAGGACACCAGACCCGCCCCCAGCATGCCATCAGGCCAGATGTTAAGCTCCTCCCAGAATGCCATGAATAGATTTGCATAACTGGGAGCGAATCTGGTGCCCATCGCCGTCCCAACGCATTGTAAATAATAACTACCCTCGTGAAAAAAATAATTATTAGTAAGGATAAATGAAATACTATCTAAAATAAATTCCTTTAGTGGTTCACTTAAATTACTTTTGTTCAGGAAGAAAGACACAGCTTCCAAGCCTCTTTCATTAGTGATAATAGTATATAAAGTACTAACATCTGCTGTACCCAATACATAATCAGTTTGCCAGTTAATATTAGATATCTTTCTTAATACGTCCGCTGTATCTTTTACATAAGCCTTAGTTTGGCATACCAGCGGCTGTAGGAAATAGTCCACAAAAGCTGAGAGATTACTTGTAATACTATTACATCCCGAAATAATCGGGCGTCCTGGGGGATGGAGGGGGTCCTTGTGGACCTTGGGTAGCACATATATGCATGGTGTTGACGGATTTTTTATATTTAAAAAGTCGTGTTCCTTTTCTGTTATTAGATTATTAGTAAGCGCTCTATTTGTAAGATCCAGTAAAGACTTTTTTATTCTCTCAGATGGATCAGCTTTAAGTTTTCTGTAGGTGTCTTTAGTGGTCAACTGTTTATTAATTTCATTTAGATAAAGTTCCCTGGTCATAAGTACCACCCCTCCTCCTTTATCGGCGGGCTTTATGACCAGGGAGGCATCATCTTTTAAAGTTTTCAAAGCCTGAAATTCTTTTTTATTTAAATTTAATTTCCTTTTGTTTTGTTTTTCTATAACTTTTTGTATTTCCTCACAGACCACCTTATTAAAGCATTCAAGAAAAGGGCCTTTACAGTGGGTCGGGTTGAAAGTTGATGGAGGCTTAAATTTTGCTCTTTCTGTAGGTATAATATCATTTGGAGTTTGTTCTTCTGATTTCGCAAAAAACCTTTTTAAGGCTAACTTGCGGACATATTTTTGGACATCCAAAAAAATATCAAAAGAATTAGGTGAAAAAGATGGGGCGAATTTTAAACCCTTGGTTAAGATTTTTAACTCATCAGGTGTAAGTTCCCTGTCTGTAAGATTGAATATTTTTCCTGCGTTGAGATTGCAGGTTTCTAGATCAGGGTTAGGAGGTTCTGTTGTTTTATTCTTATTTTTATTTTTCTTTCTCCTATTTTTATTTTTGTTGGACCCACCTCTTTTACCTCTCCTAACTTTTTTATATATCAAATCCTTCGGTTTGTCCACCTCTCCCTGGATAAAAAAGAAGGGTTATTCCTTGGTGTGCTTAAACCCTCATTCTCTCCATTTCTAGGTATATAACTGTCATTTTCTCTATTTAAAGGTGCATACCTGTTTGCAAGAGATATTTGCGGTTGATTATATGTTTTTTTGCCATTATGATTATTTATAGGTCTTTCACTATATTCATCATAAGTATTTTTTCTACCTCTGAAATTGTTGTTATAATTTTGATAGAACCTGTCTCTGTTATCAAAACGAAACCTTTGGTTATAGTTATTTCTGGTGTTTCGGACTGGAGTGGAATTCCGTCCTTGATTTCTCCACGTATACCGTTGTGGTTTTTCCCTGTAATTGTTTATGGGACCTTGTTTTTTTCTCCATACAGGTTTTTTAACCACAGAGACAGGGGCATTTTCAACAGGTACAGAATCAATAATGACATTATTTAGCAATTGAACATCTCTATGATATTTTTTACATTTTTTATCTTTAAGTTCTTTGTTACTTTTAGTAATTTTCTGTATCAATGAATTCTCATAGTATTTAAAATCCTCTGATGATTCATATGGGCGTAATAAACCTTGCATTGCTGAAATATCATCATTAAGCTTTTTCAGTGTTATAGTGCGGCTTTTAATGATTAAATTCATCAAGGAATTGGAGCAATCATCCAATATAAATCCCCAGTCCTTTTTAAAGTCTGCCTCAGCAGAATCAAAGGACGGAGGCTTAATTATTTTCAAGCCTTTGGGGATTACTTTATTTGCTAGATAATGCTCCAATGTTGCTAATTCCCAACTTATTTTATTTTCTTTAAGCATCAGTGTTTCTAATTTTAGAAAAGCTGAGCCCATATTTTCATCACAGGGGTCTATACTCTCACTCGATGTTGAGAAAGCATTTTTCATAAGTTGTTCTCTAGTAGTTTTATAAGCAAACATGGTCGCAGCACCTCTATTGCCAAAAGGATGTAAAGAGACAATGTAAAGTAGGTTTTTTTTGACAATCACAAGTGCGCAATTAAATACACAGTGCAGCTAGAAAAAGTACACCATAAAGGCACACATCCAAGAAAATGCCTTAAAAGATAGACCAAAGTAGAAGACAAATGGTGACTAGTAACAGCGCTTAGTGTATAACCAACAAGTAAAACAATAGGTTTTTATATCACCATTGATTTGGACACATTCTTAAATTGGTGTCAGCATTAAGGTAACCTGTAATGAGAGTACACCCCTCCACACGGATAGTATGACAGGGGTGACAAAGCAGAGTACACAAATAGTGCAGGTTATCCTTGATTAAAAGAAATTTTTAATACAGATGTCCACTTACACTCTGCAGACAATAAAAACAGCATGGGTGGTATTCCACAGGGGCAAAAGCAGCACGGCAAAGATGATTAACAGGCAGGTCCAAAAGAGTCCAACCAATCTCCCGTCCGGAGCAGGGGTTCAGCGGCACTCAAGGTTCTGCGATAGCCAGCGTCTTCTGTCCTCCGTGGCACCTCCGATGTAACACTCAACGCGTTTCAGATAGAATCCTTCCTCAGGAGTGTGATTTTCAGAGGGAATAATACCCTCTTAAATAGTCCCGCAAATTAGTGAAAAGTCCCGGTATACAACAGGCGTTCTAACGGCATGATGTAATATCCAGCGGAAGCAAGATGGCCGTGCGTGTCATGGTCCAGATTTCTATGGAACGCGGAAGCACGATGTTATGTGCGCTCCACTGGTATGCGTGTCAGTCAAGCCAATAATGAATGTCTGTATGCTTTAATGCTACCGCCATCTTGCTTTCGCATCTGGGCATAGTGTGCATTTAAACAGAGATTTAAAGAGACATTTTCTTTTGCGGTTCTAAAAGTAAAAGACAAAAAATGTCAACATATATAAAATACAATGAATATAAAAACGAATATAAAAACAGAAAAAAAGGAATAGGAGAAAAGCGACCATGTTTTTAAATCAAAAACGGTTTGAGTTCGAACTCACCGTTGAGTCCCTGTGGTACCAGGGTACCCAAACGATGAATCCACCTCATTTCCGTTCTTGATAAACGATTATCCATGTCATTTGATCTCCAATTTGGCGAAATCTGGTCAATTCCCCAAAAACCTGATAATTTGCATGGGTTACAGGCATGAATATTTTTAAAATGAGCCGACACAGTATGTGTCATCAAACCTTTTTTAATGTTATATACGTGCTCTGCAAGGCGGGCTTTCATCTGCCGGGATGTCTTTCCGACATATGCTAACCCGCACTCGCATTGCAAGACATATACAACCCCTTTTGTGTGGCAAGTTATAAAATGTTGAATTTTATAGGTTTTACCCCCAATAGTAAAATCAGTTTTCTTTTTTACATCAGATTTCACCGTTTTGCACATAAGACATGTGCCACAACGGTGAAACCCATTTGTTCTAGTGCTCTTTCTGGTCACTACTTCTGATGAGCTTTTTACTAGATGATTTCGCAAAGTAGGAGCTCTTCTGTAAATAAATTGAGGGACTTGAGGTAATAAGTTGCCTAACACTGGATCTTTTTGTAAAAGCTTCCAATTTAATTTGAAGATCCTTTCAATATCTTTATGTTTAGAGTTATACTGACTAATAAATGCAAATTTATATCTATCATTATCTTTTTTGATTTTTTCTTCTGCATTTTTTTCTTTTAATAATTCAGATCTGGTTATTGTATTAATTCGGGATCTAGAATTTTGTAGTGCTTTTTCACTGTAACCCTTTGATGTCAGACGTGATGTAACCTCATCTAACTGTGTCTCACAGATTGCCTGGTCTGTGCAATTTCGTTTTATTCTGGCAAACTGCCCGAAAGGTATTGCATTAAGCCAATTTATATGGTGTTCACTGTTAGTATTAATATAGCTATTGGAATCTGTTGGCTTGCGATAAGTTTTTGTTTTTATTTGGCTTCCTTCAATATAAATGACCAAATCAAGAAAAGATACTTGTAATGTGCTCCAAACAAAACTTAAATTAATACAAAAAGTGTTTTTATTTAAAGCATCACTGAAAATAATAAGATCTGATACATCCCCACACCAAACAAAAAGAATATCATCTATGAAACGGTGCCAGGACACCAGACCCGCCCCCAGCATGCCATCAGGCCAGATGTTAAGCTCCTCCCAGAATGCCATGAATAGATTTGCATAACTGGGAGCGAATCTGGTGCCCATCGCCGTACCAACGCATTGTAAATAATAACTACCCTCGTGAAAAAAATAATTATTAGTAAGGATAAATGAAATACTATCTAAAATAAATTCCTTTAGTGGTTCACTTAAATTACTTTTGTTCAGGAAGAAAGACACAGCTTCCAAGCCTCTTTCATTAGTGATAATAGTATATAAAGTACTAACATCTGCTGTACCCAATACATAATCAGTTTGCCAGTTAATATTAGATATCTTTCTTAATACGTCCGCTGTATCTTTTACATAAGCCTTAGTTTGGCATACCAGCGGCTGTAGGAAATAGTCCACAAAAGCTGAGAGATTACTTGTAATACTATTACATCCCGAAATAATCGGGCGTCCTGGGGGATGGAGGGGGTCCTTGTGGACCTTGGGTAGCACATATATGCATGGTGTTGACGGATTTTTTATATTTAAAAAGTCGTGTTCCTTTTCTGTTATTAGATTATTAGTAAGCGCTCTAATGCTCAGCAATGCAAGGTTTATTACGCCCATATGAATCATCAGAGGATTTTAAATACTATGAGAATTCATTGATACAGAAAATTACTAAAAGTAACAAAGAACTTAAAGATAAAAAATGTAAAAAATATCATAGAGATGTTCAATTGCTAAATAATGTCATTATTGATTCTGTACCTGTTGAAAATGCCCCTGTCTCTGTGGTTAAAAAACCTGTATGGAGAAAAAAACAAGGTCCCATAAACAATTACAGGGAAAAACCACAACGGAATACGTGGAGAAATCAAGGACGGAATTCCACTCCAGTCCGAAACACCAGAAATAACTATAACCAAAGGTTTCGTTTTGATAACAGAGACAGGTTCTATCAAAATTATAACAACAATTTCAGAGGTAGAAAAAATACTTATGATAAATATAGTGAAAGACCTATAAATAATCATAATGGCAAAAAAACATATAATCAACCGCAAATATCTCTTGCAAACAGGTATGCACCTTTAAATAGAGAAAATGACAGTTATATACCTAGAAATGGAGAGAATGAGGGTTTAAGCACACCAAGGAATAACCCTTCTTTTTTATCCAGGGAGAGGTGGACAAACCGAAGGATTTGATATATAAAAAAGTTAGGAGAGGTAAAAGAGGTGGGTCCAACAAAAATAAAAATAGGAGAAAGAAAAATAAAAATAAGAATAAAACAACAGAACCTCCTAACCCTGATCTAGAAACCTGCAATCTCAACGCAGGAAAAATATTCAATCTTACAGACAGGGAACTTACACCTGATGAGTTAAAAATCTTAACCAAGGGTTTAAAATTCGCCCCATCTTTTTCACCTAATTCTTTTGATATTTTTTTGGATGTCCAAAAATATGTCCGCAAGTTAGCCTTAAAAAGGTTTTTTGCGAAATCAGAAGAACAAACTCCAAATGATATTATACCTACAGAAAGAGCAAAATTTAAGCCTCCATCAACTTTCAACCCGACCCACTGTAAAGGCCCTTTTCTTGAATGCTTTAATAAGGTGGTCTGTGAGGAAATACAAAAAGTTATAGAAAAACAAAACAAAAGGAAATTAAATTTAAATAAAAAAGAATTTCAGGCTTTGAAAACTTTAAAAGATGATGCCTCCCTGGTCATAAAGCCCGCCGATAAAGGAGGAGGGGTGGTACTTATGACCAGGGAACTTTATCTAAATGAAATTAATAAACAGTTGACCACTAAAGACACCTACAGAAAACTTAAAGCTGATCCATCTGAGAGAATAAAAAAGTCTTTACTGGATCTTACAAATAGAGCGCTTACTAATAATCTAATAACAGAAAAGGAACACGACTTTTTAAATATAAAAAATCCGTCAACACCATGCATATATGTGCTACCCAAGGTCCACAAGGACCCCCTCCATCCCCCAGGACGCCCGATTATTTCGGGATGTAATAGTATTACAAGTAATCTCTCAGCTTTTGTGGACTATTTCCTACAGCCGCTGGTATGCCAAACTAAGGCTTATGTAAAAGATACAGCGGACGTATTAAGAAAGATATCTAATATTAACTGGCAAACTGATTATGTATTGGGTACAGCAGATGTTAGTACTTTATATACTATTATCACTAATGAAAGAGGCTTGGAAGCTGTGTCTTTCTTCCTGAACAAAAGTAATTTAAGTGAACCACTAAAGGAATTTATTTTAGATAGTATTTCATTTATCCTTACTAATAATTATTTTTTTCACGAGGGTAGTTATTATTTACAATGCGTTGGGACGGCGATGGGCACCAGATTCGCTCCCAGTTATGCAAATCTATTCATGGCATTCTGGGAGGAGCTTAACATCTGGCCTGATGGCATGCTGGGGGCGGGTCTGGTGTCCTGGCACCGTTTCATAGATGATATTCTTTTTGTTTGGTGTGGGGATGTATCAGATCTTATTATTTTCAGTGATGCTTTAAATAAAAACACTTTTTGTATTAATTTAAGTTTTGTTTGGAGCACATTACAAGTATCTTTTCTTGATTTGGTCATTTATATTGAAGGAAGCCAAATAAAAACAAAAACTTATCGCAAGCCAACAGATTCCAATAGCTATATTAATACTAACAGTGAACACCATATAAATTGGCTTAATGCAATACCTTTCGGGCAGTTTGCCAGAATAAAACGAAATTGCACAGACCAGGCAATCTGTGAGACACAGTTAGATGAGGTTACATCACGTCTGACATCAAAGGGTTACAGTGAAAAAGCACTACAAAATTCTAGATCCCGAATTAATACAATAACCAGATCTGAATTATTAAAAGAAAAAAATGCAGAAGAAAAAATCAAAAAAGATAATGATAGATATAAATTTGCATTTATTAGTCAGTATAACTCTAAACATAAAGATATTGAAAGGATCTTCAAATTAAATTGGAAGCTTTTACAAAAAGATCCAGTGTTAGGCAACTTATTACCTCATGTCCCTCAATTTATTTACAGAAGAGCTCCTACTTTGCGAAATCATCTAGTAAAAAGCTCATCAGAAGTAGCGACCAGAAAGAGCACTAGAACAAATGGGTTTCACCGTTGTGGCACATGTCTTATGTGCAAAACAGTGAAATCTGATGTAAAAAAGAAAACTGATTTTACTATTGGGGGTAAAACCTATAAAATTCAACATTTTATAACTTGCCACACAAAAGGGGTTGTATATGTCTTGCAATGCGAGTGCGGGTTAGCATATGTCGGAAAGACATCCCGGCAGATGAAAGCCCGCCTTGCAGAGCACGTATATAACATTAAAAAAGGTTTGATGACACATACTGTGTCGGCTCATTTTAAAAATATTCATGCCTGTAACCCATGCAAATTATCAGGTTTTTGGGGAATTGACCAGATTTCGCCAAATTGGAGATCAAATGACATGGATAATCGTTTATCAAGAACGGAAATGAGGTGGATTCATCGTTTGGGTACCCTGGTACCACAGGGACTCAACGGTGAGTTCGAACTCAAACCGTTTTTGATTTAAAAACATGGTCGCTTTTCTCCTATTCCTTTTTTTCTGTTTTTATATTCGTTTTCATATTCATTGTATTTTATATATGTTGACATTTTTTGTCTTTTACTTTTAGAACCGCAAAAGAAAATGTCTCTTTAAATCTCTGTTTAAATGCACACTATGCCCAGATGCGAAAGCAAGATGGCGGTAGCATTAAAGCATACAGACATTCATTATTGGCTTGACTGACACGCATACCAGTGGAGCGCACATAACATCGTGCTTCCGCGTTCCATAGAAATCTGGACCATGACACGCACGGCCATCTTGCTTCCGCTGGATATTACATCATGCCGTTAGAACGCCTGTTGTATACCGGGACTTTTCACTAATTTGCGGGACTATTTAAGAGGGTATTATTCCCTCTGAAAATCACACTCCTGAGGAAGGATTCTATCTGAAACGCGTTGAGTGTTACATCGGAGGTGCCACGGAGGACAGAAGACGCTGGCTATCGCAGAACCTTGAGTGCCGCTGAACCCATGCTCCGGACGGGAGATTGGTTGGACTCTTTTGGACCTGCCTGTTAATCATCTTTGCCGTGCTGCTTTTGACCCTGTGGAATACCACCAATGCTGTTTTTATTGTCTGCAGATTGTAAGTGGACATCTGTATTAAAAATTTCTTTTAATCAAGGATAACCTGCACTATTTGTGTACTCTGCTTTGTCACCCCTGTCATACTATCCGTGTGGAGGGGTGTACTCTCATTACAGGTTACCTGAATGCTGACACCAATTTAAGAATGTATCCAAATCAATGGTGATATAAAAACCTATTGTTTTACTTGTTGGTTATACACTAAGCGCTGTTACTAGTCACCATTTGTCTTCTACTATGAACATAATAAGGGCAATTTATGTAGTCCTAGCACATAGGGAAAATTGTATATGAAATTGAGGCAGATATTGTATATATACACCCACAGAAAAAAGAAGTATCTTATTGGGTGCACTGAGAATCAAAATATTTATTATAAAATTTAACTTTTAATAGTTCTTGTAAAAAGGTCTCTTAATCAAACGGAGACCACATGACCTTGTCTCAGAGTGAAATATTAAAAGATAGAACAATGTGATAAAGATTGAAAAAATGTGAAAGAATTAAAAAATTAGAAGAAAAGGATGAACGTGTGTGTGTCAGTTACTTATATATTTCTTGGATTGCCTTTATAATAAGTTTCTGCTTGCTGCTGCTATTATGTTGCAGCTGAGCAAACAGTAGTGTTGCCACCAGGGTTTATAAAATTATATATTTAATGAGGGAGCACTGTATTATATTGCAATGTTAATTTTTCCTCATATGAGCAATATTTTATGCTGCTCAGTAATATGTGATTTTTTCTCCCAACTGAGTAGTGTTTTTTTACACATCTGCACTATAGAGGTGTGGGGGGGGGAACCTTTATAGATCAGATTAACAATGACATGTCCCTTCAATATTTATTGTCCAATCTGCATATCCCTGTATCCGTATTTGAGCGGACTAACCGCCAGATCGGGTGCAGTCGGACCGTATAGTTTTATTGTCACACCTCTCCTTAAGATGGAGTTGGTTAATATAATGCAGCCTATATGTATCAATAGGATCTCTATTACCCAAAATTAAGCGATGTCCTCGCTGGGTTTAGAATGGCTGTGTAGGTATGTGACAGTCGTGGACAGTCTGATAATTAAGTAGTCCTTCTTGGTCCTAGGGTGGTTTATATTAGCACCCCTTTTAATGCTCCCCACCTCTTCTCAATCCCGGTACTAAGCGGTTTACCGCCGGGAAGTGCAGTGACAAATCTGTTAAATTAAATGTTTCACATGTACTCAGTTTTTATTGAACGTGCCTCAATTGGACACACAACGTTTAATGTTTTTTTATATACACACATCACACATATTGAGCAGTAACTATTGTTGTGTATTCATTTTGATACTTTTATTTCTGTTAGGATATTGGGGTCTATGCGTTCATGCGCACGATTCCCTTTCTCACCCCAGTACTACAAGGGTCATGGCAGTAACTGTGCCAGTATGGAAAGCGCTATGCGCAAGTTCCCAGTGAAATAATATTAAGTATCAATGTCATACAGTGATCAGCGGTCGCATATACTGTTGCGCCGCCGCCTGTCAGTTTTCTATTGCGGGTAGCACAATGTGTCTGCTCCCGGCACTGTCTGTCTGCTCCCTGCTCTGCGGTCGCACAAGGTATGCTGCGCCGCTGCCTGATAGTGCAGGTCCCGGGTAGCGCTGAGAGTGTGCTCCCGGCGTTACTAAACGTTCATGCCGCTGTTTTAATTATAGGTTGTACAGATCCCGGGTAGCACTTAGGATATGCTCCCGGCGTTACTGTACACTCGTGCCGCTGTCGGCTTTAGCAACAGGCTGCCTAATAGTACAGATCCCGGGTAGCACTTTGAGTGTGCTCCCAGCGTTACTGTACGCTCGTGCCGCTGTCGGCTTCAATTACAGGCTGGGTACATATTACAAACAGTGTTTAACAGTATGACTTAATGCTCATTTAAATAAACCCTAAGTGAAACAACTATGCTGACTGACTACACACACGTATCATTCTAGTCTGACTACCAACGACCGTTTCACTATCGCTTCCTCAAGTTATCAACCCGACTGTTCTCCTGGACGGGTTTAAATCCCCCGCCTTCATTTCTCATTGGATGAGTGTCACTGTTCATTCCTTTGTAGACACTCCCCCTCTCTGGTCACTATACATGACAGGGATTCCTGATACGTTTTTTACTGGTATGTTATTAATTTTTTCTGCCTGAATTTGACATTATAATACGTTTTCACTGGGATGTCATTAGTTTTATTGCGTCTGGATTTTACATTATGATATATAGCATTTTTTATTATTATCGATTTATCCATTACTGTTAATATCTTATAATATATATATATATATATATATATACTGTGTTTGTATCATATCTTCTTATAAATTCAACTGGTATTTGTCATAATACTTTTATAGTATGTTTTATTTCATTATTTGACCTTAATTAAGTGTCCTGATATAGGGGGCTCTTGTTATTGTTATTGAGTCACCCTTTCTTATTGATTATATACATGTATTATTTGCATATTTGTTATTGTTTTATCTTATTTGTTTTATTTTATTCATGTACAGCCTTCTTGTAAGCTGTGTTTTTATGTATTAAACGTCATTCATGTTAATAACTGTTGGGTGTATTTAATGGTGAATTTTTTGAAAATATTTATTTAGAACAATATTTTGTGAAAGAAGAGAATAGATTGATGAAATGTGGTCTTACGTGTCTTCTAAAGATAAATATAAATAATAATAATAAAAAAAGAATCAGATGAATTGATGTTATTTAATATGCTGTGAGAATCCTCATCTACTAGTGAAAAAGAAAAGTGATAAATAAATAAAAAACAACCAAAACATAAGTGGAAATAAACCGTGACTAGTCTACAGAAGATGTGGCTATTACTACGTGATACATTAAGTGATTTATGTGATAATGTTACAATAAGAGTTGTGCACAATTATTTGTGTGTACATGAATTTTAAGTCTTTCTTTTTATATTTTTACAAACTTTTAAGATTTTTTATATCTTTTATATTTTTTATACAGTTGCTCGACACCAAATTTTCGTCTGTCTTGTGTAATGTTATTGATAGATATATACACAGTATAATGTTTCTCCCTTTTTTTATATATTTGATGTTGAATTTAATTTACCATAAGTATTTAATGGTACAGGATTGTATCTTCCTGGTTCCTGCTCCTATAACCTCAAATCCCTCAATATTATATAGATCGGGGATACCACTATTTACAGGGGCAATTGAAAAAGTGGAGGGGAGAAGCCCACTTCGCGTATATCACCCTAAGTAGGGGTAAATGGAAGGGCTAGAGATGAAAGTATAGAGGGTACTGAAGAAGGTTTTTGATACAGGTAATGTGAAAAGAATTGGTGGAAAAATTGGTGGAAAAGAAGGGAGTGGGAGGACGAAGGGGAGGTTACAGGGCCTGGATTCTTTCTCATGTATAGATGGATTACAGAATCAAAGAAAGCAGGTGAATTGATTGGTCTCATTCAGGCCCCATGGTTCTACACTATTCATTCGGAAGATCCACTTGGACTCTTTTTTTAAGGAGTTCCTTCATCACGTCTCCCCCTCTTATTCCAAGGTTAAGTTTTTCTATTCCGAATGCTTGGAGTTTCTCTGGTCTCCCGCCATGGTGTTTCAAAAAGTGTCTCGCCACACTGGTTAGTTGTTTAAAGTTCTCCCGATCACGTCCTGCATTTTTAATATTTCTGATGTGTTCCATCACCTTTATTCTCAGCTGTCTACTTGTCATGCCAATATACCTCAAGCCACATGGGCATAGGAGGCAGTAGATGACTCCAGTGGTCTTACAGTTAATGAAATCTAAGATTTTGTGTGTCTTATCATATTTGTCCTTGATTTCCTTTGTTGGTGCTATAAATTTGTACGTACTGCAATCGCCACATTTGTATGTTCCTGTGTATTTCCTCTGTTTATGTTTATTTCTGTCGAAATGGCTATGCACCAGTGTGTCTCGAAGGTTCCGGGATTTTCTCCAGCTGGTCTGGATACGGTCTCCTAGTATCTTAGCAAGTTCATGGTCCGTGGTGAGTATTCCCCAGTGTCTCTGGAGTTTCTCCTGTATTTGTCGCCACTCATTACAATAGGTGCCTACATAGCGTACCTGTTCATCCCTGCTTTTTGTTTTTATTTTTGGTAATATCAGGGATTCACGGTTACTTGTGCTTGCTGCCTTGTAGCCCTTTTTGATGATTTTGTGGCTATAGCCCCTTACTTGTAATCTCTCCGTCAGTTCTTTCGCCCTGATCTCGAATTGTTCCTTATCCGAGCAGTTCCTCCTCGTACGCAGGAACTCCCCTTTGGGGATCCCGCAGATGGTTGCGGGTAAGTGGGAACTCTGGGCATGGAGGATACTTGTGGCCGGAGAGCCCGGCACACGGGGTTAATGGCGGCTACAGCACTGAAGGGGTTAACTCTCCGTGCTTTGCCGTTATCCAGGACAAGGGCACTTGACATGTTTTAAACTGTATGAGTAGCACTGAGCTAGGACTGCATCATATATTGGGTATATTGTATTGAATATTGAGGAATGCATTCTGGACTTACAATGCACTTTGTACATTTCTGGGGGGAAGGAATTTAGCAAATCTTGGTGATAAGGAAATTTATGTACTATATGTGATGGGTCACTGAACCCAGGCCATCCTGTGTGCCAGGTGTTGGTAATGCAGACATTTGTGTTTCTTTATGTAAACATGTCCAGGAGATAAATATCTCCCCTGTTCCTGGAAGTGATATATTCTAAGGAAATTGGACTCATCCTTTGTAGTATGTAATCTTGGTTCGTTATGCACTAGAAGTAACATGTCAGATTGAGATGCAAATTGTAAATGTATGGGGGAGGATCTGACAATGCCAGTGTGTTTTCTGTCTTTATAAGCAGGGCCTGTGAGCCCAAGTTGTTGTACTTCTGCCTGTATCTGAATGCTGTAACATCACTTGTATGCTGTACCTCCTAGGGACCTAGGAGAGGGCTCTTTTCAGAGCTTCTACTTGAGCAAATAAACCATCTTTTGCCCAAGAAGTCTGCTTCATCTGCGACCAACAGAATTAATTGCAATAATTCCGTTCTCCGGCTGTTCTGGGCATAGCATCCAGCGTCTCCGAGTCTCCGCTCTGCCAGCTACCAAAGCAGAGGCCTGGTCCGTGACCAGTGGGGGATCAGTCGACACCAGCAGTGTGTCGACGCAGGTAGTACTCCGGGCCAGCGGTTGGGCCTGAGGAGGTATCCGTGGTTCCAGACGCCACGTAGGAGGAGTCTGGTGGTGGCAGCGATAACCCCGCCCACTGCGTAGTGGGTGGAGTCAGTAACAGGCGGTTACTGACGGTAACAGGGAATCCCCTATTGGCCAGGTCCCGTGAGACCAGGAGCCGCTATCTGTGGACCCGAAGGGCGTAGCCAGAGCTAAGGGCAGGCGTCCCGTCACAGAAATTGGTGGCAAGCCGGTGGGATAACCCAGGCGGCTCTTCAGTCACCCGATTGGAGAAGCCGCGTTACTCAGGGAAGAGTAACGGCAGCCAGGAGAACGCGCAAGATGGCGGACTTCAATGGAATGTCGAAGGATGACCTCGAGATCGTGTGTCGGAGGAAGGGTGTGGATATCCCTTCCAAAGCAACTGTAAACGAAATGAGGGTGGCGCTCAAGCGCTTGGAGGAGTCGAGTCGGGAGGAGGTGCAGCACGCTGATGGTGACCGTGTCCAGGAGGACAGCCACACAGAGGACCTTCATCTGGACCCGGTGAGACTCACAAGCCCCGCCCCCTCTAGCAGCAGCCACGTTTCCCAACATTCCCTAGCATGGCCAGGATCCCCGCGTCCCAGGGTGGACGGCACGGATAGCCTAGCTGATCGGCTAGCGGAACTAGGAGAAAGGGCAATGGAACAAGAACGCATGCTCATCATTCGGATGTGGCATGCGGAGCGGGCACCACAGGCCGTGGTACCCCGAGGACCGTTGTCAGCTGCTACCCCCCAAGCGGGACGGATTCAGTTTGCCAAGTTTGCCGACAGCGATGGGGACATTGATGGACATTTGCAAGTTTTTGAGAGGACTTGTAAACTCCATGATTTGCCCAAACAGGAGTGGGTAAGACACCTTGTACCCACCCTGCATGGAGAGGCCTTGGAGGCCTATCGAGGAGTAGCTAATGAGGACTGTGGGGACTATGATGTTGTCGCCAAGGCCCTCCTCCAACGGTTTTTTGTAACTCCTGAGTCCTACAGGAAAAAGTTTCGGGACTTGCCAAAGAATCCTGGCAGCACCCACGAGCAGTTTGCCACCCAGCTGCGGCAGTACTTGGTGAAATGGGTGCAGGAATCAAAGGCCACAACCTGGGACACCCTGATTGATGTGATCTGCAGGGAGCAGTTCTACCGCAGGTGTGCCCAGGAAGTGCAGGAGTTGGTGCTAGATCGGGAGCCACCCAGTGTAAAGATGGCTGCCCAGCTAGCGGACAAGTATGTGGCTATTCGGTCACAGGGGCTGAAACGCCCAAGTAGCAGCCCACTACAAAGGACTGTACCACCAGGGGGACACCCCTCTTCAGCTCATCGCCCCCCAAAGCAAGCATCTTCCAACCTGGGTGCTCTTGGCCAGCAATCGTCCCGCAGCGTCCCTGCGAGTAATCAGGGATCATCGGAGCCCCACCTGGTCAAGAAGTGCTACAGCTGTGGGAAAATCGGACATCTGAGGATGAACTGTCCCACACTGCCGGCACCCCAGATTCGCGCTACCAATCCGAATGCTGGATCCCGGCTTGCTTGCTTGACCCGTGGAGATGAGCCCACAGAGACTGTACCCCCTCCAGTCAGTCCGATGGAGTGTGGTGAGAAACAGGCAGACTCTGCTGATAGAGTCACCTGCATGGCCATGCGGCCTCTACGGAATATGTGGCGGCACCTGCAGTCGGTCCAAGTGGGGCCCCTGCAGGGGGAAGGCCTGAGAGACTCTGGGGCCTCAATCACTGTGGTGAGCCCCAGACTGATTGATCCTGCTGCAGTATTGCAGGGTCGCACTGCCAAAGTTACAATGGCAGATGGAGCGGAGCGAGAGGTACCCATGGCCAGAGTCTACCTGGATTGGGGGGCTGGACCAGAGTTGCGAGATGTTGCCGTCATGGATGGCCTCCCAACAGATGTAGTCCTGGGGAATGATCTTGGGGGTGGAATCGTTACTACATTTGCTAACGCCATCGCCTGGAGTCAAGCTGCCAGACTACAGTCCTTACCAACGACACCAGCACACCCCAGCCCAGAGGAAAAGACCTAAGCGGACAGACAACTGCCAGCACAGCCAACCACAGCATCAACCAGCCCAGAGGAAAAGACTACAGCGGCTAGAACAGCGCATCTCCCCAGCATGCCTTTTGCCTCTGGTGTGCCTACGTCCCCTAGCAACGCAGAGGATGTGTGTGCCAGCTTGTTGTATCCTGTGGGGGTACCCAGCGATGCTCCTGTTCCTAGTGGTTTGCCAACTCCGGCGGTGAGTATGAGTGACCACACTGACCTTGACATGACTGACCCAAACCAGAATGACCCTAGACATCCCAACCTAGATACCCCTGTAGAGTGTCCCCCTTTAGGAGAAAGTGAGGGGCACTGGCAGGGGGATCAGGAGGCTCCGCTCTCTGACCCATCCCTGACAGGCATAAGGTGCCAAGCTCGCAGCGGCCTTGATGGGGTGGGGGTAGGGAGTGTGCCCGGGCAGGAAGGGTTCAGGCCCGGGGTAGTCAGGAAGGTAGAAGGGGATACACCAGAGAGGGTGGGTTCCCCAAGACGTAGGTCCTTTGAGGAGGACAGGAGGGCAGGTCTGACAGTTGTTGCAGACGGGTGCCCGGGAGAAGTGACAGAGGTGCAGCGCCTGGAGGATAGTGTGGGAGGAGACAGGGGTAGGCCCAGACCAGTGAAGGTAGAGGCGACCAGAGGCTGTCCCCGGCCCACAACCCCCAGACAGGTACTGACCTTAGAAACTGTAAGGCCCTACAGACCAGTTGTCCCTGACTCTAGTTTGGTAGTGACGTCCCTTACAGTAGTGACTAGGAAGGGTCTTCCCAAGACAGTGGAATGTACACCTGCTTGTGAGTTGGCATTCCAGTCGCTGAAGGAGGCTCTGGTACCAGCTCCAGTGCTGATGATGCATATTTATTACCAGGACATTGTGGTACGGACTATTGCGTCACTGCACGGACTGGCAACTGTACTGAGCCAAGAGGAGCCATATGGGCAGGAGCACCCTGTGGCTTGTGAGAGCAGAATACTGCTATGGTGGGAGGTGGGGTATGCCACAATTTGGACACACTGGGTGGCAATTGTGTATGCAGCAGACCAGCTTTGGCACAGATGGTGCCACTGGCACCCCACTGGGGTGAAGGAACACCCACCTGATGAAGGTTTGCCCCCTTCATTGGGGGAAACAGACAGACTGTTGTTGTGGGGCCTTGGACTTGGACACTGTGGTGACTGTGTGGACTTTCAGCACCAACCGGATATGGCCCACTGCAGTCTGGAGGAACTGTCTAGGCTGGGGGCCCACACCCCCAGGCACTCCCAGTAACCCCCAAATGGGCTGCGGGACCAGGAGCCAAGTCGTTGGGACATGGCCCTCTGGTTTCCCGCTTGAAGGGGGGGGAGAAGTGTGGCCGGAGAGCCCGGCACACGGGGTTAATGGCGGCTACAGCACTGAAGGGGTTAACTCTCCGTGCTTTGCCGTTATCCAGGACAAGGGCACTTGACATGTTTTAAACTGTATGAGTAGCACTGAGCTAGGACTGCATCATATATTGGGTATATTGTATTGAATATTGAGGAATGCATTCTGGACTTACAATGCACTTTGTACATTTCTGGGGGGAAGGAATTTAGCAAATCTTGGTGATAAGGTAATTTATGTACTATTGTGATGGGTCACTGAACCCAGGCCATCCTGTGTGCCAGGTGTTGGTAATGCAGACATTTGTGTTTCTTTATGTAAACATGTCCAGGAGATAAATATCTCCCCTGTTCCTGGAAGTGATATATTCTAAGGAAATTGGACTCATCCTTTGTAGTATGTAATCTTGGTTCGTTATGCACTAGAAGTAACATGTCAGATTGAGATGCAAATTGTAAATGTATGGGGGAGGATCTGACAATGCCAGTGTGTTTTCTGTCTTTATAAGCAGGGCCTGTGAGCCCAAGTTGTTGTACTTCTGCCTGTATCTGAATGCTGTAACATCACTTGTATGCTGTACCTCCTAGGGACCTAGGAGAGGGCTCTTTTCAGAGCTTCTACTTGAGCAAATAAACCATCTTTTGCCCAAGAAGTCTGCTTTATCTGCGACCAACAGAATTAATTGCAATAATTCCGTTCTCCGGCTGTTCTGGGCATAGCATCCAGCGTCTCCGAGTCTCCGCTCTGCCAGCTACCAAAGCAGAGGCCTGGTCCGTGACCAGTGGGGGATCAGTCGACACCAGTAGTGTGTCGACGCAGGTAGTACTCCGGGCCAGCGGTTGGGCCTGAGGAGGTATCCGTGGTTCCAGACGCCACGTAGGAGGAGTCTGGTGGTGGCAGCGATAACCCCGCCCACTGCGTAGTGGGTGGAGTCAGTAACAGGCGGTTACTGACGGTAACAGGGAATCCCCTATTGGCCAGGTCCCGTGAGACCAGGAGCCGCTATCTGTGGACCCGAAGGGCGTAGCCAGAGCTAAGGGCAGGCGTCCCGTCACAATACTATTGCTTGCCGTTTCTTTCCTGTACATATCTGAGGTGATGTTCCCTCTCATGTCTACCTCTATCATCAGGTCCAGAAGGGTCACTTTCTCCTGGTTCATCTCCATCGTCAACTTAAGATTGTAAGGATTGGTATTCAATCTCTTGATGAATTCTCTGAAGAGGTCGGGGTCCCCCTGCCAGATGATTAGTACATCATCTATGTACCTAAACCAACTATTGACAAGACATGTGTATTTGTCATTTTCTGGTGCAAACACCACTTCCTTCTCCCACCACCCGAGGTACAGATTGGCGTACGTCGGAGCACACGTACTGCCCATAGCTGTACCCCGGGTCTGGAGGAAGAACTTTCCATCAAAGACGAAGTAGTTTTTCGTCAAGACGAATTGCAGAAGGGAAATCAGACAGTCATCAAAGTTACTTCACTCTCGAGTGTTCAGGAAGTAATTTACGGCCTTGATGCCATATTCATGGCAAGTACACAGCCATGTATCAGGGGTGGCAGTGAGGTTCTCGATTTTCTTGAGAACGTCCATCGTGTCCCTTGTGTAGGACGGGAGTTCTACAACTAAGTTCCTTAGGTGTTTGTCCACAAACACGCTCGCATTCTCCGTTAGTCCCCCAATCCCCGACACAATAGGTCTTCCTGGCGGTTTGGTCTTATTTTTATGCACCTTTGGGAGAGCATAGAACGTGGGTACTTTAGGATTGTCCACCCATAAGAAATCCCTCTCTCTCTTCGTTATCGTGCCGTCCCTCAGGAGATTATCCACAAGTTCCTGGTATTGCCCTAGGAAATTCTCTGTGGGATTGGATGACAGTAACTGGTAGCAATTACGATCTTTCAGTTGTTTTAAGATTTCCTCCAAATATAGTTCTGTGCTCCGCAGAACTATATTTCCCCCTTTATCAGAAGGTTTAATTTCGAGGTTGTCCCATTCTTTTATCTCTTGTAGGGCTGTGTGTTCCTCTTTAGAAAGATTGTGATGTTGGATCTTATTATCTCCTGAGAAAAGTTTGTCCAAGTCGCGAGAGACCAGATATAAATATACTTTTGCTTGTGGGCAGGTTTGGTAGCCCCCTATATCATGACACTTAATTAAGGTCAAATAATGAAATAAAACATACTATAAAAGTATTATGACAAATACCAGTTGAATTTATAAGAAGATATGATACAAACACAGTATATATATTATAAGATATTAACAGTAATGGATAAATCGATAATAATAAAAAAATGCTATATATCATAATGTAAAATCCAGACGCAATAAAACTAATGACATCCCAGTGAAAACGTATTATAATGTCAAATTCAGGCAGAAAAAAATAATAACATACCAGTAAAAAACGTATCAGGAATCCCTGTCATGTATAGTGACCAGAGAGGGGGAGTGTCTACAAAGGAATGAACAGTGACACTCATCCAATGAGAAATGAAGGCGGGGGATTTAAACCCGTCCAGGAGAACAGTCGGGTTGATACCTTGAGGAAGCGATAGTGAAACGGTCGTTGGTAGTCAGACTAGAATGATACGTGTGTGTAGTCAGTCAGCATAGTTGTTTCACTTAGGGTTTATTTAAATGAGCATTAAGTCATACTGTTAAACACTGTTTGTAATATGTACCCAGCCTGTAATTGAAGCCGACAGCGGCACGAGCGTACAGTAACGCTGGGAGCACACTCAAAGTGCTACCCGGGATCTGTACTATTAGGCAGCCTGTTGCTAAAGCCGACAGCGGCACGAGTGTACAGTAACGCCGGGAGCATATCCTAAGTGCTACCCGGGATCTGTACAACCTATAATTAAAACAGCGGCATGAATGTTTAGTAACGCCGGGAGCACACTCTCAGCGCTACCCGGGACCTGCACTATCAGGCAGCGGCGCAGCATACCTTGTGCGACCGCAGAGCAGGGAGCAGACAGACAGTGCCGGGAGCAGACACATTGTGCTACCCGCAATAGAAAACTGACAGGCGGCGGCGCAACAGTATATGCGACCGCTGATCACTGTATGACATTGATACTTAATATTATTTCACTGGGAACTTGCGCATAGCGCTTTCCATACTGGCACAGTTACTGCCATGACCCTTGTAGTACTGGGGTGAGAAAGGGAATCGTGCGCATGAACGCATAGACCCCAATATCCTAACAGAAATAAAAGTATCAAAATGAATACACAACAATAGTTACTGCTCAGTATGTGTGATGTGTGTGTGTATATAAAAAAAAACATTAAACGTTGTGTGTCCAATTGAGGCATGTTCAATAAAAACTGAGTACATGTGAAACATTTAATTTAACAGATTTGTCACTGCACTTCCCGGCGGTAAACCGCTTAGTACCGGGATTGAGAAGAGGTGGGGAGAGCATTACAAGGGGTGCTAATATAAACCACCCTAGGACCAAGAAGGACTACTTAATTATCAGACTGTCCACGGCTTGTCACATACCTACACAGCCATTCTAAACCCAGCGAGGACATCGCTTAATTTTGGGTAATAGAGATCCTATTGATACATATAGGCTGCATTATATTAACCAACTCCATCTTAAGGAGAGGTGTGACAATAAAACTATACGGTCCGACTGCACCCGATCTGGCGGTTAGTCCGCTCAAATACGGATACAGGGATATGCAGATTGGACAATAAATATTGAAGGGACATGTCATTGTTAATCTGATCTATAAAGGTTCCCCCCCCCACACCTCTATAGTGCAGATGTGTAAAAAAACACTACTCAGTTGGGAGAAAAAATCACATATTACTGAGCAGCATAAAATATTGCTCATATGAGGAAAAATTAACATTGCAATATAATACAGTGCTCCCTCATTAAATATATAATTTTATAAACCCTGGTGGCAACACTACTGTTTGCTCAGCTGCAACATAATAGCAGCAGCAAGCAGAAACTTATTATAAAGGCAATCCAAGCCAAGAAATATATAAGTCACTGACACACACACGTTCATCCTTTTCTTCTCATTTTTTAATTCTTTCACATTTTTTCAATCTTTATCACATTGTTCTATCTTTTAATATTTCACTCTGAGACAAGGTCATGTGGTCTCCGTTTGATTAAGAGACCTTTTTACAAGAACTATTAAAAGTTACATTTTATAATAAATATTTTGATTCTCAGTGCACCCAATAAGATACTTCTTTTTCTGTGGGTGTATAGGTTTAACTTTAAGTAGTGGGCAGCACCCCCCTGACATTTTTAGAGGAAGATTGGATCTCCACTAAATTTTGAAAATAACTGGGGGAGGAGAATCTAAACAAAAGATACTGGTGTGGGAATTCCTTCTTTTTTGTGTCTTCCAAGATATTGTATATAATATATATGTAAATACTTATTGGTGTAAATACTTTGTTTTGTCTGGTTTTTTTTGTCATTTTCTTTGTGACCTATGATTAAACCCTTATCACTTGTCTGAGTGACACCCATAACATTAATGGTGTATGATTGATGGGGTATATGATGGTCACCATTATTTAAAGGAAAATTGACAGACAGGCGGGGTATTAGCAATACCAGCAAGCAATCTTGTAGATAATATATTCGCAGAACAAAAGCACACAGCAATATATCTATCTTATTTTCAATTATTTATATGTTGTTCTCTCACAATTATTTGTATAGTAATATACACAGAATTTATGCACAAGCAGACCAAAAGTAAAAAATAAAAAAATAAATATGTAAAAAATACTAATTCCCTCAGAATAATTTAAATAGGGGACATTGAGTGCACCCCACCCGAGTTTCTTTTTTCTCCCCCCGTGTCTTTTAGATAAACTTGTTATAACTCGGGGGTGCACCACTGAACATCACATATAGAGCATAGAACCCTATTAGGTCAGAGCTATCTAGTGATGGTAATTTCACAATAAAAGTACAATTATTTTCAGTTATGTCCCATAATATGTCATTTATCTTAATAAAATTGTCTTCACCCTGACTCATTAGTGCAGTTCCCCACTCCCATTTCCTGTAAACTATCTCAGGTTCTCTCAGAAAAAAGTATTTTGGAATATATTGTTTTTATAGGGTAATCAATAGCTCATTAAATCTAACTATTGTGTTTAAAAATACAAACTTTTATTGATTAATTTAAAAAGTTTCTTTAACCCCTTGAAAGGTGGGTTTTGCTGGGGAAGGACAAATGTGCCAGGGCAGGTTTGTCCTGCCCCAGCAAAATTCACCACAGATCGTAGGAGACCCCCTCACCTTCGCTCCAGCGTTTGTATGCTGGAGGCTGAGCTCCCCTGCCACCGCTGCTCCAGCCGCCAGTCACAGCAGTGACCTCAGGTGGCAGGATCTGGGATGTTCGCGGCGGCTCGGGAGGACTCGGGCGCCTGAACTCCTGAGCACTTCCGAGTCCCCCCGAGCTGCCCCGAACATCCCTGAGCCTGCCGCCTTCATCACTGCTGTAATGGTGGCCAGCAGCTGGGGAACGGAAGGGGTCAGGGGAGCTCTGGCATTCAATGACCAGAGCAGAGGTTATGGGGGGTTGGAGGAAATGTCAGGAGAGGGTGGAGCGATGGGGGTGGGGCCTCTAGAGTTGTTTCAGCAGTGGAGCACACCTGGACACCACTGGCATACACCTACTGCATATCAGTGGTATGCCCGCAGCTGAGCCAGGAAAATTTCCAGCCATACCACCTAAGGCATTATGGTACTTGTATATTTTCATGGTGCCAGCATGGCATCGTGCATCTGTGTCCACCTGCGGGGCTGTAAACTCTATGCCAATGTGAATAGTTCGTACTCCCACTATCCACGTTGGCATGGAGTTGATTTTAGATAGCACTACAAGCGTAGCGAGCCACCGAGCCTGTAGCACGGGCGAGCGCAGCGGGTCCCGCAAGGGGACACAGACACACTGCGCCATGCTGGCACAGTGAAAGTATACAAGTACCGGGGTTATTAATAAAAGTTTTGTACATTCATTCTGGAGACAAGTTTTTTCCTCTTCCTACAACTCTCTCATCTACCTATCCTAGCAATCCATTTTCCATTCATCTCTTCTTAGTCCTCCAGTCTTTGCCACCTCTTTGGTACTTTGAAAACTCTCCTTCCTCTCCTGCCATCCTCACTTATTGCTAATGATTTTCTTTATTCTTCTCCTATATAATTGAGGCAATCTAAAATGAAATCTCCACCTGTATCCTCTAGACAGCTCTCTAAACCACGCCATCCTCTCCAACCAGCCTTCCCACCTTTTGCTCCCTACAACCCACCAAAGACCAGTAAGACCTCTCCCTTATCTTATCCTCTTTGATCTCCACCTGCACTCCAGACCCACTCCTCTCCCTCCTCCACCGCTCCCTCTAAACCACCGCATGCTCTCACAACAATACCTCCTCAACTATTATTACCTTGTTCATCTCTTACCTCTCTATCGGCTCCGTCTCAGTTTCTGCCTCTGTCTCCATCTCACTCCATTTTGTACTCTTTGTCAGTGTTTCAGAGAGTTTATTCCTAGACCAATTACTCTTCTCCCTAAAACACCTCTTCCCTGGGGGCACTCATAAGCTGCTATATGCCTTGGCTTCCTCACTTTCTTCCTACCATAGTTTACTTCCTAACATTAGGTCATCTTGCTCACACCTCATGTCAATTGCCCCTAGATTATAAACTACCTTTAGAAAGGCTACCTCTCTTCTCTTGAAATTCAATAACCGCTCTCTCATACTCAGTGACTGTCTATACCCGCATCTCTTCATACTGTAAATTATTAATCTCTCCCAATGGCAGCCTGCCCCTAGTAGTATTCAGGTAAGTCCTTTGCTTCAGTACATCTCTGCTTAATTATGTACTGAGAATTGTGGTGCTGATTGTGGGGTTGTATTGTTATAATGTGTGCCATATTTACAATATGGCACTCTACATGTGGTACTGATTGTGGGGTTGTATTGTTATAATGTGTGCCATATTTACAATATGGCACCTAGAAAAGATTCTTGGGTACTTATGTAGTAACTGGGCTGCCGATTTCTAAATCGGGTCGGATCGGGAGATCGCATCGCATCGCATGCGACCATGCGATTCGATGCGATGCGATGCGATGACCCGATTTTTCCATAGGAATCAATGTTAAAATGGACTGAGTCCATTTTAACATGGAATTCAATGGGAAAAATGGGTCCTTTTCATACCCCTACTATCCAAGTGGGCATGGAGTTGGATATAAACCTGTGGCGAGCGTAGCGAGCCACCGAGCCCGAAGCGTGGCGAGCGAAGCGAGCCCCGCGAGGGGACGAATACCGTCCCCTCGCGGGGCTCGCTTCGCTCGCCACGCTTCCGGCTCGGTGGCTCGCTACGCTCGCCACAGGTTTATATCCAACTCCATGCCCACTTGGATAGTAGGGGTATGAAAAGGACCCATTTTTCCATAGGAATCATTTTAACATTGATTCCTATGGAAAAATCGGGTCATCGCATCCGATATCGCATCCGATATCGGATGCGATGCGATGCGATATCGCATCGCATCGCATCTGATTGTATGCCTTAACTTAAGGCATACAATCAAAAAATCGGCAGCCCAGATACTACATAAGTACCGATTCTTGGAGTCCAAATAGATAACAAACTGGGGTTTAGTTCTCAATGTCATATAGAAACAAAGGTACTCTTTACCTAGAAGGGCGCCCATCGCGGGCATCGCGGGTACATTTATGTCTGCCCGCGACGCGACCGACGCGATGGCCGCGATTTCCCATTGAAACCCATGTTAAACATAGAAATCGCGTCGCGGCCGGCCATAAATGTACCCGCGATGCCCGCGACGCGATGCACCCGATTTCCCATAGAAATCAATGTTAAATGGCCCGACCGACGCGATTTTACTGTTAAATGCCTCAATGGACCCGATGTGGCCATAGGAAACAATGTTAAATGGGCCTTAGAGCCCAAATAGTTACCCTGAACTCTGAAATGGCCCCCCCAATTGTTTACGCCACCCCACGATCAACGTCAACCCGAAGCGTGGCGAGCGCAGCGGTACGCGTCCTCCGACCTTTTCATACCCCCACTATCCACGTCGGCGTGGAGTTGAGAATAGAATAGTGTGGCGAGCGCAGCGAGCCACCGAGCCCGAAGCGTGGCGAGCGCAGCGGATACCTTCACAGGTAAACGCGTCCCTTTGCAGGCTTCACAGGTGTCCATGGCGACGCGGACACCTGTGAAGCCCGCGAAGGGACGCGTTTACCTGTGAAGGTATCCGCGTCCCCTCGCGGGGCTCGCCACGCTTCGGGCTCGGTGGCTCGCTGCGCTCGCCACACTATTCTATTCTCAACTCCACGCCGACGTGGATAGTGGGGGTATGAAAAGGTCGGAGGACGCGTACCGCCGCCCCTCGCGGGCTCGCTGCGCTCGCCACGCTTCGGGTTGACGTTGATCGTGGGGTGGCGTAAACAATTGGGGGGGCCATTTCAGAGTTCAGGGTAAGTATTTGGGCTCTAAGGCCCATTTAACATTGTTTCCTATGGTAAAATCGGGTCCATTCAGCCATTTAACATGTCCATCGGCCTTTTAACATTGATTCCTATGGCAAATCGTGGGCATCGCGTCGCGGCCATCGTGTGCACATTTATGGCCGGCCGCGACGCGACCGACGCGATGTCCATGGTTTTCAATGGGAAATCGTGCACATCGCGTCGGTCGCGTCGCGTCCGGGCATCTTTAGCCCGCATACGACGCGACCAACGCGATTTTTTACCTCACGATGCCCACGATCAAAATCGTGGGCGCCCTTCTAGGTAAAGAGTACCGAAACAAAAAAGGACAACAAAATTCTAGCATGTATTAAAAGGGGAATGGAAACTAGGGACTCAAAAGTAACTATGCCTCCGTACAAATCATTGGTTAGACCACACCTCGAATACGGAGTACAATTCTTAGCCCCACACTATAAAAAGGACATCATAGAATTAGACTAAATCTAAAGAAGAGCAACAAAGCTAATTAGCGGAATGGAGAATTTAAGGTACGAGGAGAGATTAAGCAAATTGGTACTATTTACACTAGAGAAGAGACGTTTAAGGGGGGACATGCTCAACATGTACAAATATATCAGGAGCCAATATAAGAAACTGTCAAACACCCTTTTTTCTGCTAGAAAGGAATATAGGACACGAGGGCATGAGTTTAGATTAGAAGAAAAAAGATTTTGTTCCCTTGGAAGAAAAACTTTCTTTACGGTCAGAGCAGTCAAACTTTGGAACTCTCTGCCTGGAGAAGTGGTGTCGGCAGACAAAATAAATACGTTTAAAATAATGCTGGATAAACATTTATTGGTTGAAAACATCCATGGGTACAATTAAGAAACAAAATGTGTCTTTATAAATTTCAGTACATACTATATAACAAGGGATAAACTATTAAAACACAGGATAAACTATATGGACGCAAGTCTTTATTCAGCCTTATCTACTATGTAACTATGTAACTATGTAACATCAATTGCGGCTCTTTATACCATTAACCACTTCAGTGGTATGCCCGGAAATTTTCTGGGCTCAGCTGCGCTGTCGCAGCGGGCTGTCCCGGAAAATTTCAGGGCATACCACTAAAATGAAGATGTGCGCCAGTGGTGTCCAGGTGTGCACCACGGACGCACCACCTGTCCGGGAACCCCTCCAGTGGCTCTGCTCTCCCCTCCCATCAATCCCCCTCACCTATTCGCTCCGGCGATTGTATGATGGAGCTCCCCTCCCCCCGGGGGGGACTCAGGTTTTAGGGCGCCCAAGTCCTCCCCAGCCGCCCCGAACATCCCGAGCCTGACACCTACTGTACTACTACCGTCAGGTAGGCGGTTTAGGTGCCTACGGAATAGGACATCTTGGATGAAGAATAGCTTTTTTCCAAGGGCTATTGTTAAATTAAATAGGGAATGTGGCTTGGGTGGGGGGTTAATGGGTTTTTAGTATTCATTGTATAAATTGTAAATTGTATGGACTTCTGTTTTTTTAATAATATGGATGTATACGGATAGATGCTAAATTGAATTTTGTTGTCCTAAATTAGGATAATGACAATAAAGTTGTATCTAATCTAATAATACAAAGTGGATTCTTCATTACTCGAGATATTTTTTTTTTTTATTATTAATATGTGTTGTTCATTTTTGCCAAAAAACAGATATCACTTCAACTTAAAAATAAGTCTATTGTGTATAACCTAATGTGCACCACTCAGAATCCGAACTAAAGTGCACCACACAGAGGGCCTTATTCTGGTTGGAGCGTCCGGGCCGTACGCGTACGTCCTGGGGTTTTTCACGATCTGCGCATGTGCAGATACGCTAATGCGCCGGCGCGAACACTCCACAACGCTTACGGCCGGGCTCTCAACGTGCGAAAAAACCTGTACGGGTAATGGGGCGGCATAGGGGCGTGTTGATGGGAGCGGCCGAAATAATGAGGGAAAATGGGCGTAAATATGGGCGTACACGGGGGTGTGCACCAAAAATGAGCGGTGCTACTACCGCACGATCGACTAAGGCACCGTTCATTTCGGACACCAAACAGGCGGCCGCCAACCGCCAGCTCAAACCACCCCTACAGATACCGCATGCCAGCGTGCGCCTGAGTTGGCTAATTAACGCTGATTACTACTCAAACACATACACCTGAATGTAATAAGCAATGCTGCAGTCTATTAACTCCAAACCATGATTTCACTGCCTGCAAGCCACACATACAGCACGCAAACACATTGGAAGCTTATGTTTCTATACTTCTCCACATTTAAAGGTTTGTTTAATTTAAGGTAAGAATCTTTTTATACGCTAAGGTAGGTATTTGCTAAACAGTTAGACACATTCACTACCTGCTTTCATAGACTTTACGCAGTAGCACACTCAATCTACACAAGTCGACATGTGTCAACGTGTTCACTCTAATACTAACATAGGTTTTGTATTTAGGATACAATAACATAAACCACATCTAACACCTACAAAGGATGTTTCAGCAATGTTTTAAGCCCATGACCACTATTTTGCACACAATCTTTGTATAGTACCCAAAATAATGACCTGTACCACTATCTCATCTGCTATGATTTGGATTTGACTACACTCTGGATGTAAGATGCCACCAATCACATTATTGCACTCTCATCTCTCTAACAAAGGATTCCTACATCTGCTTATGACACTGTCAAATCATATATATTTAAAAAGTTATGCATGTTTGTTCACAAGCTAATTTATCATGTTTGGCCCATTCACACATCTTTTTTTAGGGAGGACACATATGCATTCCTACACAAATGTACCTTTTCACCCTTGTTTGTCTGCCTCACCCACTCCATGAGGAAAGCATTGTTCTGGACCTGCTTTTACCTACTACTGTAGGAGCTACCTCACCTGCACACAAACTGCTTTCTCACCTATTAAGTTGCTCTGCACATGTGCTGACACAAACTAATTAGCAGGGAAAAGTTGGATAGGAACATGGGAATGGCCATGGAGAGGGTTACACATGGGAAACTTCGACCACACTTCAACAAATGTTCAAAAATACCCTGGTCAGTAAGTACACATAAATCTAGTATTTGTTTCACACAAGAAATGACACATACCACAATTTAGATTTAATTTGTAAAATAAATTTATTTGCTGTTCAGCATCACAGCTTGACACTTTAATGTGAGAAATCAAATAAACAAATAAAATAGACACACAAATAATAAAACAGCCAGAACAAGAGGTTGCATATCTCCAAACATGTGTTACCCTGCAAATGCAATGGTGAAAGAAATGGGGACACCAGAATACGTACTGCAACAACCAGGGTGAATACTAAGCAAGATACACACCACCAAAAAAAAATATCCTGCATTTGTAGAGGTCAAAATACGAACTTTCATGCCCATGGCACGCAAATGGATCGATGGGCAACTCAGGAAGCGGATGTCCAGTGCAATTTAAACCTTTGGGCTACAACCACAGAGGAAGTGAACCAGGTCTCATTTGGGCCCTTTTTTGCCCCTTTTAGATGGGGCCTTGGGGACAGGGGCCTTTGGCTCAGCTGGCTTTCGGCGTCTTCCCCTAGTCGACACAGGAGGGTCAGCCGAGGTGGAAGGTTGGGGAGCAGCTTGGGGTGGGGCAGCAGATGGGGGATTGTCCCTTAGGGACCTGGCGGTGGACAGCTGCTCCGCAAGAAGTTCATTCTGGCGGCTGAGGTGTTGGCCAATGCTTAGCATGCCAGCCGCCAGAGTTTCATTAATGCGGTTCAAGGCCTCAACCTGCAGCTGGTTTGTGGCCTTCCACTCCGCCAGAAAATCCGCCACCTGCTGCTGACGGATCGCAGCATCCACCCCTTGCTGCTCGATCCTGTCCAGCGTCACCAACAGGCTCTCATTCCATGTCTCCTGTGGCTGGGGCTGGGGGCGACGTCTTGGTGGAGGCTGGACCACTTGCTCCACCTGTGGCTCTGCAGAGGAAGATGCTGCCGGTACATCCTGGCTTTCTGCTTCAGCTAGGATAAGAATTGAAAACAATGTCACCATCACATACGCAATAAAAAATATCTTTCTAAATACAATGCATTACTGTGACTTAAAACGCAGCATCAAACGCAGCATCAAAGACCTCCGCCGGGAGCTCACTGTCCATATTGGAGATCCCCCTGATCTCCCCCACATCGATCACGTCACAGGAGTCCAGCTCCAGGGGGGTATACTCCAAATGGTCAGGCATAGGACCTCTCCCGGTGGACATGCTGTGGTTGTACCGGTCAGTCATCTTCCTCTTCAGTGCACTTTTGAAGTCAGTCCACCTACAAGTTTAAAAATACAAATATCACCATGAGATATGTGCACTACTGTGCTATGTGTAGGGTTACCACCTAGTCCCTTTAATTCCGGACACATGTTACTTACACAGGTTCTGTGGCAGTTTATAATTAGGTGAAGTGGAGTCTTGAAGTCAGCCAGCCACAGAACCTGTGTAATTAATATGTGTCCGGAATTAAAGGGACTATGTGGTACCCCTAGCTACGTGACATTTCCTAGTGTGGGTGATCTTATGTTTTTTGGCCATATGTGTCCCACACACACATTCATGTCTCAATTAGGAGGCATTTCAGTGTCTCATCTCATTCATTAGGCCACTAAATGCACATACATACATCACTATGCAGAAATGACATCATCCATGGCCAAATTAGGCACCTCCACCTGGTGTGAAACTACACATTCCACCATAGCTTGACAATGTGGTTATTATGGAGTAATTTAACTATGGAATGGCATACTGGGATGTGTAGTTTCTCACCAGCTACATGTGCACAGTTTGCTCATTCTTGTTTCATTAGCATCATATGGAACATGTTACAACAACTCTTTCAAAAACACACTTTCTCTTGTCCCATCACATACTTCACATGAGCAGAACTGTGCCCATAACCTCACATCACACCAATGGTGCATGTTTCATATATCAATGTGGGTTATTAGACATGGTTGTGTTCACATGTGACATTGAAGTGTAGCACTATCTACAAACACACCTTTCTATTAGTCTCAAAACATACATGTAACATATGTACACACATATGACATTATCAGGGGGACAAAGACCAGGGCAATTTTTCAGCAGTCTCCAGCAGGAACTGAGGCCCTTATTCTAGTTCACTCTTTCTGCCCAAATATTTCTTTGATGGACAAAACCATGTGCACTGCAGGTGAGGCAGGTGTAAAACCCCACCCAAATCTGATTATCTCTGCACAAGTAACACCTGCCTCACCTGCAGTGCACATGGTTTTGTCCATCTAAGAAATATTTGGCCAGAAAGAGTGAACTAGAATAAGGGCCTCAGTTACTGCTGGAGACTGCTGAAAAATTGCCCTGACAAACACACTAACCTTTTCTTCACCGCGTCCCAAGTTCTGACCACTGGTGACACCTGGTTCACTTCCTCTGTGATCTTGTCCCAAAGGTTTCTCCTTGCACTGGCACCCGGCTTCCTGGTTGCCAATTCAATCCATTTGCGTGCCCTGGGCACTAGAATTCGCATTTCGGCCTCTACAAATGCAGGGTTTCTCTTTCTGGTGGTGGTATCCTGCTCAGTCCTCACCCTAGATGTTGCAGCCTGTTTTCTGGTGGCCCCAGTACTCTCACCATGCACCTGCTGGGTCACACCTGTTTGGAGAGATGCAACCTCTTGTTCTGGCTGGTTGCTTGGCCCTTGTGGAGCTGGTGGAGGTTCACCAGGGCCTGTTACTGAGGAGCCCGCTTGATCTTGCAGGCTACTCCTCTCTTGGGCCCTCCTTCTCCGCTACTGTTCCCTCTTGTTGAGTGCATCAAGCAGGGATTGTGCTGTAGCTCTCTGCAGAGCGTCCTCAGCTGCGGAATCGTCTGAGTCAGACATGTTTGCAGCAATTGTGGGCTGCATCTGACTGAATATTTATATGTTAATCTCCCGCCACGAACAAGGGGGCGTATATTTTTTCCCGCAAGGTAGATGCAAATTTACGCCGATATTTCCCGCCGATAATTGCCGCTTAAATTACGCAGGTCTCAATGCACCTGATCAATCACCCGTATATGTATATACACAGGTTGTGGAGCATTGTGGGCTACAGCGTGAAATGTGTGCACCTGTCATTCCAATGATGAGTGTTGTCAGCTGGTATCTGTTGGAGTTCGTGTATGCCTTGTGAGTCACATTTCAAAACATCACGTTACAATGCTTTCCTTACATATGTAATGTGTATGAAATTGTCATACAGCAACATGTCGCATTGTGGCCCTTTAAGCAGCGTAGTTATAAGTAGAGGGTTGCGTGTATTATTTTGCGCCTACTGTATATACAGTACTCCTCTCCATGCATATCGGTGCATCGTGCCCCCTTTAAGCAGCGTAGTTATAAGTAGAGGGTTGCGTGTATTATTTTCCGCACACTGTAAATACAGTACTTCTCTCTTCATTGAATTTATGCTGTTGGTTGTGGTGTGTGTGTATATCGGAACGGTCCGCGTAAGTTTCTATTCGCATCCAGTTTGTTACTGTAAGAGGGATTAATAAAGTTAATACCAAACAAACAATTTTTTACACCAATCAGCAAGCACCAAAAGTGATATATGTACCTGCAATTAATAACTGCACCATTGCCAATATGACTTCCAACAGAGCTAGGCCATTTTCCACCCCTGAGCTGTTGGCCCTGGTCAACGTTATGGACCGTCACCTGGGGCCCAGGGGCCCATATGTTAGCAATGCCGACAAGCGGCGGGCGTATACTGCTGCCCGCCGCCTGATCTTCTCTACGACCGGCGTCCGCAGAAGCCTGGGGCAGGTTGAGCGGCGCTGGTCAGACCTGCGCCGGCGGCAGCCGGTTCTTCTCAGCAGCCTTCGCCGCCATATTGCCCGATGTAAGTTTTGATTACTAGTATGTCAGCGTTTTTTAGCAATGTTTTGTGTACTTTTTATAAATATGTTCCTGAGTATGGGGGTGTATATGGGGGTGTATATGGGGTGTATATGGGGGTGTATATGGGGGTGTATATGGGTGTATATGGGGGGTATATGGGGTGTATATGGGGTGTATATGGGGTGTATATGGGGGGTATATGGGTGTATATGGGGGGTATATGGGTGTATATGGGTGTATATGGGTGTATAGGGGGTGTATAGGGGGGGGGTTTAAGTAGTTGATCAGTTTTTGGGTGTAGGATATCAAATAGTTTGCATGATAAATGTCTGAAATATCACAGCAATGATAATTTTGAAGGTTATGAGCATGACTAATGTGAATTTTTCTTTCCCCCTTTTTTATGAAACCCAATCTTCGATTTCTATGCCATCAACATGAACATTTCAGCACGGGCAAGGGCACGTATGGAAGCCCGGGAGCAGGCAGCCCGGGACCAGGCAGCCCGGGACCAGGCAGCCCTGGAGGAGGAAGAAGAGGAGGAAGAAGAGGAGGAGGAAGAGGAGAAGGAGGAGGAGAAGAAAGAGGAGGAGGAGGAGGAGGAAGAGGAGGAGGAGGAGGAAGAAGAGGAGGAGGAAGAAGAGGAGACACTGGGTGCAGTTTGGACCCACAACCCCCACCCCCTCCACAACCCCCACCCCCTCCACAACCCCCTCCCCAACCCACACCCCCTCCCCAACACTGGAGACAATGGGTGCAGTTTGGACCCACACCATTTCCCCATCCCCTTCCCCCACCACCTCCACAACCCCCACCCCCCCCCCTCCCCACCCCATTTCCTACCCCCCTACACCTCTCCACCACCCACCCCCAAACCTCTCCACTCCCCACTCACACCCACTACCTCGGGCCAAACTCCAGGACCATCCACCTTGCTCCTGACCCCCCCCAACCACTGCACAGCCAACCAGCGGCAACCAGGATGGCTCAAGTAGCCGTAAGTAAATAATGTGTCTAATGTTGACCTACACATTTCTACACATAAACAATCACAACAACCACATGTGTATCCAACATCAACATTAGTTGCAACATATCACTGCAGGCCGACCATGAGGTGTGTCCTGTCCTTCTCCAGGAACAAGGCTCCCCTTGGTGGTTTTTTTGAGTGTGGCCATGCCTCACCCCTTGAATAATTGACATAACAGTACATCCAATGAGATATCCGACATTAGTGGTGTGGTAGTTATGTGGCTCCAGGTGTTGGGTAACTCCAGTTCCCAGCATGATGTGCAACACAGGGCCGGATTATAATGGAGGCGCAAGGGGTCAGTGCCCCTGGGCCCCCCTCTAGCTAGGGGCCCCCTGTGGTTGTCATGTATTTTTTAAAAATAAAATGTTTAAGTTATGTTTTTTTTTTTTTAGCTATTGTTTTGTGCATGGGTGGGGTAGTGCTGCAGCTTCACCTATCTGCCAATGTGACAATGATTTATGGTGCTGAGCATCGGGAGCCAAGGCACACTGATTGCACAAGTGTGCAGTGCATTTCTGGGAGTTGACTAAGTCCCATGACACTTTGCACCAGAGGACAGAGGCTGAGAAGTTTGTGCTGAGCTCTGATTGGTGGAGCTCATTACATGCTTCTCAGGTCCATGGAGAACAGCAGCAGCAGCTTAGTCATAGGAGGGTTTTTAATCAGAGGCAGCACTAGGACTGTGAGGTCTCCTCCAGAGTAAGGGGCAGAGGGACAAACACAGGCTTTTCATGTGGTGTGTGTATATATATATATATATGGGGTCTATTATTATTCCGAGTGCCGCCAACCCCCTGTCTATATATATATATATATATATATATATATATATATATATAATCTATCCCCTGCAGGTAACCATTGACCAAGTTTATTCTGCCTTTACTCTATGTTTTGACAGTATAATATTCGCCCATGCAGTGTGCGGCCAGTAATGACAAGTGCAAGGGGGCCCCCCGCTCTAAAGTACCCCGGGCCCCCCAAAGGCTTAATCTGCCACTGGTGCAACTTAAATGTAGAGATTGTTTTGGTAATAGTGTGTGAGGCCATGCGGATGCATGCTTTACAAACATAGCTGTAGGCCTATAATTTGTACAGCAATGTCCTAAATTTAAAATACTAAGGAGTGCTTAAGCCACAACAATGTCATAACCCTTAAATAGCACAGGCTAATTGTGAGGTTAGAGGACAGTCCCCCAAAACCAAAGTAACAATTGGGATACAGCATACATTCATTGATGAAGGAGTAATTGAATTAATGTTATTTACTATGTACAGTATGTGTGTGTTAACATATTATTTTTTAGTACTGTGTTTACAGCAGACCCATCTTCAATGTAGTTTCTAAATGTATGTGCCCTTCACACATAACTCTGAACTTTTTATTATGTACAAATACAACAAACATTTGTGTATGTTATATATTAATTTTTTGTTTTATCCCTTCATTACAGACACTGAACAGCAGCAGGAGGAGGTGGCAGCCCTAATACGGGAAATCATGCTGACCCTCGTGTACCTCCAGCTCCTTTTTGGCCTTCTGGAGGCCCGCCTTTAATTTTTTATTTATCCCCCCCCCCTTTTTATTTTTGGATAAAATAAAAGTTTGATTACAGTTCGAAATTGCCTGTGTTTTTAATAATAAATATGTTAGAGGGCGTGTAAGGGTAGGTACATACAGATGTGTACTGTAAGTTATACTTGTCATTTGAGGTGAGGGGTAATGATTGATGTGTGAATGTGTGTGTTTTTGAGTAAAATAACACATAGTGAAAATGCATGAATGTTTAATGTTGTTCGGTTAAAACATCTCACATAACATCAGGGTAGGTATACATGTTACACATTTTGGACAAACTAATTACGGACATAATTTAGTACATATACAGAAACACCAACATAACTTGATTTAAAAGTAACAGCAATATGGGGACACATAGATAGTGATTAAAATGCCACATTAGAACATAACAAATATACATGTAATGTGGGTTCAAATGTAGTTTTATTAGGTCTTTATTAAGGTAGACAATTGAGTTAATAGAAAACAATAATTGAATAACAAATAGATTAATTAATCAATTATCAGATTAGTAGTTGAGAGGCAAGATTTGCAGGTCCATATATGTGAAGGGTATGCCAGCGTGCACGGACGTACGCTCACTCTCACGAGCGGTGACATAAGCTGAGTTTTCCATTGAAAACAATAAGGGCCCGTCCGTGCAAACTGGCGTACGCTTAGATCTCCGCAAGAAGTCGGTGGGGAGACGGAGGAAAGACGGCCGTACACGGCGCCGTACGCTCAGTTGTACGCCTGTTGTCAGAGTGCAAGGGCTGGCCCGTCCGCGTACGTTGCCGTATGCTCATTTGTACGCCACTCCCCTTCTACGGTATTTCTGCCCGTACGTAAGCGGCTGATTTGTGGGTGGACTTAACCCTAACGGCCGCGTACGGCTAGCGTGTGCTAATGGCGAACGTACGCACGTTTGGCCGCTCCGATCAGAATAACCTCCAGAATCAGGCCTAATGTGCACCTCTCAGAATCAGGCCTAATGTGCACCACTCAGAATCAGGACTAATGTGCACAACTCAGAATCAGGACTAATGTGCACAACTCAGAATCAGGCCTAATGTGCACAACCAAGAATCAGACCTAATGTGCACAGCTCAAAATTAGGCCTAATGTGCACAACTCAAAATCAGGCCTCATGTGCACAACTCAGAATCAGACTTCATGTGCACAACTCAATCATGCCTTATGAGTATAATCAGTGCTGGAAGTGGAAATTTAAAAGTGGGGGTATGGAAATTTAAAGGTATAAATCAAGGTATAAAAAGGGGTGTGGCCAATGTAAAATCATGGGCAATCATATCCCTTCCCCCATCACTGTGTGCCTCCTATACCTTCCCCCATCACTGTGTGCCTCATTATCCCTTCCCCCATCACTTTGTGCCTCACAGTCTGACTCTGTCCCCACCTCATCATCCCTGTGTGCCTCACAGCCTGCTCCCCATCACTCAGCCTTTCCATCTGCATCACCAGCACCCCCCAGCCTCTCACCCTGCAGCGATTGCAGAGTAAACTCAGGGAAGGGAGGGAGGGTGGAAAGTGCAGGCGCGGGACTCCAGCAGAGAAGGTGAGTGGGGCGGGCGGGCAGAAAGAGATGGGGACACAGTGGCGTGCAGCAGGCTGACAGCACAAACGGGAGGTACAGGGTGTGGCAGGGCGAATGGGAGTGTGTGAGCACCTACCTCTTCCCGGGTGGCTGCGCGCTGTCAATCACCGCCAGCCTCTCATGCAGGGGACCGGTGTGCAGCGCTGTATCCGTGGCTCTCCCTCTCTGCCCACTGGTGCGCCGTCCTATGCCGCTGCCTGTTCCCACCATCAATCACCGCCGGGAGCTGCTGAGGTATTCTCGCTCCGGCTGTTCAGCGCCACACTCTCCTTCCCTCCTCCTCGGCACACCAGATCCGGGACCTCCTCGCCCAGGACCAGTGGCGCCAGTGTCAGAGGAGAGGGGACCAAGGAGATAAAGCCTATTATAGAGGAGCCTCTTCTAAGTGCGGCAGGATGGCCACTCCCCCGCCTCCTGCTGCGAAGTGCTGCCTCTGAAGGCTAAATAGTGTAAAATAAAAATTATTTCCGGGACAGTGGAAGAAAGGTGCCGGTATGCCATACCGTTGCATACCGGCCCACTTCGACCACTGTGTATAATTCAGATTACATCCTACTGTAGAATACTCAATACTCAGGTTTTTTTTTTGGGCACTCATTAGAATTTTCAGCAAGTTACAGGGGATGCAGTTAAAATCCCGGCGGTCGGGATCCCGGCGTTCAGAATCCCGACGCCGGAATCCCGACCGCCGAAATCCCGACACATTCTCCCTCCGTGGGTGTCCTAGACAACCCTGGAGTGAGAATAAATTAGTGTGCCGAGCATAGCGAGGCACCGGGCCCACTGCGTGGCGAGCGCAGCGAGCCCGCAAGGGGGGGCGATCCACGTCCCCCCCCTTGTCGGGATTCTGAACGCCGGGATCCCGACCGCCGGGATTCAGTACTGAATCAAGTTACAGTGTGTGTCATAAGACAATCTAACATATACAATTCACTCATCTCTATTAAACACAACAAATGGGTTGGGTACTCTTTACTTAGCATGGCGCCCATCGCGGCCATTGCGGGCATTGAATGCACTTAAAAATCGGGTGCGATGCGACCAACGCGATGGCCGCGATTTCCCATAGGGAACAATGTTTAAAGTCTCAATGGACGCGATTTTACTGTTCAATGCCTCAATGGACCCGATTTTTCCATAGGAAACAATGTTAAATGGGCCACAGAGCCCAAATAGGCCCCCTGAAGTGTGAAATGGCCCCCACAATTTTTAATGCCACCCCACGATCAACGTGAACCCGAAGCGTGGCGAGCGCAGCGAGCCCACGAGGGGCGGCGGTACGCGTCCTCCGACCTTTTCATACCCCCACTATCCACGTCGGCGTGGAGTCGAGAATAGAATAGTGTGGCGAGCGGACGCGGATACCTTCACAGGTAAACGCGTACCTTCGCAGGCTTCACAGGTATCCGCGTCCCCTCGCGGGGCTCGCTGCGCTCGCCATGCTTCGGGCTCGGTGGTTAGCTGTGCTCGCCACACTATTCTATTCTCAACTCCACGCCGACGTGGATAGTGGGCGTATGAAAAGGTCGGAGGACGCGTACCGCCGCCCCTCGCGGGCTCGCTGCGCTCGCCACACTTCGGGTTCACGTTGATCGTGGGGTGGCGTTAAAAATTGTGGGGGCCATTTCACACTTCAGGGGGCCTATTTGGGCTCTGTGGCCCATTTATCATTGTTTCCTATGGAAAAATTAGGTCCATTGAGGCATTGAACAGTAAAATCGCGTCCATTGAGACTTTTAACATTGTTCCCTATGGGAAATCACGGGCATCGCGTCGGTCGCGTCGCACCCGTTTTTTTAGTGCATGCGATGCCCGCAATTTTTTACCCGCGATGACCGCGATCAGAATCATGGGCGCCTTGCTAAGTAAAGAGTACCATGGGTTGTTTCAAAGTATATGTGGATACCTAATACTATTGGCTAGAGCACAGATTACTGTGCTGGAGGTTGGATTCTGATGCTTATTATGATGCATCCTTGTGTGGGTTGTACAACATATATTCATGTAGTGCATGTCATATTACACATATTTCAGTCACCAGTACACAGATTGTTTTTGTCGTATAGTTGAAGTTGCCATCACTGCTGTTTCCATGGAAGCAGCTGTGATAGCTCTGTATGGTAATGTTGCATGTTCAATTGTTGAATGTTCAATTGCATCATATCGTAGCACAAATCCACAGAGACAGAGACAGGGGAAGAGATGCTAGGCAGAGAGAGGGGAAGAGGATGGGCAGAGAGAGGGTGGACGGATGCTGGGCAGAGAGAGGAGGACAGGTGCTGAGAAGAGGGAGGGGTTATAAATGGTGGGCAGAGAGAGGGGATGGTTTGCAGGCAGTGGGTGGATGGTTGACTGAGAGGGGGATGGATAGTTGTCAGGGAGATGGGAACAGATGGCAGGTAGGAAGAGCGGAGGACAGATGCTTGGCAGAGAGAGAAGGGATGTATGGTGGGCAGACAGAGGGTGGATGGTGGGCAGGGAGAAGGGGGCGGATGGTTGACAGGGAGAGGGGGGACAGATGCGGGGCAGGAGGGGGTAGCAAATATTAGGCAGAGAGGGGAGTGAGTGTCAGGGTAAGAGAGAGGGGCGGAATGAGGAGGAGAGATTAAATAACAGGATGGATGTTGGGGCATAGATGGACAGAATGATGGACAGGATGGGCATAGATGGGCACTGGACCATATGGGGGCATGTATAAACAGATGGGGGAAATGGATAGACAGAAAGTGGGGGAATAGATGGACAGATGCGGGCATGGATGTAACGAAGGACTGGGGCGGCATAGACTGACTATCTCAAACATACATAGATACACTGCCTCCATAATACATACAGTACATACATACATACTGCATCCCTCAGACATACAATACATACATACATACATACATACATACATACATCCATACACTGCCTCCCTCATGCATGCATACATACAGTATGTCCCCAAAATGACAGCCATACATATATCCCCAAGATATTATTAATATTAACATACCACTGGCCTTGGGTGGAGGGGCCACCAGCAGGTGTTTGCAGGTTCAGGGAAAGTGTCCACTGGCAGAGAAGCGGCAGCAGCTCAGACCCGGGAATGCAAGATCAGATCTGGCGCTGGACGCTTCTACCGTTACGCCACTGGAGAGAGGGGGCGGGGCTCAGCACAGCAGTGTGGAAAGTAAAGGGACTTCCCCTGCTACTGCCTTCCTATGTAAGCCCCGGCTCCTGAGACCCGCCCATCCATACTGCTGCTGCTGATGCTGCTTTCATCCCATCCAGCGCTGACGCCACTGGAGGGAGGGGGCGGGGCTCAGCAGTGTGGCATGGAAAGTAAAGGGACTCCCCCTGCTGCTGCTGCCCTCGTATGTATCTCCAGCTCCTGAGTCCCGGCCGTCCATGCTGCTGCTGCTGCCTTCATCCTGGCTGGCGCTGCTGCATGTCACACACTGTGATGTGACAGGTGCACCGCACATGCATCCCTGCACAGAGGCAGAGCAGGGAGAGCACCTATACAACAGGGCACCTTCCTGCTTTGTAGGCTCTGCTGAGCAGGTAGCGCCAGCCCTGCTGTCCCTCATCCACCAATGGAAGGTTCGCTGCACCCATTGCAGGTAATCTTCATGAAACCACAAAGATCCATGGGTTCTTTACCCTCCCTAAATGGCTGCAACATGCCACGTCACCCCTTCCTCCCCATATTCAGACTGTCAATCACTTATAGTATGATGCCACCTGCACCCGGATCAAACACACACACACACACACACAAACAAACAGTATGGGTCCAGTGCATGCGCACAGCACTTATAATTGGTAATTTGTGGTGCAGGGCACAGCCCGGACCATACCTGAATCAGACCCATTGTGCCCATTATATTAACTATGTTCACTGTTTTCAATTTGCTTTGTTAGTGCTGTAATAGTGATTGAGTCCTGATTGAGACAAAAGCACTATCTGCGCCCTATCTGCTCCCACCTCTAAAGTCTTCACAGCTCCCTATCTCCTTATCCTGCAAGTTTGAAACAGACATACTGGTTGTGTAGAGCAAATGGAGTTAGTTTTTCTTTTAAATTTCCAAACTTTACAATAGCATTCATTAAAGAGAATTTATTGTATCAAAATTAAATTATACTAATAAAAGCACAGGTATAATACAACAAATACACTGAAACATATTTAAGAAAAAGGAAAAGTTTTTTGGCAAATAATTTTATAGAACCATATGAATCAACATTAAAAAGGTGTTTTTTTTTTTTTTTTCGATTGAGCTATATGCGACTATAGTCTTGACATATTGTTTATCATACTTTTGAATCGAGACAATTAATGTCCATAGAACAGGAGTGCTTAAATGCAGCTACTATGGTAGTTGCTACAATGTTGCATTCAATATTCAATATTGAAAGTTCCCTTGGTTAGTAAGTATAGTATTTCTCCTAGTTCATAAAGTGAATAGTGAATAGTGAATAGTGATACCTCAAGCCGTGAAATGTCTACTTAAATATGGTATATTTACCGGACTGGAGCCTGAATCCTGAACGTGTTGTTTCTGCTGTTGTCTTTGGAGGTACCACCATAAGCCGCATTGACTTTTGTTTGTAACAGACAAGCCTGTCAGTTCCAGGGTGTCAGAGTCTGAGGCGTAGTACGGTGTCTATCGGTGGAGTCCGTGGGCACACACTGTGTCCTAAGCGGCTTGTAGTTTTGTTCCCACTGTGATAATGTAAGAGGCACGGGGGCAGGGCCTACATGCACCAATCGCTGCACTTACTCACCTCAGTGCTCTCAGTCTCTTACCATCAGGCCGACGATGGTTCCGGTATCTCTCTTCCTCCTCCACTGTTGGCAAGGATAGGGGTGGGCAGTCCCGCTAGACGGGGAGGGGATGGATATCACAGGCATTACTGGCCTCAGACTGGTTACACCCGCTTGTGGAACACGGTGGGTGCAACCGAGGTGGGGAAACGCTCCAGGGGAGGGGAAGGAGCACACACAACAGAGGACAGACACAACACCAATTATACGCACTGAGCACTTGTACCCTTGATCTACGAGCTGGCGAGGTTCCAGGTCTCTGCACCTCGAATCCTTACCAACGAATGGGGCAAGGAGAGGTACACTGGGGCAGTGTACCTAATACCGCCTAGACAAATCCTGCGGCCTAGCGCAACCTATACAGACCCTGCGGCCTAGCACAACTTGTGGCCTAGCGCCACCTAGACAAACCCTGTGGCCTACCACAACCAGCATCCTACCGCCACCTACACAAACCCTGCAGCCTAGCACCGCCAAGACAACCCCTGCGGGCTAAAGCAACCTGTGGCTTAGCGCCACCTAGACAAACACTGTGGCTTAGCACCGCCTAGACAACCCTTGTGGCCTAGAACAACCTGCAGCCTAGCGCTGCCTAGACAAACCCTGCGGCCTAGCGCAGTACAATGCAAAAAAATTGCTTCCTAAGGGACACCATAGAAATGGCAGCTAAAGACACAGTACAAGTACTATCTAAAGATACAGTACACAAGCTATCTAAAGATAAAATACAAAAGTTATCTGAAGACAGTACAAATGCCATCTACAGATACAATACAAATGTTATCTGAAGACACAGTACAAATGCCATCTACAGATACAATACAAAACAAATGTTATCTGAAGACACAGTACAAATGCTATCTTCAGATACAAGACAAATGCTATCTAGAGATACAATACAAAAGCTTTCTCTGGGGACTTACCTGACCCATTGATCCCAGGGTCTATCGTAAGTCTGTGCAGGAGCCTTCCTTGGTCCTCCCATTGCTGCTCTCACTGCATCCATAGCGGCAGCAGCAGCACACTCCTCTGATGCTGGAGCTGCACGTTTAGGAATCTACTCCTTCTCCACCCCCACCCCCCATTATATCTTCCCGAACGGGGCTTCTGGGGCCGGTGAGGTCACGACCCCCCCCCATTGGCTGCGACCACCCAACGACTCCCGGTGCGGCGGGCATGGCTTTCAGTATCACAGTTGCCGGGAGACGGCTGGAGGGGAAGCACATTGGGGGAGTCCCACATTAGCAGTGCAAAATGTGTTATACCACACCCAGACTGAACACCTGAGTGAAGATCAGCTAGCACTTTATGTCCTGCCGCAGACAAACATCAAACAGAGGTAGCAGCATGATCTCCATATTCTATCCACAGAGCATTTAAATGTCTGCAGCTATTCTCTATTTAGGTCCAGGAGCAAGTTACCAATTACCGGCAGGAATGGTGAGAGCAACAGCAGGCTACATGGGTATCGGTGTATGGTGACAGATCCCGCCTGCACACGCTGCGCTGCACCACAGACCTCTGCAGCTATCCACCAGGGAGGATGGAGAGCTTACCACCAAGCGGCGGCTATCGCAGTGGGAAATAAACTTCAAGCGGCACAGGACAGAGTGTGCACCCACTGCTTCCACCGAAACACACCGTACTATGGGCCTTATTCTAGTTCACTCTTTCTGATAAAATCCTTCAAAGATGGACACATCCATGTGCACTGCAGGTGGGGCAGATGTTACTTGTGCAGAGAGAATTAGATTTGGGTGGGGTTTTACTTCACAGTGAGATCTATATTGCAGTGTAAAAATAAAGCAGCCAGTATTTACCCTGCACAGAAACAAAATAACTCACCCAAATCTAACTCTCTCTGCACAAGTTACATCTGCCCCCTGCAGTGCACATGGTTTTGTCCATCTAAGAAGGATTTTGTCAGAAATAGTGAACTAGAGTAAGGCCCTATGCCTCAAACTCCGACACCCCGGAGCTGACAGGTTTGTCTGTTACAAACAAGAGTCAATACGGCTTATGGTGATTCCACCACAGACAACAGCCGAAACAATAAGGTTTCAGGCTCCAGTCCGGTAAATAAACCATATTATAGTAGACATTCCATGGTTTGAGGTATCTCTCTTCATTTTATGAACTAGGAGAAAGGCTACACTTACTAACCAAGGGAATTTTCAATATTGAATGTAACATTGTAGCAACTATAATAGTAAATGCATTTAAGCGCTGCTGTTCTATGGACATTAATTGTTCAAAAGTCTGATAAGTCAAGTCTATAATCACATACGGATGGAGCTCCTGCCATTATTGTAGGTCCTGGTGATTCTATCGCCAATTGCCAGGACCCGCCATCAGATGTAAGGGGGCGCGTGCGTACAATATGCTTGTGCGCAGCATTCCATCTGAGCCCACTGCCACCTCCCGTCACTTCCCCGGAGCTCCCCCATCGGTGCCTGCAGCCCCCTGCACCCTACCTACCCCTGCTCATCTCCTTGAAGCGAAGACGGGAAGGGTTTCCACCATCCTCCACCGAGAGAAGGGGATGCGGCCGCGTTACCATCAGATGGAGTGCCTCTATGCCAGCTCTCACTAGCAGAGGGATTCTGGCGAGAGCTGGCGCTGAACAAGAGGTGCTCCATCTGTATGGACTGGTTTACAACAGTTCAATAGAAAAAAATTTTTTTTTATTAATTATGTTTAGGTGTATTTGTTTTTATTATTCCCATGCTTTTATTAGAATAATTAAATCTTGATCCAAAAAAATTCTCTTTTAATGAATGCTATTGTAATTTTTGGAATGAAAAAAAAAAACTAACTCCATTTGCTCTACACAAACCGCGCTCCAAAGTGTGTATATGTATGGTTGGTTTTCAATTTACAGAGGAAACAGCACTTTTAGGAGCTGCAGTCTGTAGAAGAGAAAATGGGCTTAGATCTGTGTGCAGGGTTTTTGGAAATAGACCAGCGCCTCTTATTCCATTTTCTTTCCACAAGTTTGAAACAGATCAAGGTCCTGCAAAAATTGCTTTCCCTTTCTGTTATGACATCTTTTAGCACACAAAGAAATAATTTTGTCCGTCGAGTGGCCTCTAGTGGTCACTGCTGGTACTTTACATTATAAAGGTAAGGAATATAGATGTTTTTATTATTATTATTATTATTATTATTATTTATTTTATGTATGGCACAATCAATTTTATTTACTTTGCATTTTGAAGATAACAGAACTAATGAATTGTGCATTATGGTCGACAGTCATTAGGTCGACATGGGAAAAGGTTGACATGGGTCTAGGTTAACATGGTAAAAGGTCGACATCGTTCTAGGTCGAAAGGTCATTAGTTCGTCATTGTCTAGGTCGACAGTCAAAAGGTCGACAGTCAAAAGGTCGACATGGAGTTTTTCACAGTTTTATGAGCCAACATGTGCCGACAGGCGGAATTTCATGCCCTACCATCCACTAGGGCATGGTGGGAGAATAAAATAGTGTGCCGAGCGTAGCAAGGGACCGCGCCCGAAGCATCGTGAGCACAGCGAGCGATGCGAGGGGATCCGGTGCACTTTAAACTGTGTACATGTCGACTGTGTTGACAATCAGGTAAAAAAAAACCTGTGAAAAACCCCATGTCGACCTTTTGACTGTCGACCTACACAATGTCGAACCAATGACCTGTCAAACTAACGACCTGTCGGACTAATGACCTTTTGACCTAGAACCATAACGACCTTTACTCATGTCGCCCTAGACCCATGTCGACCTTTTCCAATGTCGACCTTATGGTGTCGACCTAATGACTGTCAACCATAATACTGTAGACCAAATGATCCCAACCTGTTCTTGCAAAGGAAAGCTAAAGATATTATACATTTACCAGACTTACTAGATATTTCTCCCTCTGAACACGGCACACAGTTATAGCAGCACGCATGGGATCCTTCCCGAGGGGCTTTTCTGAATCCATGGAAACACTTTTCAGAACATTGTCCAAGCGGCATCTATTGAAAGAAAGATTTATATTTCAGCAGTATACTGTACATGAATATTCCATAATCTCCCTCTATTTAATGCTATTAGCTGTGGATCAGTATAACCATCTGTATCTTTACTGGGATGCAGAAAGGTGTTGAACAAATCAGTTGCAGAAATATTACCTAAGTGTTCAGAGCTTTTCTATATGAAACTTTAGGGGCTAACTGTTATAGGGTGCGAGCAAATCTATAAGTTCAAACATTCATCAACCTGCAGCGAGAATGATGTGAGTTTGTTTCAAAGCTCCTGAGTCAGTGCAAGGTGTTTGGGCACCCTCAGCCAACTGCAACCACCACCCACACACCGTTACCGCCTTTCTAGAAGTTCAGATGAACATATGGAGGTATTGCCTTATAACACCTGATGTTTGCATTAAGTTCAACAAGTATGCCTCTCTGAGTCATCTTTAGTTCCAGGATTACCATATTATGTAGCCCTTAGGCTGCTGCCTAAAGGTACCCAATGAAAAAATGGGGAGTGGCCACAGCGCTAAATGTTAAAAGTGTGCAGGGGCTGCTCAGTGGAGTAGTCTAATCTCCAGTTCAATGTGTAAAATTTAGGTAGTACCAAGCGCTCACCTTTTATTAATAGTATACGTGTATTATCAATGCAGTGAAGACAATATGATGAAGGATCTGTATCTGATGAAAATAAATGAAATGAGAATCAACTATGCGTTTAAGGAAAGTCTGTGTTTATTTGTTGTAACGATTGCGAGTTCTGATGGTGTTGTGCGGTGGAAGCCACACTCCAGCAATTCATTTCTCATCAGCAGGCTAGACCCCCCACCGAATTTCTGATGTCATCAACTGAACTAGTTTTGACCGGAAAATTCTTTCTATATGGGCAAGATCATTATGCCCAGCTTAACGGGATGGCCATGGGGTCAAATTTAGCCCCATGCTATGCCAACCTGTATATGGACTGATAAGAGCAGAAATATGTCATGCCAACATATCAGGGGCAACTCATCTGCTATTTATGTTTTATAGATGATGTGTTTTTAATTTGGTCGGGAACACAAGATTATTTTTTTTCGATGGTAAGATACCTCAATTCCTTGTCCGAGAAATCCGTCGACTTCCTCGATGTTACAGTGACCCATGTTAACAACAAATTGGGGCATACACTCTTTAGGAAGAAGACGGATCGTAATACCCTTCTGGAGGCAAGCAGCCAACATCCGGTACGTTTGAAAAAGAACTTGCCGATATTACAATTCTTACTGGTTCTCCGTACAAATTCATCAGTGGACATTGCTGAACAACAAATCCAGGAGATGGGTGAGCGCTTTCTGTCTCGGGGCTACACACGATCTATGATTAACAGATGCTTGGATAAGGCTCGCAAAAAACATCCAGTGAAGTTCAGCGAATTGTGGTTCTTCTCAGGATAGACAGCCAATGGAAGGTTGTATCATATAGGTAATGCCAGTTAGTGGTATATATAAGTGCTCTGTATTTGTGTGACAGCTTGCACAAATACAATTGTACAAGAAGTATTATCATCTGAGAAATTGTGTTTATAATGGAAATTTCAGTTAAACTGTAACAATACTGATGGTGGCAGCTAAGTGACTATAAGATATAGCACACGAGGAATACTGTATGCTGGTCTACATGTAGTTTAAAAAATGTATGCACATTATAAAGTTGGAAACTACTGTACTTACATTTGAAACATTTATACTAATGTGACTTTACAACCTACCCTTTCATGTCTCCAATGTATTTTCCTTGGCTCAATGTATAACTTTTTATCATCTGGAAGGGATTTATCAAATTTTCCAATGTTTATTTCATATATGGTATCCTCTTTTGATTCGAGATATATTATCTTATTTATAATATCTAAAGATGATATAGATAATTCTCCTTTTTCATTATATTTTATTTTATTACCATTTTCCTCTTCATAATAAACCTTTCTTATGTAGGTGTGAAGCTATTAATTGAATAAGGGAGAGTTAGGTTTAGAGCGTTATAGAATGAATATGACCAGATATAGTCATTTCTGAGTACAATAAATATAGAAGATTTTACAGATGAAGTGAAATAAAAAAAATATATTACTATGGATTCAAAACTAAAGGTGGCTATACATCAGAAAGACTGGTCTTACAATTATGATTGTGTCCAATTTCCCTTCAATTACCTGGCAGTCCTTGGTGGTTTTTGGAAACACAATGTACTCACAATCTGTCATACAATCTGTCATACAATCCATCTGCTGCATGATTGTATGATTACAGCTTCATTTAAATAGAGGGCTGGCCTACTAGGATCAAAAGAATAAGAGTACCAAAAATCCTTTTTTTTATTTTTTATTTACAGGTTGCCAGCAACTACCTATCTACTCACATCTGCTGTGTTATGCCATTATTAGCAGCCCAAATGCAGCAATCCCCTGAAAACTGTTTTCAGAGTTCTGACAGAATTGTACATCCACACATCCAGCAAATTCACCGCGGGTGCCCGCACAGCACAAAAGGCATATGTAGGAGAAAGAAGATACAGCACTCCAGCGAAAGCAAAAAGTATTATTTTTAGTGAGAAAATACTTGCATGCAATATATATATATATATATATATATATATATATATATATATATATATATATATATATATATATATATATATATAGGATCTCAGTCAGTCCGGCACTCAGCCTTTAATTGAGCAGCCACCTGGGTGCCCTCCGGGAGGTAGATGTAGGACGCTATAGCAAGCAAGCAGCGGCACTCATCAGGGTTTGAAAAAGTCAAAAAGTGGTTTTTAATGCTCCAACGTTTCGGGGCTCCAAACTGCCCCTTTGTCAAGGTGTACAAACAAATAAGTGACAATTCAGTCCTACCTTAAATACCAGCAGGAATCAGTGCACGATGATCCCCCTCCGTGGAGCGCTCCCCGGCGTCTGACGTCATTTCCGGTACTACTGACCAGGAAATTGCTGTAGTCTAGGTAACGTGGACGCTCAATGCGCTCCCAGCGCTGACTGGATCCTCCTGTCTGCGTCTCTGGTTGCTATGGCTCCCGGAATACCAGTCATAGCCGTGGCGCTCCCCGGCTGGGGAAATAAACATAATGAAGAAAAAATCAATACTAAAGCTTACAAAAGAGCAAATACATATAAAGTGCTAAGTGTTATATGAGGTTAAAAACTGGGGGACTATTGACGGAGTACCAAGTCGGTGATGCTGGGGTTAGCTTAAGGTTATCCCCGCTTCCATATAGTAAATGCCTATACACAAAATCCACGTTGCTGATACAGAGGTTACTATGCTTGGGGTGGATTAACCCCCCTGAATCCAGGCTCACCTCTCGCCAAACCTCGCTAACGATTAAATAATAAATATACCGGACAGAAAAAATAATAATAATGAAAATAAAAATAAAAATAATAATAGTAATGAAAGTAAATAAAATTAAAATAAAATAAACATAAACATAAAAATAAATAAATATAAAGATTAAAATAAAATAAAATAAAATAAAATAAAAATGAAAATAAAATTAAATTTAATTAAAATAAAATAAAATAAAATCAAAATAAAATTAAATAAAATAATATTAATAAATAACAAATATAAATAAAATTAAAATAAAAGTGAAAATGAAAATAAAAATAAATATAAATAAAAATAAAAATAAAAATAAATATAAAAATAAATATAAAAATAAAAATAAATAAAAATAATGAGAAAATGAATGAATGAAAAAAGCGAGACCAAATGTCCAATTGCTGTCCTAATTTGTGGTGCTGCCACATATTCCAAGGAACTAGAGGCCCTCTCATCTATCAGAGGAACACGTTATAATTTAAGCGTTCATTGAGTCCCAGTGGTTTGCTGGATTTCAGCATGTGGATCCATTTCGCTTCCAGGCACAATAGATCTCCATCTCTATCGCCTCCTCTTTTTTTCGCCGGAATGTGGTCGATGATAAGATGTTTGAAGTCTGTCATTTTGTGTCTCAATTCCGCGAAGTGTCGGGCCACTGGTTGGTCCGAAGTTTTCCCTGCCAGGGCTTGTTTAATGGCCGAGCGATGGAGTGCCATCCTCTCCCGCACTGTTCTGGTGGTTTTGCCCACGTAGATGAGGTGGCACGGGCAGGTCACCAAGTATACCACGTGTGTAGACAAACATCCAAGTACATGTTTGATTTTAAACGACCTAGATTGAATTGCGTCTTGGAAGGTGTTGCCCACTATCATGTGGGAGCATGTGGTGCACTTGGGGCACTTATAACACCCTGGTGCTCGGGTGAGGAAATTTGGGGGCGTTGGGGTGGAGAATTCTGATATGTCCGTATACACAATGTAGCTTTTGATATTTTTGCCCCTTGTGTAGCAGGACATGGGCTTTACCCTGCTCAGGTCGGGTAATTTTTTATCAGTGGCCACTATGGGCCATAGTGCTCTGGTGGCACGTGCTAATACCGGACTTGATGTGTTGTACCTGGATGTCCATGGTATCACTGCTTTCTGGTCTTTCTGCCTGGGCTTAAGTAGCTCACTTCTTGGCATCTGTAGTACCTCCTCTTTTGTAATTACCAGATCTCTGTACCTGTATCCTCGTTCCTTAAATCGGTCAATCATATGATCCAGTTCCTTGGGCAGTCGGTTTGGATCACTGGTGATGCGTGCTGCCCGTATCATCTGGGACCTAGGAAGGCCTTTCTTGAGGGCTCTAGGATGGTGACTGTTGTTTCTAAGAAGGTTGTTCTTATCTGTTGGTTTAGAGTATAAATTGGTGTGTATAACTCCCTTATCGATGGTCACCAACACATCTAGATAATTCAACTCGGTAGTCGAGTACTGTGACGTCACCCGAATGGATGAATCTCTGCTATTTATGGTGCAGAGTAGCTCCTCAAGTTTCTGGGTCCCCCCGGTCCACAACACAAACAGGTCATCTATAAACCGGGTATACATCAGGATCTATTTGGATACTTCTGGATTGGTGAAGAACATGTCCCACTCCTCCGCGAACATAAAGATGTTCGCGAAGGATGGCGACACGTTGCTCCCCATAGAGCACCCCATTAGCTGCAGGTAGAAGTGATTGTCGAATAGAAAGTAATTCCTTTTAAGTGTCAGTGACAATAGTTGGATGAATAGATCAATGTCCAACGAAGTGAGATGTTCTTTTACGAGGAATTCTCTCATCACCTGCAGACCCTGGTTGTGGGGTATGTTGGTGTATAGACTATTTACGTCTAATGTCCAAATAATAGTGCCAAGTGGTACCTCCTTGATGCTGTTAAGCTTAGTCAGGAAGGCCGTTGTGTCCTTGATGTATGTCGGTTGGCTCATCACCATAGGTTGTAGTATTTCATTCAGAAATTGGGACACTGGTTGGAATATGGAGCCAATCGCGGAAATAATCGGCCTTCCGGGCGGGGCACTGGTGCTCTTGTGTATTTTCGGTACCGTATACAGTATAGGTACCACCGGATGTTTTTGGGTCAGAGCTGTGAGAAGGGCTTTACTGATTTTGTTCTCATTAGCCGCTTCCTCCAAGAGGGTGTCTAGTTCAACTTTATATTTTTGTGTGGGATCACCCACTAATTTTTCATATGTGGAAGTGTCACTGAGTTGTGACAATATATCAGCCCGGTAATAGTCAATATCGAGGACCACCAGTCCACCCCCCTTATCGGCGGGGCGGATGATGATATCTCGATACTTGCTCAAATCCTGTAAGGCGCTCCACTCAGCTTTGGATAAATTGTAATGGTGTTGAGGTGGTGTACTGGAATACTTCATAACTGATTCATCCAGCAATCGTGTAAAAGACTTGATGGATGGATTTTGTGAAACGGGGTCAAAGGTGGAATGTTTTTTACTGTTGATGAATGTTTGATGGTCTAGGGGTTCAGCATTGCTTGTTTTATTCTGAAAGTGTTCCCGCAATCTGAGTTTTCTTGAGAATTTATACAGGTCAACCTTCCAGTCGAATTCATTGAACCCCGTGGTTGGTACAAACATCAAACCTTTATTCAACACCTTTTTCTCCGTGTCCGTCAAGTGCCTTTGTGATAGGTTATAAATTAGTGTGGCGTTTGCGGATTTCTTTTGTGGAACCCTCTCGTTCTGGGCTCCCCGACGGGTGGCAGGTCTTTTCGCCTGTAGTTTTTTGACCGTTTACCGGTTGCTCCCTGTTCGGATTGGGAGACAAGTGCCGCCCCGTCCGAATCCATCTGGGCGTTATCGGTATCACTATTGGAGGATGCCGTCTGTCCAGGTCTGGCTTCTCTACGGCGTCTCCAGCCACGGCCTGCTGATTGGCGTGATCTCTGCTGTTCTTGACCTCCAGTGAGCCATTTGTAAACTCGGTTCTGGTCATAATCATCTTTAACCGTTTGTAGTTTGTTACGTTTGAAACGGATGAGTTCTGCTCGGTAAGTGTCGCACTGGGACCGTAATCTTGCTACCCAATCCTGGGCAGTGTCAGCTAGTAGGATCGGAAGATTGTCTTTTTCAAATACTGCTGTATTTTCCTGAGCCTTCAAAAGTTCTTTGCCCGATTCTTCCACTACTAGAAGTAGCAGGTCAAAGCTGCATTTATTTAAAATGCTGGTCCACCGTCTGCAGAATTCAGGGCTATAACGCCCTATAAGTGGGACATTACGTACCCTGAATCCCCTGGGTATTAATTTCTCCCTATAATAGTCCGACAAGCAGATCCCATGCAATTGGAAATCCACTTCTCTCCGTTTCAATCTTAGTAGATTTTTAAATATATCTTCTGATGATTTTTGTCCATCAAAGCCGGCCAGTCGGTCCTTAAAGAGAACCCGTTCCGCCTCTTCATCTGTATAAGTATATAAACTACCCCGCTGTAGCACTATAGGAGTGCATCCTGGTGTGTCCTGTCCCGGGGTAGTAGCGTGGGGGTCCATGCTTCTCCCTGTTCACCCACCGGTCACTCCGTCTGTTGGCCCACAGCGGGTTAAAATCGTAGTGCTGTACTTGTGCTGCGTGCAGTAGTGCAGAAGTGCTCTTAGTGATAAATCTTTAAAAGTTGCACAGGTCCTTGTAGGAATAAGGTATAGTAATAGAAAGTTAGGGGTGCCTTGGCTCAGGAGAGGAATAGCTTCCTCAATGTAGATAGGATCTCAGTCAGTCCGGCACTCAGCCTTTAATTGAGCAGCCACCTGGGTGCCCTCCGGGAGGTAGATGTAGGACGCTATAGCAAGCAAGCAGCGGCACTCATCAGGGTTTGAAAAAGTCAAAAAGTGGTTTTTAATGCTCCAACGTTTCGGGGCTCCAAACTGCCCCTTTGTCAAGGTGTACAAACAAATAAGTGACAATTCAGTCCTACCTTAAATACCAGCAGGAATCAGTGCATGATTTTAACCCGCTGTGGGCCAACAGACGGAGTGACCGGTGGGTGAACAGGGAGAAGCATGGACCCCCACGCTACTACCCCGGGACAGGACACACCAGGATGCACTCCTATAGTGCTACAGCGGGGTAGTTTATATACTTATACAGATGAAGAGGCGGAACGGGTTCTCTTTAAGGACCGACTGGCCGGCTTTGATGGACAAAAATCATATTTAAAAATCTACTAAGATTGAAACGGAGAGAAGTGGATTTCCAATTGCATGGGATCTGCTTGTCGGACTATTATGGGGAGAAATTAATACCCAGGGGATTCAGGGTACGTAATGTCCCAACTATAGGGCGTTATAGCCCTGAATTCTGCAGACGGTGGACCAGCATTTTAAATAAATGCAGCTTTGACCTGCTACTTCTAGTAGTGGAAGAATCGGGCAAAGAACTTTTGAAGGCTCAGGAAAATACAGCAGTATTTGAAAAAGACAATCTTCCGATCCTACTAGCTGACACTGCCCAGGATTGGGTAGCAAGATTACGGTCCCAGTGCGACACTTACCGAGCAGAACTCATCCGTTTCAAACGTAACAAACTACAAACGGTTAAAGATGATTATGACCAGAACCAAGTTTACAAATGGCTCACTGGAGGTCAAGAACAGCAGAGATCACGCCAATCAGCAGGCCGAGGCTGGAGACGCCGTAGAGAAGCCAGACCTGGACAGATGGCATCCTCCAATAGTGATACCGATAACGCCCAGATGAATTCGGACGGGGCGGCACTTGTCTCCCAATCCGAACAGGGAGCAACCGGTAAACGGTCAAAAAACTACAGGCGAAAAGACCTGCCACCCGTCGGGGAGGCCAGAACGAGAGGGTTCCACAAAAGAAATCCGCAAACGCCACACTAATTTATAACCTATCACAAAGGCACTTGACGGACACGGAGAAAAAGGTGTTGAACAAAAGTTTGATGTTTGTACCAACCACGGGGTTCAATGAATTCGACTGGAAGGTTGACCTGTATAAATTCTCAAGAAAACTCAGATTGCGGGAACACTTTCAGAATAAAACAAGCAATGCTGAACCCCTAGACCATCAAACATTCATCAACAGTAAAAAACATTCCACCTTTGACCCCGTTTCACAAAATCCATCCATCAAGTCTTTTACACGATTGCTGGATGAATCAGTTATGAAGTATTCCAGTACACCACCTCAACACCATTACAATTTATCCAAAGCTGAGTGGAGCGCCTTACAGGATTTGAGCAAGTATCGAGATATCATCATCCGCCCCGCCGATAAGGGGGGTGGACTGGTGGTCCTCGATATTGACTATTACCGGGCTGATATATTGTCACAACTCAGTGACACTTCCACATATGAAAAATTAGTGGGTGATCCCACACAAAAATATAAAGTTGAACTAGACACCCTCTTGGAGGAAGCGGCTAATGAGAACAAAATCAGTAAAGCCCTTCTCACAGCTCTGACCCAAAAACATCCGGTGGTACCTATACTGTATACGGTACCGAAAATACACAAGAGCACCAGTGCCCCGCCCGGAAGGCCGATTATTTCCGCGATTGGCTCCATATTCCAACCAGTGTCCCAATTTCTGGATGAAATACTACAACCTATGGTGATGAGCCAACCGACATACATCAAGGACACAACGGCCTTCCTGACTAAGCTTAACAGCATCAAGGAGGTACCACTTGGCACTATTATTTGGACATTAGACGTAAATAGTCTATACACCAACATACCCCACAACCAGGGTCTGCAGGTGATGAGAGAATTCCTCGTAAAAGAACATCTCACTTCGTTGGACATTGATCTATTCATCCAACTATTGTCACTGACACTTAAAAGGAATTACTTTCTATTCGACAATCACTTCTACCTGCAGCTAATGGGGTGCTCTATGGGGAGCAACGTGTCGCCATCCTTCGCGAACATCTTTATGTTCGCGGAGGAGTGGGACATGTTCTTCACCAATCCAGAAGTATCCAAATACATCCTGATGTATACCCGGTTTATAGATGACCTGTTTGTGTTGTGGACCGGGGGGACCCAGAAACTTGAGGAGCTACTCTGCACCATCAATAGCAGAGATTCATCCATTCGGGTGACGTCACAGTACTCGACTACCGAGTTGAATTATCTAGATGTGTTGGTGACCATCGATAAGGGAGTTATACACACCAATTTATACTCCAAACCAACAGAGAAGAACAACCTTCTTAGAAACAACAGTCACCATCCTAGAGCCCTCAAGAAAGGCCTTCCTAGGTCCCAGATGATACGGGCAGCACGCATCACCAGTGATCCAAACCGACTGCCCAAGGAACTGGATCATATGATTGACCGATTTAAGGAACGAGGATACAGGTACAGAGATCTGGTAATTACAAAAGAGGAGGTACTACAGATGCCAAGAAGTGAGCTACTTAAGCCCAGGCAGAAAGACCAGAAAGCAGTGATACCATGGACATCCAGGTACAACACATCAAGTCCGGTATTAGCACGTGCCACCAGAGCACTATGGCCCATAGTGGCCACTGATAAAAAATTACCCGACCTGAGCAGGGTAAAGCCCATGTCCTGCTACACAAGGGGCAAAAATATCAAAAGCAACATTGTGCATACGGACATATCAGAATTCTCCACCCCAACGCCCCCAAATTTCCTCACCCGAGCACCAGGGTGTTATAAGTGCCCCAAGTGCACCACATGCTCCCACATGATAGTGGGCAACACCTTCCAAGACGCAATTCAATCTAGGTCGTTTAAAATCAAACATGTACTTGGATGTCTGTCTACACACGTGGTATACTTGGTGACCTGCCCGTGCCACCTCATCTACGTGGGCAAAACCACCAGAACAGTGCGGGAGAGGATGGCACTCCATCGCTCGGCCATTAAACAAGCCCTGGCAGGGAAAACTTCGGACCAACCAGTGGCCCGACACTTCGCGGAATTGAGACACAAAATGACAGACTTCAAACATCTTATCATCGACCACATTCCGGCGAAAAAAAGAGGAGGCGATAGAGATGGAGATCTATTGCGCCTGGAAGCGAAATGGATCCACATGCTGAAATCCAGCAAACCACTGGGACTCAATGAACGCTTAAATTATAACGTGTTCCTCTGATAGATGAGAGGGCCTCTAGTTCCTTGGAATATGTGGCAGCACCACAAATTAGGACAGCAATTGGACATTTGGTCTCGCTTTTTTCATTCATTCATTTTCTCATTATTTTTATTTATTTTTATTTTTATATTTATTTTTATTTTTATTTTTATTTTTATTTATATTTATTTTTATTTTTATTTTCATTTTCATTTTCACTTTTATTTTTATTTTATTTATATTTGTTATTTATTAATATTATTTTTATTTAATTTTGATTTTATTTTATTTTATTTTAATTAAATTTAATTTTATTTTCATTATCATTTTTATTTTATTTTATTTTATTTTTATCTTTATATTTATTTATTTTTATGTTTATGTTTATTTTATTTTAATTTTATTTACTTTCATTACTATTATCATTTTTATTTTTATTTTCATTATTATTATTTTCTTCTGTCCGGTATATTTATTATTTAATCGTTAGCGAGGTTTGGCGAGAGGTGAGCCTGGATTCAGGGGGGTTTATCCACCCCAAGCATAGTAACCTCTGTATCAGCAACGTGGATTTTGTGTATAGGCATTAACTATATGGAAGCGGGGATAACCTTAAGCTAACCCCAGCATCACCGACTTGGTACTCCGTCAATAGTCCCCCAGTTTTTAACCTCATATAACACTTAGCACTTTATATGTATTTGCTCTTTTGTAAGCTTTAGTATTGATTTTTTCTTCATTATGTTTATTTCCCCAGCCGGGGAGCGCCACCGCTATGACTGGTATTCCGGGAGCCATAGCAACCAGAGACGCAGACAGGAGGATCCAGTCAGCGCTGGGAGCGCATTGAGCGTCCACGTTACCTAGACTACAGCAATTTCCTGGTCAGTAGTACCGGAAATGACGTCAGACGCCGGGGAGCGCTCCACGGAGGGGGATCATCGTGCACTGATTCCTGCTGGTATTTAAGGTAGGACTGAATTGTCACTTATTTGTTTGTACACCTTGACAAAGGGGCAGTTTGGAGCCCCGAAACGTTGGAGCATTAAAAACCACTTTTTGACTTTTTCAAACCCTGATGAGTGCCGCTGCTTGCTTGCTATAGCGTCCTATATATATATATATATATATATATATATATATATATACCACTCCAAGAAATGATTGGCACTCAGGAGGCAATTTCAGCAGAATAAAACGGATGTATATTAAGCTAAGCTTTCGGGGTTTGACCCCCTTCGTCAGAGCACAATCCTACAGCCTGAAACATGGAAAAATACAAAAAGAAAATTATACCCACATACATGAAAAGCAAAAAAGCAGTACATAAAAAATACATTAAAGATGACATAAGAAGAAATTACAGTACTATCATAATATGACCATTGCTATATAAAGAATCACGATTGTAAACACCAATTAAAGAAGTTACAGAATTCCAACTAATTTTATCATTGAGACCATAAGGGTGAATCGTGTTTAAGGGAAAGATCCACCTAGATTCAGCGATGAGCAAACGCTTTGCACGATCACCTCCTCTAAGTGAGTCTTTAACAGTATCGATCATAAAGTATTTTAAGGAAGATAAAGAGTGCCCTGCAGCCTTAAAATGCCTGGCCACCGGCTGGTCAATGACTCTACCACCGAGCGCCAAATCAATGGCCGACCTGTGGAGAGCCATCCGCACCCGAAACGACTGTGTCGTCTGGCCGACATAATAATGGCCACAGGGGCACAAGATAATGTAAACAACAAATTCAGAACGACAGGTCAACACTGAACGGATCTCAAACATCCTATCAGAATGTGGGTGTTTGAAATTTTTGCATGTCTTCATGTGTCTACAAGTGGTGCAGTTATGGCAGCTATAGCAGCCAGGAGGCTTCACATAAACATTGGGGGCCCGGGGTATATTCATCCCGGTAATGTCCGTCTTTACAAGACGGTTGCGTAAATTACGACCCCTTCTAAAAGCTGCCAAAGGCCGCACCTCTCTAAACACAGGCAAGTCAGGATCACTTTTAACAATGGGCCAGAGTGCTTTAGAGGCAAAATGGATGGCCGGACTGGCTACTGTGTACGTACTGGTTCAGGGCAGAACCTTTCCAGACTGGCGTTTGCTGGGCTGGAGTAATGTTGAGCGAGGCATGGACAGGACCTGCATTTTCTGTTGCTGCAGGTGGTCATGATCATAGCCCCGTGCAGCAAATTTAGCATTCAGAGACAATCAGGGGGTCTCTGATCACTCGGGCCACTCTCAGCATCTGTGAGCGAGGAAGACCACGCTTAAGAGCCGGAGGATGATGGCTGGAGGCCATCAAAAAGGTGTTGCGATCCACATTTTTATAATATACATCAGTGGATAATCGATTATCAGTGATCACAACCGCCACATCAAGGAACTGTGCTTCAGACTCACTGTACGAGTAGGTAAACTTGATGGTAGAGTCCCTACCGTTAACCTCAGACATCAAACTTTCAAAAAGCTCCTGTCCACCCGTCCACAAGATGAAAATATCATCTATGTAGCGGGTGTACAGGAGCAGATGTTGCTTAACATCGGGCCTACCAAGGAACATCTCGTCTTCCTGATCAAACATATAGATATTAGCGTACGAGGGTGCGACCGCCGACCCCATAGCGCACCCTCGCAGCTGCAGGTAAAAATTACCGTCAAACAGGAAGAAATTACGTTCCAAAGTCAGGCCCAGTAACTTCAAGAATAGATCATGGTTAAAACATGTATTATCCAGATGCCTATCTAGAAATGAACGGACTGCCCTTAACCCCCCTGTATGGGGTATGGACGTATACAGGCTTGAAACGTCCAAGCAACATAATAAAGTCCCTGGTGGCACGTCAGGAAATTGTAACAACAGGTTGAGGAAACTGGTGGTGTCCTTTAAGAATGACTGTTGCAGACCTAGCAGGGGCTGTAAAACAAAATCTAGTAGTTGTGACACCGACTGGTAGAGAGAACCACGAGCTGAGATTATGGGACGGCACGGTGGCTTCCTGGGATCCTTATGCACCTTAGGTAAGGTGTAAAGGACAGGAACCACCGGAGCCGCTACCACGATCCGCTCACATACCTTGGCAGATAAGTGACCCTCAGCCACAGCTGCTTTGAGGATCAGTCCCAGTTCTTGCTGGAACTTCATGGTAGGGTTTCCTGGAAGCTTAGAGTAAACTGCTTTGTCGGCCAACTGCTGATAGATCTCCTCTTGGTACTCTTGAAGATCCTGGATCACAATGGCACCGCCTTTATCGGCGGGCCTAATTGTGATATCTTGGTAGCTGCCAAGATTCTGGAGGGCTTTAGCCTCGGCTGAAGACAAATTTTTAGAAACTTTTCCAGGAGCTGCCAGAAATCTGTGAACGAATCGTCCATCAAACGTCCGAATGTTTTTATGGACGGATTCGTCGACACTGGGTCAAATTTGGATCTTGAAGATGACGCTAAAAATTGGTCAAAAAAACCAGCTTGGGTCGTGGATGGTTTGGCCTGAAAGAATTCTTTTAGGCGAAGTTTTCTCAACAATCGATGGTGGTCACATCGCCAGTCGAACTCATCAAAAAAATTGGTGGGCACAAACGAGAGTCCTTTGGACAATACAGAAAGTTCAGTAGATGTTAGGTCACGGCTGGATAGGTTAAAGATTAAGGTTTCTTCTGACCCGGAATCCGGGGCGGATTTCTTCTTAATTCTGTTATTTTGTTTACCCCTGCGGGTGGCTTGCCTCTTCCGCGCTTTCCCTTGGAAGAGGTTGCCTCGGCTAAAGGGACCGATAGGTTTTTATTCGCATCATCAGATTCTGATATCGCAAACTCACTGTCGCTCAGACGAAGGGGGTCAAACCCCGAAAGCTTAGCTTAATACACATCCTTTTTACTCTGCTGAAATTGCCTCCTGAGTGCCATTTCTTGGAGTGGTATATGATTGCTGTTGGGGCACCGGGGCCCGTTGTCCGCATCTATTTTTTGAGTGCCGGCAGGCTTGGAACTTTATATATATATATATATATATATATATATATATATATATATATATATATATATATAAATAGTATTAAAAAACCAGCAACATCCGGATTTAGTGAAAAAGTATCAAAAGTTCATTTTAATGGCATGATAAGTGCAAAAAAACAGACATAAAAACAGGAGCAGGGGATACTTAGCAGCTCGATGTAGAGGAGAGCATGATGTATATAGTCACCCTGGAACTCCTAATAGCGATCATACCGACAGCCGTTTCGGTGCAAGGAGATGCACCTTCATCATGGGCATAGATCACACTGCCTCTGCTAGCCCTATATATACCTACAACAGCTAAGGTAATAAGACTCACCTGTCCACGCTGACGATCAGAGCCACAGAGCCACAGAGGCAGTGTGATCTATGCCCATGATGAAGGTGCATCTCCTTGCACCGAAACGGCTGTCGGTATGATCGCTATTAGGAGTTCCAGGGTGACTATATACATCATGCTCTCCTCTACATCGAGCTGCTAAGTATCCCCTGCTCCTGTTTTTATGTCTGTTTTTTTGCACTTATCATGCCATTAAAATGAAATTTTGATACTTTTTCACTAAATCCGGATGTTGCTGGTTTTTTAATACTATTTGTATTACACCATTTGAAACCTGGCACTCTGGTGCTCAACTTATGTGCAGTGTGCAGCCTGGCCTCAGGACTAAAATATATATATATATATATATATATATATATATATATATAATTTCCAAAAGATGGCCGGCACTTCAAACAGCTGTAATGTAGGACCGGGTGCCATCCCAAAGGGAGAGAGAGACAATCTCGCTCCAATATACCAGTCCGACGCGGGTGGCACTCCAGGAATAAAGCCAACAGACCGGGATCAGGTTACAAACGTTTCAAATGTTATTCCAACACATCACACCCTGATGAAAAATGTTGGAATAACATTTGAAACGTTGGTAACCTGATCCCGGTCTGTTGTCTTTAATCCTGGAGTGCCACCCACGTCGGACTGGTATATATATATATATATATATATATATTGTCCAGAGATGAGCAGCACTATCCTCAACCAGCCTTGCTTAGAGCGGGGTGCCCTCCGTACCCTCCAGGGTCAATCCATATTTGCAGACGGAGGCACTCACCCAAAAGAATTCTCTGACCAACGCTGCCGAGGGATCACTTCCTGGTTACCAAGCGCTGACGTCCTACACGTCAACAGACGTGCCGCCACGTCAGCACGGCTCCAATCAGCGATCCACCTCAGCCGCATCGGACTGTCAGAGCGCCCACAGTCACAAAATATTAAACAACAAAGACAGTGCAAAATACAATTATAACAACCAGCTAAACAAATAAATAAAAACTCCACCACACCAATTGCGAAAAACATACAAAAATATAGAAAAGATTAAAAAATTAGTACAGACATGCATCACGTATATGGCAGCATAGATATAAACAACGGCATTTTACTGTATATTGCATAAGACACAATGGGCAAAAACGACACACAATCTCAGTTAGTTTTCACAGTACTATCACACACTTTATATTTATCACTAGCTGACCCGCCCGGCGTTGCCCGGGAAAACCTTGGGGTTTCTTTATTTCCAAAATTGCTGAAAAATGTCATCTTACAGTATGCTGTGACAAAGACCTAAGATTGTAATTTGTTATAGATTCCACCATAATGTTAGAATGTGTTTGCATTGATACTCAATGATGGCAATGAAATCAGGTGTGGTGTTGTTGTTTGAAACACAACGTTCCTGAGTTGAAAACTTGTATGTGTTGATGAATTCCACATCCACTCCTGAGATTTAGCACCTATTGTATGACATATCCTCCAACATCTGAGGGTCAGAAATCGGTACAAAATCAGAAAGGGACATGTCCACATCTCAATTTCTATACTTTCATTGGTACAGTTTCTAGGGTGTGTAATTACAGGCGCTGAGTGCTTGGGGTCCAGGGTGGGCATTACTTACCGCGCCGTAATTAATTAAAAATTCACTGCTCCCTGCCACTCCCCTCACCGAACCTGCCTGCAGCAGTCTCTGAGGTCTGGGGATCTGTAAAGCACATGCACCGAGCATCTCTACCAAACAGTGGGGCAGCCCCTGAGTGTGGGAGCAGGTCCGCGTAGCCTGGCCACATGATGTCATAACGCGACGCACACTATCCGCACCACTGTAATGCACCACTGGGAATGGGTGCAATGGGCCAAATTCTTCCCTACACCCGCCGGGCCAATCCACTGATCCAGCCATCACAATCATCAATGGATGCATTGATAAGGTTTGGAGTTTAATAAGTTGAAGAATAAGACTCAATAAATCGTGAAAAAAATAGAAGTACAATCAAGAAATGAAAGTAGGATTAAAAAATAATTTAATCTATAGGTGGGGGTATGGATATTGTGGGCATAATTGGTGTTTGTTACACCTACAGGGGGCCCTCAATTGATGGGATTTTCACTACAGTGTCACGGTCACAGTGTCACCATAGGGGGATTCCCAATTGGGGTCCAGGTGGTCTTTTAGGGACCCTTTACAATCCTGTAGGTCTCTTCTCCTTGAGCTTACAGTCTCCCTTAATGATATTCAATCACTGAGGGAGACCGTAGGCTCCAGGAGAAGAGACCAACAGGATTGTAAAGGGGTCCCTAAAAGACCACCTGAACCCCAATTGGAAATCCCCCTATGGTGACACTGTAGTGAGAATTTCTCATCAACTGGGGACCCCCTGTAGGTGTACCAAACACCAATTATGCCCACAATATCCATACCCCCTCCACCTATAGATTGTTTTGCAACCCACCACCATTCAAACAATTATCAGTTTGAATCAGAATTTATTTTTTAATCCTACTTTCATTTCTTGATTGTACTGTACTTCTATGTACGCATATTTTTTTTCACGATTTATTGAGTAAATTGTACACTATAACGTGACAAATCTTCATCTCAGTCTTATTCTTCAACTTCTTACACTCATAACATTCAAACAAATGCATGCAGCGCTCATGCCCATCGACCAAACATTATCTATGAACCAAAAGAGTCTGGGAAACCCTTAAGGCAGAGCAGTGCCTGATATCCAACTGACTAACAGGGTGAGTGCAGTGTACCCACTTTGTATTGATCAATGGGTGCATTGGCCAGGACAAAGATTTCTCAGTGCAACTGGCCGGGGAGTGCAGTGACAGGCTCGAGGACTGGAGAGACGGATATGGGGAACAAAGTAGAAACGGTACATTAGGTCCAGTTTTTATTTGCCGGTACAGACGGTTAAATAAACGGCAAATTATTTTTTCTATGTTTTGTGTGTTTGTGTGTGTTGTACTGTTTTTGTGTGTGTGTTGTAGTGTATGTGGTTGTGTGTGTTGTAGTGTATGTATCTGTCCAATGTGTAAGTGTGTGAGGTGTGCTACGTATATACAGTATGTGTGTGTTGTGTCTTTGTGTATCTGTGCAATGTTTAAGTGTGTGTTTTGTGTGTGTCGTACTGTTTTTTGGGTGTGTGTGGTGAATGTGGGTTTGTGTTGTGCTGTTAGAGGTATGTTATGTGTGTGTGTTGTGTGTATTTGCCCTATGTGTAAGTGCGTAAGGTGTGCTATGTATAAATCTCTGTGTGTGTAGTGTGCTGTGTGTATCTGTGCAATGTTTAAGTGTGTGTTTTGTGTATTGTACTGTTTTTGGGTGTGTGTTGTAGTGAATGTGGGTGTGTGTTGTACTGTGAGTGTTGTGTTGTGTGTATCTGCCGAATGTGTAAGTTTGTGATGTGTGCTACGTATATATGTGTGTGTAGTGTGCTTTGCGTATCCTGGCAATGTTTAAGTGTGTGTGTTCTGTGTGTTTGTTGTACTGTTTTTGGGTGTGTGTTGTAGTGTGTATGGATTTGTATTGTACTGCATGTGGTGTGTTTTGTGTGTGTGTATCTGTCCAATGTGTAAGTGTGTGAGGTGCTCTACGTATAAATGTGTGTGTTGTGTGCTATGTGTGCGTATGTGGTGTTGTGTGTGTGTGCGTGTGTGCAATGTGTATGTGTGTGTGTGTGTGTGTGTTGTGTGGTCTATGTATATCCTCAATTCTTTCCTAATTGTTTAAAGCCTTCACCATAATGTTAGAATGTGTCATTCATACTCAATGACAGCAATGAAATCAGGTGTGGAGTTGTTCCTTCGCAAACGGTTTCCCAGATTATCGATCTTTTCCCCAGAACATCAATGAAGGAAAATGACAACTTGGTGTTTTTTTTAAATTTCTAAGTGAAATTTCCCAAAAACGGCTTCGAGGTGCACACCACCGGGTCCAGAGGTATCTTGTTGCTGAATTTGGTGTCTCTGAGTGCCACGGTGTGTCCGCAATGCGACGGACACGCACACACACACGCACGCACACACACACGCACGCACACAGACTCTTCAACTTATTATATAGATGGTTAAACACACTTTGGCTAGCAGGGTAGTATATAAGTTCTAGCAGGGTAGTATATAAGTTCAATAGCAGCCTATAGATGGAAACAAGTGTTCTAGAAATAATGGATAATACATGATATCAAGGTCATATATCACGTCTAACAGAACAAGTCTATAAAAAGCAATGTAGACCTCTAAACTCATTAAGGCATTTTGGCGCAAGCGTCCCAAGACGCTGTATCCACTGCGCCTCACAGCGCAGAAGTTTTTGTGCTCTGTTACCTCTGCGAAGGCTACAAGGAATATGATCAATGATCATATATCGTAACATAGGGATAGTATGGCGAGCTTCCAGAAAATGCCTGGCCACAGGTTGATCACTCACCCCTTTCTCAAGGGCCAACTTAATTGAGTGCCTGTGGCCAGCCATATGTTCCCTAAGGGTACGTTCGGTTTTCCTAATGTAACTGAGTGAACAGGGGCAGGTAATCATATAAACCACATACTTGGTGGTGCAAGTAACCCTGTGCCGGATGCTGTATCTCTTGCCACTAGTCGGGTGACAAAAGGTCTCACCTGTAGTAAGGGACCTGCAGGTAATACAATTAAGGCACCGAAAACACCCTGGCCTAGGACACAAAAAGGCTTCACTACCACTCTGTTGTAACCTGCCGACATCAGTTTTCATGACAATGTCCCTTACACTCCTGCCATGAGTGTAACAGGGCATTATCATGGTGTCTGCAAGCCCCAAGGAGTGATCCATCTGGACCAAAGGCCAAAGTTTTCTAACATTCGTCTTAATACCCACACTGCAGGTGCTGAAATGGTTGACCCATGGTAATTTATCGGTACTTTCTTACTTATCACCATATACCAGCAGGGATTCCCTTGTTTTTGACATGGCTTTAAACTTAGCATCAAATAGCATCATTGCCTCGTATCCCCTCTCCACATATTTGTGCAGCATTATATCAATCTGTTCCTCTGCTGCTTGATCAGTACTACAAATACGTCTTGCACGCAGGAATTGGGAATAGGGTAAACTGAATTTAGTGGATCCTGGGTGGCAACTGGTTGCATGGAGGATGGTGTTACGGTCAGTGGGCTTGGTGTAGACAGATGTCTCCACCACACCCTCCCTGACCATAAGCGCTACATCAAGAAAGCTCACATGTTCAGTATCCACAGTATAGGTCAATTTAACAGGACTAGATGACTCATTGTGTGTGTCCATGACCCTTACAAACTCCTCATGTGAGCCTGTCCAAATAAGGAACAAGTCATCAATGTAACGCATATAATAAAATATTCTGCGCGATACATCGTTGTTAGAGAACAATATATCTCTCTCCACAACCATCATGAACGAGTTGGCGTACGATGGGGCAAAATTGCTCCCCATCGCACAACCAACTCGTTGCAAATAAAAAACATTGTCATATATGAAATAGTTGTGTGTGAGTACCAGCTCCAATAATGTAATGACAAAGTCTATATCAGGGCCCTGATATTTGACATTGTCAACAAGTTATCTGCGAACAGCATCCAATCCAGCTTCATTAGGTATAATAGTATAGAGGCTGGTAACGTCAATACTACATAACAAGCTACCAGATGGTATGGTACCCAAACCATTAATGCCATTAAAAAAAGCTGTGGTGTCCAATAGATGTCCCTCTGAGGCCCTAATGCAAGGCTGCAGAAGGGCATCTATGTATGTGATCAAGCAGCAGAGGAACAGATTGATATAATGTTGCACAAATTTGTGGAGAGGGGATACGAGGCAACAATGCTATTTGATGCTAAGTTTAAGGCCATGTCAAAAACTAGGGAATCCCTGCTGGTATATGGTGATAAAAAAGAAAGTACCAATAAATTACCATGGGTCAACCATTTCAGCACCTGCAGTGTGGGTATTAAGAAAAATGTTAGAAAACTTTGGCCTTTGGTCCAGATGGATAGCTCCTTGGGGCTTGCAGACACCATGATAATGCCCTGTTACACTCGTGGCAGGAGTGTAAGGGACATTGTCTTGAAGACTGATGTTGGCAGGTTACAACAGAGTGGTAGTGAAGCCTTTTTGTGTCCTAGACCAGGGTGTTTTCGGTGCCTTAATTGTTTTACCTGCAGGTCCCTTACTACAGGTGAGACCTTTTGTCACCCGACTAGTGGCAAGAGATACAGCATCCGGCACAGGGTTAATTGCACCACCAAGTAAGTGGTTTATATGATTACCTGCCCCTGTTCACTCAGTTACATTGGGAAAACCGAACGTACCCTTAGGGAACGTATGGCTGGCCACAGGCACTCAATTAAGTTGGCCCTTGAGAAAGGGGTGAGTGATCAACCTGTGGCCAGGCATTTTCTGGAAGCTCGCCATACTATCCCTATGTTACGATATATGATCATTGATCATATTCCTTGTAGCCTTCGCAGAGGTAATAGAGCACAAAAACTTCTGCGCTGTGAGGCGCAGTGGATACAGCGTCTTGGGACGCTTGCGCCAAAAGGCCTTAATGAGTTTAGAGGTCTAAATTGCTTTTTATAGACTTGTTTTGTTAGACGTGTTATATGACCTTGATATCATGTATTATCCATTATTTCTAGGACACTTGTTTCCATCTATAGGCTGCTATTGAACTTATATACTACCCTGCTAGAACTTATATACTACCCTGCTAGCCTAAGTGTGTTTAACCATGATAAATATAAAGTGTGTGATAGTACTGTGAAAACTAACTGAGATTGTGTGTCGTTTTTGCCCATTGTGTCTTATGCAATATACAGTAAAATGCCGTTGTTTATATCTATGCTGCCATATACGTGATGCATGTCTGTACTAATTTTTTAATCTTTTCTATATTTTTGTATGTTTTCCGCAATTGGTGTGGTGGAGTTTTTATTCATTTGTTTAGCTGGTTGTTATAATTGTATTTTGCACTGTCTTTGTTGTTTGATATTTTGTGACTGTGGGCGCTCTGACAGCCCGATGCGTCTGAGGTGGATCGCTGATTGGAGCCGTGCTGACGTGGCGGCACGTCTGTTGACGTGTAGGACGTCAGCGCTTGGTAACCAGGAAGTGATCCCTCGGCGGCGGCGGTCGGGTTGCTGGGTGATGTGGTATGTTGCTCCGTCACCATGGAAACATGGGAGGTCGCTGACGACTGGACGCAGATCGGACACTAACGTGATGACGCGCTGACTATGTGCGGCTCACGTGGGTGGGCGGACACTATCGTTTGGCGCCGACGGCCTGGACGCTGATTTGGTGTGTGGTCTATTTGGTATGTATAAATATTGTTTTGCATGCACAATTTTGTATATCCTGATGAAGAACCAATAATAAAAGGTTTGAAACGTTGAAACTACTACTGCCTATGAGAATTCTTTTGGGTGAGTATATATTTATATATGCAGAAAGACAGAAGAAGGTGTGCTTCATGGTGCATTAAAAGAGTTTTTAATGGGTTAAGAATATTTAGCTAGGAAGAGCAATGCTTACACCAAAATAAAAACTTACTGCCGATAAAAGTGAGGCGTGGTTGGAAAAATTAAAAGCTCAGGTGGAGACATATCACCAAGACCTTGTCCAATTTAAGTGAAAAAAATTGGACACTGTAAATAACGACTATAAAAACCATCAGGTTTATCGTTGGTTGACAGGTGACTCCAACGATAACCACGGTCGACGTCCACCGCATCCACGCCGACAGAGAACACAGTTCTCTGATCTTGTATCCTCAGATGGTGATACATCTGATAGTTCGAGCAATCAGCGGCGACTTTTTTAGATCGGAGACCACCTTCCAACCAGCCATACCAGTCAGGTGGCGAACAAGGAAACATCAAAGGAGGGGTGGGTGGAAGAGTAAGGTACCAGCGATCATCAAAGAAACCAATATGATTTTTAATTTGTCCTCAGACTTATTGAGTGATACAGAACGCAGGGTGCTGTCATTTGGGTTATCATTTATACCTACCACCCCGTATGATCAGTTTCAGTGGACAGTAGATCACTATAAATTTTGCCGAAAGCTGAGGTTAAGAGAACATTACTCTGATTCGGTTGAGACACTGGGGCCTCCCAACCGTTGCATTAAGCCTAGCACATATGCATTCTCTAGGATGGCACAAAATTAAGTTGATGGCAAAATTACATCTAAACCCAGATACTCTAATCTGTCTGTTGCTGAAATTTCTTCTTTGAAGAATAATACTGACATAGTCACCCGACCCGCCGATAAGGGCGGGGCTATTGTTTTACAGAATTGGATTTACTATGATCTTGAGATTCTCAGACAACTAGACGATCAACAAACCTATGCCCATTTAAGACAAAATCCCACCAAAACGACTAAAAAGTTAATTGATGATCTACTGACCATTGGATTGAATGCGGGCTGGATTGATGGGAAAACCCTCTCCTATCTAACAGTTGATTATCCAAGGACACCCATTATTTTTACTTTACCTAAAGTCCACAAGCGGTTGGAGGACCCCCCCCCCGGGCCGGCCCATTATTTTCCCAATGGGCTCACTCCTCCAACCGCTTGCGGTATTTGTTGATCAGTTCCTTCAATCTCTGATTCAGCATGTCACCAGTTACTTGAGGGATATGAGGGACTTCTTAACCAAGATCAGGGAGATTGGAGAGTTGCCTGCTGGTGTGTGGTTGTGTACCATGGATGTACAATCACTATACACAATAATCCCATACCAGCAGGGGGTTGAAACTTTACATAAATATCTGGTTGAAGCAGGCCAAAGTCAGCCCGTGACTGAATTTCTGCATAATGTCTGGTTGAGCTGATACTTACAAAAAATTATCTTATGTATGGTGCGGAAGTGCTATGAATAACGAAATGGGACCACTATGGGTTCAAATAAAGCACTTTCATACGCTATTTTGTACATGGCATCCTACGAACAAACCCATATTTACCCTGCCCTTGGTCATCAGATACTCCGCTATTATCGTTACATTGATGATGTGTTCATTTTATGGTCTGGCACTGAAATTGAGTTCAATTCGATAGTTGAGTAACTTAACAGCTGAAAGGAGACAGTAAAATTTACGCATAACATTTCTTGACATGAAATTGTACAAAGAGGGATCAGCTCTTGGATCCACCTTGTTCAAGAAGGACAAAGGAATATTCAATAGGAATAATCAGGCGCTTAGACCGAAACTGTGTCCCTAAGAAGGCAGCTGCTCAAATGTGGGGGTAGTCACACCCCACTAGAAAAAACAGAACAAGGGACAAGCATAAGGTGAGTCGAGCAGCGCTATAAATGAGTGACAATACCAGATGATTGGAAATGTATCACAATTTTACTCACATAGAAAGATACCTGAAAATACAATGGTACAATAGAAACAATACAATGAATTAAAATTGAAAAAAAAAAAATAAACAATGTAAAATGATAAAAAATATATGTAAATGTTTAAAAACAATAGCCACGCCTCAATGGATTAGTGTGAAAGGGATGATGGAAAGTTATCACTTGTGGGAACAAGGTAAGTGCACATTACCGGATGGTGATTTCAAATCCTTTCTTTGACACAAAGATGGTGTCCTCTCGAGGGATACGGCTCTATTAGTTGCCGCTGGAGGAAAGATGTAGTAACCGCTCACTGGTGTACTCTGCCCTCCTTTTGGGGTGAGTGGTTGTCAATTGAGTCACCGGAGGGATCCTTGGAGAGGTATCTACCAAATTTGTCACCACTGAATTGAATAATGAATCAGGCTTCCGTGCACAGTTGGAAACTCACCGATACAGGTGATAGATGTTATCCTTTGGTCACCTGGAGGTCCTGTGCACGGTGTCCGCCGATGTGAATAAAGGGGTAGTGATGGTGGAAGAGGCAATGTCAACAGCAAATGGGTGGTCCGCACAAACTATCCTGAGGCTGGGGAATAGCACCTAACGCGTTTCACTGCGTCCTGCAGCTTTATCAAAGGTGTTTTGGCTGTGTACCTGGCTCAGGTATATATATACACCATACTTAATGAGGAAATCAATGACACCTGTAAGGTCCAATCATCGGTATAATTTCATAAACAATACAGCGAATCATAAAAAAATAGGGAGGCAGACATAAATCACCACAGGGCAATATATATAGTTAGTACTCACAATTAAAATTCATGCAGAAACTATTATTCAGATATATGAGTTGTGATCACATGATCTGGGTTAGAGTACACAAGAAAAGGAGGAGAGAAAAAGCTTGTCGTTTTTGCGGTGCACCAAAAGAGGATTTTTTAATATATATAAAATGCAACTTTTATTATTTATTTGCTTAAAAAGCGACATATAAAACCAAAACATACAAGATAGACATGTAACAGGAAAGAACTTTAAAAATGAGGATAAGATTCGGGGGTTTATTAACTGTAATACACCATTTACTATTTATCTCTTGACCTGCACCTGCGATTTATAATATGTAGGTCGTACAACATGACCCTAGAGGACTAGATTCCTCGAACATCGTCGGAATATTCTTAAGGGCTCCTTACTACATAGTGTATCATGGCATTTTGCCAAACACCATGAGAGTAACCCCAAACATTTAAAACTCACTGGACTTGAACATATACCACCTACCAAAAGGGGTGGTGATAGGTTTCGTACTCTATGTAAACAAGAAATCTTCTGGACCTTCAAAATGGATTGTCTGTTCCCAAGGGGCTTTAACCCCTTCCCGACATTTGACGTACATTTACGTCATGGCCGGGATGTACTTCCCGACGCATGGCATAAATGTACGTCATGGCTTTAAACTGTCACCGCGATCGCTGTGATTGGCTGTTCAAATGTGAACAGCCAATTACAGCGTTTTCTGTGTACCGGCGAATAACGTTCGCCGGTGACACAGGGATCGGTAGTGATTGGTGCTGTAAAGTACAGCACCAATCACCACGGGGTGTAAGGGTGACACTGGTGTCACCCCACCTCACCCCACCCGCCCCCAAAGGCCGTGATTGGTTCGTCGGACCGACGGACCAATCACAGCCATGGAGGGTGATTTAAACTAACGGTGACTGCACTGCAGACGCCATTCCGGTCTGGAATTGCATGCAGTGCGGTCACCGTGCCTATCTGCCGTGATATACTGACCTGATCCTTGCAAATACTTACCTGATCACTGCTTGTAGCGTGCTGGATGCTTCCTGGATCTTGTGACTTCTTGTGACTTCCTGTGTTGTGCTGCTGCAGTGTGATAGAGTTATAGATAGAGAGATAGAGAGAGATAGAGAGAGATAGAGAGAGATAGTGACAGAGAGTGCTATATTTTGTGTCTGCTGCCCCCCCCCCTGTTGTGCTGATCAGTATATCTGTGCTGATCAGCAACTTTTTGGGGGTGCTGGTTTTTTTTTATATATATACAGTTGTGCTGCGTGTGCAACTGACTGCTGCCCCCCCTTTTGTGCTGATCAGTATAAATTAACTGATCAGCAACTTTTTGGGGGTGCAGAGTTTTTTTTTTATATATATACCCTTTCAGTGCTGCTGCTGCAGTGTCATAGAGTGATAGATAGTGAGAGATAGAGAGATAGAGAGAGATAGTGACAGAGAGTGATAGAGAGTGCTATATTTTGTGTCTGCTGCCCCCCCTTTTGTGCTGATGAATATATCTGTGCTGATCAGAAACTTTTTGGGGGTGCAGAGTTTTTTTTTATATATATACCTGTCAGTGCTGCTGCTGCAGTGTCATAGAATGATAGATAGTGAGAGATAGAGAGATAGAGAGAGATAGTGACAGAGAGTGATAGAGAGTGCTATATTTTGTGTCTGCTGCCACCCCTTTTGTGCTGATCAGTATATCTGTGCTGATCAGCAACTTTTTGGGGGTGCAGGGTTTTTTTTTTTTATATATACCTGTCAGTTGCTGCCAGTTGCACTGTCAGTTGCACCAAAGGCTGTGCACCTGCTGCCCCTCACTGGTAATCAGTGTCGCATCAGTGATCACCTTTTTTTTTTTAGGGTGCTGTGGGGTCTTTTTTTAATTTTTTTTTTACACACACTGTGATTTTGTGGGTGTCCTGTGGCCACTGTGCGCTGATCAGTGACGTACATCACTGATCAGCTTTTTCGGCACAGGGTTGATCTATTTTTTTTTTTATCAAATTCCTGTTGCCAGTGACGGACGTTATTGACCAACATCTGTGCTCAATTTTTGGCGCAGGACCTTTTTTTTTTTTTTTTTGCACTACATACACACTACACACTACATACCCCCCGGGTTGAAATAAAGTTTGTACTTTATACACGTGTTGTACACTATACACGTGTTGAAACATTTCACTACCAGAAACACAAAAATAAAAATGTCATCCCAAATGTCATCCCAAATGTCATCCCAGTCATCCAGAAGAATGTTTTCAGCGGAGGAGGCATATGCCATGCTTGCCTCTGACTCTGACACAGCCAGTGATGCAAGCGGGGAATTTGAAGGATTCATCTTAAGCTCCTCTTCCTCCTCTAGTGATGAGGGACCCCCTCAAAGACGCCCACGTAGAGCAGCTGAGACCCCCCCCCAATAATTGATCTCGTATGGACCCCACCACCAGACAAATTTGAGCCCCAGGTTCCTGAGTTTTTGGCCATCCCAGGAATCCAATTTGATTCCACAGGTCTCAGAGAAATTGACTTTTTCAAAATATTTTTCTCTGATGATTTTATAAATTTAATGGTGGACCAAACTAATTTATATGCCCAGCAGTTTATTGCTCAAAACCCCACGTCATCATTTGCTAGGTGGACCCCTGTAGATGCAGTAGAGATGATGACGTTTTGGGGTCTGGTGTTTCATATGGGCATAGTAAAAAAGCCAGAAATTAGGCAATATTGGAGTACAGATGTTCTGTACAGCACCCCACTTTACCGTATGGCCATGACTCGGACTCGTTTTGAGATAATCCTTAAATTTTTGCATTACAACGATAATGCACAGTGCCCACCCAGAGATGATCCCACCTTTGACCGGCTATTCAAAGTCAGGCCGGTCATTGATCATTTCAGTGCCAAATTTGCAGAGATGTACATCCCAGATAAATTCATTTGCATAGACGAGTCCCTTATACATTTTAAAGGAAGGGTTAAATTCCGCCAGTACCTTCCCAGTAAGAGGGCAAGGTATGGCATAAAAATGTATAAGCTGTGTGAAAGCACCTCAGGGTACACCCACAGGTTTAGGGTATATGAAGGGAAGGATTCAAGAATTGAACCGCCAGAATGCCCCCCCTCCCTCGTAGGTGTTAGTGGAAAAATTGTCTGGGATTAAGTGCACCCCTTCCTGGATAAAGGTTATCACCTCTATGTGGATAACTTTTACACTAGCATCCCCCTGTTTAAGGCCCTTGGTTCAAGAGGTACAGCAGCTTGCGGTACTGTGCGCAAGAACCAAAGAGGCCTCCCAAAAACGCACATTGCCCAAGTAATGAGAAGGGGTGAAAGCAGGGCACAATCCACCGAAAATATGTTGTTGGTCAAATATAAGGACAAGAGGGATGTCCTTATACTGACAACAATTCACGGAGACAGTACCACCTCCGTCCCTGTACGAGGTACCAGTACCCACACCTCAAAACCTAATTGTATCCTGGATTACAATAAGTACATGGGCGGAGTGGATCTTTCAGATCAGGTACTGAAGCCGTACAGTGCCCTGCGGAAAACAAAAATCTGGTACAAGAAGCTGGCCGTGTATATCATCCAGATGGCACTGTATAACGCTTACGTGCTATTCTGTTCTACCAGCCAGAGGGGGACATTTATGCACTTTCAAGAGGAAGTCATAAAGGGCCTAATATTTGGGAACCAGCAGGCAGAGGGCCCCAGTACTTCTAGTACTGGCCCCCGTATTGTACCAGGGCAGCATTTTCCTGATGAAATCCCCTCCACTGGAAAAAAGGGCAGGACACAAAAAAGGTGCAAAGTTTGCTATAAAAAGGGAATAAGAAAGAAAACTATTTTCCAGTGTGACACTTGCCCCGACAAACCCGGCCTATGTATAAAGGAGTGTTTTAAAATATACCACACATCTATGGATTATTAGGTTCATCATTTCACCGTGCTTCGGGGGTCTTGCTAATGCCACACAGCACCCACCATTCATTCCACCAGAATCTGAGCCGCAAAATCCAAAAATCACTCCTTCCCTTCTGAGTCCTGCCATTCACCCAACTGGTATTTTTTGGTCACATGTGAGGCATTGCCGTACTCGGGAGAAATTGGGGCACAGATTTTGGGGTGCTTTTTCTCCTTCATACCTTATGAAAATGAAAAATTTTGAGCCAGAACTGCATTTTTGTGTAAAAAAATGTAATTTTTCATTTGCACAGCCCAGTTGTATCAAAATTGGTGAAACCCCTGGGGGTTTGAAATGTACATTATACCCCTAGATGAATTCCCTGAGGGGTGTAGTTTGCAAAATGGGGTCACTTGTGGGGGGGTTCCACTGTATTGGTGCTTTGGGGGTCTTGCTAATGCGACATAGCACCCACCAACATTCCACCAGAATCTGTGCTGCAAAATCCAAATATCACTCCTTCCCTTCTGAGTCCTGCCATTTTTTGGTCACACATGAAGCATTGCCGTACTCGGGAGAAATTGGGGCACAGATTTTGGGGTGCTTTGTCTCCTTCATTCCTTGTGAAAATGAAAAATTTTGAGCCAGAACTGCATTTTTGTGTAAAAAAATGTAATTTCTCATTTGCACAGCCCAGTTGTATCAAAATTGGTGAAGCCCCTGGGGGTTTGAAATGTACACTATACCCCTAGATGAATTCCCTGAGGGGTGTAGTTTGCAAAATGGGGTCACTTGTGGGGGGCTTCCACTGTATTGGTGCTTTGGGGGTCTTGCTAATGCGACATAGCACCCACCAAAATTCCACCAGAATCTGAGCTGCAAAATACAAAAATCACTCCTTCCCTTCTGAGTCCTGCCATGCACCCAAATGGTATTTTTTGGTCACATGTGAGGCATTGCCGTACTCGGGAGAAATTGGGGCACAGATTTTGTGGTGCTTTGTCTCCTTCATTCCTTGTGAAAATGAAAAATTTTGAGCCAGAACTGCATTTTTGTGTAAAAAAATGTAATTTTTCATTTGCACAGCCCAGTTGTATCAAAATTGGTGAAACCCCTGGGGGTTTGAAATGTACACTATACCCCTAGATGAATTCCCTGAGGGGTGTAGTTTGCAAAATGGGGTCACTTGTGGGGGGCTTCCACTGTATTGGTGCTTTGGGGGTCTTGCTAATGCGACATAGCACCCACCAAAATTCCACCAGAATCTGAGCTGCAAAATACAAAAATCACTCCTTCCCTTCTGAGTCCTGCCATGCACCCAAATGGTATTTTTTGCTCACATGTGAGGCATTGCCGTACTCGGGAGAAATTGTGGCACAGATTTTGGGGTGCTTTGTCTCCTTCATTCCTTGTGAAAATGAAAAATTTTGAGCCAGAACTGCATTTTTGTGTAAAAAATGTAATTTTTCATTTTCACTGCCCAGTTGTACCACAATTGGTGAAACCCCTGGGGGTTTGAAATGTACATTATACCCCTAGATGAATTCCCTGAGGGGTGTAGTTTGCAAAATGGGGTCACTTGTGGGGGGGTTCCTAACTTTTAGCATCTTATGGTGCCTAGAAACCTACATGGTGCCTAAAAAATAATCTCATAAAAAGGAGGCTCCAAAATCAAGTAGGTGCTCCTTCTATTATGAAGCCTGTGGTTTGGTCAACGTGCACACTAGGGCCACATATAGGATATTTATGAAAACAAAAGAATTGGGGGAATCAATTTTTAGTCACATTTCTCTAGTAAAATGTACTGTGTTCCTTAGAAAAATGTATTAAAATTGAAAATCTGCAAAAAAAAATTAAATTTTGAAATTTCACCTACACTTTGTTTTAATTCCTGTGAAACACCTAAAGGGTTAACAAACTTCCAAAATGCTGTTTTGAATACTGTGAGGGGTGCAGTTTTTGAAATGGCATCATTTATGGGGGTGTCTCACATACAAGTCCCTCAAAGTCACATCAGAACTGAACTGGTCCCTAAAAAAATCAGTGTTTGAAATTTTCTTGAAAATTTGAGAATTTGCTATTCATATTTTAAGCCTCCTAGTGTCCAAAAAAATTAAAAGGAGGTTGAAATAATGATGGCAACATAAAGTAGACATATGGTCTATGTTAGTTATTATCTATTTTGAGTGGTATGATTATTTGTCTCACAAGCAGAAAATTTAACATTTTGAAAATTGCTAAATTTTCCATTTTTTTTACGATATTTTGGTATTTTTCACAAAAAAACACAGACTGTATCGACGAAAATTTACCACTAACTTGAAGTACAATGTGTCACGAGAAAACAATCTCAAAATCACTGGGATAAGTAAAAGCAAAAAAAAGTTATCCCCACTTAAGTGATACATGTCAGATTTGAAAAAAAGGGCTCTGTCAGGAAGGCAAAAACAGGCTGCGGCGGGAAGGGGTTAACGAGGCGATGGAACTTAACATCGTCCTCTAAATTTTCTCGTTGATTAACAGGTCCCTATAAAGCAATATATGCTCGATATAAAGTACATACTATCAAGTTATAATATGATATATCTGCTGCTGTTGTTATAAATTGTGACATGAGGGTATTCATGGATGTGTTTATTAAATATATTATGTGTGTATGTATTCACTTTTCTCATTAATATATATATATGTATATATAAAAATATAATATAAATATAATATATATATATATATATATATATATATATATATATATATATATATATATATATATATATATATATATATATATATAAAAAGCGCCATGTCACAACATCATGGTTAAAGAAACAAAAGATTTTTATTTGCATTTTCATAATGCCCTGTTTATTATGTATTGTTATTCTATTTGCGGTAATCCTATAGGGCTCATGGAATATACATTTATGAACCCTATATACAGTATGTTAAACTGTCTTTTCCCCGTCCAGATCTCCCTTAGAATCAATCAATTCCCATACAGTATATATCTTCTAAACATGGTTTTTGATATCTGTAGCAGTTTGTCGTTATACATTTCTAGTCATGTGACATTTATGATACCTCTGAAACGCATATACGCTCCAGTATCTTCAGTTGCGGTCACGTGATGTACATGTGACCAGCAACATTATTGATAGTTCCGTACTTGTGGTCACATGATTAACAGGTGACCAGTAATGTCACTATAAACACAGCAATTGGCTTCATCTGTCTCTCTTCTTCTCCCTTTTTTAGAATGCCGCTGAACTCATCTTTCACTTCCTGGATGACGGCGGAAGTAGTCCCATGTCCCATATGGAACGCATTTGCGTTCCACCTATTTTATAGTATGTTCGTTTTCTATATAATCTCCTCATAACTGATATATTCGCTCTGGATGTATTTTACTCTGTGATATAATAAGAACACAATAATGCTATATAGTCAAGAGATCCACCTGCAGAGCGAACTCTAACCCAGATCATGTGATCGGAACTCATATATCTGAATAATAGTTTCTGCATGAATTTTAATTGTGAGTACTAACTATATATATTGCCCTGTGGTGATTTATGTCTGCCTCCCTATTTTTATATGATTTGCTGTATTGTTTATGAAATTATACCGATGATTGGACCTTACAGGTGTCATTGATTTCCTCATTAAGTATGGTATATTTATAGCTGAGCCAGGTACACAGCCAAAACACCTTTGATAAAGCTGCATGACGCAGTGAAACGCGTTAGGTGCTATTCCCCAGCCTCAGGATATTGTGTGCGGACCACTCATTTGCTGTGGACATTGCCTCTTCCACCATCACTACGCCCTTTTTCAGATCGGCGGACACCATGCACGGGACCTCCAGGTGACCAAAGGATACCATCTATCACCTGTATCGGTGAGTTTCCAACTGTGCACGGAAGCCTGATTCATTATTCAATTCAGTGGTGACAAATTTGGTGGATATCGCTCCAAGGATCCCTCCGGTGACTCAATTGACAACCACTCACCCCAAAAGGAGGGCAGAGTACACCAGTGAGCGGTTACTACAACTTTCCTCCAGCGTCAACTAATAGAGCCGTATCCCTCGTGAGGACACCATCTTTGTTCTACCTACAAAGGATTTGAAATCACCATCCGGTAATGTGCACTTACCTTGTTCCCACAAGTGATAACTTTCCATCATCCCTTTCACATTAATCCATTAAGGTGTGGCTATTGATTTTAATCATTTACATCAATTTTTTATCATTTTACATTGTTTATTTTTATTTTTTTCAATTTTAATTCATTGTATTGTTTCTATTGTACCATTGTATTTTCAGGTATCTTTCTATGTGAGTAAAAATGTGCTACATTTCCAATAATCTGGTATTGTCACTCATTTATAGCGCTGCTCGACTCGACTTGTGCTTATCCCTTGTTCTGTTCAAGAAGGACACTGACCGAAATACATTTTTACATCCAAGGAGCCAGCATCCAGTGTCATTAAAGGAAAGCCTGCCAATATGACAATTCCTGCGTGTGCTCAGAATTTATTCCACGGTAGAGAACGTGAATAAACAGATAGAGGAAATGTGAGGGCGATTCCTTGATCGGGGGTACTCACCGAAGGTTATTAAAGGTTGCATCATGAAGGCCCAGAAAAAGTACCGGAGGGTACAACTAACCAAGCCAGTAAAAACCACCAACAGAATGGTACATTTGAGTACATATGACCATACCTCTGGACTGACGAAATCTGTCTATAAGAGACTCTGGCCTATAGTGGGTACTGATACAGCTCTGAACCTAGACCCACTGACACCACCAATGAATGCATAACAACATGGTCCAAACATTCGTCAGATGCTGATGCGTCCGACTATGCATCCATCACCTAAAGCCACAACATGGCTATCTGGTGGTAAGAATGGATGCTTCAGATGTACTTCTTGCACCACGTGTGGATCCATGATGGTTGGCACGACCTTCTCTCACCCACATAGTGGGGAGAAAATCAAGATTAGAAAGAAATTGCTGTGCACAATGGATTTCGTTATCTATATTTTGACATGTCCGTGTGGGCATTATTACACGGGATTAACAACCAGGTGTTTTTGAGAACGTATGGCTAATCACTGTACATCCATAAGGGCTGCTTATGCTGTAGGCAGCTCCGACAAACCGGTAGCCAGACATTTTCTACAGTTGGGGCATCACGTTTCATCTTTATGATGTACAGATGGAGCGCCTCTCACTATTGCTTCGCCAGCGCCAGAATCTGGCCGCTGGCAATCGCCGGTGGAGAGGAGCCCCATCTGACTGAGATGCACATGCATCTCAGTTTCCCGTCAGCAGGGGGATGGGAACCCTGTCCGTCTCCGCTTCAGGACAGGGTTAGGGGGGGGGGGGGGCGGCAAGGTGGCGGGGACCCGGGGCGACCCTTGGCGAGGTGGTGGGGACCTGGGGAGAGCCCTGTTTTAAGGCGACGCATGCGCATCTTGTTCGTGCGCGTCCCTTTTCGGCGGCTGGCAGGGGATGGCCGCTGGCAAATCTTCTGCCATCCCCTGCAAGAGTGAGGGGAGCTGCATCTGTATGTTAATCGACCATGTCCCAAAAGACCCGAGGGGTGGAAACTGTGAAATTAAACTGAAAAAACTTGAGGCAAGGTGGATTGCTCGCCTGAACACTATTGACCCAAAAGGTCTAAATGAGTATAACCACTTGAATATATTTCTACAGTAGGTTTTTACTGCATCCCATCAGAATACAAAGAGAATATTTTTTTCTAATAATTGTTTCAAATTATTTTTTCCCAAAGGAAACTTTTTGGATATTTTTGAAATATGTGATAGGTTCTTATAGCCACTGGTCAAAGCTGTGATACTGATACCTTCGGATTTTTGGTGTCACAATTATTGATTATCAAAATCTGTTATATGTCTTTATATGTTATGCTTATATGTGTATGTAATGTTTGATTTTTGTATTATGTGTTTTTTAATCTGTACAAATCCCTTATATTATGCCCCCATCACACTGCTGTGTCTGCATTTAAGTCTCCCTCAGCGGCTTTGTCCGCTGTGCTTTCCACCGGTTATTTCCGCTGGAATGCATGATACATTTCCGAGATCGGATGCGTGTCACGGCCCGGACTTCCGGGTTTCACTTGTGGCATCTGAAGTTATCAAGAAGTTATCAAGTTATCAAGTTATCAAGAAGAGTGTGCTAAATTAAAATGTAAACAGAATACGTTCAAGTAATATTTAATAAAAGTTGCAATGTGGTTATATATCGAAGCCTGGACCCGTCACTCAGGGCTTAGGCTGATAGCACATACCGTATATTCTGCTCCGGTGCCCCAATTTTGAGGGAATGGTGCCTCACAAATATAGAGCTGTAGACAAGAAAGTGGTACTCGGAGACTTTGCAAATGGTGGAAGAAGAGGATTATTTTTAATCCATGTGCTGCAAAGTCAACATTTCGGGGCTCGGCGGCCCCGTAGTCATGACAATTATGCACAAGTTAATACTCAAAAAGTACAAGTATATATAGTGTTTAAGTGACTTACCCGCCTCCACATAGCATGTGTGCAGTCTCCGTTGTCCGTCCGGCGACTTCCAGGTTAGCGCCGTATATGCCGCACAGTGATGACGTCATTCCTAGTCGATCACGTCCCGCATCACCATGGCGCGTCACCGAGTGCCGGGTCAGGCGGACAAGGGGGATCTGTGAAGAAAGAAAAGCTGCTTAACAACACTGATATACATAAATAAACAAAAATGAATAAATTGAAAGAATCCAAGTGAAAGCGTAAATCAATAAGGGATGCGATAACTGTAAAATTACGTGAAGAAAATGTCATATCAGAAAAGTGAATGGAGCCATTCGGTTGTGAAATAAAACAGAAAAAATGAACTACACACATAGGGAATATAATTATGCCGGGAAATGTAAATGGAAAAATATTGATATAAAAATATACAATTAAACTAAAATATACAGTAATAAGAACCAGCAGATTATAGGGTGAATGCAGGTATTGTGGATAAACTTTGTAGTGATAAAATATTTGAACTAACAAAAAAAAAGTACGACTGACATTGCAGTAGTGTAATATAGACATACTGTATATAGCAATACATTGCATATGACCTGTACTGTATCTCTGGACAGCCGGGTTCTTAATCTGGGTCCATGAAAAAATGCTATAAGAGCACTTGTAGCAAAAACCACATAGCCAATGTCAGTGGCGTAACTTGGGGTCCGCAGCCCTAGCGTTGGCGGGGGGGGGGGGGGGGGGGCACCTCCCCGGGGGTGCAGGATCACAGCACAGAGATCTGTGACTGCCTAATACCCCATTCACACCAGAAATGCAGGGACATACCTGGGAATTACATTCCTGGGACAAGCAGGGACATTCCCAGGTTGGGATCCTTTCACATCAAAAACGTCCCTGCATTTTCTGGTGTGTGAAGGGGGTGGGAAGGAGGCAGTCAGGAGGTGGGGAAGAGGCAGGCAGTTGGCAGGATGGTATCGGGCAGGAGGCGGGATGGAGACAGAGGTGGTAAGAATACTATACCCCGGTTGCTGGTCCTCCGCGCAGGCCAGGGATCCACACAGGTGGTGGCGCAAATGACGGGACAGGTGGCGGATGAAGATAACGCAGCTCTCCGGCACCCTCACTGCTGCCGGAGAGCTGCGTCATCATCCACCGCCTGTCCCATCATTTGTGCCTGCCGCCTGCGTAGATTCCCGGCCGGACAGCACACCGAGGACCGGCAACCCGGCTAAGTATACCCTACCCCATTCACACCAGCCAGGTCCCGGGGTTGAACCCGGGAACTACCCTGCTACCTAGCAGGGTTGGATTGCTGGTAAATTAGCCTGGTCATTTGTCCTGGGTACCTTTCACACCAGCGGTAGTACCGGGTTGTTCCCAGACTCAACCCGGGAATTTAGGCTGGTGTGAAAGGGGTATATGCCTGCTCCAGAAGCCAAGGTGTGCTGCCCTGCAAAGCTTGCACAGTAACTTAGAAGCATTTTCCCTTAGGCGCCAGCAGGGTTTTAGTACACTTTGCTGAGATACTTTGCTAAGACATATATAATTCAAGCCTTTAGTGTCAAAATTGCCTTATGGATATCAAATACCCCTGATGAAGTCTTTTATGAGTCGAAATGCATTGGGTTTTGCTACATATATGAATAAAAACAATAAGGAGACTGTAAAAGTGTTTTTTAATTGTATTTTTAATAAAGGTTTTAATACTCTTTAGTTCTTTTCAATCCCAGAAGGGTATCATGTATATCTAAATAAGTTTGGGGCACTTATAACACTACTGTTTGCAATATATATATGCGCAATTGCTGTAAAATTCCATAATGTTGTTTCGTTTTTAAATACTATTTTGATTTTGACAAGGCTGAGGTTGGAACTACTGTGGGCACCATAGGCATGGGCCCAATATGCCTGCCTAGCAGCCAGGGGGGATGGCCTATGCTCATGATACTTCAGCAAGGCCACACCCTTTACTGTTGCCGCTGTGTGGGCGCAGCTAGCACATTTGACTCCAGGAGTAGACACTGTGCACATCATGCAGCGTCTATTCCCTGCTGCTTTGCTCATCCCAGGGTAGGATGAGGGAACGTCTGCAAAAAACTGTCCAGTCTAGCAAAAATTTGGACAGCAGGGAGGTATAACTAAGCACACATCACAAGCTTCCTCTGGGATAGACAGGGAGAATGCTACTAACAGAGACAAACGATAGTCTAGTTTTGGAACACACAACTGCATAAGTTCTTTAGAAATTCAAATCCAATCTGCAGCTCCTTTTATACAAGGGTGCCACTAACTGACCACTACAGTTTTAATCTACAGCAAAAGGAGTGATGGCATTGCAGGGAACATTGTGATTCAGCTCACTAGAGACCTGCAATCTGTAGTCATTACCCATTACTGTTAGCCAGCTACCGACAGAAGCTAAGGATAGATATTTTGTGGCAGAAGTTACGTGGAGGCAGGTACAAGGTAATAGATCTGTCTGACTGAGGGCCTCATTCTAAGTTCTAGTTTAGCAAGGATTTGCTACACTTTACTACAACTATAGGTGATAGACTGCAAAGGGGCTGCCCAGCACAGGGCAAGGCCACTCCGTCATGTGCATGCATAGTTCTCAGCTGCCTCCTGGCTGCGGAGCCAGGAATAGATTGGCTATGTTTTGGGGTTTCAGTGGCTGCATGTGTCATCAAGCAGCTACTGTGGCCCTCCCCCCAAGTGGTCTGGGCACGCCTGCACTGTCTAGACTGGTCAAAAAAAACCCGGTCATTTGCCACCGCACCACTGCCCCCCTGAGCTGGCTGAGAGATGTTCCATCTGTATTTGAGGTCCCAATAGTAATGCAATTTATGTTATTACTTTAATTGTTTTTATTAGTTAAATAAGATTAAATGTGAATAATAATACAGTCTGTAATGTTTCTGGTAATACATAAAGCAAGATCAAAGCGGTATTGCAAATTCTGATACTACTTGTAAGCTTTACAGTTGATAAAAGGCTACCCTGACGCATTCCTGCTAAACAAAAACTACAGAGGAGCATCTGTAATTAGTGTCTGTGTTAATTGTAATTTGAACTGTATTACGTTTCTTTAAACATTTCAATTCATATAATGATCAATTTAGCTAATTTGAGACAATAACCTGTATGTTATGGTTATTAGGTGTAATGTCATCTTTTGTTGATAATGATAATAACAATTCTTTATATAAACTTACTTGATTTTCATTTACTTTATAGTTGTTTCTTGTTGCATTATTCTTTAAAAATAAATCCAATTCATGCAAAGCCTGAGCCATAGTAGTGACAGCGATGTAAACCCGGTAGGGAACAGGATCTTCATGGAAAGTGTAGAACTTTGTAAGGTTTACCCCAGTGCAATTTCTAAGGGTACTTCGACTTAATATTTTAAAAACTGCATCCTTAAACTTATTTTTAGACATACAACCACGTTGAGTTATCCAGAGATCCTCCAGTAATGGATCATCTGAGTAATTTATTTGATTGTAATTATCTAGAAATGATTCCATCCCAGAGATGTTACTAACAGGAAGTGAAAACACAAGACTGCAATTAGTTGGTACACCATTGTGACTGGGCGAAGTTATCTCTACTGCTGCTGACCAAGAAGCTGGAAATATAAAAGTCTTATTAACAGATAAATGTGCTATTCTATGCATAAAAAATCCAATCCCCGCGCAACATGAACCACATATTATTATAATCTCAGCAGTAGAATGATACATTTTCTCCAATACTGACATTTCTGTCTTTTGATTATACATAAACAATTTTAAACTATATTCAATACATATCCCATGAGCGGTTAACAGTCTGCTCAGCTGTTGGAGCTCCCGCTCTCCGCTTTCATTATCTGATGTTAAGATCCCAACCCAGTTCCAGGCAAAGAATTTCAATAACATTACAATTGCCATAAATTGCATCTGGTCATTGTAAGTTGTCCGAAAAAAATGTGGATAAATTATTCTATCACTCAGCGCAGGGTCTCTCGCTCCATAACTGATCTAAAATGAACATTTACAGTAGTTATTTATTTATTTTTTTTAATAGTTTTTATTGAAATTTTCCAACAAACATAGGTTGACATTTGTTACAGAAAACATAAACATATGATATCTACATATAGTTGAGCAGTAGTTCACCATTTGAGGAGTACAATATTAACAATCATCCATTTCAAGTGATCCCATACTGCAATCATAATACTTTTCAAGTTATAAAATGTATTATATACACTACACTCCAATATAGCAATTTCGGTCTTGTCACTACTGTTTTTCCGTAACCGTATTCAGCCCAATAACGTTTTAAATCGGTCTATATTATCTTACATAACCTGTTAAACATAATAAATAAAGACTATGCATATGCATTAAAATTATAGACAAAAGACATACAAAAAGGGAGAGAGGGAGAAAGGTAGAGGAAGACTTGGGATATATCAATGGTGGTGTCAAAATTGAATACGTTTTCAACCAAAATTACAATTTAATCGAGGTAATTCCTCAATTATCAGTACACAGTAATACATCTTATTCTAACCATCCGTTGCATATCAAATCAGACAAATATTATACATTTACATATTTTCGAAGATAGATAGAACATGTTCCCTAGTAGTAGTATCCAGAGTGTCTATAAATAGAGTCATCTTTTGAGAGAACCTTTTAGACACTTGTGATAAGTCCAGCCATGCATATTTTCTCTCGAAGTACAACATTTGCATAAGTTTTTGTTTTACTGTAGAAAGTTGCGGTACTTCTTTCCCTGTCCAGTGGATTAATATGCATTTCCTTGCTATTGTGATGATTAAGATCAGAAGAGGGAGATTCTGTGTTTTGATCTTTTCAATCGGCCAAATCCTAAAAGAAAGTCTCATAAGAGCTAAAGGTTCCATAGGAAGTTGTATTTTAAATATATTGAAAAGGTAGTTCAAAATGTTATACCAAAATCTTTTAATCTTATAGCAGTCCCACATGCAGTGTGCAAAATCCGCTACTTTGACTCTACATTTTGGGCATGCTCCAGTTTCTTCCTGATTCATATGTACACGTCTGTGTGGTGTTATATAAGCCCTATGGATAGTGCGTAAAAACACTTCAACATACCAACAAGATCTTCCAATTGCTCTATCTGTGGTATATATTTTGTCCACTTATCTAACAATAAGCGCCACTGTATATGATCCGTACCACTTTGCTTCATTAGTAAGACATAGAAGTATTTTATTTTAAAAGCCTTTGTTATAATGAAATTCAAAAGTGTGTCTATAGATATGATTTTGGAAGGTACTATTATTGTCTGCTTGGTTCTGGACTAGGAGCCTTTATTGAGGTCAGGAAGTGTCTCACCTGAAAATACATGAATTGGTGTGTGCTGGGCAATCTATATCGCTGTGAAAGATCTGAAAAGGAGCTTATAAAGCCTCCAGGGTCGAACATTTTATTTGATAGTTTCAAACCCCATTCCTTCCATAAATTAAATTGTTTGTTATGAATTGGAGGTACAAAGGAGGGGTTACCCCATAAGGGAATAAATTGAGTTAAATGTGGGTTTCAATTGCGTAATTTATTCATATCTAGCCACATAGCGTGTGTGTCCCTAAATAAGATATGTGATTTTATCTCCATTGGAATATTTGTTCCTTTAGTTTGAAGTAGAGCTCCTGGCGCCAAAGGATAAAAGATGGCTTGTTCTAGGGAATTATCTGTATAAGTTTACTTATTTAAGATCCAGGGGGAGATTCTCTAAGAATCTCCGCCCCCCTTCGCTGCCCATCGCATTTATAATTATCACATACGTTCAAACATATGCGATAATTATAGCAAAGGACAGCTCTTGCGTTAAGAGCTGTCCTTTGCAGTGAGAGTCGCCGGGTCCCAGCAGGTCCCGGCGGCTCCCCCCTCCCTCACACACCCAGCGCTGCTGCTGCTGCGCCGGGCTCTCCTCCTCCCTGTACCCGGAAGAGGATCAGTGCAGGGAGGAGGTCACAGGTCCGGGCAGCACAGAGCTGTGCTGCCCGGACACAGGTGAGGGGGCGATTCGGGGCGGCGGGGGTCCGTGCGGGGTGGTGGGGGGTCGGCGCGGGCGGCGGTGCGATGCGGTAGAAGACCATTGGCTTCTATAGGGCATGGCGATGCCCCCCGCCGCATTAACCTGGCAGGGTATGCTTACAGCATCCCAAAATGCGTTAAAAACCTGATAACTGGGTTTTTATCACATTTCTTGCTTAGATAATCTCCCCCCCAATCACTTATATATCTGAAAAATACAGCAGACGTGTATTTCCCCAAATCCGGTAGACCAAATCCACCCTCAGACCTCAGAGTTTGGAGTTTTTGTTTGGTGATTCTGGGGCATTTATTTTGCCATATAAATTTTGAGAACATTGACTCAAGGTGAGAGATATCAGCTTTCTGCAATGCTATGGGAAGCATTTGCATAAAATAGAAAATTTTTGGAAATATGATCGAGTTTATGATAGCTAAGCGTCTTAATAGAGAAACTGGAAGATCCTTCCAGACCGCCAATTTAGTGTCTATTTTTGTTATTGCCTGTGAGAAGTTTAGTGAGTATAGGTTGGATAAGTTTGTGCTAATTTGAATCCCTAGGTATTTAAAGTTTGTATTAGTAATAGTAAAAGGGATATTCAAGTGATTTGGATTGGTATTACCCAATAGTAGCACTTCCGATTTAGTCAGATTTATCTTATATCCAGATATCAATCCGAAGGAATCTATAAGATGTAACAACGCCGGGATAGAATGCAAAGGATTCGAAATAAAAATCAATGTACAGTATCGTCAGCAAATAATGTAGAGTTAATTCGAATACCTTGTATGAGAGGTGATGTTCTAATAGCCACTGCCAGAGGTTCTATCGCAATTAGGAATAGCAACAGCGACAGAGGACATCCCTGGTGGGTGCCTCTCCCAAGTTGGAACATTGGGGAAAGGAGTCTGTTGCATGCTATCACAGATTTAGGTGAGTTATATATTGTGCGGATCATCCTTACAAATTTAGGGGAAAAACCAAACTGCTCTAATGTATTAAAAATATGAGGCCATAGCACCAAATCAAATGCCTTCTGCTTCCAAAGTAAGCACCATTTGTGGATTTCTTCCGGTCGCCGAGGAGGCATTTGATTTCTTGATAGCCACCAGTACTCTGCGGACGTTTTTAACCGGATATCGGTCTGTGATTTACCCAGTCTGGTCTTTGTGGACTATAACTGGCAAAATGGTTTTCAATCTTTCTGCTAAAATTTTTGTAAAAAGTTTATAGTCCACATTTAATAAAGATATAGGACGATAAGAGCCCGCTAGACTGAGATTGGATCCTTCTTTTGGTAACACCTTAATAATAGCGTCTGAGAAATAATCAGGGATTATACCTTTCTCTATTATGTCATTAAAGCATGCAGTCAGAGAGGTGGCTATATGTGGTTCCATAAATTTGAAGAATTCATTAGACTACCCATCAGGGACTGGTGCTTTAGCCAATATTAACTTCTTGATAGCATCTGTTACCTCCTTTATTGTAATTGGACTGGTCAAAGACTCCTTTAAATGCTCTGGTAGTTGTGGGAGGGATAGTATATTCCAGAAAAGATTAGGGGGTTTTATAGTAGGGGAGTTTAAGTCGGAGTTACATCCATTAGCTCCTTCTGGGTAGCCAGAGGAGGAGAATATAGGTCTTGATAGAACTGACGCAGGACCTCGGCTATTTGGTCATCCGATTCCGTCATGGAACCATCTGCTTTCAAAAGGGGGTTTACAACTGTTTTTTGACGTGAACCCTGCAATAAGTTTGTGAGCAGTGAGCCACTTTTATTCCCGAATTTATAGAATTTCACATTGATATTGAAGAGATATCTGTCACCTTGAGTATGCAAGTGCTCTTCAAAATGTAGCTTAGCATTCTGGTATTCTAATTTAGATTCTTTAGTGGGGTTTTGTTTAAAAGTTTGAAACGCTTCCGTTAGACAAGTTTGGAGGTTGATATAATTAGCATTTTGTTGTCTTTTGAGTTTAGAGGTATATGCTATTATTTCACCCCTGAGTACCGCCTTGGTAGCTTGCCAGAAAGTTATTGGTTTGGACTCCAGTAACTCAACATTCATTACAGAATATTCTTGCCAAGTTGACACTAGTTTGTCCCGTAAGCCTTGTGATTGGGAAAGATGTGACGGGAATTTCCAAGTAGGTTTATTGGGGTTTGGATTTGACAATTCTAATTCTATAGAGACCATACCATGGTCCGACAGTACTGGGGGAAATATTTTGGCAGATCTTATTTTAGGGAATAATGGGTCAGCCAATAATATGTAATCTATCCTTGTCCAAGTGTTATGGGTTAATGATGTGTAGGTAAATTCCCTTTCCGTTGGATTTAAAGACCTCCATGTATCTACTAGGTTGAAAGCTTTTAAAATGTGTGGGAGTCCTAACTAGATAGTGACACTTTCCTTTTCAGGGGGAAGGGGGGGGGGTGGATCTATCTAAAAAATTTGAAGTGATGAGATTGAAATCTCCACAGATAATCTTAGTAGGATCATAAGCATAAAGTTTAGTTGTTAGGTCAATTTGAACGATTTTTTATGTGGAGTAGGAACATAAATATTGCACACAGTCAGGGTTATATCTCCAATGGAAATGGTATTGAACACATATCTCCCATTTGGGTCAACCTGTTCTGATATAGATTTTACTCCTAGAGATTTTTTTTGCTAGAGTAACAACTCTACATGACTTAGAATTCAAAAATGATTAGCCCAGCACAATCCAGCCCATTATCTGCAAATTCCTGACCTCATCAGGCATCAGGTGTGTTTCCTGTAGACAAATCAAATCTACCTTTTGTTTGTTTAAATAAGTAAATAACCTACATCTCTTAGCCGGCGTATGCATACCTCGGATGTTGAGTGTGCTAACAGTGATAGACATTTACCATATACAATCAAATTATTTCACCATTGTATTCCCAGGGAGGTGGGTAGGGATAGACACATAAGGAAAACATATAACAAATAGACAGGGGGAAAAGAGAACTTAGCAAAAATGCAGCCACAATATTTTTAACCATGGACTTCTGGCGTAATCTACTTTATATGTAAATATAAGAGGGCTCTAAGGGCCTTATTCTGGTTGGTGCGGTCCATTCTGAATTCTTTTGGAACTGACCGAACGCCACGCTGTGCGGACATTGTAAGAACAAACATGCTAAATAGAATGGGTGGTATAGATAACTGGGCGCTCCCTTTTATTTTGGACAGTTAGGCGTATTGATATCGGGTGTAGGAAAAATGATGTTTACTTCCCTGATTTCGTTCTATATTTCACGTCCTCTTTTCCACGTATTTCTTCAGATTTGTATACTCTCCAGATGTTGGAATCATCCAGATTCCTTAGAAGACTTGCGCTGTGCTCTAGACACTTCTATCGGCGCTGTGTCCGCTTCAGCTTGTGTAGTAGTAATACAAAGCAGCCATAAGGGGCCGCTGTACGAATTCTTCGGAAACTCACTGCTCTGTAAACTAACTGCGCAGTTAGTTTACAGAGCAGTGAGTTTCCGAAGAATTCGTACAGTGGCCCCTTATGGCTGCTTTGTATTACTACTACACAAGCTGAAGCGGACACAGCGCCGATAGAAGTGTCTAGAGCACAGCGCAAGTCTTCTAAGGAATCTGGATGATTCCAACGTCTGGAGAGTATACAAATCTGAAGAAATACGTGGAAAAGAGGACGTGAAATATAGAACGAAATCAGGGAAGTAAACATCATTTTTCCTACACCCGATATCAATACGCCTAACTGTCCAAAATAAAAGGGAGCGCCCAGTTATCTATACCACCCATTCTATTTAGCATTTCTGTTTTCTGGGGTACACTTTGGGAAACCCCTTAAGGTATAGAACAGGCAGATCCCCAGTAGAGGCGCTACGTTACTCTATTTAAACCACAAAAGACATATTGTAAGAACAAACGCCCACAGGTCGTCCGCATTCAGTCGGACGGACTGTCTAAGAAGAGGGTGTGTTTTCGGACTACATCCAAAATGTGCGTGTGCGGTGGGAACACAAAGATTCTGCACTGTCTTACAGCGTCCAAACGGACGGGAAGCTGCCCGTACGCAACGATGCGGTGTATTTTCGCAAACCTCACTACTCTATTCGGAACTCATACATCTGCCACATGACACGCTTATGCAATTAGGCAATCTCATAAAAAATGGATTAATTTCTAATTGATACTTAAACACATTACTAGCACTTTAGATTAACCCTTACCTCATGTGAAGCGGTATGAATTCATTGTTGCCCCTTTACCTATGTTTTATGTATGCATATTATATATAAATTGCATGGCAAATGCAATATTCTACAATGTGAAAATTATTAGTAACACATACTAAAGCTCACTTACCTACAGTTATAATCACAGTGTGTGTTTTATGTATTTTGCTTAATGTTATTTGTACTACAATTATATTACATTTGTGTCAAGCAAGGATGTGCACACTACAATAAAGGTACTTTACCTCGCTGTGCTAAAACACACACATACACACCAACACACCTTCAACACCATTTTTACATTACCCTTTAGTTTATAGCACTTGTATGCAAACACACATCTATATACAGTATCTACCTTTTGCAAGTGACATAAATATATTACTCCATTTACACATATACTGTAAAATTACACAAAAACACACAGACAACTTCTACTGTCAACAACAATTTATTTATAACAAACATTTTTAAACAAAATCATAGATACACACAATTACATAGGCGACTGCTTTCCACATGTAATCTGTTAATTATAACAATGTCATTGTATGTTTCAAAAGCACACCAACACTTGAGCCTCACTCAGGGCCTTATTCTGATCGGTGCGGCCCGATCAGAAATATGCGGACATGTCCGTGCAGGCGAATCCCCGCCTTCCATACGGATCGCCACCTCCGTCCGTATGCGGATATGTGGCGGTCCGCATGAAAGTGGACGGGGATGCGCCTCCTCCATGTTGGGAGCAGCCCCTGCATTCGATGGTCGCCGAACATCGAATGCAGGGCCGCACGCTCCACCAGGTCCCGCCACCTAAGACCACACGGACACTTGTCCGTGTGAAATCATGTATGGGGGCGGGCAGCTGACATCCGGCGATGTCAGATGCCCGCCCCCTACACACGCGTCACGGCTTCATTACCATGCATAAGCCCCGCGTTTGCATGGGAACGCCCATGAAACGCGGGGCGTATGCATAGGGTAATGAGGCTAAGTAGCCCCTCACGCCCCCCTACGCGGCGTATAAAGAATACGTGCGGCGAAATCGCCTGCACATGCGCAGAGTGACCTCTGCACATGCGCAGACGATCAACATCGGCGGGACGTCTGCATGCGGTAAAATCCGCACCGATCAGAATAAGGCCCTCAGACTTGTCCTGCCTTACCACTCAGCAATGTACTACAAAGCTACAACCACTATAACTTCTCCCATTTTTGCATAAATACAATCCTTCATGTCACTGCTCAATGGTTAACTGCAGGATATATATATATATATATATATATATATATATATGTATATATATATATATATATATATATATATATATAACTCACTCACATGGCGGCACTCCAAGGGCGAAATAAAAAGTCGACACACACTGTATGTGTTCAACGTTTCAGTGCTGTGCACTTTTATCAAGAACAGTGTAACACTGTTCTTGATAAAAATGCACAGCACTGAAACGTTGAACACATACAGTGTGTGTCGACATTTTATTTCGCCCTTGGAGTGCGGACGTGTGAGTGAGTTATGGATACCTGACTTCAGGTTCTTTTTGGAAGGCACCAGGCAAGATAAGCACCAAGCACTTTGGAGTGCCGGCAAGACACCCGCTATATATATATATATATATATATATATATATATATATATATATATAGATAGATAGATAGATAGATAGATAGATAGATAGATAGATAGATAGATAGATAGATAGATAGATAGATATATCTATATAGATAGATATAGATATATCTATATATATATATATATATATATATATATATATATATATGACACACACATACATACAGTACATACATACATGCATACATACCACATGAAAAGCTTGTGTTTGTCCCTCTACCCCTTACTCTGTAGAAGACCTCACAGTCATAGTGCTCCCTCTGAATCCAAACCCACCCATGACTAAGCTGCTGCTGTTGTCCATGGACCTGAGAAGCATGTAATGAGCTCCACCAATCACAGCTCATCAAAAACCTCTCAGCCTCTGTTCTCTGCTGCAACATTTCATGGGACCTGAGAAGCATGTAATGAGCTCTACCAATCACAGCTCATCAAAAACCTCTCAGCCTCTGTTCTCTGCTGCAACGTGTCAACTCCCAGTAATGACCAGTACACTTGTGCAATCAAGTTGGCTTGGCTGGTGATGTTCTGCTCCATTAATCATTGTCATATTGCCAGATAGGTGAAGCTGCAGCACTAACCCACTTCCATGCACAAAAACATAATACATTAAAAAACAACCAACATTTTTTTGGTCAAAAATACATGCCAACCACAGGGGGACCCTAGCTAGAGGGGGGCCCAGGGGCACTAACCACTTGTGACTACATTATAATCCAGCCCTGTCCATACTCCATTTATGCCATAGTTATTATTGTTTAGAAATAAAAATCAACTATAAACTCTAATCACCTACATGAGGCTACAGATTGTACGCTTGCAGCAGGGCCCTGTAACCCTAAGGTGACCAAGTCATCCCTTTAATCTGGGACCCAGATTAATTACACAGGTTCTGTGGCAGTTTAAAACCAGGTGAAAGCCAGCCTCAGAACCTGTGTTAATAAGATGTGTCCCGGATTAAAGGGATGACTTGGTCACCCTATCTAACCCCCAAGTCTGTCTGTTGTTACCCACTTTGTTTTCTTACTGTTTACTATTGTAAACCACAATTGAATAAGCTGTGCTACATAACAAACTGTACCTAAATAAGTAAATAATGATGCATTATGTATACGTACCACTTTCAGCCACCTCCACATCCATTTCTCCCTCCAGGTTGGTGGGTGGTGTATGGTCCGGTGGGGGGACATTTCCCTCATTAGACCCAGTGTAGCTGGGTGGAGAAGGGAGGGAGAATGAGGAGGTTGAGTCATGGGTAGGGGGAGGGGAGTGGCTTGGGGTAGGGTCATGGGTAGGGGGAGGGGAGTAGGAGTGGCCCGCCTCCTCATGGGCCGCCTCCTCATTCTCCGCCTCCTCACGGGCCTGTCTTGCTTGTTCCTGTTCTGTGGAAAAAAATAACAAAATAGGTGAGTATCAATTAAGGGTCATTATTGTATGAATCACAATCAAGAATCATATACAATTACATATTATATCCACATGACTGCAGTTCAAAGAGGAAGTATCACACATATAGTGTATGCCATTTTAAACTCATTAACAGCCATTTAACCTCATTTACTTAGATTTTTAAGGGATGGTATCCAGGAATATTTAGATCATCACCATCTACTCAGTACTAACCAACATGGGTTCGTGAAAAATCGTTCATGCCAAACTAATCTACTAGGGTTCTATGAAGAGGTTAGCAAAAACCTTGATAATGGAAATGCTGTAGATGTGATTTTCCTAGATTTTGCTAAAGCATTTGATACTCTTCCACACAAGAGATTGATTAATAAAATGGAGAACATAGGATTGGGTGAAAATATCTGCAGATGGGTAGGGAATTGGCTATGTAATAGAGAACAAAGAGTGGTTGTGAATGGTGCCGTATCAGATATGATACCGGTACTAAGTGGAGTGCCCCAGGGTTCGGTTTTGGGGCCCATTTTGTTTAACATTTTTATTAACGATATTGGGATAGGGTTACTCAGCAATGTATCCATCTTTGCGGACGATACAAAACTTAGCAAAGTCATCAAATCACCAGAAGATGTCACCATGCTTCAAAATGATCTTGCAATTCTAGATGAGTGGGCAAAAAAATGGAAGATGAGGTTCAATGTAGATAAATGTAAGGTTATGCACCTTGGGAGACACAACCAGTGTGCAAGTTACAACCTTAGCGGAGAGGAACTGGGTAATTCCATACTTGAAAAGGATCTAGGAGTCCAAATAGACAGCAATCTAGGATGTAGTGCCCATTGTAATGTAGCTACAAAAAAGGCCAACAAAATTCTGGCATGTATTAAGAGGGGAATGGAAACTAGGGACTCAAGGGTAATTATGCCACTATATAAAGCATTGGTGAGACCTCACCTAGAGTATGGAGTACAGTTCTGGGCCCCACACTATAAAAAGGACATCATAGAATTAGAAAAAGTCCAAAGGCGAGCAACAAAGCTTATTAGGGGAATGGAGAATTTAAGCTACGGGGAGAGATTAAGCAATTTGGTACTATTTACATTAGAAAAGAGACGTTTAAGGGGGGACATGCTCAACATGTACAAGTATATCAAGGGCCAATATAAGGAACTGTCACACACCCTATTTTCTACTAGAAAGGAATCTAGGACGCGAGGGCATGAATATAGATTAGAAGAAAAAAGATTTCATTCAGCTAGTAGAAAGAATTTCTTTACGGTCAGAACAGTCAAACTCTGGAACTCTCTTCCCAGAGAGGTGGTAACGGCTGGCTCATTAAATGCGTTCAAGGCAAAGTTGGACAAACATTTTCTGGAGAAAAACATCCATGGGTACAAATAAGAAATATAATTTGTCTGTAAAATACCAGAACCTACCAAATCAGCAATGGATATCTATACCAGGTTGAACTAGATGGACGCAAGTCTTTTTTCAGCCTTACCTACTATGTAACTATGTAACTATGTAACTATGTAACTATGTAAATAAGTTAATTTAAGCATTCACTGTTAAATATGTATTTTTTGCGTAAACACTCACATCTAGCTATCCGGCGCCTTATGCGCTGGAGAAGGTCAGGCTGTCGCCTCCGGAGGTCCGACCATCGCCTCTCCAGCTGGGCGACGGTCCTCCGCACCTGGGTGCGTGCGGAAATTCTGCGCCGGGCAAGAACATACGCCCTGCGCTTCTTTCGATTCCAAATGAAGGGCCCGGCACGGCCCAGCCTTCTCTCCATGACGGAGACCAGGGCCCTGAGCTCCGCAGGAGAAAATGGGGCTGCTCTTCCATAGGCCATACATCTTAGCAATGGCGCATTACAATCATGTCCTGTAAATGGTTGTTAACAGTGTTATTTGGTATTACCTTTATTGAACATTTTTACATGAACAGTGTCTATGTGCCACAACAATCGGCGAAAACATCGCATTGCCAAGCAACGCTTGCCATAGCTTGGCATCGCATAGCTGGCCTTCGCATTACTTACTGTATGCATTTATGTTTATGCGTACTTTGAGTAAAATACACACATACACATATGTGCAGTTCTCCAGCATACACCATTATATTGGTCACATTATAGACCTCAGTTGGCTGCCTGCCTACCTGCCGGCCTGCCTGCCGGCCTGCCTGCCTGGCTGCATGCCTCTTACTTCAAATATTTAAATATATATATATATATATATAGATAGGGAAAGAACGGGCACTCAGGGTCTTGATAGTGGTGAAAATAAAGGACTGTTTATTCAGTCAGATGGTCCGTCTACGTTTCGGGGTCTCCCCCTTCGTCAGGACAGGTAATGTTCCTTGGCTATCCTAAGACCTGCTGTGCCGGATCCTCCTCTGTATATATATATATATATATATATATATATATATATATATATATATATATCAATGCTTTCTCAATTGCCAGTGAGAAAGAAAGCACTCTCCATAAACATTATTCAGTTTTTAAATGCTGAGAAAAAGATATGCAAATAAAAATAGAAAACCTGCTGTTGGTTTCAAAGTCAATCTCCAACGTTTCGGTCACCACTGTGACCTTAGTCAAGGAGTGTAGAAGTTACCAAGCAACCAGCGTTATCAGCATCAAATGAGTCAACGGGACAAACATCCACAGAGGGAGAGCCACAATCAGCTTACCCCCAGTTCAGGCTCTATATACCTTCAATCTATTTAACATGCAGCGCCAAACGCGCTTTGCGTCCAGGACCATGGAACGCACGCTGACGCGGCTTCCGGTCCCTGGAACGCACGTATAACAGCTTCTGTTCTGTACGTTACTGGGGCAACTAAGTCAGTTGCGTTTATGTTTACTGGGGCGGGGGGACGGCGCCCATCATTAGGACCGCCCACTAACATGCCGGGGACATCTGCTTTAGATTGGTATCTCGCCGGGACTGGAGACACATCACAGTGTCGTCCGCCGGCACTGACTCATATCACATTTCCTCCCAAGGAGCCATGGAGTGTTACAACCCATGTGCAATACGGTGTTTTAGACATACAATAAGTGCTTTATACATCTAGTGAAAAAAACAAAAACAAATATGAACACAAATGAAACTGAAAATCAAAGCCATAACCAAAGTAATAACCAGAACAGCTGTCGCTGCTCCCCTCACACAAGAGAGACAGCAACCTCCCTGCAATGACCTCAGGATGTGGGGCACTGTCAGAAGAGATGAAAGATAGATTGCTGCACTATATCCAGTGTCCTGGTGGATCTCATTTATGAAGAATCATGTGGATATCATGTTACTGCTGCGTGTTATTTACATTTGATTATGGTGGTTACATCGATTCTACTTTCATACTATATTAAATTCTATATTACATTTTAAATGTTTATTATAATATTTTAATTATATTTTAATAATATTATTTGTGTTATTTTTTTGTTATTATTTTTATTTTTATTTTTATTATTTGTTTTAGTTTTTATTTTTATTTTTATTTCCATTTATTTTTATTATTTTTATTTATTTTTACCCCTATTTTTATTTATATTTTTATTATTGTACAGGTGGCAGCAAAGAAGACAGGTGCGGTTTGAAACCCGCTCCTCGACATCAGCCTCCGACACGGAGCAATCTGATCCACGTCCCACCCAGGGTGATTTTTTAGGGCAAGACCCCACAAACACCTCGGTCCGCCAAAGACAATGGGGCGCAGACCCCACCCGAGGAAGGGGAGGTACATGGCGCCAAGGCAGAGGACAGTATCGAACCAATTACTTTCACGTGGATTGTCTTTTGTCCCCACGGGATCTCATAGTGCTTTTGACACAGCAATCGACATTTACAAGTTTGGATGCAAACTTAGGCTTCGTGAGCACTTCGGTGACACAGATACCCTTGAACCACAAAGCGGTTTCAGAAATCCTTCAACCTTTGACCCCACCTCCTCTAACCCCAGTATCCGCACATTCTCCAGAATGGTAGAACTGGAAACAGGAGCAGTGAATCGCCATTTCAAATATGACAACTTGTCCAGTGCGGAACGTGCCGCACTCAAAACCCTGAAAGCCAATCCAAATTTAGTGGTACGGGCGGCAGATAAGGGAGGGGCCATTGTCGTTCAGAAGTGGGAGGACTATAATACCGAGATCCTACGCCAATTGGCTGATGCCAATACCTACCAAAAACAGACCTCAAACCCGATCCCGACATTTAAAAAGAAGGTAGATGAAGTACTAACAGCGGCTCTCACATCTGGGCATATAGACAAGCATACTTTTGAATTTTTGACGGTAGAACACCCTGTATGTCCTATCATTTATACCATCCCCAAGATCCACAAGTCTGTAACTCAGCCTCCTGGGAGACCCATCATCTCCGCCAGGAACTCACTGTTGCAACCATTGGCCATATACACTGACAAATTCATCCAACCCCTAATCAGCTCAAGTCAGAGCTACATCAGGGACACAAGTGACTTCTTGGCAAAACTCAAAGAAATTGACCTCAGCACTGAACCCATATTCTTGGTGACAATGGACGTTCACTCACTCTATACTGTGATACCCCACACTGAGGGGCTGAGAGCACTGCAAGACCTGTTGGACACTAGGACTGTTCAGACCCCTCCTACAGAATTCTTGATTGAGTTGGCTAGACTTGTGCTGACCTGCAATCATTTCATGTATGGTGACTCATACTTTGTACAAACATCTGGAACAGCAATGGGGTCCAATCTAGCCCCATCCTACGCAGGGTCATTCATGATTGACTATGAATATACAACCATCTTCCCAAGATTCAACCAATTCATCAGATTCTACAAACGCTTCATAGATGATGTGTTCCTCTTGTGGAGAGGGACACCACCAGAGTTTCTTCAGATGATGGAATCACTAAATGATGGCATACATCCGATTCAATTAACGCACCAGTTTGAACCAGAATCCATTAACTTCTTGGATATCAAGATCTCGCTCATCAATGGCCAGCTACACACATGCCTGTTCAGGAAGGAAACTGACAGGAACACACTCTTGGCAGCCACCAGTCAGCACCCACCTGCACTTAAAAATAACTTACCAGTATCACAATTCATGCAGGTCATAAGGAACAACACCGATGACACCACCTTACAGACCCAATTGACTGAGATGGCATCGAAATTCATCGAAAGGGGATACTCTAAATCCATCGTCAACAGCTGTCTGACAAAGGCCAAATTCAATGTGGCCCAATCCACCTTACCCGCACCTAAAGACCACAAGCGGATGATATTTACAAACACCTATGACCACAAATCGCAAAGCATCCAAAAGAGTCTCAAACACCACTGGCCGATAGTGGCAACAGACAGAGCACTTAATTGGCAAAAGTATGGTCCTCTCATGATGGCCTTTAGACGTGGCCCTAATCTAAAACAAATGCTCATGCGTCCAACAGTAAGCCCTGAACCTAAGATCTCCACTACATGGCTACATAGCCAGAAACCAGGCTGCTACCGGTGCAGTGGATGCACGACCTGCAGCGCGATGCTTACAGGTCCCTCTTTCCCTCACCCCCAGACAGGTAAACAAATCACCATCAAGTACCATCTCCACTGCCGTATGGACCATGTAATTTACATGCTAACCTGCCCCTGTGGATTGGCCTACATCGGATTAACCAGCAGGTGTTTCCAGGAGAGGATGGCCAACCACAGAAGGAGCATCAGAGTCGCACTGAACAGTGGTAAAGCCGACCAACCAGTCCCGCGCCACTTCCTCCAGCATGGACATCAAATACCTTCCCTAAGATGCCGACTCATAGATTGGGTCCCACCACCTAAACGGGGTGGAGACAGAGGTTTGCTCCTGAAAAAGGTGGAAGCCCGATGGATTTACAATTTGGGCACCGTAGCACCCCGGGGGCTCAATGAGACTAACTCGTTTTCATTATTTTTACATTGATTGCGAACAACTTATATGTACTGCCATTTACAAGCACCATAGACAGCGTTGACATGCTATATGTTTTGATGTCTTATGCTCCGGTACTCTTTTTTGTCCGTTTTTTCAAAAAATGTTTTTTCAAAAAATGTTCTTTTGGTTAATGGTGTTTTCAATTTTTTATAATTTTTTTTCCCATCAGTTTAAAGTCCCGGGACAGGTCCAATTTAGGTTGAGGGGATCAGTCCACAATGTATGTGGCCACTAAAGGGTGGCACACGAGGCTACTTATGGGTGCATTATGGGTGCGCGTTGTTTGTTGTTTCTTGATATGTCTTTTTGTGGCTTGTGTACATATCTCAGGCATTAGTACACCATGAAACGTATGCTGTTTATCAGTATTACCTTGACACGAAGGTTAGAGGACTATTGCGGTCCAATTGTGGTGGCCTTCACTCAAGTTGTCGTCATGTGCACTTACACTCAGAGGTTTTTGTCACAGTGTGTACACAATTAAAAACAATAACAATAATAAAAATATAAATAAAAATAGGGGTAAAAATAAATAAAAATAAATGGAAATAAAAATAAAAATAAAAACTAAAACAAATAATAAAAATAAAAATAAAAATAATAATAACAAAAAAATAACACAAATAATATTATTAAAATATAATTAAAATATTATAATAAACATTTAAAATTTAATATAGAATTTAATATAGTATGATTGAAGGTAGAATCGATGTAACCACCATAATCAAATGTAAATAACACGCAGCAGTAACATGATATCCACATGATTCTTCATAAATGAGATCCACCAGGACACTGGATATACTGCAGCAATCTATCATTCATCTCTTCTGACAGTGCCCCACATCCTGAGGTCATTGCAGGGAGGTTGCTGTCTCTCTTGTGTGAGGGGAGCAGCGACAGCTGTTCTGGTTATTACTTTGGTTATGGCTTTGATTTTCAGTTTCATTTGTGTTCATATTTGTTTGTGTTTTTGTTTTTGTTTTTTTCACTAGATGTATAAAGCACTTATTGTATGTCTAAAACACCGTATTGCACATGGGTTGTAACACTCCATGGCTCCTTGGGAGGAAATGTGATATGAGTCAGTGCCGGCGGACGACACTGTGATGTGTCTCCAGTCCCGGCGAGATACCAATCTAAAGCAGATGTCCCCGGCATGTTAGTGGGCGGTCCTAATGATGGGCGCCGTCCCCCCGCCCCAGTAAACATAAACGCAACTGACTTAGTTGCCCCAGTAACGTACAGAACAGCTTCCGGTGAAACCGGAAGCTGTCATACGTGCGTTCCAGGGACCGGAAGCCGCGTCAGCGTGCGTTCCATGGTCCTGGATGCAAAGCGCGTTTGGCGCTGCATGTTAAACAGATTGAAGGTATATAGAGCCGGGACTGGGGGTAAGCTGATTGTGGCTCTCCCTCTGTGGATGTTTGTCCCGTTGACTCATTTGATGCTGATAACGCTGGTTGCTTGGTAACTTCTACACTCCTTGACTAAGGTCACAGTGGTGACCGAAACGTTGGAGATTGACTTTGAAACCAACAGCAGGTTTTCTATTTTTATTTGCATATCTTTTTCTCAGCATTTAAAAACTGAATAATGTTTATGGAGAGTGCTTTCTTTCTCACTGGCAAGTGAGAAAGCATTGTTGTATTCACATGGACACAGATACACCTGTGTTCCATTAAGGCACCCCATCCCATGCATTTAATTGAAGGTGTGAGTGCAGGCTTTGTGGATCTATATATATATATATATATATATATATATATATATATATATATATATATATATATATATATATCCAGAGAGGGAAACAATTTCCACAGAGCGCACTCACCAGACTTCAGAAAAATAGGTTAAAAGTTCCAAATTTTAATTCATCCTTTTAAAATTCAACATGGTAGTCGACGTTTCGGGCCATTGCACGACCCTTTTTCAAGACCTTACTCCAGCTTAATCTCCTGCTGTCAGCAGGAGATTGGGCTGGAGTAAGGTCTTGAAAAAGGGTCGTGCAATGGCCCGAAACGTCGACTACCATGTTGAATTTTAAAAGGATGAATTAAAATTTGGAACTTTTAACCTATTTTTCTGAAGTCTGGTGAGTGCGCTCTGTGGAAATTGTTTCCCTCTCTGGATATGGATTGGCACGCATAGGATCCCCTCTGTGAAGCCTGGGCTTATCTGGCACCCCAGCAAATGTCTCCAGGAATATTGTGAGTGCTACTTCATACTTTGGATATATATATAGGCATAGAATTTATCTTGGCGCATAATTATTTCGAGTTTAACAGTAACTTTTATGTGCAGCAATGCGGTACGGCCATGGGAACAAAGTTTGCCCCAGCATATGCAAACATCTACATGAACAATTGGGAAATGGAACATATCCATACCACCTCAGGATATAAATTCCCTAATATAGTCTACTACAGAAGGTATATTGACGATTTGATCTTCATATGGAACGGCGACCATAGTAGCGTGGAAAACTTCATGAATCAAATCCAAGACAACACGCATAATTTGAAGTTCACTCATAAACAACATACGGAGGAAATAGAATATCTTGACTTGGTTTTGGGGATTGAGAGCAATAATAACATCTCCACCAAAACATATTTTAAACCAACCGACGCCAATAGCTTCATCCCCATGGATAGTTGCCACCTAACTAGGTGGAAGACAGCTGTCCCTTTTTCACAATTTGTTCGTTTACGAAAGAATTGTGATAGTTTGGAAAAATATTGGACACAGTCCAATCTCTTGGCTGATAAATTTCTTGAAAAAGGCTACGACAAACACAAAATTGAACAGGACCAACTAAAAGCAGCCGATTTACCAAGAGAACCATTATTACTAGAGAAAATCAAGTCTAAACATCCATCTTATCAAGAATTTAGACCCTTCATTACAAAGTACAACCAAGAACACCAGAAGATAAGAAAGTGCCTTGATGCCCATTGGCACATTTTGATAAAAGATCCGATTTTGGGTCCCCACCTTCCTAAGAAACCAGCGGTCGTGTTCAGAAGAGCAAATAATCTAAAGAACATGTTGGCTCCTAGCAAGTTTAAGGACAAACAGCAGAAGGAACAGCCTTCCAGTACCCAGCATTTTTTGGGAAATCGCTCGGGCCTATATCCTTGCAATCACTGCATCTGCTGCAAATTTGTAGATAGGAAGCTGTACAACTGGCTCAAAGATAGTAAAGGGAAGATACCAGTTTGCAAAGAAATTCTAACCTGTGAATCCACCTACGTAATATACCTACTAAAATGCAGTTGCAATATGCTTTATGTGGGTAAAACCAAGCGTTGTCTCAAATTACGGATACAAGAACACTTACGCAATATCAAGAACAAGGTGCAAAACCATAGTATACCCCGTCACTTCCAGAAGGATCATGGTTCCGATATCAAGAATCTAAGCTTTATAGCTCTGGAACACATAAAATCTGATATCAGAGGAGGAGACAGGGATGTCACCTTAACCAGACGAGAATCTTTTTGGATTTTCTTTTTGGACACAATGGCCCCTAAAGGTCTAAATGAAACAATTGAAATGACCGCCTTCCTGTAATTATAAATATAAATAAAAATAAAAATATAGAAAAAACATCTTCCAAACCCTCCCCTACATTAGACTATAGATAGGGGTACACTGGGTACACTGGTATTGTCTAAATGCATTTTATAATGAATTTCTTCCATTATCATGAATAACATTAGGTGTATCACGTAGGGCCTTTTCTTCTATAAGTTGTTTTAGAAGTTGTTTTTTAGAATGGTACTAACAATGCCAACTACTGTATTTCTGGTAAAAATCGACAACTTGAAGTGGGTGTCCAACTCAGACCTCCAATTATCACAGTGTGCATAATAGATGGTGTAAACAAAGATAACCATTTTTTGTACCATTTTTTGTACCACCTTTTTGTACCACATTTAAAAAAAAAAAAAAAAAAAAAAAAAAATGTTTTTGTAAAATTTGGTGACTCAAAATTGGGTGTCCAACTGACCTCCTGGTATAGCTCTTGAATTATTAGCATAGACACAATTGCCGAAGCATTCAAACAAAACAATTTGATATACTTGTTTTTATTCCTATTAATTCATTGATAGGTTGGGACTGTAAACTCATTTATAAATCCCCTTTTAATACTGAAGATTAACTAATTGTAGCCACTTTTCTATATATATATTAATAGTATATATATACGATTTAAAATAATTAATAGAGATAGGTAGCCATAAAATGAATAAATCGGCCCCATGTTGGGATTACATCCATATTTTTGGTATACTAATGGTATCACCAACAATATTTTTACATGGATGCTTAGCCAGCATACCATGACTTTCAAGATTGAACTATAAGTTATATCCCAGTTATTATTTATCATTTATCCTTTGTTAATTATTAATTATTATATTGGGGCAAAATTCTATGAGCCCTTGCAAAAGTCAGAAACCCTCTATTAAAATTGGGGTAGAACTCTAAAATTCTATGAGCCATTGTAAAAGTCAGAAACTAAATTAAAATTGGGGTTATAGGAGCGTTACTCGGCCACTACAATATAGGGAAAGGATCGAGGCCCACCCCCCGATTTGAACCCTTACCTATGGGGCGACTTGGATTGTTACTAGAATAAAATAAAAAAATAAAAATAAAAAAAAAATAAAAAAAAATAAAATTTAAATATCCCGGATACTGTCCCCAGGTAGATGTTAGAAACCGGGCTGCACTGGGGCATCATGGGTAATGGGAGGATGTGACATCATCCACCTCCCGCTATATAAACAGATTAGCAATCTACCTCTCATTGTGGTGGATTTTCCTGTAGGAGAAGGAGCTCATTTAGGAGGTAAGGTGTGATGCTTCTTTCAGTCACTAAATCGACCTTTTCCTTGCTATGTAAATCTGGTCCAATTGCTAATACCTGGTCCATTAATTTGCTACTGCTTTTTTTGTAAGTTAAAAGATTTTATCAGTAGTTGAACTTATATAATAATTTTATGTAAAATGTAAAATATACATGTCATATATAATTTTATTAAGAATAATTTTTTATTAAGAATAATTTCATTATTAAGAATTTTTAATCAGTTTATCTATTATTCTACAATGGAAACATGTCTCTGTATGAATTATTTTTAGGACTCATCTGGTGCTATCTATATTGGATGATAATACAGTATAAGTCTTCACTTATAAAAATTGGTATGTGCTATACATCACTATATTACTAATTTCCACTAATATGTTCACAAATGAATTAAGTAATTCTATGAAAACTTATTCACTACCCCTAGGTCCTGCACTGAAATCATAGGAGATACATATATATTTTTTCAGAAAATTGGGTATGAAATTTACTATTTTTATAAGTATACCACTGGTGCTACTATAGGAATGGTAATAGAAGCCTCTCTTAATTATAGGTTAACACACTATAACTCTAATCCCCACTGAGGAGAGCTACTTCGGGATCTCCTTAGTGAATTAGGGCGGTTAGCAGATCCAATTCCAGGTTGGTGCACTATCTATCACTATATAAATATAAATAAAAATATATAAAAAATGGGTAAAATTGGTAATTAAGTTAATTACTGCATGTCTAATTCTAAGTATTGGAATTATAGGTAATCTATCTTAACCTTCTAAGGACGAGACACAACACGTCTGGTTATTCATAAGAAGGTATTAGTCCGGAAATCACTTAAAAATCACTTTATCACTGAAAGTCACTTTATCACTAAAAACTATATTATGGAAGTGTAAAGCACTTAAGTGTACAATCAATTAAGTAAATTTAATATTATAAGTAATAATTAAGGTTAACAACCACACAGTAAAATTCAATCTTTCACCATCCCCATCACCACTCGCTTTCTTTCTTCGGTCTTTTCTATTTCATTTCAATTTATTTTATCTCCATAATTTGTATTAGGCTAATGATATTATCTACTATGTATAAAGATAATCCATGTTTCATTATATGTAAATTGAAGTATTGTCTGTATTTGTAGAATTTGAACTATTTCCCCTGATGAAGTCTATGTTAGACGAAACGCGTTGGGACATTGTTTGAACTTTATAAGAGTTGAATAAAGAACCTCTTGGAAATCCAACTATTATGGTTTTATGAACACTGATGTGACACATGGACATTTGATCTAGGCGCTATACCACCATCTGGGAAGTATATATATATATATATATATATATATATATATATACAGTATATATATATATATATATATATATATATACATACACATACATATCTCTTATATATTTGGCTACATGTCAAACCAAATAATATGTGCACAAATAAAACCATCACCAACACATACAAAACAGACAGTGTGAAAGAAGTAGGAAAAACAATATACTCACCAAACATGGATGAAAACATCAGCTAAAATAGTGGTAAAAAATAAACAGTTTAACATACTGTATCTCTACAAGGTATAAATGTAAACTCCCATATTGGTATCAAACCAATACACTTCAAACATTAAAAATAGTGCAATAGCATTTTGCATTAATAGGCGATGGTGCCTAATGTTTCCTTAATATACCACAATAATTACATATTTGTCATTTTTGATGGCTTTAATTTGACAAAATATTGGATGGTCTGAGCAACATTCAAAAATGTACCTGAAGAAACGTCTGACCACAGAGTCCCGCAGCTGGTATCCCCTGAGGTTTTCCGGGGTGCGGGATGGGCGCAGGGGAGCCTCTTGTGGCTCAGATGTTACCTCCCACTCATCACAAGGGACATTACCCCTCACAGCTATGTTATGGAAGAAACAACATAATCCCACAATCCTCTACACCATTTCAGGCGCTTACTGCAAGTCACCACCAGTGCGGTGGAGCACTCGAAATCGACCCTTTAACAGGCCAATTGCGCGCTCCACCACTTGCCTGGTGGCAACATGCGCCCTATTGAATGCCTCCTGTGGGCCCGGTGTTGGGGAGCTGTACGGCGTAAGCAGCCAGGGCATACATGGGTAACCGGAGTCACCCAGAACCCACGCATCATGGCCTTCAAGCTCTTGGAGTCTATGCCAAATCCCGGTTTGTCGGATAACATGAGAGTCATGTGCACTTCCGGGAAACTTCGAGTTGAAGGCGAGAATTTCCATGTATGGTCCACATACCACCATCACGTTGAGTGAGTGGAACAATTTTCGGTTCCTATAGATCTTCTCACTGCGTGATGGAGGCACGAATGGTACATGGGTGCCACCCACAGCCCCTATCACATTAGGGAAGCCAGAAATTTGATGGAATGCCTGCTGGCTTCTGTGAAGGGTCTCTTGGGCAAAAGACATGGCCATGAAGTGCCCCTTGCGCCTAAACATGGCTGACGTCACACGCCTCAGGATTCTGCTGAAAGCAGGCTGGGATAGTCCAGCAAGTACTGCCACTACTTGTTGGAATGATCCTGAGGCGCAGAAATGCAACACCGCCAACAGCTGAGTGTGAGGCGGAATTGCCGTCGTGAGCCAATGAAGAGGTTCTAGATCACTCTCAAGGAAAGAGAGTATTTCTAGAATGACATGTGGGAGTAACCGGTACCTAGTAAGTACCTCATCATTGGGCATCCCAAAGAGTGTAACCCGTGTGCAAAAGATTCTTGCATGTCCTGGCCTCCTTTGGCGACGAGGGGGTGGAGCCGCAAGTGCCCTCAGCCCATGGGCCATAAATTGCTGCTTCTGCAACCTACAACAAAATTACCACAATAAAAGGTACACCTAAGCAAAGAATGCCCACAATAAACTATACTAGAAACATATGGAACCATACGTACAACTGATGGCCGCCCGCTCAGGTCCCGAATATCCATAATGATCTACAACTATGGAAAAATAATATAACCTCACACAACAATTGTAATATAAATATGTTTCACACATACATGCAAAACTTTAACAATAATTAAAAAATATTATTCAATAATGAAGTTAGTCAAAGCATGTATTCATACACATGGAGGATGAATATTTAACTAGCTTAAAAAATTAAATATGTTAAAGCATGGGTCCTCAACCTGTGCCCCTCCAGATATTGTGAAACTACATGTTCTAACATGCATAGCCACATTTGTAACTATAACATCATGCCAAAACTGTCAGATCATTCTGGGACATGTAGTTCCACAACATATGGAGGCCCACAGGTTGAAGACCTGTGTGTTAAAGGGTGGCCAGGTAACATGAATCATTTATGCTAACAACGATTGACTGCAAAATTATAGTGTGATATTTTAAACACTTGTGCCAAAATGAGTACACTAACATAGTAAATGTATCTCATCTCTAAAATAAACATGTCAAACCTTACCTTACACCGGCCCACACTAGAGATCTGGATTCAAATGTACCTAGCATCAAGCCAGTATTTATAGACCTATCACATGTGATTTGGATGTAATCAGTGATTAGTATTGCATGAGCTGTGGACTGGATTTAAATCTGGAATGGGTTAGTTACATTTGTTGTACATACAATACAAGTGCACAGTACAAATCACCATCCATATATTGCATGTATGCCTGTGAAAAGTTGTAGCTGATCATTGCTGAAAAATTCTGTCAATGTGTACAAAATCATACTTGGAATGGACGCCTGGTTTTGTAAAGTATTTTTCCCGCTGGTATGGGCATGGCGTTTGCGCCGCACAAACACCACGGTATACACAGCCATACAGTACGCTGCTGCACAGAACGCAGGGTGGGGCTGATGTACGCCAATTAGATAAATGGGTATATAAAGGTGTGCAAGGAGAACTAGATTGTGCTGCAAACATGTCTGGGTCAGAATCAGACGGATCTCATGAGCATCAGCTCCTCTTAGATCAGCTGGACTCCATCACCTCCAATGTGCACCTGAGCACAAATCAGACATTGGGAGGTGAACAGGCTGCAGGGCCATCTTCTGCTGGGCCACCTTCGACCTCAGCAGAATCATTGGGAACACAGCAGGTGGCTTCACAGGAGAGTAGCCAGGCCAGCACTCCGAGTACAGCAACTGGTGGCCGTGGGTGTGGCCGGAAGAGGCCAACAGAGGAACCAACCACCAAGAACAAGGCATTCCAACTGGAGGAACTTCAAATTTTGGTACCCCGTGCATGGGATTTGATAGAGTTGACACAGGCGAGGTTGACACCCACAATGAGATGGAAGATATGGGAGGACATAACTGCGGAGATTAATGCGGTTGCTCCACAAGTTCGTGAGACAGAGTGTGTAAAGAAAAGGCAAATTCAAGTGTGTTTTTAAATTTGAGTTTAACAATACCAGTAATGTGTTTATAAGAAGGTAGATTGAATTGGTAAATGGCAGGTCACGTTGCTAGGAGCAACAAACATGATTGCCATGTAACTTTTTCTATATATATTAGACGGTGACTGTGAATGTATGTTCAAGGTGATTATTTTAAACTTTAACCTAATGTAAGTTATGTTGAATGAAGCAGACTTAAAAATCAGTAGCATAGAACAATGCATGCTAATTCAAACGTCAGGTGTGAGATGTAATAATATAAAAATTTTGGTTGCAGGTGGCATGACTTTAAATGCAACTTCAAGAAGAAAATGACCGCAAGTTGGGAACACAGCCACACCACTGGGGCTGGCCCCATGCCAGGCCGACTGAAGCTCACCCCCCTGGAGGAGTTGGCAACAGATTGTATAGCTATTGAGGAGGTCCGGGGGGTGAGCAACATGGACAGTGAGGCCCCAGTGGATGTTTTTGCGGCTGAACTTGCAGGTAATTTGTTAGCATGACATAACTACTTTGTAATAAGTTTCAAGGAATGTGTTGTAATTGTACGTTTCTCTTTCAGCAGGATCTCCAACGTGCGGTAGTGATCTTCTTGAGGATGAGGCGGAGGAGACAGTGCCACCTGCCACCAGTGGCAGCCATGTGCAGCAGCAGCCAACGGCCACACAGGATGCGGACAGGTGGTTGCAGCTGCTTAGCAGCATTCACCAGCAGGGAGAGTTAGCATCAGAGCGGCTGAGTCGGACCGAGGACCGAGGAGGTCATGCGGACTATTGTCGGCACCAAGCAGGCAATAGCTGGCAGCCAGCAGGTCACCAAAATGACCTGCTGGCAGGTATCAAAGACCTCCTCCTCCGCCATAATGACCTTGTGGCGGAGCTAATTTCCACCAATAGGGCCCTATTATCAGCCGTTTCTGGTGCTTTCCCAACACCAGCACTCCCTGCTTGCGGAAGGGGAGCACCATCCCCCCCTTCCACAGCAGCTGCTCCACCCAACCCACCATCACAACGTGGCCATACACGAAGAGCTGCTGCACGTGGCCAGGCCCCTACCAGAGCCAAACGGCCATGCTAGTGAGGTGGCATCCGCATTAATCTCTGCCCTTATGTCATCCCAAATCTTTCATTTTGCTGTGTGCAACCCAATCCCGTGCAAAGGGTACCCACATTTGTGGTGCCTTTGGTTGGAATGTTTTGGTTGGTTTCCATGTTGCCCTCTTTCTGCTACCATTACTTGCTGCTGTTCTCGAAGTGTTGGTCCTTTACTTTTCTTGTGAAGCCACCTGATGTGTTCCTAATGATTCTGCTGTGGCTATGTATGAAATGTCTTCAATTGTGTACATTTTTTATATCATTTTATTTTATTTTATTATTATGTTCCCTTTATTTTTTGGCATGTGCCAAATAACATGTTAAAAAGTTGTTATGTTTGTTTACAATGTAATTTTTTTTTTTTTACCCCCATATGTGTTCTGTTTTTGCTGAATGTAAAAGTGACATGTACATTTATATTAGTGTTACACATTTCTGTTCATTGCTTGCAGTGTAAATGTGTTTAAAATAGCAACAATGCAGTCGTGTATGCAGCATATATTTGTGTATTTAGTAATGGGCCATTTAGGCTGCAATGCTTCCAACTGAACCTATGAAAAGAGTGTAATTAATCACTAATGAGTAGAGGAGTGGATTGAATTGCGTTCAGCTGAGATTGCTTCAGGTGTGGGCATACTAATTGGGCGAACCGAATGCCTAGCGCATGAACAAGTGGTCTCCGCAAAGTGAAACTTGCTTATGAAGACCGCATATTTCATGCGTGTTGGTTCGTTTGCAGTCGGTGTCCTGTCCGAATGCACGCCTACCAGAGTTCGTGCAATCCCTCGTGTACGCTCAGATTTACGCCCAGTTTTGCCCACTTTGAAACCACGCCCTTGTGTAGGGCCAAATGACGCCCATATTACGCCCATATGTCCCGAGTCAATTCGGTGCACATTTCTGGACGGCATTAGTGAGAACGAGTACGGAGACCATGCGTTGCACATGCGCATTGCATTGCCTATGCATGCGCAGACGGCTAAAAAGCGCCCTCCGAAAGAATTCGGAACGGACCGCACCAACCAGAATAAGGCCCTCAGTTAGAGCGCTCCCAACAGTCTAATACCTATATACCAAAAAAAAATACAAGATAACAACGGCAAAGCTAAGTCTTTCCGTCTGCTACTATTAATTTGCCAAACTATAGAATATCGACAACAGTCAGTACATTATCTAATTTTCAAAATAACTTTTGATCTTCTGAACCCATTTTTTTTTTCCAATAAAGAACCCAGAAAGAGATTTAGAGCACCCAGCTCTGCAATAGTGCCACCTTGTGGGCCTATAAACAATATAGACATTACTAAAAGCTTCATCAACGTGCTGCTTTGCTGGTTACATCCATTACATCATCACATTTTGTAATCAGGCGTTTTTTAGTAAGAAAAGCTATGGCCTCTGTAGCATTCAGGAAATCATGAGTTCCTGACTCAGTGATGATCCTAAGACGTGCCGGGAAAAGCATATAAAATTTACATTCCGACTTCACCATAGCAGCACATACAGAAGAAAAAGACCTTCTGGCTTTGGAGACTTCACTGGAAAAGTCTTGGAAAATTCTAATAGTATGTCCCTCCCATTTAATGGGGTTATTTTTCCTTGATGCATTCCACTTTGCCTGCTTATGTAGAAAGTTCAATATTTTCAGAATCACAACTCTTGGACGAGGTTGAGGCTTTGCTTCCAAGGTCTATGTATTCTTTCTATGACCATATCTGAGGACACAAATTCCACTTGAAGGAGTTTCAACAAGGTATTGCGAACAAACTGCTCGGTACTTATGTAATATGTGGGCACCCGTTTTTCTTATGAGACCGCGTCCCCTTGCGGGGCTTGATGCGCTCGCCACGCTTCGGGCACGGTGGCTCGCTGCGCTCGCCACACTATATAAAATCAACTCCATGCGTAGTTGGATAGTAGGGGTATGAAAAAATGGGGTGCATTTAACATGGGAGCCCAGATAATACATAAGTACCAACTGCTCTAATTGGGGACCCTTAATAGACTCAGGGATGCCTGTAATCCTTAGATTATTTCTCCTTTGTCTATTTTCATTATTTTTCAAACTTTCATTTAATTGTTTATTACCAGCTTTTAAAGCTATGACTGAGCGCTGTAAAGCTGTTATGTCATCCATGTTTGTGCTGATTTGGGTTTCAGCTTCTGTCAATCTATCAGAAAGCCTGTCTATCTGCATGGTTATATCTGCAACTGCTTTCTGAAGAAGCGGAGCCATGGAAGCTTGTATTATAGTAATTAGCTCCTCATATGTGCTGCCATGTATTAAAGGTGTGGCTGGAGTACCTGGTTCGAGGGGTGCAGTAATCTGTTTTTTTGCTGCGGGCGTCCCCGGAGTAGAATCCACAGCGGGCGCCATGTTTTGTTCTACTCGCCGCTTCTCAATTCTTTGAGGCAGCGCTGGAGCGGCTTGCCTGACGGTGCTCTGCAGTTCTAAGAATTTCTCCATGCCCGTGGCTGGTCTCCTGGGGGAGAGGGAGTGGGTTCTGTGCGATGCCGTCGTTTTAATTGGGTATAGAGCTAGACGGGAGATGGAGCAGTGAGGAGACGCTGCTCACTCCTCCATGCCGCACCCGGAAGTCCCAGTATATTTACAGTAGTTATAGTTAGATGACAAAATAATAAAAAAATATTTTATTATTTATGGTTATATTACGATTTAGAAAAAAAATAAAATAAATGGGAGTGTTCCACATTTTACATGATTTGTGGAAATGTTGTAAAAATATGTTTTCATGTTAAACAAGAAATGTATTATCAGAGTTATTGGTAATTTATAAACAATGCGGGTACACTATATAGGAATATAATGAAATAACAGTGCACTGCTTACAGTTTTGGAAGCTTATCCTAATTTAAAAACGTATTTTTTTTCAAAACGAAGAGCTACTTCTCGTCTGTCCCATCTAGTTAGCAAATAAAAAAATTATTTCTAAGCCAAATAAAAAGTGCAAACCCAACTACTAAAGAAAGTAATCTAAATGTTTTCCAGTATAATAATAGGAAGTGGAGAATTGTAATCATAATGGAATCAATGAGATTGCAGAAAGGCAAGCACTTAATTGATGCAGAGATAGAAAAGTAGCAATCATTGTTTCTCTAGTGTCCCTGGGGTGACTGGCTTTTGCCAACCTTTTTGGGGTACTGCACTCCGGATTCAAACTAAGTATTAGGGACCCAACAGAAGATTTGAGGTCACCTAAATGCTGGTTGGGGGCTAGTAGTTCTTGGCCAATAAATATACCAAGAACCTCAATTATTGTTCAGTATCAGATAACAGAGCTGCAAGTCCCAGCAGGATACACACCCTAATTACATGTATGTAATTAGGGTGTGTATTTCAAGATCACACCTCCATATATTTTACTCAATATTATGTACTTCGTACACCTGAAGGTTGGGACTCCTTCAACTTGAAGTAGCACCCTGCCCACCTGATCTAAATGGTTCAACCAGTTTGGTCATTGGTATCCACATACAGCATATTGGGACTAAAGGCATAATGAATGTACAGTTAGACCTACAAATTGATATAATTTCCTAGTTTTAGTATGAATTTGCGGCATGGATCCCCTTGTGTTGTTGTAACTGGGTTGCAATGGTGTAACACACCATAACATTTATTTAGCACTTTATAATTTTCCACTAAAATTATATTTTGTAGCAATTTTAATTTACAGATTTGCTCATAAATTTACATTCCCTTAGCAAAATTTGTGATTTTCTGGCCATTTGTCAGAGAATATGAATAACAACTCACAAACTTTTATTTAACTCATGGTTAGTGGTTGAGTGGAGCCATTTTTTGTCAAACAACTGTGTTTACTCTTTTTAAATTATAATGACAACATAAACTACCCAAATGACCCTGATCAAAAGTTTACATACCCTGGAGATTTTGGCCTGATAACTTGAACAAGTTGACACAAACATGTTTGAATGGCTATTAAAGGTAACCATCCTCACCTGTGATCTGTTTGCTTGTAATCAGTGTGTGCGTATAAAAGGTCAGTGAGTTTCTGGTCTCCTGAAAGACCCTTGCATCTTTCATCCAGTGCTGCACTGACATGCCTGGATTCTGAGTTATGGGGAAAGCAAAATAATTGTCAAAGGATCTGCAGGAAAAGGTAATTGAACTGTATAAAACAGGAAAGGGATAAAAAAAGATATCCAAGCAATGGATAATGCCAACCAGCAGTGTTCAAATTCTAATTAAGAAGTGGAAAATTATTGATTCTGTGAAAACCAAATCACGTTCAGAAAGACCACCAAAAGTTTCAGACACAACTGCCAGGAATATTGTTCAGGATGCAAAGAAAAATCCACAAATAACTTCAGCTGAAAAAGAGGATTCTCTGAAAAAAAAGTGGTGTGGCTGTTTCAAGATGCACAATAAGAAGGCATTTGAAGAAAAGTGGGCTGCATGGTCGAATCGCCAGAAGAAAGCCATTGCTACACAAATGCCACAAAGCATGCCGCTTACAATACTCCAAACAGTCACTTGTCATTGTGAGAGACTTTCTGTTAGTGCATTTCAGCCCTGCAATGCCCGTTGCATCAGGTCTGATCTAACACTAGAGACAGAAGTGTCCTCCTCACATGTTTTCTTTCCATCAATATCTCAATATCTTCTCTCACCTCCGTCCTCTAGTATGATGATGCCAGGCAGCAGAAAGATTTGATCTCAAAACACGTTGTACTATACCTCTCTCTGTGATACTTGTCAGTCTTTAGCCTAATTATCATAATAATATCATTAGCATAACATTTCAATTTAAGGATACACTCTTTTTACTGATAGAATACAAGCAAGACCACATATATAGTCACAACTTATGTCTTCTTTCAAATATTAATTGTATTATAAATTTTGACTATGGTGACATCACACTGAACTTGTCTACTTTTATCCTATTTAGGACCGGATTCATCCTATTCTAGGGTTTGAATAGGCTCTATTTCAGTGCCTTGTGCTATTATTTAAGTGCTACATATTAAATACACTCTCTGTGTATGCTAACGTCTTAATAACATCACCATTTTCTACTGTTTAAATATAAATAAATACAATTCAGTAGATTTTATTTACTATAATAATTTTTTTTGTTAAATTAATCATTTGTGTACTACTTTGAGGTATTTAGCCAGTACATTTTATATAAGTATGGAATTAAAAGTTAAGTTTTAATTCATCTCCTTACCATTTATCAAAGTAAAAGTGTGCCTCCCACAAGAAATCTCTTTGCTTACAGATTGCCTGTTCCTTTCGGTAAACCATTTTCATTTGTGAGTATCTGATTATTCAATTTCTCAGGGGCACCTCCAACTTCATTAAATTAAGCTACAGGATAAGGATCAATACATTTATAATTGTTGGTTAACCAAATTTATTTCAAATACATGTAAATTTTGTCCTGTGCGGGATACTACTTTTCTTTGTGGCATCCACAGATGGTGTCTTGGCATACAGAGAAAGGTAGTAAAAAATGGGTAACATTGGAACATGATGTCACACTTGAGGACTCACTTGACTCTGAGGCAGCTTTAAAATGAAAACTGGGTTTTTAAATTAAGTTCACACACATAGATGGTACAACAATACTTGACAGCAATATGTAAGTATTATAAGTATACAATCAAAGAGAATAATTTGGGAATAACTAAATAAAGAATGTTCACTTGTATGATGCGAAACCATCGTGGATATAACATTAACTGAAGAAGGAATGTTCACTTGTATGATGTCATGTACAGTAAACCATCAATTAGGACAATTATAACTGAAGAAAGAAGGTTCACTTGTATGATGCAATGGTAACCATTGCTGGTGCGTCGGAGAAGACAATAACTGCAGATAAGTAGAAGTAGCTCACCAGGATACCAAAAACACAGGCACAGGAGGAAAGTAAACTAATGATGACAGATGGTTGATGTTACGCCACTGATGGTGACTGTATAGATGATGACTTTCTGAGAGGTGTCTGGTAAAGGCAGGTGGTATTGGGTAGAAGAGTTGTAGCAGAAGATGAGAAGTAGTGGTTGTAGTTAACAAGGGTGAACCGATGATGAACCAATGGTGAATCAGATAATGAATCAGATAATAACTGTAGAAATGGCAGGAGCCATGGACGACTGGAAACAGTAGGGTTGGAGGCTGGCTGGAAATATCAGGATTGGAAGCTGACTGGAAACAGCAGGATTGGAAGCTGACTAGAAACAGCAGGATTGGAAGCTGACTGGAAATAGCAGAATTGGAAGCTGATTGGAAACAGCAGGGGTTAACACAGTAGGAACTGCTAGGAGTCAGGCCGTGCTGGAGATGACAATAGCACTGGTGATCCTATTGATGCTATTAGGCTGTAGACACCAATTCACCAATAAGGTCTGAGTATTCTCCCAACATACTTACAGGAAGAAGTGGAAGGTGATTGGTGGCAGTGGAATGATGTCAGCAATAGGCAGACTGTATTGGTTGTAGTGCATCAGATGGTGCTGTATTGGTTGTAGACAAGGCAAGATGGCTACACCCATGTCAGCGGACTGGTGTTTACTCCAGCGTGCTGCACATGCGACTGCGGACTAGACACCAGGTGACACTGGAACACATGCAGGAGCGCTTAGTGGAGGTCACTGTAGGAGATTATACAGCAGGTACAGTGGAGACAGTGGAGATGCTACTGGGCATACGCAACATAAAACCACCAGAGGATGGCCCACCCAGAGCAGAGGTACTGTATGATAGTCTATTGGGAGAACACCTTAACACTACCCTGGAGCATTTATAGGTTAGATAGGTGCTTCTGAGAGTCTGGATCATGACAGATCCCCCCTTTATTGGTGGGCCATGGACACCTGTGAGGCTTGCGAGGAAATCTGCGATGAAACTCAAGAATCAGCTGAAGGAACATGGACTTCAGAGGCATTTGACCAGGAACCATATCCTTTCCAGTCAATAAGATACTGCAGACAATTGTACAGGATATGGGAAAGGATATATAGAATATTTGCTACCTCATACTCAACTCCTCTCTTAGGGCCTTATTCGAGTTCACTCTTTCAGACAAAATCCTTCTTAGATGGACAAAACCATGTGCACTGCAGGGGGGCAGATGTAACTTGTGCAGATCTAATTAGATTTGGGTGGGGTTTTACTTCAAAGTGAGATCTATATTGCAGTGTTAAAATAAAGCAGCCAGTATTTACCCTGCAAAGAATCACCAAAAAAATCACCAAATCTATTTCTATCTGCACATGTTACATCTGCCCCCCTGCAGTGCACATGGTTTTGTCCATCTAAGAAGGATTTTGTCAGAAAGAGTGAACTCGAATAAGGCCCTTAGTCTGGACTTTAGGCGGTTGTGGAAGCTTAGAGTGAAAATTATAAAAAATTAATAGCTTGAGTTAAGAAATATGAAACAAGTTTGGAATCTTCAGAAATCAAGGAAGTTTCAAAACTTGTAAGATTTTTATCGCATCCTATCTTTTTAATGGTCTAAGTCAGTGAATACATTAAAAAGATAGGATGCGATAAAAAATCGCATCCCATACCATTATGGTATGGCATGCAATCAGATGCGATTTTTTACCGCATCCTATATTTTTAATAGTCTCATTTCATTAGGTTTGAATGACCCCTCCACTATCCACACCACCCCGAAGCATGGCAAGCGCAGCGAGCCCAGCGAGGAGCGGCGGAACGCGTCCGCCTGACCTTTTCATTCCGCCACTATCCACATCGGCGTGCAGCCGATATTGTATAGTGTGGCGAGCGCAGCGAGTCACCGAGCCCGAAGCATGGCGAGCGTACGCGGATTTCTTTGCATGGATTCCGCATCCCCTTGCAGGGCTCGCTGTGCTCGCCTCACTCGCCACACTATTTAAAATAAACTCCACACCGACATGAATAGTGGCGTAATGAAAAGTTTGGGCGGATGCATTCCGCTGCACTCGCCACGCTTCGTGGTGGCGTGGATAGTGGGGGGGTCATTCAAACCTAATTGCATGCGACCATGAAAAAGATAAGATGCAATAAAAAAATAACATCTGGTCGCATCACATGCCATACAATTATGGCATGCGATGTGATGGGATGCAATTTTTTATCGCATCCTATCTTTTTTATGTATTTACTGACTTTGACCATTAAAAAGATAGGATGCGATCAGATGGTGCTGTATTGGTTGTAGACAAGGCAAGATGGCTACACCCATGTCAGCGGACTGGTGTTTACTCCATCGTGCTGCACATGCGACTGCGGACTAGACACCAGGTGACACTGGAACACATGCAGGAGCGCTTAGTAGAGGTCACTGTAGGAGATTATACAGCAGGTACAGTGGAGACAGTGGAGATGCTACTGGGCATACGCAACATAAAACCACCAGAGGATGGCCCACCCGGAGCAGAGGTACTGTATGATAGTCTATTGGGAGAACACCTTAACACTAGACTGGAGCATTTATAGGTTAGATAGGTGCTTCTGAGAGTCTGGATCATGACAGAACCCCCCTTTATTGGAGGCCCATGGACACCTGTGAGGCTTGCGAGGAAATCTGCGATGAAACTCAAGAATCAGCTGAAGGTACATGGACTTCAGAGGCATTTGACCAGGATCCATATCCTTTCCAGTCAATAAGATACTGCAGACAATTGTACAGGATATGGGAAAGGATATATAGAATATTTGCTACCTCATACTCAACTCCTCTCTTAGGGCCTTATTTTGGTTCACGCTTTCTGACAAAATCCTTCTTAGATGGACAAAACCATGTGCACTGCAGGGCAGCATATGCAAAATGTGCAGAGAGAGTTAGATTTGGCTGGGGTTTTACTTCAAAGTGAGATCTATATTGAAGTGTAAAAATAAAGCAGCCAGTATTTTCCCTGCACAGAAACAAAATAACTCACCCAAATCTAATTCTCTCTGCACATGTTACATCTGCCCCCCTGCAGTGCTCATGGTTTTGTCCATCTAAGAAGTATTTTGTCAGAAAGAGTGAACCAAAATAAGGCCCTTAGTCTGGACTTTAGGTGGTTGTGGAAGCTTAGAGTGAAAATTATAAAAAATTAATAGCTTGAGTTAAGAAATATGAAACAAGTTTGGAATCTTCAGAAATCATGCGCTCCTGCATGTGTTCCAGTGTCACCTGGTGTCTAGTCCAAAAAGATAGGATGCGATAAAAAATTGCATCGCATCGTATCGCATGCCATACAATAATGGCATGCGATGCGATGCAATTTCACTACCCTGAATAGCCCACTACGCAAATGGAGTAGTGGGCGCAGTGATAATACACAAGTACCAATTGTTTCTATGGTTTTGAGTCTCACTCTGCGTTGACATAAAGATACATGGCATTCACTTTCATCTTGTTCTCTCGTGGCACCCATACACCGTTATTCATATACTACTGTTATGTATATTACTAGGACTATGTCAAAATGTGTAACTGCTTTCATGTATTTATGTGTACCCATTGCCCCCTCTCTTCCTTCTTTATCCCTCCCCCTTATTTTTGCAAAACTTTAATAAAAATGTAATTTTTTAATAATATGGTATTTGGGGTCCATAGAATATATCATGGCTCTACTACAGGACTCAGTGTTAAAATTCCATTTAGCATGGGACCCATGGTTCACCACATACCATAGACCAGCATTTTTCAACCACTCTGCCATGGCCTACTAGTGTGCCTGGAGCTGGTCTCAAGTGTGTCCCCAGATCAAGATATACCCAAACCAGTTTATAGCGCCCACCAGTTCAACTGTTATTTACTGATCTCTTCTATTCATGTAAAGGGTCAATGTATTTTATTTTTGTTACCTGTGGGGACCAGTGTGATAATTTTTTTTTAAAAAGGGGGCCTATAGGTTTGTTTGTTTTTACTGTGGGGGCCAACGTGTTTTGCCCTGTGGGGATCTCATGGTGTGCCTTGGCAATTTTAAAATCTTATTTAGTGTGACATAAGGTAAAAAGGTTGAAAATCACTGCGGTAGGCGTTTACCCGGCCTTCAGTGAAATTAGTCTCTTTTTGCTTTATTCAGCAACAGTTTGCCTATAGGACATTTCTAGCCATTTATTTTTACTTAACATTTAGAATTCTTGTTATATTATTATTTATGTGATTTCCGTTCAAAAATATATAAATCGAAACAGTTGCATTTATTTTTATTTATTATTAATAATAATAATAATATATACAGCTATAGTATATAGGAGGTTATTCTGGTTGGTGCGTACATTTCCGAAATCTTTCGGAGCGGTCCGCACGCCACGCTGTGCGGACATCGTCCGAAGAAACGCCCACCGGACCTCCGCATACGGACGGATTCACACTGGAAGAACAGGGCGTGTTTACGGACGACATCCAAACCTTGCGTGTGCGGTGGACACACACATATTCTGCACGGTCTTACAGCGTTTGCACGGTCTTACCGTGTTAGAACGGACGGGACCCTGGCCGTACGCACCGATGCAGTGTATTTACGCAAAATTCACCACTATTAACTGAACTCCGAAATCGATCACATGACACACTTATGCAATTAGGCAACCTCATTAAAAATGGATTGTTTGCTATTGGAATCAATTAAATCATAATACATACTTAAACACATTACTACTACATTCATTACAGACATTAACCCTTACATCATGTGAAGTTCTATTTATTCATTGTTATGTTTATCTAGGTTTTATGTATGCATATTATATCATAATTGCAAGTAAAATGCAATATTCTACAATGTGCTAATTATTACTAACACATACTTAACCCCTTCCCGACATTTGACGTACATTTACGTCATGGTCGGGATGTACTTCCCGACACATGGCATAAATGTACGTCATGAGTTCAAACTGTCACCGCGTCTATAGACGTGGTGACAGAGGGACGATGTCTGCTGTCCCTGACAGCAGACATCCTCCCTCAATGCCCAGGGGGGGGCAGCGATGCCCCCCGCCATCGGCGATCGCTGTGATTGGCTGTTCAATGTGAACAGCCAATTACAGCGTTTTCTGTGTACCGGCGAATAACGTTCGCCGGTGACACAGGGATCGGTGGTGATTGGTGCTGTTAAGTACAGCACCAATCACCACCGGGTGTTAGGGTGATGCTGGTGGTCACCCCACCTTACCCCACCTCCCCCTAAAGGCTGTGATTGGTCCGTCGGACCGACGGACCAATCGCAGCCATTACACCTCAAATGAGGTAACGGAGACAGCCCTGCAGCCGCCATTCCGGTCAGGAACAGCGTGCAGAGCGGTCTCCGTGCCCATCTGTGCCTATACTGACCTGATCAGCGTTGGTGGCATCCGTGCCAGCTCCTGTGACTTCCTGGTGCTTGTGTTGCTGCTGCTGCTGCTGCAGCAGCGTCATTGTGTAAGAAATTGTGTGATATAATTTTGTATCTGCTGCCCCCTGCTGCCCCCCTTTTGTGCTGATCAGTATAAACTAACTGATCAGCACCTTTTTTGGGGTGCAGGTTTTTTTTTTTATATATAAATACCCTGTCAGGTTGCACCCACAGTTGTGTGCCTGCTGCCCCTCACTGCTAATCAGTTGCATCACTGATCAGCAGTTTTTTTTTTTGGGGGGGGTGTTGTGGGTTTTTTTAAAAAAAAATTTTTTACACCCACTGTGATTTTGTGGGTGTCCTGTGGCCGCAGAGCGCTGATCAGTGACGTACATCACTGATCAGCATTTTTGGCACAGGGTTGATCTATTTTTTTTTTTTTTGATCAAATTACTGTTGCCTTTGACTCATCAGCATTTTTTTTTTATTTATTTTTTTTGGACGGTGCTGTGGAGTCTTTTTTTTACATTTTTTTTACACCCACGGTGCTTTTGTGGGTGTCCTGTGCCCGCTGAGCGCTGATCAGTGACGGACGTTACTGATCAACATCTGTGCTCAATTTTTGGCGCAGGAGTTTTTTGTTTTCTTTTAACTTACACGTGTTAAAGCACTACATACACACTACATATCCCCCGTGTTGAAATAAAGTTTGTACCCCCCCTACACTATACACGTGTTGAAACACTACACTTAAAAATAATAAAAATGTCCCAATCATCGCAAAGACTGTTTTCAGCGGAGGAGGCATATGCCCTTCTTGCCTCTGACACTGACACAGCCAGTGAAGTAAGCGATGAATTGGCATTTGTCTTAAGCTCCTCTTCCTCCTCTAGTGATGAGGGACCCCCTCAAAGACGCCCCCGTAGAGCAGCTGAGACCCCCCCCCAATGATTGATCTCGTATGGACCCCACCACCAGACAATTTTGAGCCCCAGGTTCCTGAGTTTTTGGCCAACCCAGGAATCCAAATTGATAGTACAGGCCTCAAAGAAATTGACTTTTTCAAAGTCTTTTTCTCTGATGATTTTATAAATTTAATGGTGGACCAAAGTAATTTATATGCCCAGCAGTTTATTGCCCAAAACCCCACGTCATCATTTGCTAGGTGGACCCCTGTAGATGCAGTAGAGATGATGACGTTTTGGGGTCTGGTGTTACATATGGGCATAGTTAAAAAGCCAGAAATTAGGCAATATTGGAGTACAGATGTTCTGTACAGCACCCCACTTCATTGTATGGCCATGACCCGGACTCGTTTTGAGACGGTCCTTAAATTTTTGCATTACAACGATAATGCACAGTGCCCACCCAGAGATGATCCCACCTTTGACCGGCTATTCAAAGTCAGGCCGGTCATTGATCATTTCAGCGCCAAATTGGTGAGATGTACATACCCCAAAAATTCATTTGTGTAGACGAGTCACTTATACATTTTAAAGGAAGGGTTAAATTCCGCCAGTACCTTCCCAATAAGAGTGCAAGGTATGGCATAAAAATGTATAAGCTGTCAGGGTACACCCACAGGTTTAGGGTATATGAAGGGAAGGACACAAGAATTGAACCGCCAGAATGCCCTCCCTCCCTCGTAGGTGTTAGTGGAAAGATTGTCTGGGATTTAGTGCACCCCTTCCTGGATAAGGGTTATCACCTCTATGTGGATAACTTTTACACCAGCATCCCCCTGTTTAAGGCCCTTGGTTCAAGAGGTACAGCAGCTTGCGGTACTGTGCGCAAGAACCAAAGAGGCCTCCCAAAAACGCACGTTGCCCAATTACTGAGAAAGGGTGAAAGCAGGGGAATATGCACCGAAAATATGTTGTTGGTCAAATATAAAGACAAGAGGGATGTCCTTATACTGACAACAATTCACGGAGACAGTACCACCTCCGTCCCTGTACGAGGTATCAGTACCCACACCTCAAAACCTATTTGTATCCTAGATTACAATAAGTACATGGGCGGAGTGGATCTTTCAGATCAGGTACTGAAGCCGTAGAGTGCCCTGCGGAAAACAAAAATATGGTATAAGAAGCTGGCCGTGTATATCATCCAGATGGCACTGTATAACGCTTACGTACTATTCCGTTCTACCAGCCAGACGGGGACTTTTATGCACTTTCAAGAGGAAGTCATAAAGGGCCTAATATTTGGGAACCAGCAGGCAGAGGGCCCCAGTACTTCTAGTACTGGCCCCAGTACTTCTAGTAATGGCCCCCGTATTGTATCAGGGCAGCATTTTCCTAACGAAATCCCCTCCACTGGAAAAAAGGGCAGGGCACAAAAAAGGTGCAAAGTTTGCTATAAAAAGGGAATACGAAAGCAAACTATTTTCCACTGTGAAACTTGCCCCGACAAACCCGACCTATGTATGAAGGAGTGCTTTAAAATATACCACACATCTATGGATTATTAGGTTCATCATTTCACCGTGCTTCGGGGGTCTTGCTAATGCGACATAGCACCCACCATTCATTCCACCAGAATGTGTGCTGCAAAATCCAAATATCACTCCTTCCCTTCTGAGTCCTGCCATGCACCCAAATGGTATTTTTTGGTCACATATGAGGCATTGCCGTACTCGGGAGAAATTGCGGCACAGATTTTGGGGTGCTTTGTCTCCTTCATTCCTTGTGACAATGAAAAATTTTGAGCCAGAACTGCATTTTTGTGTAAAAAAAATGTAATTTTTCATTTTCACAGCCCAGTTGTACCACAATTGGTGAAACCCCTGGGGGTTTGAAATGGACACTATACCCCTAGATGAATTCCCTGAGGGGTGTAGTTTGCAAAATGGGGTCACTTGTGGGGGGGTTCCACTGTATTGGTGCTTCGGGGGTCTTGCTAATGCGACCTAGCACCCACCATTCATTCCACCAGAATCTGTGCGGCAAAATCCAAATATCACTCCTTCCCTTCTGAGTCCTGCCATGCACCCAAATGGTATTTTTCGGTCACATATGAGGCATTGCCGTACTCGGGAGAAATTGGGGCACAGATTTTCGGGTGCTTTGTCTCCTTCATTCCTTGTGAAAATGAAAAATTTTGAGCCAGAACTGCATTTTTGTGTAAAAAATGTAATTTTTCATTTTCACAGCCCAGTTGTACCAAAATTGGTGAAACCCCTGGGGGTTTGAAATGTACACTATACCCCTAGATGAATTCCCTGAGGGGTGTAGTTTGCAAAATGGGGTCACTTGTGGGGGGTTCCACTGTATTGGTGCTTCGGGGGTCTTGCTAATGCGACATAGCACCCACCATTCATTCCACCAGAATGTGTGCTGCAAAATCCAAATATCACTCCTTCCCTTCTGAGTCCTGCCATGCACCCAAATGGTATTTTTTGGTCACACATGAGGCATTGCCGTACTCGGGAGAAATTGTGGCACAGATTTTGGGGTGCTTTGTCTCCTTCATTCCTTGTGAAAATGAAAAATTTAGAGCCAGAACTGCATTTTTGTGTAAAAAAATGTAATTTTTCATTTTCACAGCCCAGTTGTACCACAATTGGTGAAACCCCTGGGGGTTTGAAATGTACACTATACCCCTAGATGAATTCCCTGAGGGGTGTAGTTTGCAAAATGGGGTCACTTGTGGGGGGGTTCCACTGTATTGGTGCTTCGGGGGTCTTGCTAATGCGACATAGCACCCACCATTCATTCCACCAGAATCTGTGCGGCAAAATCCAAATATCACTCCTTCCCTTCTGAGTCCTGCCATGCACCCAAATGGTATTTTTTGGTCACATATGAGGCATTTCCGTACTCGGGAGAAATTGGGGCACAGATTTTCGGGTGCTTTGTCTCCTTCATTCCTTGTGAAAATGAAAAATTTTGAGCCAGAACTGCATTTTTGTGTAAAAAATGTAATTTTTCATTTTCACAGCCCAGTTGTACCAAAATTGGTAAAACCCCTGGGGGTTTGAAATGTACACTATACCCCTAGATGAATTCCCTGAGGGGTTTAGTTTGCAAAATGGGGTCACTTGTGGGGGGGTTCCTAACTTTCAGCATCTTATGGTGCCTAGAACCTACATGGTGCCTAAAAAATAATCTCATAAAAAGGAGGCTCCAAAATCAAGTAGGTGCTCCTTCTATTATGAAGCCTGTGGTTTGGTCAACGTGCACACTAGGGCCACATATAGGATATTTATGAAAACAAAATCAATTTTTAGTCACATTTTTCTAGTAAAATCTACTGTGTTCCTTAGAAAAATGTATTAAAATTGAAAATCTGCAAAAAAAATGAAATTTTGAAATTTCACCTACACTTTGTTTTAATTCCTGTGAAACACCTAAAGGGTTAACAAACTTCCAAAATGCTGTTTTGAATACTGTGAGGGGTGCAGTTTTTGAAATGGCATCATTTATGGGGGTGTCTCACATACAAGTCCCTCAGTCACATCAGAACTGAACTGGTCCCTAAAAAAATCAGTGTTTGAAATTTTCTTGAAAATTTGAGAATTTGCTATTCATATTTTAAGCCTCCTAGTGTCCAAAAAAATTAAAAGGAGGTTGAAATAATGATGGAAACATAAAGTATACATATGGTCTATGTTAGTTATTAACTATTTTGAGTGGTATGATTATTTGTCTCACAAGAAGAAAATTTAACATTTTGCAAATTGCAAAATTTTCAATTTTTTTTACGACATTTTGGTATTTTTCACAAAAAAACACAGACTGTATCGACCAAAATTTACCACTAACTTGAAGTACAATGTGTCACGAGAAAACAATCTCAAAATCACTGGGATAAGTAAAAGCAAAAAAAAGTTATCCCCACTTAAGTGATACATGTCAGATTTGAAAAAAAGGACTCTGTCAGGAAGGCAAAAACAGGCTGCGGCGGTAAGGGGTTAAGGAAACTTAACATTATAATCACAGTGCGTGTGTGTATTTTGTTGTTTGGATAATGTTAATTGCTCTACAATTATAGTACATTTGTGTATTGCAAGGATCTGCACACTACAATAACATACATCTATATACAGTATGTACATTTTGCTAATTAAAAATATTCTAAACAATTTACACATATACTGTTTAATGTAAAAAAAACACACAGACAACTTCTAACTGTTAACAAATATTTATTGTATGTACAAAATTTTGAAAATTCCCCCCAAAAAATCAAAGTAGCAGGTCTGTTAGGTCCTGCAGATCGGCCAGGACCAGATGCAGGTGTGCCCTGAGACGCAGGAGGGCCCCACGGACACCGTCATCTGCTTGGGTAGGCTCATCTGTGGGCATGTTAAAGGGGGTACAATTAGTAATGATATTCATGAATACATTTAACATAGTCATACATAAATGTAATAAATGCAAGGTGACAGGTGTGTGTGTGTGTATATATATATATATATATATATATAGAGAGAGAGAGAGAGAGAGAGAGAAAACAAGATACCCAGCGCAAAAGTCCTCAGAGGAAAATATGTCCACAGTGTCAGTCAATGTGTGCAATCTTCTTCCAAAGGATCGTACCAAGATCCGAGTGTTATGTCAGCACTGCCAATTGGGTCTTGTGTGGTCTGCAGTGCCTCTGGTTACTCAGAGGTGCTGCTGTTATTATTTGCATCCTGCAGTACCTCTGTGTGGCCAGAGGTGCTGCTGTTTGGCCCTGCATGCAGGGTTGTGGTTTCTGAGGACAGTCCCAGCTGGTGTAATCAGCTGGGCTGTTCTCAGAGTGCCATCCCCAGCTGCAGCACATGTGAATAATTGTGGGTTTGTCTCTATGTGCTGCAGCCATTGGTCTGGGCTGCCTTTAAAAGAGGCATTGGCCCTGAGCTCAGGGCCTTTGATAGTTCTCTGTTTGTTAGCTTCCTGTTAGTTTGCTGAGAGCTTTCTTATGCCATGTCCTGTATCCTGAAATCATGTTTTTGTCCTGTATCCTGAGTCCTGTAATCATGTTTTTGCATCTGTTCCTGTAATTGTATCCTGTACCATGTACCTGTTCCTGATCTACGATAAAGCAGTGAGTTCCATCCATCCTGCCTCTGTCTGTCTGTGCCTCCAGCAATTATACCTGTCGTGCTGTCCAAAGGGACTCCTAACATTATCAAAGGCCATACCGAATTGCTGGAGGGGGAACAGTGTAACTTTTGCCCTATCTTGTTATGGAGCCTGTTAACCGCAATCAAGTCCTGGCAGATCAGATCATGGCCTTGACTCGTGCCCTGTCGGACTTGTGTCGGAAGGTGCAGCCCCCCAAAGCGGTGTCCAATGTGCACTTCTGCAAAGCTGCATCCGATGCCTCAGCCGATGGTGTGCCCCCAGGAGAGGTGGCCGATCCCGTAGCTGATGGTGTGTTCCCAGGAGAGGTGGCCGATGTCATAGCCGATGGCGTGTATCCCAGAGGGTCCGATGTCCCGGTCTCCGCCAGAGGGTCCGATGTCCCGGTCTCCGCCAGAGGGTCCGATGTCCCGGTCTCCGCCAGAGGGTCCGATGTCCCGGTCTCCGCCAGAGGGTCCGATGTCCCGGTCTCCGCCAGAGGGTCCGATGTCCCGGTCTCCGCCAGAGGGTCCGATGTCCCGGTCTCCGCCAGAGGGTCCGATGTCCCGGTCTCCGCCAGAGGGTCCGATGTCCCGGTCTCCGCCAGAGGGTCCGATGTCCCGGTCTCCGCCAGAGGGTCCGATGTCCCGGTCTCCGCCAGAGGGTCCGATGTCCCGGTCTCCGCCAGAGGGTCCGATGTCCCGGTCTCCGCCAGAGGGTCCGATGTCCCGGTTTCCGCCAGAGGGTCCGATGTCCCGGTCTCCGCCAGAGGGTCCGATGTCCCGGTCTCCGCCAGAGGGTCCGATGTCCCGGTCTCCGCCAGAGGGTCCGATGTCCCGGTCTCCGCCAGAGGGTCCGATGTCCCGGTCTCCGCCAAGGAGCCCGATGATCCGGTCCCCGCCAAGGAGCCCGATGATCCGGTCCCCGCCAAGGAGCCCGATGATCCGATCCCCGCCAAGGAGCCCGATGATCCGGTCCCCGCCAAGGAGCCCGATGATCCGGTCCCCGCCAAGGAGCCCGATGATCCGGTCCCCGCCAAGGAGCCCGATGATCCGGTCCCCGCCAAGGAGCCAGATGTTCTGGCCCCAGGAGGGGGTTCCGTCTGTCTAGCCCCAGGAGGGGTCCTGTCTGTCTAGCCCCAGGAAGGGGTCCTTTACAGCCCCAAGAGGGGGTTGCTACTGCCCTGGCCTGCGGGACTGAGGACGCTATTGCCCTGGCCTCCGGGCCTGAGGATGCTATTGCCCTGGCCTCCGGGCCTGAGGACGCTATTGCCTCCGCGGCCTCCGGGCCTGAGGACGCTATTGCCTCCACGGTCTCCGGGCCTGAGGACGCTATTGCCTCCGCGGCCTCCGGGCCTGAGGACGCTATTGCCTCCGGGCCTGAGGACGCTATTGCCTCCGCGGCCTCCGGGCCTGAGGACGCTATTGCCTCCGCGGCCTCCGGGCCTGAGGACGCTATTGCCTCCGCGGCCTCCGGGCCTGAGGACGCTATTGCCTCCGCGGCCTCCGGGCCTGAGTCTGTTGCCTCCGGGCCTGACTCCGTTAATGCCCATGTCATTGAGCATAAATTGAGAGCCGCCGTGTCGGCTGTCAGTCGCAATGTTCTTTCTTTTAGTGCACTAACGCCTGCCATGCCAGAGGTCCGTGAGGGTCCACCTGATGTGCCAGAGGTCCGTGATGGTCCAGCCCCAGAAGGGGGTCCTTACATCATAGACCCAGGAGGGGTTCTTTCTGCCCTTGCCCACGGGCATGAGGTCCCGTCTGTCTGGAGAGCCGTCACGGTGGCCGTCATTCCGGGGAATTTTTTTTTCGAACGGAACAAGATCTTGCCGGTGTCTGTCATTGCGGAGGTCCTGTCTACATATGATGTCCTCGTCGTTATTAAAGAGACTGTTGCTATTCCCATTAAAAGAGGCATCAGCATGAACTTTCCTAAAGGCGTCTGGAATCCGCCTTCTCAAGGGGGGCATTATGTTATGTCAGCACTGCCATTTGGGTCTTGTGTGGTCTGCAGTGCCTCTGGTTACTCAGAGGTGCTGCTGTTATTATTTGCATCCTGCAGTACCTCTGTGTGGCCAGAGGTGCTGCTGTTTGGCCCTGCATGCAGGGTTGTGGTTTCTGAGGACAGTCCCAGCTGGTGTAATCAGCTGGGCTGTTCTCAGAGTGCCATCCCCAGCTGCAGCACATGTGAATAATTGTGGGTTTGTCTCTATGTGCTGCAGCCATTGGTCTGGGCTGCCTTTAAAAGAGGCATTGGCCCTGAGCTCAGGGCCTTTGATAGTTCTCTGTTTGTTAGCTTCCTGTTAGTTTGCTGAGAGCTTTCTTATGCCATGTCCTGTATCCTGAGTCCTGTATCCTGAAATCATGTTTTTGTCCTGTATCCTGAGTCCTGTAATCATGTTTTTGCATCTGTTCCTGTAATTGTATCCTGTACCGTGTACCTGTTCCTGATCTACGATAAAGCAGTGAGTTCCATCCATACTGCCTCTGTCTGTCTGTGCCTTCAGCAATTATACCTGTCGTGCTGTCCAAAGGGACTCCTAACACTGAGTAGTACACTTGCAAAAAACCAGAGAAGAGACGCAACCATGAGCATATAATTCAAGACAATATTTACTGCACAATAAGGCTCACGTACATTGAAAGTTTAAATGAATATGCTTGCCAGCCTAGTAGAAGCCTAATCTCGGTGGACCTCCTCGGAATGTGCCAAAGCACCGTCACTCAGCCGCAGACCCAGGGATCTTTGAACCAAGCCTCAGGAACTTCGCCGCACACGATCTGGAGCACCGGGACCACAGGTGGAAGACAGGACGTCACTCCGTCAGCAGGAATAAGCCACGCCCTGGTCGTGTGCGGCGAAGTTCCTGAGGCTTGGTTCAAAGATCCCTGGGTCTGCGGCTGAGTGGCGGTGCTTTGGCACATTCCGAGGAGGTCCACCGAGATTAGGCTTCTACTAGGCTGGCAAGCATATTCATTTAAACTTTCAATGTACGTGAGCCTTATTGTGCAGTAAATATTGTCTTGAATTATATGCTCATGGTTGCGTCTCTTCTCTGTTTTTTGCAAATATATATATATATATATATGTACATGTATGTATATGTGTGTGTATGTGTATATATGTATATATGTATATATATATATATATATATATATATATATATATATATATATATATATATATATATATATATATCCACATAAATTGTTGGTACAACAGAGCGCACTCACCAGACTTCTTCAGCAGTTAAAAGTATTTCTTTATTTCATCTCAGTTAAAATCCTCAAGCATGGTCGACGTTTCGAGTCTGGAATGACCCTTTGTCAAGACAGCTTATGTTGTCATAACTCCATTAGAGCAGCAGCTGCTGGTGGAGGTTACACTGTTGAGCTGTGCTCTGTACCCTTGGCCGATAGAGGGAGGTTTTGACCGCATGTCTGACTATGCATTTTGTGGTGTCTAAAAACGGATAATGTCTATTAAGAATTATCTATATCTAATGGAATTAAATAATTAAATATTTATTGTTACTCTCCTGTTTCTCATTATTATAGATTTTTGTATTAGATATAACATATATATGTTTATTGTCCATGTATTAATTGTTTTTCTCGTTACAGATTGGAGCCGATATTTTATTAAATCATATGTGCATTATGATACTTGCTCTATTAACTGCTGCTATTATGCATATTGGCACTTTATATAGATATATATGTTTTTTATAGATTTGTGTTATTTATATGTATGTATTTTTAATATATGTGTATGTATGTATGTATGTATGTATGTGTATATATGTATGTATGTATGTATGTATGTATGTATGTATGTATGTATGTGTGTATATATATATATATATATATATATATATATATATATATATATATATATATATTTTTTTTTATATATATATTTTTATATATATATATATATATATATATATATATATATATATATGTACTAGGTGATTCATCGCGCCCTACGTGCGCTCTTCACACCGTCGTAAGGGGCTGCGCCCTCTTAATTTGTGAACGTTTGTATATGAGAAATATGGTTAGAATTGTATGAAAGATGCCCTGTATTGCAACTTAGGTGTCCGCGAATCGCGGTAGGGGGGGTCGCGGAGTGTGCCGCGAATTGCAGGAGGGGGGGTCGCGGGGGGTGCCGCGAATTGCTGGAGGGGGGGGGTTGTGGGGGGGTGGATGCTGCAAATCGCGGGAGGGGAGGGATTGCAGAGAATCGCGGGAGGGGGGTCGCGGGGTGGGTTGCCGCAAATCGCGGGAGGGGGGTTACGGGGGTGGGGGTTTCGGCGAATCATGGTAGGGGGGGTCGCGGGGGATGTGCCATGAATCACGGGAGGGGGGGTCACGGGGTGGGGTGCCGAGAATCGCGGGGGGGTGTGTGTGTGCCGTGAATCACGGGAGTGGGGGTTGCGGGGGGGTGGGGGGGTGTGACGCGAATCGCCACAAGAAAAAATCAACACAGAAAGGTCAACACATGTAAATGTTGACATAAGTGTGGCACTTCATTGGTGTCCATGTCGACACATGAGAATGAATATGAAAACATTCAAAAAATGACAAAAAAACTTCAAAAACTCATGTCAACCTTTTTCATTGTCGACCATAGCCATGTCAGTGTTTTCCATGTGCAATTTAATTCTGGAGCTGCCGCGAATCACGGGGGGGTGCCGCGAATTGCGGGAGGGGGGGTCGCGGGGGTGGGTGCCGCGAATCGCGGGAGGGCGGGGTTCACAGGGGTTCCGGTGGGGGGTTGCCGCGAATTGCGGGAGGTGGGGGATCACGGGGGGTGCCGCGAATCGCGGGAGGGGGGTTTGCGGGGGGGTGTGACGCGAATCGCCACAAGAAAAACTCAACACAGAAAGGTCAACACATGTAAATGTTGACATAACTGTGCCACTTCATTGGTGTCCATGTTGACACATGACAATGAATATGAAAACATTCAAAAAATGAAATAAATCTTCAAAAACTCATGTCAACCTTTTTAATTGTCGACCATAGCCATGTCAGTGTTTTGCATGTGCCATTTAATCCTGGGGCTGCTGCGAATTGCGGGGGGGGGGGGGGGGGTGCCGCGAATCGCGGGAGGGAGGTCGCGGGGGGGTGTTTTTTCCACGAATCGGGGGGGGTGGGGGGGGTCACGGGGTAGGGTTTGCCGCGATTTGCGGGAGGGGGGGGTCGCGGGGTGGTGGTTATGCCGCGAATTGCGGGAGGGGTCGTGGGGGGGTTCTTTTTGCAGCGAATCGCGAGAGGGGGGGTGTTTTTGATGCAAATCGCGGTAGGGGGGGTCGCGGGGGAGCGGTATTTTTGCCGCAAATCGCGGGAGGGGGGGGGGGGGGGCGCGGGGGGGGGAGGTTTTGCCGCAAATCGCGGGAGGGGGGGCGCTCACCTGGTGGCTGTGGAGTAGCAGTGCTGGGCAACATGGGAAGGCAGTGGGTGTCTGGCACTGTCTGTGGGCTCACTGGGCTGGTTCTCTGTCACATACCTCCCAGCATGACCCTCTCCAGGAGGGACACAATGCTCTGTTTCTAGACTTCCCCTTAATGTATGATTGCCATCACCTGTTTTAAACAGGTTAATTTCTCAGAAAGGTGTTCAGCACAGATGAAGGCAATCACACATTAAGAGGAAAGTCCAGGAACAGCGTTATAGACACAGACACCCACTTTGAGTGACAGATGTAGCCAAATATATAGGAGATGTATGTGTGTATATATATATATATTTATTGAGTAATGACGCACATATGTGTTTGATGTCGGCTTTTTATCTGATTTCTTTGCAGTGTATTTTTTGTATAGATTTTTGTGTTTTTTTCTGCATACTTTTCTGCGGATTTCTGTATAAAAGTATATATATATGCATTTTTTATGATGTATTTTTTATGATATATTTGTATTTTGAAGCATTTGGTGAATGTATGTATTAGACTGGAATGCTGCCAATTTAGTGCTATGCTGATCATTGATTGCAAACACCTGCAAAGGAAATGTGGGTATAAATACCTGATACTCACCTGAGGTAACCACACCCCCTGACGAAGTCCTTCTGTGTGACGAAACTAGTTGGGTGTCACTTCTATGGTCCGACGTTGGACACGTCCTTCTTCCACCTGTGTTCCAGCCAGCGTTCCTCTCTGGTCCTGTGTGAGTGCTGAGTTGTCTTGGTCTGAGGTCTCTGTGGCTGAAGCTGAGCAGCGGTGATCCCCCACAGGAGTATCCGGGCTGTGATGGTGTTATGATCTGGCTGGCAAGCATTATACTTTTAACCCCTGTGTACGTGAGCTTTATTTGATCAGTAAAATTCTGTTACTTTGTGCTCATTGGTGCGTCTTTTCTACTCTTTTTGCATATATATATATATAGATATATATATATATATATATATATCTATATATATATATAGAGAGAGAGAGACATATATAACTATATATATATATATATGACACATACATCTATACATACATGCATACATACTAGATGGAAAGGCTGTTTTTTTCCCTCTACCCTTTACTCTGTAAAACACCTCACAGTAATAGTGCTCCTTCTGAATTCAAACCAACCCATGACTAAGCTCTGAGAAGCATGTCATGAGCTCCACCAATAACAACTCATCAAAAAGCGCTCAGTGTCTGTTCTCTGATGCAACGTGGCATGGGACTTAGTCAACTCTCAGGAATGCACAGTACATTTGTGCAATCAAGCATGGCTTGCCTGCTGATGGTCTGCTCCATAAATCATTGTCATAATGCCAGGTAGGTGAAACTGCAGCACTAACCCACTCCCATGCACAAAATCATTATTAAGACAAAATCAACCAAAAATTATGGTGGCAACAATACATGCAGACCCCAGGGGGTGGTTAGCTAGAGGAGGGCCCAGGGGCACTGACCACTTGTGACTCCATTCTAAGCCACGCCTGTCCATACTCCATTTATGCCATACTTAATCTAGTTTAGAAATAACAATCAACTGTAAACTCAATGCACCTATATGAGGCTACAGATTGTACACTTGCAGCAGGGACATGTAACCCTTAGATGAGCACGTCATCCCTTTATTCCAGGATACAGATTAACTACACAGGTTCAGTTGCAGTTAAAATCGACCTGAAAGCCATCCCCACAACCTGTGTAATTCATATGTGTCCAGGATGAAAGGGATGGTTTGGGCACCCTATCTAACCCCTAAGTGTGTCTGTTGCTACCCAGTTTGTTTTATGACTTTATAGTATTTTAAAACACAATTGAATCACCAGTGCTACATAGCAAATAGTAGATGAGAAAAGGAATAATGATTCTTTATGTATACATACCACTTTCGGCCGCCTGCACCACCTCACAGGCCTCCTCATCCTCCTCTAGCTCCACCTCCTCCTCTTCTTCCCGGGCCTCCTCAGCTGCCACCACCTCCTCCTCCACTGTCACCACCTCCTCCTCCACTTCCTCCCCTTCCTCCGGCACCTCCTCCGCCTCCACTTTCTCCGCCTCCCCTTCCTCCAACACTACCTCCTCGGCCATCTCCTCTGTCACCTCCTCCTGGGCCTGGGCCGCCTCTGCCTCCTCCCGGGCCTGTCGTGCTCGATCCCGTGTTGTGTTGGAGAAAAGAAAACATTAGTGCCAATTAGGGGTCATTGGGGCAGATGTATTAAGCCTTAACAAGCAATAAATGCTAAGGTGATAAGTAGAGATAAATGTCAAGCCAATCAGCTCCTTACTGGGTTTTAACAAACACAGCCTGTCACATGGCAGTTATGATGTGACATTTGGCCCATTGTATGCATCACAAACAATACTCCTAGACAATTACATATTATATCCACATTACAGGATGTCAAACAGGAAGTAGCACACATATAGTGTATGCCATGTTTAACTCATGATCAGCCAGGTTACCTTATTGGCTTAAAAAAGGTAATGTAAGCAATAATGTACAAATGCCCATTTAATGTGTAAACACTCACATCGCGCAATCCTGGCCCTGATTTGCTGGAACAAATCTGTCTGTCGACGCCTCAGGTCTGACCATTGCCGCTCTAGCTGAGCGATGATCCTCCGCACCTGGGTGCGTGCGAATATGCGGCGGCGGGCCACGGCATAAGCATTACACTTCTGCCTGTTGGTGATGAATGGGCCCGCACGCCCCAGCCTGGTCTCCATAACGGAGACCAGTGCCCTGAGCTCCGCAGTCGAAAATGCGGCTGCTCTCCCATAGGCCGCCATCTTAGCAATGGCGCAATACAAGCAATAATGTCCTGTAATTGGTTGTTCACAGTGATATTTGGTATTAACTTTTTTGTTCATTTTTGCATTAACAGCGTGTATGCGCCACAACAAACGGCTAAAACATCGCATAGCCAAACAACACTTGCTGTAGGTTGGCATCGCTGAGCTAACCTTGGCAGTACTTAGTATATTCATAACAGACAGGGTGAAATAAGTTTGAAAACTAGTATACTCACCAAACATGGCTGAAAACAACAGGTGAAATAGTGTGCAACACTCTCCAGTTACACATAACTATACAAGGTACTACAATAGACAGCTTTATTAGTGTGAAAGCTATACACCTGAAACATAGCAAATAGTGCAATACCTTTTCCCAATATTAGGCCATGGTGCCATGTAAACACTTACCTTATACCGGCCCACACTAGAGATGTGGAATGAAATGTACCTAGCATCAAGGCAGTATTGAGAGACCTTTCACATGTGATTTGGATGCAAGCACTGATTACTATTGCCTTAGTGGTGGACTGGATTAACATATGGAATGGGTTAGTGTCATTTGTTGTACATACAAAACAAGTGCACAGTACAAATGAACATTCACATATAGATTTCATGTCTGGCCACAGTTTTAGGTGTTTATTGGTGTTTAAATCTGCCAATAAGTACAAAATCAGACTTTGAAAGTATGCCTGGTTTTGTACTTTTGTTTGTCCGCTGGTATGATTGTGGCCTATGCGCCGCACGGTGTACGCTGCCGTACGGAACGCTGCCGCAAAGAACTCAGGGTGTGGCTGATGTACGCCAATGACAGAAATAGTATATAAAGGTGTGCTAGAAAACCAAAATGTTGTTGCAAACATGGCTGGATCTCAATCTGAGGGAGACCAGGAGTACCAGGAACTCATTGCTCGCCTGGACTCCAGCACCTCCTATGTGCCCCTCACCACAGACCAGCCAGTGAGAGAAGAGCAGGCAGCTGGCCCAGCAACATCAGGCCAATCAGCAGCTGGGCCATCTTCTGCCTCAGCAGAATCATTGGGAACACAGCAGGTGGCTTCCCAACAGAGTAGCCTGGCCAGCACTTCAAGTACAGCGACAGGTGGCCGTGGCCGTGGGCGTGGCCGAAAGAGGCCAACAGAGGAACCAAGCAGCAGGAACATGGCATTCGAACCACAGGAGCTTGCCATACTGGTACCCCGTGCACGGGATTGGATAGAGTGTCCACAGGACAGGTTGACACACACAAGGAGATGGAATATTTGGGAGGACATAACTGTGGAGATTAATGCGGTAGTTCCACAAGTTCGTGAGGCGGAGCACATAAAGAAGAGGCAAGTTCATGTGTGTTACATTTGACCAGTACAAGACCAGTAATGTTTTAATTAGATGTTAGATGGAGTTGGTAAATGGTCGGTCACATTGCTAGGAGCAACAGACATGATTGCCATGTCACTTAGTCGATAGTTATTGTAGGGTGAGTGTGAATGTATCTTCTAAGGGTTGGTTTTATAGTTTAATATAATGTAAGTTTTGTGTAATGAAGCACATGTTGTAATCTGTTGCAGATTGCAATGGCTGCTACAGCAAACATCAGGAGTGACATGTAGTAATATGTAAACTTTGATTGCAGGTGGCACGACTTGAAAACCAACCTCAAGAAGAAACTGACCAAACGGTGGGAACACAGCCACACCTCTGGGGCTGGCCCCATACCAGGCCGCCTGAAGCTCACCCCCCTGGAGGAGATGACCGAGTGCTGTATTGCAATAGAGGAGGTCCGGGGGGTGAGCACCATGGATAGCGAGGCCCCAGCGGAAGTCTTTGCTGCTTTTGTTGAAGGTAATTATTTGGCATGGCATAAGTAGTTGGTACTCATTTTCTTGGAATGTGTTGTAATTGTAATTTTCTCTTTCACCAGCATCCCCACCGTTTGGTCAAGAATCTCTAGAGGAGGTGGAGGAGTCTGTGCCACCTGCCACCAGTGGCAGCCATGTGCAGCAGCAGCAGGCAACGGCCACAACGGATTACGACAGGTGGGTGCAGATGCTTGGGCAGATTAGCCAGCAGGGAGAGTTAGCATCAGAGCGGATGCGTAAGACCGAGGAGGTCATGCAGGGTATTGTCAGCACCCAGCAGGCAATAGCTGGGAGCCAGCAGGCTATTGCTGAGACCCAGCAGGCCATGGCTGGCACCCAGCAGGCCATAGCTGCCAGCCTGCAGGTGCTGGCAGATCAAGCCCTGCGCCAAAATGACCTCCTCCTCCACCATAATGAGCTTATGGTGGAGCTAATTTCCAGCAATAGGGCCCTATTGTCATCCGTTTCTGGTGCATTTCCACCACCAGCACTCCCTGCTGGCAGAGGGGGAACACCATCCCCCCCTTCACCAGCATCTGCTCCACCTGTGCCACCATCCCAACGTGGCCGTGGCCGAGGAGCTGCTGCACGTGGCAAGGAGCCTACCAGGGCCAAATGTGCCCGCAAATGAACTTGTGTCCGCATTAATCTCCACCCTTATGTCTTCCCAAATCTTTCATTCAGCTGTGTGTGTCAGCTTCCTGTGTCCAATCCCGTGCAGAGGGTACCCACATTTGCCCTCGGTTCGAATGTCTTGTTTGGTTCCCCTGTTGCCCTCTTTTGGCTACCATTACTGTCTGCTGTACTTGAAGTATTGGTGCTATACTTTTGTTGTGAAGCCACCTGATGTGTTCCTAATGATTCTGCTGTGGCTATGTATGTCTATAATACATTGTTTTATTTTGATTTATTTTTGTACATTCCTGGTATGGTACCTTTTTAATTTGTTGCATGTGTCCAAAAACATGCTGTTTCCATTTTTTGTTTGACGTTATTGTAATAAATTTATATTTTGATCCCCAAATGTGTGGTTTTATTGGTAAATGTACACGTGACATGTGTATTTATATTAGTGATAGTAAGTTCTGTCCATTGCTTGCAGTGTAAATGTGTGTCAAAACTGCAGCATATATTTGTGTGTTTAGTAATGGTCCATTTAATTTGCAATGGTTCCAATTGAAGCAATGAGAAGAGTGTAATTAATGAGTAATGAGTAAAGGAGTGGATTGTATTGTGTTCAGCTGACATTGGTTGAGGTGCGCCCGTACTGATTGGGCGTTTCGATTGCCTAGCGCATGACCGAGTGGTGTCCGCAAAGAAATACTTGCTTATGGACACCGCATATTTCTTGTCTTTTGGTTCATGTGCATTCGGTGTGCTGTCCGAATGCACGCCTACCAGAATGAGTGCACTCCCTCGTGTACGCCCAGTTTAGCCCACTTTGAAACTACGCCCCTGTGTACTTCCGAATGACGCCCTTAATACGCCCATATCTCCCGAGTGAATGCGGTGCACATTTCTGTACGGTATTAGTGAGTACAAGTACGGAGACCTTGCGTGGCACATGCGCATAGCGACCAGAATAAGGCCTATAGTATCATCTTTATGTAATTCTGATTGCTTTGAAAATTAAAGACATTAAATTATATGGTATTCTTTACCTAGCACGGCGCCCGCGATTGGCATCGCGGTCATCGGGGGTAAAAAATTGCGGGCATCGCGGCCATCGTATGCACTAAAAAAAACGGGTGCGCCGCGATGCCCGCGATTTCCCATAGGGATCAATGTTAAAAGTGTCAATGGACGCGATTTTTGTGTTCAATGCCTCAATGCCCGCGATTTGTCCATAGGAAACAATGTTAAATGGGCCACAGAGCCCTAATAGTTCCCCTGAAGTCTGAAATGGCCCCCACAATTGTTAACGCCACCCCACGATCAACATGAACCCGAAGCGTGGCGAGCGCAGCGAGCCCGCGAGGAGCGGCGGTACGCGTCCTCCGACCTTTTCATACCCCCACTATCCACGTCGGCGTGGAGTTGAGAATAGAATAGTGCCTGAAGCGTGGCGAGGGGACGCGGATACCTGTGAAGCCCGCGAAGGGACGCGTTTACCACGCTTCGGGCTCGGTGGCTCACTGCGCTCACAACACAATTCTATTCTCAGCTCCACGCCGACGTGGATAGTGGGGGTATGAAAAGGTCGGAGGACGCGTACCGCCGCCGCTCGCCACGCTTCGGGTTCACGTTGATCGTGGGGTGGCGTTAACAATTGTGGGGGCCATTTCAGACTTCAGGGGGACTATTTGGGCTCTGTGGCCCATTTAACATTGTTTCCTATGGAAAAATCACAGGCATTGAGGCATTGAACACTAAAATCGCGTCCATTTACACTTTTAACATTGTTCCCTATGGGCTGGGCACCGTGCTAGGTAAAGAGTACCAATTATATATATTTTCTCTCCATCTGTAAAAGCTCTTTTGAACTCCTGATTGTTAACCACTTTTTATTTTGTATTTCCTCTCCAGGATCCTGGTGGAACAAATATGTTATCAATGTTTTCTATTGTAATAAATAAATATGATTGATGATACATTTATGTGGAATATTCCACTCAGTTTATGTGGAATGTTCCACTCAGTTCCACCCTGTTCCCCCCCACTTTAAACCCTGGGGATGGATAACTTAAACTAGGAGGGCAGATTAAGAACACAAGGTATGTTCACCCTGGAAAATAAGACGTGTAAGAGGAATGCCTCCTCTTAAACTTTTATTTTTCCAGTGTGAACCTACCTAGTGTTCCTAATATTTGTTGTTGCTCAACATTTACACATATATCTGGGGACAATATAACAGCCAAGCTCTTTACTCTAAGAAAAGTGATTAGGACACGAGGGCATCTGCTCAGATTAGAGGAGAAGAGATTTCGGACCACCAAAAGGAAAACATTTTTTTTATGGTAATGGCAATAAAGTTATGAGACTCTCTGCCAGAGCAGGTGGTGTTGGCAGACACATTGAATACATTTAAAATAAGGTTGGACAAGTATTAATTGAAAAAAAAAAACCACATTCAGTTGTATAACCCATAACTGTTAGTTAATAAAAAAGTGAAATAAATAATACAAGTTGGAGTTACCGCAACTAGACAAAAAAAGGTTGATGGATGAAAGTCATGTTTCAACCTTAACTACTATGTTACTATTAAATTTTATAGCAATTTTCACACACACAATAAATTGATTGTAATAATATTTTCTAAAAAGATAATACAGCACTTACCTGTGTATACCCATATAAATTCAGCACCTGTGCCATTGGGATGGTGGTGTGAGAGTGCAGATCTCCAATAAAACCAGCTACTCTGCCATGGTTCATACACCTGTAATTAGGAGTCAACTTGTTGTGTCCGGACAAGATCCAGAAAACATCTTCCACAGCTTTATTCTCAGTTCCACAGGAATCATACAGATGATAACCCAGAGTAATATTGGGCAAAATATCTGGGTTCCTGTTAATTTGATTAATTGCAAATATAAAAGCTCTGAGATGCCTGTATTCTCTGTAGGTTACCCTAAAAAATGTGCATAATTAATTACTACTTTTGTTATTCTTTTTCATTTATTTTTCATTTATTTTCACAAGGTTAAAAAGGTTGTTCTCACATTTATGCACTTTCACACTTTAAAAAAAAAAAATACCTTTATACATATAACCCACAGTTAATATAAATGATCAATACCTTGACCTAAAAACCAGACAATATAATCTCGTCACATTCCTGTCTAATACTACTGTATTTAAGGTCAGAAAGACCTTTGTCCAGATCACCTGATGCAAATGGACATACACAGATCTAGCCAAAATAGTTTGGTGAGCTGGAGCCAGGGCCGGCGCTACCCGCTCAGCAGAGGATGCAAAGCAGGTAGGCGCCGGGCAGGAGAGTCTCTGTGTGTGCACCTCAGTCTTGCTGTTGTGAGCTGACTGGCATGCCAGTAGCCATTTCAATGAGCATGACTCCATCTTCATATGTCTCAAGCTTATATTCAAAAGTATGAATAGATGGTATGATTTCCTGTATATACACTGTCTTCTCCTGTTTCTTCCTACCAACCGGTTTTCTGTTCTGGGCACTGACTTCTTTAGGCTGCTTCCTATTGTCCCTGCTCCATTTCTGTGCTATGTGGACAGTACAGGTGTTGTAATGTTTAGCATGACTACAACATACCTCCCAACATGACCCACTTCACAAGGGACATAATGCTCTGTTTCTGGACTTCCCTCTTCATTTATGATTACATCACCTGTGCTGAACCACCTTTCTTTTCATTTAACCTGTTTGAAACAGGTGACAGCAATCATAAATTAAAAGGGAAATCTAGAAACAGAGCATTGTGTCCCTCCTGGAGAGGGTTATGTTGGGAGGTATGGAGCATTGTGTCCCTCCTGGAGAGGGTTATGTTGGGAGGTATGGAGCATTGTGTCCCTCCTGGAGAGGGTTATGTTGGGAGGTATGGAGCATTGTGTCCCTCCTGGAGAGGGTTATGTTGGGAGGTATGGAGCATCATGTCCCTCCTGGAGAGGGTTATGTTGGGAGGTATGGAGCATTGTGTCCCTCCTGGAGAGGGTTATGTTGGGAGTTATGGAGCATTGTGTCCCTCCTGGAGAGGGTTATGTTGGGAGGTATGGAGCATTGTGTCCCTCCTGGAGAGGGTTATGTTGGGAGGTATGCTACACAGTATGCTGTTTGAAGTTAAAATAAGTTGGCTCCTTAGTCTTTAAATATATCACCTCACATGACTCCCTAATGCTCTGGTTTCAAAAGTCCTCCATAAATTAGTGAGGTATTACTTACTTTTTTTTAATCTTATAAAACACAGCTTTTAACATGTTACAACTAGTAATAAGCGATTTTGGATGTCTGAAATCCGAGCCCCCGAACTTCCAGATGTGAGCCAGAATCTGAGTCCAGCTTGGGTTTTCCCACCAGATTCGAATCCCAGATTGAGGCAAAGCATCATCATCCCATTGTCTGATCTTGTGGGTTTTGAATCCCAAATATGAGACGCCGCTAATCTGAGTGAGTGAGGGAGACTGTCTCTCGGTGGGTGGTGGTGTGGTGTGCGCTTTTATGGGTACTGTACATTGTTCAGGGGTGCTGATCTTGGAAACTGTCCTGTGCAGGGGCGTAGGGAGGGCAGAGCTGGTGGAGCACAAGCTCCAGGCGCCGAGAGATCAAAAGGCTCTAGAGCCGTGCAACCCGCTCCCTCCCATGCCCGCGTATGCTGTTGGACGCCATCCGACGCCCGCTCGCCTGTCAGCACTGCAGCTGGCTCCAGGCATATTAGTTGCGCGGTCGTGCAGGGCGCCGCCATATTGGAGCCTGGAGCCAGCCTGCCTGTGCTCAGTGCCTGCTGTGTGGCGCTGGCGTATGTGTCTGTTGTCAGACGCAAGTGCTGCACAGCGTGCAGAGAGCCACTTCACTCGGCAGCTGCTCGCACACCCAACTTGCCCGACTCACAGTCTGTGAGTGCCGAACGCTGCGTTCCTATTGATGGGTGACTTTGGCCATGTTGGCCAGGACTTTCCCAGTCATATCGCTCAGGATGGTCCTGTATACGGATTAGCAGTGACCGGGCTGGGGACAGTGAGACGGGGGACGCGGCACACTGAGGAGACCACACTGAGCAGAGAACACAAGGATGCACCCAGCCAGGGGACATCATGATGGAGATAGACTTGCCTCCCGCACAGCACTTAAAGCAGGTGAGGGTGCACCTGGGAGCACCTGATGGGTGCCAAATCCCTCCCCAACCCCCTGAGCCAACACGTGATTGGCAGTGCATGGGGTCTGCTGGTCCCGGGGGTGACTCCCTAACCTCTATATTACATGCCAGTGCCAGACATTGTATCATCCCACAGCTGCTGTCATGGCTTCCAACTGGGATTTGTAATTCCACATCAGGTGGACACACATGCCCCTACCCCCTAGTGGACCAACCCTGGTATGGAAGCCTGTCCTTGCTGTGGATTTTTTTGTGGCCTCTGCCCAACCTCCTTTATGTACTGTATGTATGCAATATGCAGTCTAACTCTCTAACGGGCATCATGTGTGGCCATATGTTGGCATTATGGCATGTGGCTTTATGTCAAATTACAAAGTTTACTAAAATGTGCACTGGTTGTTATGGTGGGTGGTATGTTAGGCCGTGCCCCCCCTTTTCGCCACGAAAGAGCCCTGTCTACTAAAAATTGGGGGGGGGAGGGCAAACATGCCCTTGCTCTGGGCACTATGGCACCTAGCTACACCACTGGTCCTGTGATCCTGTCCTGTGCTGTTAGGTGTGCTTTTGTGCTGTAAAGGGATGCTGCCCTGGCCTTCTCTCCTGTGCTAATAGTGGTACTGTACAGGATTGCTGCTGTGCCATGCTGTCATGTGCTGTCCTGCGCTGTTAGTTGTTCTGCCTGGGGTGCTGTATTTAAGTTCAGCTGTACTGCCCTGCGTTTGCTGTTTAAATCTGCCATATAAGTCCAGATATGCTGCCCTGTGCTTCCATATAAATCCAGTGATGCTGCTCTGTCTTTCATAATTTTAGGGGTGTCCTGTCTGCCATAATTCCATGGATATTCTGTCTGCCGTAATTCCAGGGGTACCGTATCTATCATAATTCCATGTTTGCTGTATAGGAGTGATAAACAAAAAATAGGTTGCATTGAAGACACACTGGTGTATGATCTAGGTACTGTGGTATAAGTCAGAGGCCAACTGAAGATGAAGCCAGTAGTCCTATTGCAATGCTAAAGGTGCCCTATCTGCTGTAATTCCAGGGGTGCACCTTATTTTTGGGCCTCCACAAAAAAAGAGGCATTTAATCTCTCTCTGTAAAAAAGGTTTCTATAGAGGCAAGATGTCCTCATCATCATCCAATTCCTTACCCAATTGTTGTCTTCATACTATTAATATGTCCCATCTTCCCTTTGGTTATGTAATTGCTGGTAAAGGTCTTCCTGGTGGAATTTCTTATTCATTTTGGTGAAGTAACCTCCTATGCCAATCGACAAGGTTGCACTAAAAACTCTTTCACATACACTGGAGGTTGTGCAAATTAAGTAAAACAAAGCCAGTTTGTGCAAGGGCAAGCCAAAAATTGGCTCTTATTTCCTGCCAATATTTTAAATTGTAAGCTTGCAAGCAGGGCCCTCGAACCTCCATATTGGTTTGTTACCAGTTTCATTTATCACTATTGTTCCAATTGTAAAGCACAATAGAATATGCTGCACTATATAGGAAACTGTAAATAAATCATAAAAAAATAATAATAAATGGACTGTCTGACCTGCCTACTTGGATGGTGTCACTGAAACAATCCTCCCCCATTCTTTCAATGGTAACAGCAATGTCAGTAACTGTAATTGTCAGTCAGTAACTGTAGCATATGTTTTTGGAAAATCTAGTATTCTCTGTCAGCTGCAGGAGAAAATAAAGGGGTACTTGTTTCCTAGAACGGCACCACCGATGTGAATTGTATGCCATCGGGTGTATCAGATCGGTCGCATCGCATTGCATGCGACCAGATCGCATGCGATGCGATGTGATTACACCCAATTTTTAATTGTACAGCCACCCAGATTGCTGATTCCTATGTTAAAGCCCCCCCCCCCCCCCAGACCTGATATGTAATTGTACACCCACCCTCATTAGTATGTTAAATGCCCCCCTCCATTGTTAACGCCACCCCACTATCAACATCAACCTGAAGCGTGGCGAGCGGAGCGAGGCTGCGAGGGGGCGGCGGTACGCGTCCTCCGACCTTTTCATACCCTCAGTGTCCACGTCAGCGTGGAGTTGACTTTATATAGTGTGGCGAGCGCAGCGAGCCCCGCGAGGAGACGTGGATTACTTCACATGTATTCCGCGTCCCCTCGCTGCGCTCGCCACGCTTCAGGCTCGGTGGCTCGCTCTGCTCGCCACATTATATAAAATCAACTCCGCGCCGACGTGGATAGTGGGGTATGAAAAGGTCGGAGGACGTGTACCGCCGCGCTCGCCACGCTTCGGGTTGGCATTGATAGTGGGGTGGCAATAACTATGGGGGGGGGGCATTTCACATAGTAATTACCCATCAGGGGTAAAAATTAAAAATTGGGTCTGGGGGTGCATTTACCATAGGAATAAATGGCAAATCGTGTCGCATTGCATCACATCGCATGCCATTGTGATGCGATGCAATTTTAAAATTGTATAGGAACTGTGAAAAGCCTTATATCGGGTCAGATCGGGTCCCATCGCATACCTTAAGTTATGGTATGCGATGGGACCCGACGGGCGCTGTGCTAGAAAACAAGTACCAATAAAGGATATCTTGTTATGTAACTTTCAGCTTGAGCTAAACATTATCTCACCAACAGCTCCTTGCACTTCTGCAGATTTGTGTCCATCGGAAACAAAGATATAGGCTTATACCTTAGAGTAACTACATTGGGCAAAATATAGTGATCTGATTTCAACTAATTGACCACCCTTTTCAGGATAATGACAGCATCTCCTGCACACCCCTGACATTTAAAACTAAATTCTGCGCAAATTAATTGTGTGAACAAAACATGGGACATCTGTGAATGTTCCCAGATGTAATGCTCTTACAGCACCGGTGGCATTATCAGATAGGGCAGCAAGGACTGTGTAATGGTTAGCATTGCCACCTCACAGCATTAAGATCATGGGTTTGATTCCCAACATAGCCCCAACACTGTGGAGTTTGTATATTCTCCCCATGTTCCATGATCCATGGTTGCAAGGGGTTTCCTCTGGGTACTCCGTTTTTTCCCCTAAAACAAAAATGTACTGGGCAGTTTCTTGGCTCCCAACATAAATTTTCCATACAATGAATGTGTTTTGGAATATGTTGGTAAGGGAATATGTATAATAAGCTCCGCTGGGGAAATGACTGATATAAATGTATACATTTTCTTTATAAAGTGCTGCAGAATTGGTGTGTGCTATATAAATAAGTGGTAATTAATAAAAATAAATAAATATCACATGTCCCCAGGAGAGTCCAAGTGGGGTAATAGATTCACAGCTTTCTCCTCTAACTGAAACCGGTGATACCCAGCATTGCTTGTCTAGTAATGATGTTTGTGAGATGCTGCTGCTGTTGGTGGTGGGACATCACAATAATCTAGTCCTTAGTTTATCCTGTTCCACTTGTCGACATGGCAATGGTTAAGTGGACAGTATGTACAATGGCATTTTTGATTTAGGACGCTAAGGACACTTTTTTAGAACCTGACCCCTCTCCCCCCCACCCCCCCCCCCCCCCCCCCTCGGCTTTGCAGATATGAAAGACAAAATATATTGTTGAACAATTTCCCTTGATCTGATCATGAAAGATATTTTGCATCCACACTGAATGATGGGTGTATGAGCAATAGTGGCAGATTGACCTGCATGCCTGGAAGATGTCAGTATCTTTAACAATGAGCGGCTGCGCATTGTTAAAGATATTAGATAGATAGATAGATAGATAGATAGATAGATAGATACCACTTTATTGTCATCACCCTAATTTAGGGCGACAAAATTTAATTTAGCATCCATCCGAACACGTACATATTATAAAAAAACAGAAATCCATAAACAATTTACAATGAATACTTAAGACCCATTAACCCCCCTCCCCTGACCAAATTCCATATTTAATTCTACAATAGCCCTCGGAAAAAAGCTATTCCTCAGCCTAGTCATCCTCAGGGCCGGTGCAAGGTTTCTAGACACCCTAAGCAAAGTTACATAATACCGCCCCTGCATCCCCAAATACCCTCCGCCCAGCCACTCACATTCACTTCTTTAAATATAACTAGATATTTTTTTTAGATTTAAGAACATAAATACAAAAATAACATGTAACAGTCGTCCCTCCCTCTAGGCAGTGCAGGGTAGATGGGCCCTTAGATGGCCTGAGCCCTAAAGTAAAAGAACCCCCTGCACCTAGGGTATATATGCCAGTAGGAGCTGGTTTATCACCAGCACAAAATTTACAATGTGAATAGAGCCCAGGCCATGCCCACTCCATGAGGCATCGTCCATTTACAGTGCGACCTCTTATCACAGCCTCAGGTAAATTATGCCTTTGATCCCACACCTTGCCAATGACAATGAGGGTGTGTGTGGTGAAAATATGCTGGTTGCGATTACAGATGTGGGGGGTTGGGGGGGAGGGGTGTGCAGTGCTCCTCTGTCCCCCAGGCATTGCTTCTGTCACCCTCCCTGCTCCCCAGGCACTGCTGCTCTGTCCCCTTTTCCACAGCTTTGCTCCTCTGCACCCCTCCATGCCCCTCCGTACTGATCATCTTCCCCTCCTGACCCTAGCACTTCTCAGAGCCAGATTCACACTACTCACAACTACTGCACCCAGGTACTCCATTAATCCCACCCCAACAAGCGGCCAACTCCCTCCAGTCCTCATTCAAGAGGACACAGTGACCTGCACAGGCTGCACATACTTGTGTCCCACCCTGCCCCAGCATCCATGCCCCTTGCCCAGTACTCACAATAAAATCCACTTCATCCTCCTGTGTCAAGCAGCGGCAGGCGGCAGCGCGTAGTTCCCGGTCTGGACCCCGCCTCCCCTGGATGGATAGCATCCGCGCGGTCGCTGCAGCTGAGCTCCGCCTCCTGCACAGACGTGACTGACAGTGCAGGAGCTCAGCAGCAGCAGCAGAGACCACCACGCTGATGCCATCCAATGGCAGAGCACGCCGCATCTGACTCTGCAAACAGGAGAGGGCCAAGAGCTGACTGACAGCCAGCCCTTTATTCTTCTGCCGGGTAGGTGGGTGGTTGGAGAGTTTATTATTCTGCGGAGCTGGGGGGAGCGATAGGAGCATTCCTGACTATAGGAGCTTGAAGGAGCAGGGCGCCCTCTAGTGGCCATTGCCCTAGGCGAATACCTAAAGCTGCCTAATGGTAGCTCTGGCCCTGGTCATCCTACTTCGTAAACAACTAAAACGCCTACCTGACGGTAGTAACACAAATAAACCATTTGCCGGGTGGGTGTTATCTTTTAAAATATTATAAGCTCTGCGTAAACAGCGCTTACTCTGAATCTCCTCAGTAGACGGGAGTGTAGTGCCCATTATCCGTTGGGCCAATTTAATTACCCTCTGTATAAGTTTCCTTACTGCAGCGGTACAATTCCCATACCAAACAGAGATACAACTGGTCAAAATACTCTCCACTGCACATCGGTAAAAATTTAGCAATATGCGCTGTGACAGTTGATGTTTTTTCAACATCCGAAGGAAAAAAGGCATCGATGAGCCTTTTTTACCAAACATTTAATATTAACTGACCATGTTAGGTCCCCAGAAAACTGAGTACCCAAAAATTTAAAGCTAGAGACACGTTCCACACACGTACCATTAATCTGTATCAGCATGATCGGGATAGATTTTTTCCTCCGAAAATCTACCACAATCTCCTTAGTCTTACTAGCGTTAAGAAAGAGATTATTTACCCCACACCAATCAACCAAATGCTGAATCTCATTCCTATATGCTTTTTCATCATTGTTATCAATTAGGCCAATTAATGTTGTATCATCCGCAAATTTAATGATGGTATTCGAATTGTAGACCGGCTTGCAGTCGGATGTAAAGATGGAATAGAGAAATGGGCTTAATACACAGTCTTGTGGCACTCCAGTATTCAGCCTAATCGATCCAGAACTAACTGTTCCTATTCTGACTACTTGCAGCCTATCACTTAAAAAATCCCCTATCCAGTTGCACAATGGACCGTTGATCCCTAGATCTAAAAGTTTGGAGACTAATCTAGTTGGTAACATTGTATTAAACGCCGAACTGAAGTCGACAAACAACAGTCGGACGTACGTATTGTTTTTCTCCAGGTGTGATAGCACAGAATGAATTAACAGAGAAACTGCGTCATCAATACTTCTATTGCTACGGTGTGCAAACTGAAATGGATCTAAAGTCGGGGAGAGACCAGCCTTCAGATGTACTAACACCAACCGCTCAAAGCACTTCATGACTATTGGCGTAAGAGCCACTGGACGGTAATCATTCAAACTCATCGGCCTGGAGTTTTTAGGCACTGGGATGATAGCAGTACTTTTAAAGCATGTAGGGACAACCGACATAGACAGGACATATTAAAAATTTCCGTAAAGACCCCCGTCAGCTGTTCAGCACATGCTCTCAGCACTCGTCCTGGTATACCATCCAGTCCAGCCGACTTATTTGCATTGATTTGACCGAGACCAGCGAGGACCTCTGCAGATGTTAAAACAAGAGATTGACCAGAAGGAGGCATTCTAGCTACCCTTTCACTATTGTCTCTGTCGAACCGTGCATACAATTGGTTCAGCTCATTTTAATGAGGAGACATCTAGATGAAGGGATGAACTAGCTTTATCAGCTTTGTAATTACTGATACCCCGGATGCCCTGCCATAAGCGGCGGGTGTCGGCTCTTTCCAAATTATCCTCCAGCTTTAACTTATAACAACGCTTAGCCCTGATTAGGCATAGACACCAACATATATTGCCATCAATATCAATCAAAAGCCCCTTTCTGAACGAGATTGATGGCAATAACTTCTAGTGTGTATGGGGCTTTATGCAGATAACTGCTTTTGTCCATGTTCCAGCATTTGGGAGCAAACGGTTGATTGTAATTTGTTTCCAGAAATTTCCAGATTTTCATTCCAACCAGCCAGATTGGAAAGATAATCTTCTAGTGTGTATGGGCTTCTACTCAGCAGCTGCGATCTGTTTCATTGTAGTGGCTGGCCTCAAATTAACATGAAATAACTCCGTCTGCATGCTCAGTGGCAAACACTTAACTTTACACCTCTCTTCTCATGGGTCTGGTAATGTATGGCAATAAATGGTAATCAACCATTTGCTTCCCAATGCTGGAAAACAGACAATTGAAATAGGGATTTTCATACTTACCAGGTAAATCCTTTTTTCAGATTCCACAGGAGTCACTGGAGTAAAATACACTGGGGTTAAAGATTGGTAGTTACCGGGATCATGGCAAATTAAAACATAGTGTGGCTGCTCCTTCCACTCTATAACCCTCCCCCTAGGCAGTCTTGGGGACAGTGCCTGAGGAGAGCTGGAGTAGAAAGGAAGAACAGAAAAAAAGACCAAATACACGCATAACAGAAGAACAACTATCGAATAACACATAGGTAATTATTGGCTAACAGTACACCATGGCAGGAAAGAGAACCAGCACTGCGAGGGCGTCCAGTGTCTCAGTGGAATCGGAGAAAAGGATTTACCTGGTAAGTACCAAAATGCCTATTTTCTCCTCATCCAGGAGGAGAAACTGGAGTATATTAAACTGGGGAAGTTCCAGAGCCCCCCACACAGATATGAAAGTGCTGGGAACCCTTCAAAACCAGGTGTCCGAACTGAGAGAACGTGGTCACAAAAGTATCAAACTTAATAAATGTATGATGGCTGCATAGAGGTTACTGAGCTGTTCACCCCTTGCAGTTAAAAGGGAGGACACTGTTGTTTGGAGTGCTAGGCACATGTCCTTCGATAGAAGTAACCCCGCGATAAAGAAACACGGAGGAGGGGGTGATAGAAAAATTAGTTTGTACTCTTAACAAACCAGGCCCTTACCAAGGCATCTTTGCAAGTGACCACCCAGACCTTCTGGAAGGCTGGAGGCGTCCTCCCACTCTGGGGTCCCCCAGTTGGGACAGCTGCCTGTCAAGCACTGGGCTTTGGAGAGGGCCTGATGGATTGGGCTTCCTCAGTTTGTGAGAAGGAAGCTAAGGCTCTACCTAAGCCTCAGAAACCTCTAGATGAAGAGGCTGTTCCTCTGGTTTCTAAAGTGTGCCATCGGTCGAATGGAAGGTCCCAAAAACCGCCTAGGAGGAGGTGTGGCTGAGGGTAAAAAGGTTGATTTTCCACTTGTGGACTGAGATATCATTTTGTCAAGCATTTCCCCAAACAAAGCAGTGCCCGTGAATGGAAGCACTCCCACTCCCTTCTTGGATTCTGAGTCTGCCTGCCACTGTCGCAACCACAGGGTTCAACATGCAGATACTGACAAGGCAGATGATCTGGCCGCTAGGAAAAAAAAACATCTTTTGAAGCGTCTCCCAGGTAAACAGCAGATTCCTGCATATGTTCAGCCAAATCTCCTCTATCAGAGTGCCTGTGTGCTCTATGATTTGAGCAGACCATTTTTCCACCAATTTGTTCACCCAGCAGCCAACCATGGTTGGTCATAGTATTGCTCCAGCTAACGAATACATAGCTTTGAGTGACGCATCCAACTTCCGATCAGGGGACTCCTTTAGGAAGGAGGCGCCAGGAACTGGTAAAACTGTCTTTTTGGACAGCTGTGACATCGAAGTGTCAACTATCAGTGGGGCTTCACAGGTCTTTCTGCCTTCCGCAGAAAAAGGGTAAATATTTAACATACTGTACCGCCCGTAATTTGAAAACACTTGTCTGGCTGTCTCCAGGCTAACTTAAGTATATCATCCAACTCCTCTGAATCAGGGAACACCACGTTTGACTTAGCAAAAACCTGGGTTTCGAGGGACCTGGAGTGTCATCCTCCAGCTGTAACACCTGTTGCACTGCTGTTATTATTGCTTCCACCCCTTGAGAATCAGAATCAGCAAGGACCTGCTCTGCTTCCACCCATTGCTCTTCCTCAGGCTGTACAAACTCTCCATCTTCTAGGAGGGGAGGCTTGTCCTCGTCCAAGTAATCTGTCTGTAAACCAGCTGCAAAAGCCTCTATTTAGTTAAACAAGGTGGAGATTTAGAGGGCTAGCCACCAAAGATGCCAGGGCCTGGGCCCATGCTGGCTCTCGTGGCTGGGGAACAGGTGGTTGAGCAGCCTCCCATTCTTCACGGGCAGCCAGGAGCTCACTTGATAGACCCGACAGAGAGCTGAAATACACACACTGGGGAATCTTGGCCCTGTTTGTCAGGCCTGCATGAATCACAGAGCTATGAATCAGAGGACCCATGTGAAAAAAATTCTGCACATTTAGTGCATGTTGCCAATTTTTGGGAAGCCTTGGAGCACCTTCGAGCCATGGTGCAAGCAAACACAAATAAAATGACTAAATACTGTAAATCACAGGGACAGACTAGAGATCACCAGGAAAGGGAGACCAGGAGAGATAAAAGAGGGGAAAAAAACAGCCTAATCCCTAATCCCCAGCCTGAAAGGCAATACCAAACAGTGCTGGATAGAGGATGCACCATAGTGCAGTACATATATACCAAACTACTCACTCCCCTGGTCTCCGTAGCAGCAGTGACAGGTGAATGAGAGAGAGCCTTGTGCGGAAAGATGGCCGCTGGCATCTCATAGCAGGGATGCTGGGACAGGACTGAAGCTGTCCCGGTGGGATGCTCTTCCCCCACCATAATGGCGCCATACTGCACTACCACTTGACCACAATAAACTACTGCCAGCCAGGGGCGGATCCAGGATAAAATGACAGGGGGGGCACCATGATAAAAGAGGGTTTGGGTGGGGGAGGGACAGTGTTAGTGGTGCCAGTGTACATGCTAAGAGAGCAGCAGAGAGAGGGTGGGAATGGGATTAAAAATAGGCCCTGGCATTTAAACTACGCAGGCCCACCATGGCAACAAAAGTGAAGGATGTAGTTGTGTGCGTGCCGAAGGCGCGCTTCGGGAAAGGGGGTGTGGCGTGTCCTTGAGTGTAGTGTACAACACCATATACAACTTCTACACATTATGCAACAAAATACTAGACCCCATTATACTTGCCCATTACACATGATGCCAAATGGAATGAGCCAAAATTCACATAATGCCACACGGATTGTGTCAAAATTCACATAATGCCACATGGATTGAGCCAAAATTTACATAATAACACACGGATTCAGCCAAAATTCACATAATGCCACATGTATTGTGTCAAAATTCACATAATGCCACACGGATTGAGCCAAATTCATAAAATGCCATATGGATTGAGCCAAAATTCACATAATGCCACATGGATTGAGCCAAAATTCACATAATGCCACACGGATTGAGACAAAATTCACATAATGCCACATGGATTGAGCCAAAATTCAAATAATGCCACACGGATTGAGCCAAAATTCACATAATGTCACCTGGATTGAGCCTAAATTCACATAATGCCACACAGATTAAGCCAAAATTCATAATACGCATCATAAACAGGGACATTGTCCACCAAAGTCACGCATTAAACATTTACACCATAATGTCCATTACACGTTAAGTTACACGCATTTATGTCCATTATGTTTTATGCCAAACACCATAATGCCTATTGAAAATTATGCTACATAAGTGCTGCTTATCTACATGCTCATTGCCAAGGGTTCCATGCTCATTGCCATAGGTTCCATACTCGTTGCCATGTGGGATTACATGCTCATTGCCAAGGGGAATACATGCTCGCGATAAATGGGGGACAGCCGCCATGCAGAAGTGATAGCCACTGACAGTGGCAGAGCCTGGCTGTATTCAGAGCACTGCAGGTCCCGGCTAATTAAAATAATACCCCTTTCACACCAGAAAATGCATTCCCAGGTTGGCCCCTTTTACACCAGCCTAGTCCCTGCATTTTCTGGTGTGAGGGGGAGAGAAAACCACCCCTCCCCTTTAACCAGTTATCTCATTTAACCGGCTATATCTTCGGAACCAACGGACCCATTTATATGAGACAAGTATCATATGGAAAAACTTTTGAGTGGGCTTTGAATGATTTTGGTCCAGTGGAACTGGAACGTTTGGTTCCAGAGTAATCTGCCCTCAAAGAACATGAACAGCCATGAAATTACATTTCAAAAATAAAAAAATCGGTTTACACGCAATATCTCTGGAACCGATTAACCAATATGGACCAGCCTGGTATCATATTGAAGGTCCAGCGATTTGGAATTCAATGAGACCAATCACAAGCTTCTGTGATGCCGTGGGGGAGACTGGCACGCATCGGAACCGGGTGGGGGTCGGAATTGACGGGTCCCATATTATCCTATGGGGAAAAAACATTACAGTTTTTTCAGGCGATATCTCCGGTTCCCGGGGGGCTAGAGACACGGGGCTGGGCTCGTTGGAAAGCCCTGGTCCTCAGCTACAAAATAAAATGACAGGGGTCACTTGCCCGGGTGCCCCCCCCCTGAATCTGCCACTGCTGCCAGCACACCCGCTAGTCAGGCATCCGGCAGGCAGCTCTCCCCTGCCACCAATGCTCTTCCAGTGTGGTCTGGCTGTGCTGTGCCCAAGACTCTTGCTGAGCACAGCAGGTCAGGTCACGCGGAGACAGAGGTCTCTGTAGCCGGAAAACCCTGCGTAAACTGCAATGGGGTTTCCCCAGGGGTCCCTCGGCAGAGACAGGCAGTAGCTGTGCTGCCTGCCTTCTCTCTTGATTGTAGAAATCCATAACTTATTACAAGCCCTACAGGAGAACCTGAACAAATGTCCATCTCCCTCGGGCACTAATCTAAGGCTGCCAAGGGGGAGGGTTATAGAGTCGGAGGAGCAGTCACACTATCTTTTAATCTTTAACGTGCCATGCTCCCAGTGGCTACCAATCTATAATCCTAGTGTAATCTAATCCAGTATCTCCTCCTGGATAAGGAGAAATTGGTAAAATCAGTTTGATTTTATTTAATATATCTATCCGAGTAATTTCTTTGTGTCTGTTGTCTAGCTTTTGTGTGTCCTTTGCTCGCATAAATGACCAGGGTTTTTGTTCAAACCAGACAGATTGGACAAATAAATCTTTAGGTGTGTACCCAGCTATTTATACCTATTTGGAATCACCAGCTAGCTAATCAGTCACATCTATGTACTTCACCTGTGTATTTGTGCTGGAACATGTGAGAAATTAACCCTGTCTTTAATAGTCTACAGACATAGAAACATAGAAGTTGATGGCAGATAAGAACCCCTAGTCTTCCCCTTTTTTAAACAAGTTACCTCAAACCATATTTGATACTTATTGCATTGTAAGGATAGCAATATGCCTATCCCAAGCATGTTTAAATTGTGCTACTGTATTTGCCTCTACCACCTCTGATGGGAGGCTATTCCACTTATCCACTGCCTTTTCTGTGAAGTAATTTTCCCTCAAATTTCCCCTGAATCTTCCTCCCTTTAGTGTCAGTGCATGTGCTTGTGTTCTGTTGCTGCTCTTTCTGTGAAGAATGTCTCCCACCTGTACCTTGTGTAAAACCCTTGAAATACTGTATTTGAAAGTTTCTATCATGCCCCCCCTTTCCATTCTCTGCTCTAAACTATACAAATTAAGATATTTTAGTCTTTCCTGGTATGTTTTGTAGGCCATGCATCATTTTAGTTGTCCGTCTTTGTACAGTCTCTAATGTATTTATATCCTCCTGGATATATGGCCTCCGGAACTGAACACAGTACTCTATATGAGGTCGTACCAATGACCTATACAGTGGCATTATTACTTCTTTATTTCTACTGCTGATTCCTCTCCCTATGCAACCAAGCATCTGCCTTGCCTTCTTCATTGCTTTGTTACATTGCCTTTAAGTCACATGAAATAGTGACACCTAGATTCCTCTCTTCCTCAGTAGTTTCCATTATAGTGCCATTAATACTATATATAGTCTTTGGATTGTTGAGACCCAAGTACATGATTTAGAATTGTTTGCTATAGTTGCCATGCTCTTGACCATATCTCTAGTTTTGAGGATTGAAAACTTCCAAAAAAAGGGACAGTATTTCTATTGTACTTTTCACATGGTGTGTTTGGGGAGCGCTTTACTGACTATGTACTTGCTTTCCTTTGACTCTATGTATTATTGAAGTGGTTGGATGTCACTTTTTGTACCGAGTCTTAAGCTGCACTCCAATCACTTGTGCGCACTCAATACTATTTTCTTTATATTCCTACCATATCTCTAGATCATCAATCATTTGTTTTACTCCTCTTGGTGGGTCTACCCTGTTGCATACCTTTGTGTCATCTGCAAAAATTCCATTTGCAATTTCACCAATAAAGATATTAAATAGAATTGATCCAAGTACAGATCCCTGGGGTCGTTCTCCACTGGTAATCTTTCCCCCCTGTGACTGCAATCCATTTACTTCACCTCTCTGTTTTCTGTCTTGCAACCCAGATCTTTTCCATTCAACCATCTTAGAATCCAATCCCAAGCTTTAAAGTTTATTTAACAATCTGTGATGTATAACTGTGTCAAAAGCCTTACTAAAGTATAGATAAGCTACATCTACGGCCCACCTTGATCTATTACTTTAGTCACCCAGTCAAAAAAAATCAACAAGATTTGATTGACATGATCTTCCCCCAGTAAACCCATGCAATTTAGGATACGGTAAGTTGATGGTTTTGATATTCTACAATTCATTGTTTTAAAAGTGTTTCCATCAATTTCCATACTACTGATGTAAGGCTCAATGGTTGGTAGTGACTTACCTCTTCCTTGCTTCCACGTTTGTGCAGGGGGGGGGGGGGGCTACATTTGCCATTTTCCAGTTGCTAATGACTGCGTGAATAATTCTGTTATTGATTTTACCAGCTCCCCTTTAAGCTCTTTTAGTATCCTTGGATGTTTCCCATCTGGCCCTATTGATGCAGACATCCACCGAAAGCATTTATCTCTTTTAATCTTTTAATAAAACACTGGGATAGACTACTCTGTCACACAATGTAATGCAACTACTGTATAATAAAATATTTCACAATGAATATTAGCAACTGGCTGCATGCAAAATGTTCTGATTGACATCCAGAATATATCATACCTCCCAACATGACCCTCTCCAGGAGAGACACAATGCTCTATTCCTAGACTTTTAATCTATGATTGCCAGTACCTGTGTGGAAACATCTTTCTTTTCAATTAACTTGTTTAAAACAGGTGATAGCATTAAGAGGGAAGTGCAAGAGCAGAGCATGGTGTTCCTCCTGGAGAGGGTCATGTTGGGAGGTATGTTATCTGGTATAAGAAAAAATCTTGGTAGGAAGGAAATTGCAATAGCCAATGATTGGGCTTGATATGGATTAAAAATAAAATAATGTATCTCATTTTATTTCTCAAGTTACTAAATCACTGATACTAGGTGCTTCAATCTGATCTGGTGTTATTATCTAAAAAATTGAATAGCTTAGGAATTCATAAATAATACAGCCAGCTCCATGAACCAGGGAGGAGGGGGGGGGGGGGTGCTGATGGGTTGGAGTGGGGGTTTGGTAAGTGAGTTACTGAATTGGGAGCATGGCCAGTGCAATTGTGTCATTGTGGTCACACCCACCACCGTGCAGTGCTAGTATTACAATGCCACAATTCACATCATTTAATACCCACAGACCCTAACAGTGTAAGGGGGTTGTGGGAAACTCTCAGGAATGCAGGGCACTTGTTCACCTTGCTGGGGGGACCGGACTTTTGGGAGCCTGTCTGCCATTCTGTGAGGGTAGGCAAGTATGAGATAAATTACATGCCTTCTATAGACTTTTAACAATGGAGTTGCACACTGTTGCACGCTCTGCTGAATGCCTCTGGAGGAAATCTCACTCTCTGGCAGACTTCCTCCATTTCAAGTTTATTCTCTCCTCCTACAGCGCTGCTCTCTCCTCTGCCAAACAATCTTTTTTCAAATCTCTCATCTCTTCTCATTCCTCCAATCTCCACCGTCTCTTTGAAACTTTCAACACTCTACTTCACCCTGCACCACCCCTTCTCCCTTCATCCCTCACTGCCACTGACTTTGCCTCCTTCTTCCTCTCTAAATTGAGATACTCCGACATGATATCTCCTCCCATACCCCCTCCAATCATATTCCACCCCCAACTACCCAACTCTGTCATCCTTCTGCCTTACTACAGTTGAGGAAGTCCGCTCCCTCATCTCATCCTCTCCCCCCTCTACCTGTCCCTTGGACCCTCTTGTCTCCTCAGCTCCCTCTCCCCCACTGGCTGCTCCCACCTTGCTCACCTCTTTAACCTATCCCTTTCTACTGGCATCTTTCCCTCACCCTTCAAACATGCTCTGGTCTCACCTATTCTTAAAAAAACCTAACCTGGACCCTTTATCTCCCACAAGCTACCGCCCTATCTCTCTTCTCCCATTTGCCTCTAAAATACTTGAACGGCTGGTTTACAGGCATCTCACCAGCTACCTGTCTGACCACTCCTTTCTTGATCTCCTTCAATCTGGCTGTCACCCACTTCACTCCACTGAGACTGCCCTAGTGAAAGTCACCAATGACGTGCTGTCAGCCAAATCCAGGGGTCACTTCTCCCTGCTTATCCTTTTGGACCTCTATGCTGCCTTTGACACTGTGGATCACCCTCTCCTCCTCCACACACTCCAAAACATTGGCCTCTCTTTCACAGTCTTCAACTGGTTTTCAACTGAGTCTCTGTCTCTGGCTCCACCTCACCACCTTCCAGCCTTCCTGTCGGGGTCCCACAGGGTTCTGTCCTTGGCCCCCTTCTATTCTCCCTGTACACCTCTTCTCTGGGTGCACTCATTAACTCCTTTGGCTTCCAATATCACCTGTATGCTGATGACACCCAAATCTACCTCTCCTCTCCTGATCTGTCCCCCATTGTTCTCTCTCAGGTTTCCAACTGACTCTCTGCCATCTCCTCATGGATGTCTGTGCCATTTCTGAAGCTGAATATGGACAAACTGAACTTATTGTCTTTCCTCCCAGAGCTATGCCATCCTACTTATATCTCTATCGCTGTTTACAACACCATCATCTCCCCCGTTCCATAACTCCGCTGCCTGCGTGTCACTCTAGACTCATCCCTCTCCTTTGCACCCCACATCCAAGCCCTGGCCCATTCTTGCAGGTTCCAGTTACACAACATTGCTCGCATCAGGCCTTTTGTCTCACAAAGTGCAACTAAGCTTATCATCCATTCACTGGTCATCTCACGGCTTGACTACTGCAATGTTCTCCTCGCTGGCCTCGCTCAATCCCATTTGGCTCCTCTCCAATCTGTCCTCAACTCTGCAGCCAGGCTTATCTTCCTCTCCCGCCGCTCTAATTCTGCCACTCGCCTTCAACAAAATCTGCACTGGCTCCCATTCCCCTACAGAATCCTCTTCAAACACCTCACTCTCACATACAGGGCCATCTCTAATTCCATTGCTCCATATATCTCTAACCTCATCACCATTTACACACCCTCCTGCCCTCTACGGTCGGCCGACGACTTTGCCCGTATTGCACCCCTTCAGTGGAACTCACTGCTTCGCTCCATTAGACTTTCCCCAACCTTGCAAAGCTTCAAACGGGCACTGAAAACTCACCTATTCATCAAAGCGTACCCTTCCCTTGCATAAACTAGTCCTGCATAAACTAGCTGGTTCTCCATCCCCGTGCCTGTTTACATCCTGCTATCTAACCACCACCCACTTGCTTGCACCTCTTGTAATCTGTCTGTCTCCCCCTCCTACTAGATTGTAAACTCCTCCAAGCAGGGCCCTCTTCCCTCCTGTTGTCAAAGCCCTCTTCTCACATTCCACTCACAGCTCTCCTATACTCAAACACTCAGTGACCATCTTTTTCCTCATACTCATCTCTATCATTTGCCTCAAGCCTCTAGTTTTTATGTTAATTGAGTTCTCACTACTTATATTTAAACTGTAATGTGTATTGAACTGTGGTGCTCTTTATTTGTATTCTATTTTTGTTATTCAATGTTATGCCAAGTTTTGTCTCCCTGTAATGTTCCTCTGTACGGCGCTGCAAAACACTTGTGGCGCCATATAAATAAAATAATAATAATAATAATAATAATAATAATAATAATAATAATAACTGTGATCCTACACAGGAACATAGTATCACATATTGTTGTGCTGTAGATCACAGACATGCCTACTGACCCAGAGTGAGATCATGTAGAAACATATTAATAGAGGAGTGAAGCATCTTTCTAATCCGGATATTGAAAATTTTATGAATATGTCAAATTAGCACCAAAGTTCTTGGAGGCTGGTGACCTTTCTTGTAATAACACAGGATTATACTTTATACCATTAGCTATATATTATATTCAGTATGTTACTTACCCTAGACATGCTATATCTCTCATATGACCTTCTGTTAAACGTTCAGGCCAGCTGTGAGCTGTGAATATTCCACCTATAATGATATTTCCAGCTTTTGAATATTTACTTTTCGTTACATATCTATTCATCGGAGTAAGCTGACATCCAGGCGCCGGGCCCTGTGCCGCACATGTGCAGGGTGTGATGCTGGGGACACACAACCAAATCATTTGGTAGAAGAAAATGAAATATAATATTGAATGGTAGAAATGTAATTTAATTGTTGTCCTCTTCTTTATATCTCCCCACTGACAGCTGCATAAATTATAATAAAATATAAACATGTAGGAAAGCCTCAGTGAGCCATGAAGAGGTTGCAATCAATTCACGTAATAAATGCATTTTGGGTAAATTTGTTAAGATCACGCACGTACAGATTTAAAAATTGTATTTATATAAACATTTCCTTGTATTTTGTAGAAATGTGCACAGAACCCTGTGTTCTGGTTCTAATTTCATCATGATGTTCTGGTTTTTCAATACAATCATCGAGTGTTTTGGGTTCAGAATTCAGATTCAAAATCAAAACCTTGAGTTCTGTTTTTCTTGAAAATGGATAAAACACCTAAAAATCGTGACATTTTTGCAAACCAAAATTTAAAATTCGGATCCACAAAATTCAAGTGGGTTCAGAGTTCTGAAGAACCGTACATCATAACTCTAGTATTTTGCACTTGCAACCATGGGGAAAATGTAATAGGATGAGAGATTTAGAAAGTGAGAGTTTGGTAAGAAATCTCCAGGTTTTTTAAAGCGGCTATCACTTAAGCCGTGTACACACGGCAGTGATATGGGCTATAATCGCTGGAAATATGGTCACTGGCGACCATATTGCCAGTGATGGGACTGTGCCTCGACGATAAATCGCCAGGCTCCCGGTTTCAGCCCCATTGTAATCACTGGTCGCAGGAGCTTGCTCCTGTGACCAGCTGATTACCTCGGTGGCTCCCCTGGCAGTCCATCTCTGGTCGCTGATAAAAAGGAGACACTGAGCAATATATTGCTCAGCAATATATCTCCCCCGTGTGTACGGGGCTTTAATGTTTTCCATGTCTCCTCACAGAATCATAAGTGAAGTAATTAGCTTCATCTTTGGACCATTTATAATGTGTCAGTCAGTAATGAGTGCACCTATGCCCCAGCTAGGTGATCTAGAATATGTGAACTGTTGGTAGCTCTCGAGGACTGGAGTTGGCTACCACTGACATACAGTATATTGGGCCTCAGCTTTCTCCACTCACTACTGGGGCAGTACGGTTGGTGTAACGGTTAGTATTACCGCCTCAAAGCACTGAGGTCATGGGTTCGATTCCCACCATGGTTCTAACTGTGCAGAGTTTGTATATTCTCCCCGTACTTGCAGGGGTAGTCTGTTTTCTTCCCACAATCCAAAAATATACTGGTAGGCTAATTGGCTCCCAGCAAATTAAACATAGAATGTCTGTGTGTGCGTGTACATTTGGTAGGGGATATAGATTGTAAGCTGCACTGGGGCAGGGACTGATGTTAATGTTCAACTATTCTCTGTTCAGCACTGCGGAATATGTGTGCGCTACATAAGAAACTGTTAATAGATAATAAATAAATACTACACTAGGTAATAACTGTGCTGCAGATGGGCCACACTGACAGGTAGTAAAGAAGTCACCTGTGTAGCATGGATATATATACAACCTGGACTGTAATAAAAGAGTATGCAGAACTCTGCTTTATACTGTTAATATGGCAAATACAGTATACTTAGTTAATATCATAGCCTACCAAAATAATATAATATAAAATAATATTACTATGTTATCAAAATTTTAAAAAATTATAATAATTAACTGTAAACTTCTAAATAGAAGCTGTAACTATAGTAACCAATACGGCATTTGCGTATATCAGTTTGGCATGTGTTACATCAAGTTTGTATAATTTATATTACTATTCATAGCGCACCAATATAATACACTGCACTGTAATATCAGATGGAAGCTTTATTTCCATCTGCTACTGATACCCCTTTCAGACAAACTACCCAGGATTTTAGACCCGGTTCAAACACGGGTTTTAAAAAATCCCGGGTCCATTGCAGGTGCGCAGGACCCGGGATTTTAGAGGACTAAAATTCTGGGTAGAGCCTTTCAGACATACGCTAGTCCTGGAACTGTGCGCGTGAAAAATCCCAGGATTTTGCCATATGTCTGAAAGGGGTATAAGTCACGGAAGCTCAAAATCTAATGGTACTTGTTTTCTAGCAGGGCGCCCAGTTTCATTACGTACGATACCGTAGTGAAATTGCATCGCATGCCGATTTTGCATGCGATGCAATTTGCCCATGAAATTTATTCACTGCTACCCCCCCCCCCCCCCGGGCGGTGCAATTGCATCGCATGTGATCGCATTGTACCGCAAAATTGCATGCAATTGCATGTGATTGCATAGGGTGCGATGCAATGTACTTTACTACAGTATACAGTTCTATGAAATGCAATGAGATTGAGGCACCCCCCCCAGTATTCACACCACCCCCGAATCGTGGTGAGTGCAGCAAGCCCCACGAGGGGTAGTGGAACGCATCCTCCCGACCTTTTCATATCCCCACTATCCACATCGGCGTGGAGTTGACTTTATATAGCGGAATACATGTAATGTAATCCGTGTGCGCTCGCCACGCTTCTGGCTCGCCACACTATATAAATTCAACTCCACGCCAACGTGGATAGTCGGTGTATGAAAAGGTTGGGAGTACACATTCTGCCGCCGCTCACCACACTTCGGGTGGCGTGGATACTGGGGGGGGGGGTGCCTGAATCTCATTGCTGAATACATACAACTGTATTGTAAAGTAAATGTCATCGCACCCCATACAATCGCATTGCGATGCGATCGCACCGCCCAGCGGAAAAAAATAGCAGTGAATAAATTACATAGGAAAATCACATCACATCGCATCGCACGCAAAAAACAGCATGCGATGCGGTTTTCTTACTCAGAATCCCCCACTAAGCAATTTGCTTAGTGGACGCCCTGCTAGGAAACGAGTAGCAATCTAATTTCTACCTGGGGAACATAAACATATGAGGCATTTTTGTCATGGTGATAAGGAACCTAAAGGTCCATTACATACTAGAGGATTATCTTTCCAATCTGACTGGTTGGAATGAAAATCTGGAATTTTGGGGAGCAAATGACAATTGACCATTTTGCTCCTAAACACTTGACACCAATTGTTCCTACAAACAAATTGGTCAAATTCAGGCCCATACACACTAGAAAATATGAACGATGAAAGATATTGGTGAACCATTTCCCTTGAGCTGATCATGAAAGATATTTTGCATCCACACTGAACAATGGGTGCAAATGGCATGAGCAATATTGGCATGTCCGGAAGATGTCAATATCGGTAACAATGAGCTGAGGGGGGGGGGGGGGGGGGTGGGTGGGAGGGGGGGGGGGGGCACTTTGTTAAAGATATTCTGCATACTAGAAGATATTGCCATCAATATCATTTAGAAGCCCTTTCCTGAATGAGATTGGTGCCAATATCTTCTAGTGTGTACGGCCTTTATGCAGATGACTGCTTTTCATGAAAAAAAAAAATTATATATATATATATATATATATATATATATATATATATATATATATAGCGTCAGGGGGGGTGTCCGGCACTCGTCGCACTCAGACGATATCTGCCCGGGTGCCTTCCTTGGTAGAACAATACTACCGCATGTATAGAGACAAACACAGGCGTCACTCCGGGGCTTAAGGTGAAAAAGTTTTACTGTGTGGCGGTCAACGCCGTTTCGGGTTTCCCCGTCGTCAGGACCAAAATTCACCAAAATTTTGTGAATTTTGGTCCTGACGACGGGGAAACCCGAAACGGCGTTGACCGCCACACAGTAAAACTTTTTCACCTTAAGCCCCGGAGTGACGCCTGTGTTTGTCTATATATATATATATATTATATATATATATATATATATATATATATATATATATATATATAAACTCCGTGTGTCGGCACTCGTGCTGAAATAAAGGCTTTTGCTTGCCAGGTGCCTCCCGTATACTCCGACTGTTACACCGGGGCACTTCACACTCTCTCTGACGGTGGCACTCTGGACTTGGAAGAAGTAACAACAGACCACTTTGGTAATCAACGTTTCAACACTTTATTGCGTTTTTATCAAGCCAAAGAACAAACATACAAAGCAGGTATATATACCCAAAACCCCACCCATAGCAATTAGTGGTCCCTCCCCTTCAGCTGGAACATAATCCCACTTCAACAGGTGTCGGGTCCATAAACAGCATAGTGATAGACAATCAACATACAAGTATAAAAATGTCAAAAAAGTACAAACTTACATAGACATAGCATAAGAAATCATGCATATACATAACAATCCAGACAATGAACAATCAAATATTTACAAAAAGCAAACGAACTGTGAAATTTTGCCGCAGATTGTAGAACTGTGTACACATTGTGCAATCTTGGTCTAATCAATTTCTTACCTAATACTGTAATGAGACAAAGCCTATATGTTATTGAACACCAAATTCACAAGACAAATAGAGCAGACTTTAATCATTTACAACTTAATACCAGTAGACTGACCCATGATATTATTACAAAAAACATTGCAATCCCACCATTTCGTTCAGCCCCCTTGGCGCTAGAGTGTCAAGTTTTATGATCCATTTGGATTCTAACTGCAGCAGTTTCTTTGATCTATCCCCTCCCCGTGGAAGCGGAGGGACATGATCAATGATCTTATAACGTAATACAGACAGATTGTGTTTAGCTGTCACAAAGTGCCTGGCAACCGGTTGTTCACTGGTGCCAGACACTAATGCTGCTTTAATGGCTGACCGATGTTGTCCCATCCTCTCTTTAAAACGTACAATCTGTCTTACCCACATATAACAAAGAACATGGGCAAGTAATGGTGTATACAACAAAACGGGTACTGCATGTGAGAAAGAATCGGATGTTGAATTTTTGACCAGATCTTGGGTGACAAAAGGAATTGCCGATCTGTAAATATCGACATGTTACGCAATTTGGACATCGATAACAACCAACTCTGGTTTTCCCCAAAAATGTGTTTGGTTGATTTTTATTAAAACCCGTTATGTCGGGGGCGTGGCTTGGCCGAGCATGTGAGAGGTAGCAGACTCTCTGAGCTCTCCGTCCATCCGCTTGGAAAATCCTTATTCATGCACTGGAATCTTCACCGGCACCTGCCTACAGCCTACCTTAACACCCCCTGTTATCAGCCGTCCTTTTGCCGCCAGAATTATCCACATACCTGCCCCTGGACCGCTGCGGAAACTTGGACACGATCCGGGGCTGGAGAGGACCCGCCGCCATTTTGGTGACCTGGGAGCGCGGGCTAGCTGGCTTGTGCTGCTCCCGTACGGTCCTGTCATCACCCGATCCTTCCCTGCAGCAGCACCCGACACGGAAGGTGAGCCCCGCTGCGCGGCGCTGAACTGGACTCCGGCTCCCGTCCCCCCGCTCACGTGTGATTGGAGCGGCTGGCTGGACGCGGGGTACTCGCGCCTTCCACCCGACCACCCAGCGGGAGGCAGCGATCCCCCATTGGCTGCAATCACCTGCCTGGAAGACCTGCCCGCCGCGCACGGGGCCTCCGGAGCTCCTGTAACAGATAGCGGGGGTGAGTGCACTGGGTCCTGGCTACTGAGCCTGCCGCCATCCTCTCCCCCTGCCTCAGGCCTCCACTTCTTCTCCCTTGCTACTGAGCCTGCCGCCATCCTCTCCCCCTGCCTCAGGCCTCCATTTCTTCTTACAGTACCTGACTGTATATATCCTGACTGTACTGCCCACATCAGGGCTCTATCCCCAAGTGCCCCGCAGCCAGCTCACAAATTCAGAGCGTGTCCCCCCCCCTCAGCATAACAGCATCTCCTTGCAGTCTGGAAGCCTCTGAAGCTACTCCTAAGCTGCTCTCCCTACCCTTGGTCCCCCCTGCAACTCACATTAGGCCTGGGATTTGCCTTGGTAAAAGACAAGGCTGTTCAACATGGGGAAAACGAATGCAACGTCTGCTGCGGCTAAGCTGGAAAAGTTTGCACGTGGAACCCAGCCTTCATCCTCCACGCAGTCCTCCCAGACCTCTCCCTCCCCTTCGCCCCCTCGGTCAGAGGTCGACGCACCTGACGCTGAAAGCTCAATTCAGTCTACTCAACAGATCCTCTTAGCTATAACGGCGTCCGAACAGAGAGTCACTGGCGAGATTGGCCAGGTGCGCTCGGATATTTCCCTGCTTCGACATGATATGCAAAAAATAAGAGAGAGGGTGGGAGAGGCGGAACACCGTATATCCGACCTGGAGGACACAACTAATCCCCTTAAATCTGCAGTTGCCGACCTTACCACCCAGATGTCAGAGGTCAAATCTAAATTGTCGGACATGGAGGGGCGCCTGCGCCGGAACAATGTCCGCTTTGTTGGCCTCCCTGAGCGGGCGGAGGGATCCTCCCCAGAGAAGTTCCTGGAGGGGTGGCTCCTAAACCTGTTTCCTGGTGGTGAATTCAGCCAGCATTTTGCTGTGGAAAGGGCCCATCGCATCCCTGCTAGGGCTCCCCCACCGGGTGCCCCCCGCGTACATTTATCGCCCGCTTCCTCCACTATAGAGACAGAGACGCTGTCCTCCGCCTGGCCCGTCTACAGGGCCCTTTGAAGTGTGACAACCAAGTTGTGGCAGCATATCCAGATTTTGCAGCGGACGTTCAAAAAACTCGTGCCCAATTTCTTCAGATCAAAAGAAAACTTCGGGAGCAGCAAATCCAGTATTCAATGCTCTTCCCGGCACGATTGAGGGTGGTGTTTGACGGCAACTCCCACTTCTTCAACACCCCTCGGGATGCTGAACAATGGCTGGATCGCAGGCCGCGGGGTCCACCCTGATGCTACCCACGTGAGCATGATGGTTCTACTGTTGCATCCAGGAGAATATTTGGCCCTTTGGCAAAATGTTGTTTCTCTTGTTTATTTCCCTTAGGTCCGGGGGTAATTCATGCGTTTCTATTTTCAGGTTGCAGTGTGTTTGTGCGGTTTATTGTACAGGAAATGTGTTTTTTGAATGGAGCTCAATGCTGGGAAATAGTTATCTGTCTATAGGCGACTACTGGTCTATACCTCTGGGTATACAAAGTTTAGCTATAGTTGGGTAACCCCTTCTTTCCTTTTTTTTTTCTTCTGGTTGTTCGGGATCCAAAGTATATCTAATGTTAGATAGGTATACCGGGTGGGGGGTAATGTTGCGGGTTTTTCTTTTTTATTCTCTAACTATGTTTTTGTTTAAAGTTAAGCTGGTGCTGACTGTGTTTTTTGACAGGAATGACTATATTATAGTGTGCAAACTTACCTACTGTACTAGCGTAGAGTCAACTCCCCGCTGGCTGCTGCTGCCAAGTCCCACCTCAACAGGGAACAGATTTCATGTATCTACGTATGTCTCCCTTCCTTATGTAACCTCCTCCCTCGCTTCTGATTCTCCTCTGTCCATCTCTATGCCCTTCCCTATCAGCTCCAACTATGGCTCATACCCATAACCTAGCGGGGCTCCGCATACTCGGCTGGAATGTCCGTGGCCTCAATGACCGTGTTAAGCGCTCCCTGGTCCTTGCAGAGATTAAAAGGAATAGGGCGGATATAGCATGTCTCTCAGAGACTCACCTGGTGGGCACAAGAACTATGTCACTTAAGAAACCTTGGGTGGGCCACATGTTCCATTCCACCTTTTCTAACAATGCTAGGGGTGTGGCGATTCTAATCAAAAAAACCATAGGCTTCCACCTTACACATCACCAAATAGATCAACATGGCAGATATGTTTTTCTGAGAGCTCACGTTAACCACGTTCTCCTCAACATACTTGCCATCTACGTTCCCCCCCCCCCCCTATAGCAATGACGTACTTAGAAGGGCAGTATCCTTCCTGGCTTCCTTCCCATCTGTACCGACTGTCTGTATTGGGGACTTCAATAATATTTTAGATAATACCCTAGACAGATGGACGGGCGCAACTAATCCCACTCCTTCACCTATTCCCTCTCCCACGCCATTTGCTAAACTGATCAACGAACTTAACTTAATAGACATCTGGCGACTCAGACACCCACAACAGAAGCAGTTCTCCTGCTACTCTGCTGGCCATCGCTCTTTTTCCAGAATAGATCTTACGCTGATCTCTCCAGACCTTATACACAAAACTAACCTAGTTGACTATCTACAGAGAGGGATATCGGATCATTCCCCCATGGTGATAGCTTTGGACCTGATGCCCTCCAGGGGTGCCAGTACCTGGAAGCTAAACCCCTTCTGGCTCACCTTGATGGCTGACAGTGATGCGCTACTCGGGGAGTGGTCAGATTTTCAGGAACATAATGCCTCATGTACGGACCCCCACATCCGTCACGACACGTTCAAGACAGTTATCAGGGGTTCCCTCATAAAACGCATAGCTAACATTAAAAAAGCCAGCAGGGAGGAGGAGTCAAAATTAGAACTGGCATGCTCTCAACACGAGGCCACATACCTGAGCTCGGGTCTGTTAGAGGATAGAGTGAGATGGGATGGAGCGCGCAGGCTCTGGACTGATTACCTACTTGACAAGTCTAAGCGTGGGCTCCTGTTCTCTGCACATGCTAGATATGCCCAGTCAGATGTGGGGGGCGGCTACTTGGCGTACCTCGCCCGAGACGAAAGATCAACTAATTCTGTCCAAAATATATGTGACTCTAGGGGAGCGGAATACCATACCACCCCTGAAATTGCTCAAACCTTCTTATTATTCTACTCCTCGTTGTACACGTCCCGGGCGACTTACACCTCTGTCCAACTGGAGCATTATCTATCAAGGATAAACATACCCACTCTCTCCCGACAGTCTGTAGACCTCTTGGAAGCAGATATCACTACTTTAGAGATTGAGACCGCAATTGCCTCCTTCCCTAACAAGAAAGCCCCCGGTAGTGATGGCATACCGATTGAGGTCTATAAAAAGCATAAAGATTATTTTGTCCCTTATTTACTCCAGCTTTACACTGACCTCAGAAGGGTTGGGGGCCTCCCCCCTTCCATGTCAGAGGCAGTTATAGTTGTAATTCCAAAGCCTGGAAAGGACCCCTCCCTCCCAGACTCGTACCGTCCCATCTCGCTCCTCTCAACCGATGTTAAAATACTAGCAAAAATCCTTGCTACCAGACTGAATGCAGTGGTCACTTCCGTTATACACGAGGACCAGTCGGGCTTTATGCCTGGCCGCTCCACTACCCGTAACCTCAGGCGACTCTTCTGTCATTTACAGCGAGATACAAACTGTGAGTCGGGGGCAGTGGTAGTGTCGCTCGACGCTGCCAAGGCCTTCGACTCTGTGGAGTGGAGCTACCTATGGGAGGTCCTACGCTCCTTTGCCTTTGGCCCTAATTTTATCAGTTGGATAAGGCTACTATACTCCTCCCCGATGGCCCGTATTTCGGTTAACGGCTATGTGACCCATGCATTCCCACTTGGCAGAGGGACTAGACAGGGGTGCCCCCTCTCCCCTGCCCTATTTGCCCTGGCGATGGAGCCCTTGGCTATTGTTCTCCGCACCACCCCGGCTGTCCGCGGCGTCTCTATCGGTAATAGGGAGGATGTCGTCGCTCTTTATGCTGACGACACTCTCCTTTTCCTTAATGACGCCGGAGCTTCCCTTGAGGCGGTCCTGCGAATTGTTGAGAGATTCGGCTCATTCTCTGGCCTTCTCATAAACTGGGGTAAGTCAAGCATTATGCCTCTTTCAGGTGTAATCCCGAGTGAATTGATACCCTCCTCCCCTCTGCAATGGGTCCTCAAATTTAAATACCTGGGAGTATGGATAACCCCTAAAGTGACGGAGTTTGTACCACTCAACATAGACACCGTTACTACTCAGTTTAAGGGGCGGGTTCGCCAGTGGAAGAAACTTCCTCTTATTGTCATGGGCCGCGTCAACTTAATAAAAATGACGATACTTCCCAAGTACCTGTATCTGCTCCAGCACTCCCCAGTATACATCCCTAAGCATGTCTTTACGGCCATAAATAGCTTAATATCATCCTTTATCTGGGGGAGCAAGCCGCTTAGAATAGCCCTTAGGACATTGGTCAAGCCCAGAGTTGATGGGGGGCTGGGTCTTCCCAACCTCCAGGCCTACTATCTAGCAGCCCAACTGATGCACCTATCAGATTGGATCTTGGGACGCTGCGGTTCCACCTTTGAGTGCTCCTATGCCGAGTGTGTGGGGTCCCGCCTTCCCCCCACTCAATTTCTTCTCTCTTTCCCTTTCAGTCCTACTCTTTCTCCTCTCTTCAGACAGGCGCTGTTGGTGTGGCGTCAAACCCATAAATTATGGAACTGGAGGGCCATGGACTCGGAGACCCCCCTATGGCACAATAAGACATTCCCAGAGTTTAGGCAGCTATCCAGGGACAGCTTCTGGCTTAGTGTGGGTCTTACATCAGTCTCCCAGCTGTTCCTGGCTGGGTCCCTTAAGTCATTCCAGCAGCTGGCAGAGGAGCATCAGCTGTCAAACAGGCTCTTCTACCGATTTCTACAACTCCGACACGCAGCCAGGGCTCAATTTCCTAGCTCCCCTCCCTCCACTTAAGACTCTCTGATTAAAATACTATTAAAAAATCTAAACACGAAGGGTCAGATATCTACCATATATAATAATCTTAGCAGACAGATAGATATTGATAGTCTGGACTCCCTTAGGGATAAATGGGAGCCTAACATTGGAACCCTGGATGCAGAGCAGTGGAGTCAGATTTTGGAATAGGTCAAGTACACCACCCCATGTCTTAAATACCAGCAGATCTCTTTCTATATTCTTCATAGAGCCTATCGCTCTCCGGTTTCCATGCACAGAGCGGGACTCAGATCAGACGACAGCTGCCCCAGATGTGCCTCACCAAATGCAGATTTCTGGCACATGCTATGGCTCTGTCCACAGGTGTATAGCTTTTGGGAGGCTGTTTGGTTTGATATAATCACTACTGAACCATCAGTCCCTCCCATCGCTCCTAAATACTCTATGTTTGCTCTTGACCTAGAGGAATCACTCTCACCTTCAATTTATAAATATGTCCTATGCTTAACAACTCTGGCCAAGGTTCTCATTGCCAGGAAATGGTTTGACCCAACATTCCCAAATATATACAACTGGAGGGCTCTCGTGAACGAGGTTTCGGGGCATGAGAGATTCACCTTCAAAGCCAGGGGTTCACTCACCTCTTACTATAACAAATGGAGCAGATGGACCTCCTCTAGATTTGCCACAGCCGTCGACATCAGGCCCAACATCCCTAATCCTTGATTCCAGCTATGGGGGAGCCTATATTTATATATATCTATGTTAATAAGTATATCTGCAAGTGTACTTACCTCTGTATGTCACGATACATGTAGACCATCCGCATTTACTTAGTGGACTGGGCCTCACCATCACAACAGGGTCGTTCCTAAAACACTAACGCTGTATACCTCCGTCTCAGACAGCACCATGAACTGAATTTAGTCCATTATTGTCATAGTCGTTCTTTTGTTTTTTTTTTCTTTCCCTTTTTTTTTTTTTCTCTCTTCTTTCTTCTCTCTCTTTGTGTAGGGGGGTGGGGGGTGGGTGTAGTGTTAAGTTAGCTAGTTAAGTTTTTGTTAAAATGTTAAAATGAAAATCTCTACATGTCTGCTGTTTCCTATGTATAAAGCATAGATTTATCCATACGCGTACCCAGATACATATCTGATCTCAAAGGACTGACAGAGACTACACCAAGTTATATACGAAAATGCTTTATTATCTCTTGTATCTCTCTGTCTTGCAAACCATCTGTAAACACTGTTCGAATGTTATAGCGACATTGTACTTGTTTTATGCTTTCTAACAATCTGTACAATAAAAAAAAATGACTCAATTTAAAAAAAAACCCGTTATGTCAGTCTTGACAAGCAAGTCTTTTAGGTTTCTATTCCTCCGATAACAGGTCATTAAGGATGTCCCTCTTAATGGTTTTATTTCAGAGTCGGTTGAGATCAATGGCCAAAACTTTTTTGCAGTTCTGTTTGCCTTGTCACTTAAATGGTTAAAACTGGTGCACCACGTAAACTTGTTATCAATAGACTTTTTATTTTTAACTGTCATGAGCTCATCACGTGACAGCCTGAGTGCCTTAGATTTTGCTGCATCTAGCACTGCGGTGCTGTAACCTCTAGCAAGAAATTTACCATACATCATGTTTAAAGATGTCAATGCCTCCCCTCTGTCAGACGCAATTCTGAGAGCCCTCAAGAATTGCGAGAAGGGCCGTGCATTTTTAAGTGCTGGGGGATGGGCACTAGTGGCAAGCCATAAGTTATTTCTATCAGTGGGTTCTGAATAGAGTGAAGTTTTAACTTGTCCATTATCTTTCGTGAGATTGACGTCCAAAAAATTCACACTTATGTTGCTAACAGTATATGTAAATTTAACAGGGCTATCTGTCAAGTTATGTTTCTCTATCAAATCAACAAATTGTTTTTCCGTGCCACTCCATATAATTATTCACACAATTATTCTGAGAAACACAACGCACATGTACAAGGGGAGGGGGACACATATACACTGTGATTACTGCACAGAATGATTGTACAATGATCAGATGTCAGCCCAGCGACTCTGCTATAACAGGCGGTAACACTAATCACCACCCTACTAATTACTCTGCTGTGTGTTATGGAGACTGCAAAACAAAGGAATATCAGATTACTGGGAACCAATTATTGTCAGCAGAGGATATTACATTGTGATTACTAAACTACTTCGTATTTACATGAAATATTGTGACACTAATGTTGTCTTAGTAATACTTTTTTTTTTTTAAAGAAAAGTACAGTAAGAAATGATACAATAACACAGAGGCCATGTAATAGCGGAGGTTTAGAAACAAATTGGCCACAATAATATTATATTTGGACTAAATTTGCTTTGTTCTTACAATTCTTAGAACCATTTTAAATTAGGAATATGTCTCTGTCTTCTGCTGTATAACATCCTGCAGATATTGGGAAATATAACAGATAAAGGGTCAGGTACAAATGGGAGACAGAGATATTCTGCCTGATATAAGACACAGAGAGATGTGAGCAGTTACTAAGCAATGCACAGAAGTTATTAGGGATTCCCTCTATGACATGTCCCTGTAATACTGCTTGCAGCATCTATTGTACTTACATCATGCAGATCACACTGGAGAAAATATTCCATCCATTCCACTGAGATAATAACCTCGTACATCGGGTGACTATTCCTGCAATAATGTTATCTTCTTCCTGAGAATAATTACATGTAACTGTATAATCGCTCACTACCAGGTGACAGCCGGGTGTAGAGTTCTGTGTCTCAGATCTGCAGAATGTCACATACAGGACCAGCAGCAAAAGCACAATTAATATAATATTTTGCCCCATTGTTACAGATAATCAGATGCATGTGAGATGGTTTCTCCTCTCCCCAATCCCAGCACTGACAGCTGCACAGGACTAGTATGGAATATGCAGGGCACAGGGTAACAGGAGCTAGTGGGAGCCTTATATACATTGCAGGTTACTCTTCTGTCACGGATTAATAAAAATACATCAGTGTAAATAGAACAATGCTGCATTTAAAAAGAATTCCAACATTTATTTTAAAAAATTAATCCGTTTCAGCACCACTATACATAGAAGCTGCTTTATGGTTTTCTCATAGTAAAATATAAGCAGGTGTGCTCATAAGGGGGTTAAAGAGAAACTAAACTACCATATATACTCGAGTATAAGCCTACTATTTCAGAACATTTTTTATGCTGAAAAAGCCCCCCTCGGCTTATACTCGAGTGAGGGTTCCACTTGAGTCAATAAGTTTTCCCAGTTTTTTTGTTGTAAAATTAGGTGCCTCGGCTTATATTCGGGTCGACTTATACTCGAGTATATACGGTAAGTTAAAAAGAAATGATAAAAGAAACTTTATGCTGCTTTATACAGTATAACTTGGTACCAATGGCTTTGGCCACTTATATATTGAAGACCTGGGAAATGTGCACTGTTAGGGGTCTTTGAGGACCAAATTTGCGACACATTAATTTAGAAGAATTTTTTTTTTTCTGAACCTGCCCAGAGAATGTGTTTGCTGTCTATCCGTCCGTCTGTGAGCATGACCAGGGATGGAACTAGCAGCTGTGCATCCGTTGCGTTGCACTGGGACAATCAAGTGGGATTTGAGCTTCCCTGTAATTGACACGCCGGTCGCAGTCTTCTGTTCAGGTTCCCCTCTTGGAGCCAGTATACCCTGGCATGGTAACAGGGTGGGGGGCTAGATATCTCGTAATCATCTAGCCGGGTCGGGATATTATCACTAAGTCACCAAGCTTCAGGTCGACAAGCATTAGGTTGACCACTGAAGGTCAACATTGCTGAATGTCAACATTGGTTAGGTTGACAGGTCATTAGGTCAACAAAAGCATTAGGACGACATAGGGAAGGACGTCAAAAGTTCAACATGGGGTTTTTCACTTTTTTATGAGCCGACATGTGCCAACAGGTGGTATTTTACGTATTTCATGCCCTACCGTCTAGTAGGGTGTGGTGGGAGAATAAAATATTGTGACGAGTGTTGCGAGGCACCGTACCCGAAGCATGGCGAATGTAGCGAACCATGCGAAGGGAAGCCATGCACTTTTTTAGTGTCCATGTCAACTGTGAAAAACCCCATGTTGACCTTTTGACTGTAGACCTTCTGTCGACATAATGCTTGTGTCGACCTAATGACCTGTTGACCAAACTCATGTTGACCTTCAGTCATGTCAACTTCTATGCATGTTGACTTTCAATCATGTCGCCCTTCATGCATGTCGACCTTCGATGGTCAACCTAATGCTTGGAGATCTAATGTATGTCTTTCCAATGATCCCTTTCCACTGAGTATGGGAGCCAAAACAGGAGCTGAAGGGACAAACATTGACAGGCCCAAGTTCAGGCTGGGTCATACTCGGGTGGTCATAATACGCAGTACAGAAGGTTAAGGCAGAAGATTATTCAAGAGAATAGCCAAAGTCTATAATTAAAGAGGGGGTTAGTAACCTGCGCTCGGTTCCTAATGTTATCACAATGAAGGCCAAAGCCTAATATGCCTATTATGCCTATGCGGGTATGGTTATGGGAAACCAATGTATTGTACAAATGAGATTGTGATTGTAATCTCATTTGTAAAATACAGTGTTTTCCCATATCCATTTGTCTCAATTTATATATATATATATATATATATATATATATATATATATTTGCACAAAGGTATAGGTGAACCTGCGCTAATGTATAGCCAACCACCAGCTGTAATTAATCAGACAGTCCACTGATTGTAGCAACACTAAGTCCGTGGTGAGACTGCACCAACCTCCAAGAAGCACTCCGGACTCCAGGAGTGAAAGGGGTAATCTGTTCAAAAACAAGAAGAGGTGCGCCTCATAGTGTAAATCCAAACGCCCTCTGACGAAGTTTGTATATGAAACGCGTTAGGGCGGGGCTAGTGACGACAGCTTTTCCTGCACCCGGCTTCTCCTTCTCCATCCACGCTCGCCCACACGCCGATACGCTGCTTGTCCTGGTGGCTAGCCGGCAGTCTGTTTGAGATCCAGCGGTGTCTTGGAAGGTGGTAGGAGTTGTTGCCTGGGAGTTTTATGTCAAACCTTGTGGTAACCAGCCCACAGCGGTTATCCGCCTGGTACGAGTCTTTATTGATCTTTGTACCCGCACTTGTCTGTGTTTTAAAATAAATACGGTTTTACACTATGAGGCGAACCTCTTCTTGTTTTTGAACATATATATATATATATATATATATATATATATGAAAAAAACGGTACTTATGTATTATCTGGGCTCCCATGTTAAATGCACCCCATTTTTTCATACCCCTACTATCCAACTAAGCATGGAGTTGATTTTATATAGTGTGGCGAGCGCAGCGAGCCACCATGCCCGAAGCGTGGCGAGCGCAGGGAGCCCCGCGAGGGGACGCGGTCTCATAAGAAAAACGGGAGCCCAGATATTACATAAGTACCAAAAAAACAAAAAGACCCTTATTTGCGCTAGTATTAGGAGCTACACTCTTTAATTCCTCCCTGTTAGTGGAGGAAAAAGAAAGGATAGATACAGATAGATATAGAGCGCGCTAGTTGACCACCGCCTTTTCAGCGTGTAATTACACAATAAAAGTTCAATATAAAATTTGTTAAAATAATTTAAATGCACAAATCAGACATGGCTTCCATTGTTATTATTTCACGGTGGAAAAAGACCTGGTGCATTGCGTCACACAAGACTTCATCAGGGGAGCCGATACCACTACATCAACCGTAGGAAAAACAAAAAAAGACGGATTGATTAGTGTCGTCACTTTTTTAGTGGAAGATTTTTTGTGTCGTCACTCATTTTAGTGAATCCTTTTTAATTGGCTGGAGTTGATATAATTATCCAGCAATCACGAGAACCAATCTCAGGTGTCAAGGTTCAAAAGAGAATAAACCTGGTGTAGCTATCCAGAAGGAATGATTCCAAAATCTGAGTGCACTCAGTGAAATAACAACAATGGAAGCCAAGTCTGAATTGTGCATTTAAATTATTTTAATTAATTTTATATTGAACTTTTATTGTATAATTACACGCTGAAAAGGTGGTGGTCAACTAGCGCGCTCTATATCTATATATATATATATCTATATATATATATATATATATATATATATAAAGCACAATTGTGGTATGGCGCCTTAAAAATAATAAATAAAGTCCATATGTATGGTGGTCATAGATCAGTAAAGCAGACCAGAAGAATTCATCCAATTTCTTTGTTTATTGATGTCAACTTTTTCATCGGCAAAACCGTGAGAAGTATCCCAACGCGTTTCGTCTAGAACGACTTCATCAGGGGTAACATCATAAAATTCTTTTCTTTCCTATAATAGGAATAAAGTGTTTATTGCTCCTCCAATAGACAACGGGGAGGAATGACTGTGATTCCAGACCAATTATTTTTATGTGGAGTAGATTTAAGCTGGTGACATGCTTAATCGTATACAAGTGAGTAAACACCAATAAAATTCTGGCAAAAAATACTTTTCTTCCCTGTGTGATCAACCGGGAGCAGCTGGTGGATACTTTGCAATGAAGAAAATGGAGTATCGCTGTTAGACGAACAATCAATGATGAAGAACTGAAGAATTGATGTTGGACAAACAATCGATGGTGAAGAAGTCCGGCAGCACCTGTAGCCGGAATTAGGTGCAGGTCCTTTTAAGGAGTATAACTGGCACAGGTGCTCACATCCATCTGCAGAGAAGACAATTAAAGCACTGAGCTCAGTGCTTTAATTGTCTTCTCTGCAGATGGATGTGAGCAGATGGATGTGAGCACCTGTGCCAGTTATACTCCTTAAAAGGACCTGCACCTAATTCCGGCTACAGGTGCTGCCGGACTTCTTCACCATCGATTGTTTGTCCAACATCAATTCTTCAGTTCTTCATCATTGATTGTTCGTCTAACAGCGATACTCCATTTTCTTCATTGCAAAGTATCCACCAGCTGCTCCCGGTTGATCACACAGGGAAGAAAAGTATTTTTTGCCAGAATTTTATTGGTGTTTACTCACTTGTATACGATTAAGCATGTCACCAGCTTAAATCTACTCCATATAAAAATAATTGGTCTGGAATCACAGTCATTCCTCCCCGTTGTCTATTGGAGGAGCAATAAACACTTTATTCCTATTATAGGAAAGAAAAGAATTTTATGATGTTACCCCTGATGAAGTCGTTCTAGACGAAACGCGTTGGGATACTTCTCACGGTTTTGCCGATGAAAAAGTTGACATCAATAAACAAAGAAATTGGATGAATTCTTCTGGTCTGCTTTACTGATCTATGACCACCATACATATGGACTTTATTTATTATTTTTAAGGCGCCATACCACAATTGTGCTTTCTATCGTTTTGGTTGTCCCTAAACCCTTTAGGGATTTGTGTGGTTAGGCGGCCGTCTATTACAGTGTACGAACTATTGTTACATATATAGCGCGGAGAGGATTATTGGTACTATAATATATATATATCTATCTATATATGTATATATATATAGATAGATATATATATATATATAGATAGATATATATATATCCAGTTATTTTGTGTGTCGGGCACTCTGGAATATAGGTTGAAGACCGAGGTGCCATCCAGGGAAAGGATACTTAGTTAATCAGCTCTCTCGCAAAGACTTTGACATCCAGGCAGGAGAAAGGAGGCGGCACTCAAAACAGATTTTTTTAAAGGTGTATTGAAATATAAATTAGCATCTTAAGGCTTAGTTGTACTCCACATGACGACGTTTCAAGACCTGGGCAGTCTTTTCATCAGGTCATACATTAAGCATACATACGGTGATGTGCATATAAGCATAACAAAACGTTTTGTTACCCATCATCTCTGCCAGGGGGGCTATTTTCCATCCAATATCTGAATACTTGGATACATACTTGCAGCCCTGTGTGCAAGAATCAGAGTATTTACTTAAAGATATCCCACAATTATTGCTTTCCCTGGATAGGTTGCCTACAATGTCAACGGACTGCACTCTAAGTAGCATTGATGTGTGCTCATTATACACCTGTATACCCCATGATATGGGTACATATGCAGTCCGACAATTGATTACACAGAGTGAGCGATATGTTGGCCCCAATGTTGAGTTTTTCTGTGGTTTACTGGAGATGGTTCTCATAAAAAATTATTTCTTTTACAATGGTGCTTTTTTTCTCCAAGTGTCAGGATGTGCTATGGGGGCATCCGTAGCTCCGGAGTACGCCAACGCGTTCATGATTTTGGTTGAACGCAACATTTTCTTTTCATCCCAGACCATCAGCCAAAATATTATTTTCTACTCAAGGTTTATTGATGACATGATCTTGTTCTGGAGGGGTGAATGCAGTTCATTGGAGGAGATACTGGCGGTCCATAATGACAGCTCTAGTCCTTTGAAACTCACTTCAGTCATGTCCGATAAAACCATTGATTTCTTAGATGTTTGCATTGAGAACACATCTGTGGGTTTGAAAAACCTCGTTATTTGTTAAACCCACAGACAGGAATGTCTTATTACCCCCCTCCAGTTTTCATCCTGTTGCAGTACACAAAGGTATCCCTCTGTCGCAGATGCTCAGAGTAAGGAAGATCTGCAACAATGAGAAGGATACGGGCAGACAGTTGGATCTGATGGTTAAAAAAATTGTACATAGAGGACATGATAAGGATGAATTGAATAAGATTAAAAATAATGTGATGGCGAGATCGAGAGATAGCACCCTCTTGTCTTCTACTAAGAAGGACTATAAAAATACCATTATATGGCCAACTAGGTATAATACAGCTAGTAAGGAAGCTAAAAAAGCAGTGTCAAAATACTGGCCAATCATAACATCAGATTCCAATTTAACAGCCCACAATCAAAAAAGAATCATGCTGAGTTATTTGCGTGGTAAAAATATTCATGACTTCGTAGTTCACACTGATGTCACAAAAATGGGCGAAAAGCGACAGGATATGTTTCTGTCTAAACCTAAATTGGGGTGCGTTAAGTGTGTAGGCTCTGTGACATGTGGGTATATGCTAACTGGCCCCAGTATTAAACATCCTCACCTACCTAAGTCTTATAAAATTTACCACAGGTTAACATGCAGTTCTATGTTTGGAGTGTACGCCCTCATTTGCCCTTGTGGCAAATACTACATTGGAAAGACGGACTGCCAGTTCAAAGTCCGGATGGGCCAGCACAGACAGGCCATCCATGCGGCGATACTGGCAGGCACGGGCACACAACCTGTGGCAAGACACTACGCTGAAGCTGGGCATTCGCCTACTGCGCTTCGCCATATGATAATAGACCACATTCCCCCCCCCTGGACAGCAATAGCTACTACAGAGAGAGGCTAAGTGGATATTTTTATTGGACACTCTGAGTCCCCGTGGACTCAATGAGAACATGGGACTTAATTGTTTCTTATGATATAGTCACTCTTTGTTGCCATTTTTTAAAAATATCTTGCTTGATTCTACATACGACATTTTTGCCAGTACTTCCATGTTATTTTCATGTATTGTTCCAACCATAAACATGTTGGTGATGGGTGCACTTGGTGATGTCATCATGATGAGGCCACTGACGTGGTTTGGGACCGCCCTGAGAGGAAGAGTGGTGATGGCGAGCACTGGTATATATGGTGAGTGTAACTTATGTACATGTTGTAGCCCTGACGAAAAATGTCTCAATACATTTGAAACGTTGGCACTCTGCTGGCTCCTGTATCATTTTTTTGTCTGAGTGCCGACCGCTGAGAATATATATATATATATATATATATATATATATGTATATATATATATATATATATATATATATATATATATATATATATGGGCATATATCCCAGGCACTCCAGATAAAAGTGGAATTTGCCCAGTGCCTTCCGTGGTGTCCACTGCATCTAGGCAGTGGTGATATATGCGGGCGATGTGGTGGCACTCAGGACTTAGTAAAAGAAGTCAAATAGACAGCGTCTTAAGTTCAACGTTTCAACGCTTACGCGTATTTATGAGGAACAGTATTTGCTGCTTGTTTCCAACACTGCGAGAGCAGCCCAGGCTGCGATGCAGATAGGACCTAGGACATAGTGTAGGTGGTAAGGGACTGAGGCAGGGAAATAGTTTAGGAGGTTTATAAGAGGCAAATTCAAGAGGGATAGAGATAATACTTTGTGGATAAGGTAAAAAATTGCTTTCCAAAATGGAGTGATATTAGGACAGGACCAGAAGATGTGGAAGGAACTGATGGCCGACCTCACCGCAGAGGCGCCAACAGAATTTCGAACTGGAGGGCCAGATCGTATGTAGCCTGTCCGGTGTGAGATATAGCCTATGTAATAGTTTAACATACATCTCAGAGTAATTTAAGCACCTGGACATTGTATATGAAGAGGCAAAGATTTTCTTCCACTGGGACTCTTGAAGCATGTATGCAATATCTGTCTCTCATCGGGTTTGAGCTCTGGACAAAAAAGAGATCTCCCCCGTGTGCTCCTCACCAAGAAGCCTCTTAACTATGTTGGCCAAGTTAGGTGTCGGTACTGCGGAGGTGATGGAGAGGCTAGTCCACCAGTGGTTAATCTGATAATATTGTAATCTATCTGTATCAGGTAGATAAAAGCATTGCTGTAACTCTGGGAAGGATTAGAGAACATGGCCAAGGGAGTTGATTCCCCATCTGATCCATCTAGACAGGTTGAAATTAGAAATAATACTAGCCACGGTATGTAGGGAAATTAAGGGCAGGTTAAGGAAATTGTTAGTGAGTGTGTGGGTCAGCCTGTCCCAAACAAATAGGGAAGCACGAGTGGATGGGAGACGGTGTAAGGTTTTAGGGTGAAGGTTAGGGGATGCAGTGTAAATCCCGGTGGTCGGGATCCCGGCGTTCAGAATCCCGACGCTGGAATCCCAATCGCCGAAATCCTGACACTTTCTCCCTCCGGGGGTGTCCACGACACCCCCGGAGGGAGAATAAATTAGTGTGCCGAGCGTAGCAAGGCACCTGGCCCGCTGCGCGGCGAGTGCAGCGAGCCCGCAAGGTTAGGGCGATCCACGTCCCCCCTTGTCGGGATTTCGGCGATCGGGATTTCGGCGATCGGGATTCTGAACGCCGGGATCCCGACCGCCGGGATTTAATACTGAATCCAAGGTTAGGGGGCAGCCAAAACAGGCCCCTCAAGGAAAATTTAGGGCAGGACTTCTCCTCCAGGTCCGTACACCCCCCGGTGACATTTTGGGCAAAGAGGGGTTTAATTTGAGCCAGGGGAGCAGCCTCCTGGTACAGTGCCAGGTTTGGCAGGTTTAGGCCCCCTTGAGTCTTACGTAAACACATTTTGATAAGAGCTAATCTAGGTGGTTGAGATGCCCATAAATAAGACGTCATGATAGAATTAGCTTTGTCCAGATATTTTTTGGGGAAGGTATAGGTGATTGTGCGGAAGAGGAACATTAGTTTGGGAAGTAGTGACATTTTGAAGGCAGCTATCTGACCCAGCCAGGAAATATCGTAGTTGACCCGGGATATGGATTAGGATGAGATCGAGTTGAGGAGTTGGGGGATATTAGCCTCAAAAACTGAGGAGGAGGAGGGTGGAATACGCACACCTTGGTAACGAATTGCAGAGGATTGCCAGTTATAATGGTATAGAGAGCGTAGGGTGTCAATAGAGTGGTCGAGATTAATGGAGAGGGCGTCGGTCTTGGTTGTATTCAATTTGTAATAGGACGCTGAGGAATATGCGCTTGTTGATGGGGAAGGGTTTCTACCGGGTTTGAGACTAGTAAAAGGACATAATCAGCAAACATGCAGCATGGGAAGATAATCCGATCGAAAGCCCCAGGAAGAGCGGGTCCGCTTGGATCTTAGCCGCTAGTGTTTCGATTGCTATTACAAATATAAGGGGGGAGAGGGGGCAAGGGGCAATTCAAGATATTTCTGTTTCAGATCCTATATTAAAACTAATCTACTACAACCCGATCATGTGACATTATTGTTTGAGATCCATTTGGAACGCATATGCATTCCAGTATTCCCTACTCCCGATCATGTGACAGTCACATGACCGATACCATCACCACGCATTAGTGTTACCACACTCCTTATCTCTCTCGGCCACTATACATATGTGAATTATACACATAGCGAATCATTCCTTCTAAACGCCACCTTACCCCCACTTCCGGGTTGACGGCGGAAGTAATACTATCACCCATTTGAAACGCATTTGCGCTCCACTTGTTTTGTCCCATAATAAATATCTTTAAAACGCTCCGTAACCCGGGTGTCTCTATTTCAGTTATACAATAAATCTATTTGCAGTGCCATAATGATACTTAGACACAATATTGAAGGAAAATAAGTCCATATACTAAGAACTAGTTCCGATCACGTGATCAGACTCATAATGCTGCTGTAATGCTTTTGTATTAAACTTTATTTAAATTTTATTTATTTCTGGTTTTATTATTAATAAGTTGTATTGATTTTGTATAATATACGTCTGCCTCCTCATTTGAATGTGTTTTAAGATGTATTGTACATTATTATACCAGTGATTGGACCACACATGTGTTAGTGATTTTATCAATAAGTAAGGTATATATACCTGAAACAGGTACACAGCCCAAACACCTTTGATAAAGCTGCAGGTTGCAGTGAAACGCATTAGTGCCAGTTTCCTGCCCAAGGATTTCCAGTGTGGATCACCTATTGATGTGAACATTTATTTCTGCTACCACTTAACCAAGGTTCCCATTGCCCTACATTGGCGAACACCGCACACAAGACCACTCTGTTGACTTCAATACTCCATCAGTCACCTGTGTAAGTTGATCTCCTTCTGTGTGTGGAAGCCCAATTTCAACACTAAACATTGCTTTTACATTTGGCCGACACCGCTCCAAGGACCCCCTCTGGTGATGTAATCTACAGCTGGTCACTTCCACGAGAGGACCTACCATCTAGTGAGCGGAAGCCTACCCCACCTCCAGCGGCAGCTCACAGCGCTGCCTCAATCGTGAGGATAATATTAATCCACAAGTAAAGCAACTGTAAGAATGAATGGGATACAGAACCTGGTAATGTGCACTTACCCTGATATTCAAAAGTGGTAACCCTATACTTAGTGCAATCCACACTAATAACCTACCCACTGTGGCGTGGAACTTTTTAAATTTATTATTATTATTTTTCTAAAAAATGTTATGTATGAGGCTTCCGGTTCCGGTGTCATGCAAGCAGCAGCGTGAGCACACAGCTCCGCTCACTGACCCACTCACCGTCAACTTTCCGGGCAACCCCCCGCTTCACTACTGACACCGGAGGCTTCCTAACACTCCCCTGACCTAGATGGAGAAACTTCTAGCCAGCGGCAGCCTCACCCAGGCGCACACGCCGCGACAAGAGAAATGCCGCGCAGAATCCAAGATGGCGCTGGCTCCGGGCTCAGCACCGCAACCTCCAGCGTCTAAGAAAACTGCTGGCACCCTTGAAGCTCCAGGCAACACACAGGTACCCCGCGACCCTGAGGCTGTAGTTACCTATAGAGACATAGTGGATGTCATTTCCGCAGCCATGACACCACTTCTCAACAAAGCAGTTACAGAAATAACCCAACAGCTGCAACATTTGACGGGGAGGGTAATGGAGAATGAACAAAACATAGGAGCTATCTCCCATGACTTACACATTGCCCAGAAAGACATTCTGAGACTCCAGAAGGAGAACTACCAACTCTGGAACAGAATAGATGATGCCGAAAACAGATCCCGGCGTAATAACATTAGAGTGGTGGGATTGCCTGAAACTGTTAAAGGCCCTGAATTAGAATCATTTGTCACCACTACCCTGCCCCAATTACTGGGCATCCAGGAGGAATGTAAAAGCCTTGTGGTAGAACGGGTACACAGGGTGGTTCCTCCACCAAAGCCACACGATAAACGAGCGCGGGCGGTCCTATTTAAATGCCTCAGCTACGTACATAAGCTCTCGTTCTGGAAAGCATCCCGCAAAGTACAAACCCTGAAATGGGAAGGTAATGTCCTGAGACTATTCCAAGACTTTTCAGTTGAACTGTCGAAAGCACGCAGAGCCTTCTCCCCCATCTGCTCGGCGCTGGTAGCAGAAAAGCACAGATTTGCCCTAATGTACCCAGCAAGATTGAGGATCTTCCTGAACGACACCCACTACGATTTCTCAACGCCCGAAGACGCACGTGAATTCCTCAAAGAGCACTTCCACCCAGACACTGCAGACATCACGGATCACCCTGAATAACCCCCTGATTGCTGATCCCACCTCATGTCTCATCGCTGACCATCCAGGGACATATCACTAGTACAGTATTGTACAGCCCGTCTAACTCCTCAAATAATCCTGAATACCCTTAATAATGTGTATACCCTGAATGAACAACTCCTTACTCTCTATACACTAACATCCTTTATTGCTCAAATCTATACCTAGACACTCCTGGTTAATTTCCGCGATGTTTGTGCAGGAAGAATTGGACATATGGTTGCCAAATTACACTCTCCTCCCTCTCTCTCCCCCCCCCCCATCCCACTCCCCCCCCCCCTCCCCTAACCTTACCCTGTTAGGAGGCTTCTCCTTAGTTGTTTTTTTTTATATCTCTCAAAAGCCTAGCTAGGATGAAGACCCAGGACACAAATGGGTCACAAGCTTGCAGTGTACCGTTAGCTATTACCTCACCGAGTTTTATAAGAAATTTGATACTATTACTAGACGTATTATATTGAAATGTTTCACTATTACTGCTCCCGGAATGCCTATTTTGGCTCAAAGGAGTATAGTATGTTGATCGTACTAACTTTCCTATGTTCCACAGGTTCGATGTCTTGTGTTGTTTTGTCTCCCTTTCCCCCACTTTCCTTTCACTCTCCTTTTCCCAACCCAGACCACGCAGTACACGCCGCAAACCCACTGAAGAAAACCAGATGGATCTTTCTCCCATTCCTATATGACTGACCTCAGGTTGGGCTCTTTCAACGTCGGAGGATTCCATTCTCCAGTAAAACGCAGGAAAGTACACTTATATTTACGCAAACAAGCTCTTGATATTGTCTGTCTTCAAGAGACTCACCTCCTCCCCTCTGAAATTACCAAACTGCAGATGTTCCAGTGATCAGTAATGGCCTCGGCTCCATACAATAGCAAAGCAAGGGGCATTGTTATTTTAGCATCAAAATCGCTACAAATATCAGTCAACTCGATTACCCCAGACCCAGAGGGCAGGTATCTAGTAGTACAGTGCTCAATCCAAGGCACAGACTATACCCTGTGTTCGATTTATGCCCCGAACATCTATTCCAAACCCTTTTACAAGAAAATTATAAGCCTCCTCATGCCACACGCATCAACCTCACTAATTCTATGTGGTGACTTTAATCTCACCTCCCACCCTATCCTAGATAGATCTAATACATCCAGCCACAACAGAAAATTACCTAATCTAGGCGTCCCGTTCATACTTAACTCCCTGCAACTTGTTGACTCATGAAGAGCACTCCATCCGACTCTTAAAGAATATACATGCATCTCTGCAGCCCACAAGACCTTTTCTCGTATAGACTTCATTTGCATATCTATCTCCTTATTCTCCCAACTTAGTGACTCCCAAATACACCCTATCATATTATCAGACCATGCCCTTATATCCATCTCGCTGAAAATATCCAAAGAATCTTCCACCTACAAATCCTGGCGCTTCCCAACACACCTTATTCACTCCCCCAAATTCCAAACCTTTCTCTTAGAAACCTGGCAGGATTTTGACACACATAACCTACACACACTGTCCGAAAACCCGGCTATCTACTGGATGTCGGCTAAGGCGGTTCTCCGAGGAGCTATAATTACATTTGAAACCTCCCTAAAAAAACAGTATACTAAGTCCTACCTCTCCCAACAGGAAGCTCTCACCAACTCTTACTCAACGTACACGACTCACCCATCCCCAGCTCATAAAGCCAAATATTTACAGGATAAAGCACTTGTTGATGAAACTTTGCAAAACATGGTGGACAAAATCCAATTCTCAGCCAACTATAAGTACCATAAGTTTGGCAACAAGACCAGCAAGCTTCTAACCAACATCCTTAATTCCTCCAGAGCCCCCATGATAGTCCACCCACTTAAGCTCCCAGATGGTACACTGACTACTTCAAATGCCCAGATCTCTCGCATTATGGCTCAATTCTACTCCTCAATATATAACGAATCTCTCCCCCAGCCCACTTCCACTATAACTGGCCCTTCTAACTCATCCGATTCTGACCCCTGGTCCTCCCTGAACTATCCTCAACCCCCACAACAGCTTCTAGAAAACTTAGTGACTCCCATCACCTTAGAGGAAGTAACGAAAGCAATTCAGCATCTAAAACCAGCAAAAGCCCCAGGCCCTGACGGGTACACTGGAGATTTTTACCGCTCCCATATTGACAAAATGGCCCCAATACTAGTCTCAGTATTCAACTACATATTGCAAAACAATGAAACTCCATTTCACTTTAATTCGGCCATAATAAAGGTATTACCCAAGGCAGGCAGGGATTTATCGCACCCGGGATCTTATCGTCCAATATCCCTACTCAACTGTGACTATAAACTCCTGACTAAAATTTTAGCTGATAGATTAGCCCTTAGTCTCCCCCATATCATACACCCAGACCAAGCAGGCTTCATATCAGGTAGATACCCCGTTAAAAACATACGAAAAATTCTAGCAGCGATCCAAACCCAAAGTCAACCTTCTACCTCCCCTCTCTTAAATTTAATTTTATCCCTTGACGCAGAAAAGGCGTTTGACCTTGTCCTATGGCCACATCTCTTTAGCACCATGTCGAAATTTGGTCTCCCCCCCCGATTCATATCATTCCTCCAGACACTATATAATTCATCATCATCCCAAATAGCCTGTAACGGATTCTTATCCCCCCCTTTCCCGATTACGAGAGGAACTAGACAGGGCTGCCCCCTCTCCCCCCTCCTCTTCGCAATTGCCCTGGAACCCCTAACGATGGCACTTAGAGCTTCTACAGAATACACAGGAATCATGGTCAATGCAACTGAATTAAAACTCGCACTCTTCGCGGACGACATGATCCTGCTAGTCTCCAACCCTCTCACCTCTATCCCAGCGATCATGGAAATTATCTCCTCATATGGCCCTTTATCAGGTTACAAAATTAACATCACTAAGTCTGAGATTCTTCCGCTCTCTTCCTTCACCCCTGACCTAATATCCCATCCAACCCTGTCCCAGTTTAAACTACAACATACCAGCCTAAAGTATCTGGGAGTGCTTATCCCCCAAAAGCTCCACACCCTATATAAAATAAACTTCACACCCTTGATATCCTCCATTAAAACGCAATTGGAGGGATGGAACAAATTACCCATATCTCTCCTAGGTAGAGCCACAGTTCTAAAATCTGTCATTTTCCCGAAGATATTGTACCTCCTACAACTCCTTCCGTGTACTGTCCCCAAAACTGACATTCTAACAATAAATAGACTCATGTCAAAATTCCTATGGAATGGCAAGAGAGCCCGTATGGCTATACATAAACTCATGCTAAATAAATCAGATGGAGGACATCGCATACCAAATATCCAGCTATATTCGTGGTCTAGAAAAATGGAAAAAGATGTGTGGTGCGCAAATCAACAGCGGCTGGCACAGGGCGGTCAGGCCCTAAAGGTACAATATAAGAATAAAAAAGAATTGTGCCTGCGCTGGCTGCTTCCAAATAATTGTATCAGACGTTTCTCAAAAATATAAACAATTTATTAAAAAAACATTCACATAAATAAAATCACACTAAATCTATATTGACTGAGAGTCCTTTGTTGAAGGTATTATCTCACTGGGATAGCGATATTGCAAGTACTAGCTGAGAATGATAAAGTGCTGTAAAGTTTATATTACCATCCTGGTCGGTCTGGAAGATATTTGTATACCAGAATTGGGATCACAGTCCTGAATTAGGCCCTATGGCGGGCGGGGGTATGGCACTCCCCTCAGATGGTAATGTCCTTTGGAGACTGGGATTAGGGATCATGCAGATATCCCAAAAGCTGGAACTCCAGTTATTTCCAGGGAGGACTTCTGAAGATGGTAGATGGCTGTGTCCCTTTAAGCAGCAATGGATTTTCAAACGACCAAACTTTGGATGCGTCCCATTCAGGGGAATATAGAGTCTCAAGCACCGGGTCTCAGCAGCACAAGGGGGGGTGTATTAGCAAGGCTCAATGCGTTTCCCCGGATGTGACCTCCTTACTTGCTCCTGAAGAAGCCGGAGGTCACATCCGGGGAAACGCATTGAGCCTTGCTAATACACCCCCCCTTGTGCTGCTGAGACCCGGTGCTTGAGACTCTATATTCCCCTGAATGGGACGCATCCAAAGTTTGGTCGTTTGAAAATCCATTGCTGCTTAAAGGGACACAGCCATCTACCATCTTCAGAAGTCCTCCCTGGAAATAACTGGAGTTCCAGCTTTTGGGATATCTGCATGATCCCTAATCCCAGTCTCCAAAGGACATTACCATCTGAGGGGAGTGCCATACCCCCGCCCGCCATAGGGCCTAATTCAGGACTGTGATCCCAATTCTGGTATACAAATATCTTCCAGACCGACCAGGATGGTAATATAAACTTTACAGCACTTTATCATTCTCAGCTAGTACTTGCAATATCGCTATCCCAGTGAGATAATACCTTCAACAAAGGACTCTCAGCCAATATAGATTTAGTGTGATTTTATTTATGTGAATGTTTTTTTAATAAATTGTTTATATTTTTGAGAAACGTCTGATATTCGTGGTCTGCCCACTTTCGCATAATCTCAGATTGGTTAACATCCTCCTCCACATACACTAACATTGAACTTGAAGCAGAGTTATTTGCTCCGTTCTCCCCCGCTGCACTACTCCATACCCCCGGAAAACTTATCCCCCCTCACATCAGAGAACACGTATTATTTAGTGTCATTTATGATGCCTGGATCAAACTCAACACCTCCCTCCACAGAGATCACTCAATTACACCCTTCATTCCATTATGGGGCAACCCCTCCTTTCGACCATCCTTACAAAATGTCCAATACCTCGCCTGGAAACGCAAAGGATTAGACTTGGCCACCAAAATGTTTGACCCAGGAGGAATCACACTATCCTTTGACTCTCTAAAAACTAAGTATGATCTCCCCAATAATCAGTTCTTTATGTATTTGCAAGCCAGACATTTCCTAGACACAATCAGACCTAAAATGATAGCTATACAGGACACAGACCCCCTTATACCCATATTTATGCTCTATCACAACCACATTGTCAAAATGAAACACCTTTATGACATTCTCTTGTCCCACACTACCCCCACAAACCCAACCTCCTCTACACTCGCATGGTCAGTTGACATCCCAGACCTCACAGACCCGCGTCTACTAATTTCAGCAATCCCCTCAACGATGAAACAACTACAGTCCTCATACTTACAAGAAGTACACTTTAAAACTATTCATAGATTATACATCGCCCCTGCCCAATCCAAACACATGTCCCCAGATGCTACTGGTCGATGCCCAAAATGTGGCATGATGGACGCAAAACTTTACCACTGCTTATGGAGCTGCTCCAAGATATTGACATTTTGGAGGAAAGTAATGAATTTCATCAATTCCATGTATGGCACCCACCTCCCTCTTGACCCCCAGGTAGCCCTGTGCCTTTGCTTTGACCACTGGACCTCTGTATTTAACTGCTCCAAGCACATCCCTCTACTTACATTAATATTCACTTTAGCAAAAAAGCTCGTTTTGACACACTGGATAACCCCGGCTTCTCCGACGTTGACTGAGCTTCACTCCAGACTCTATCAAATTCTCTTATTTGACAAACGCTCATTATTGCTATCAAACTCACCCTCCCCCATGTCCTTTCTCAAGAAATGGTCCCCTTATCTGAAGATAATCTCGGAACCTCAGAAGAAGATGGCGCTGAATTTGATATCAACTGATGAAGATCCACTCGCCCGTCACCTACCATAAATCCAAGTCATAAATCACCAACCCAGTCCCCCAAAGCGACTAAGGTTTTCACGAATGTTAGGATGACTCACTAAATAAATCCATGTACACGTATATATCACTCCCTTCAACAATAATGCCTACTGTGATGGTTGATCCCCCCCCCTCCCCTCCCCTCCCTCCACCACTCCCCTATTACCCTCTTGTTTCAAACTGTTTCCCCCCCTCTCTTAACAATAGATAATGGTTTCAGAAACTAAATAGATCCAGTTTGTTTTTGTTCCGACTTTAAAGTAATTGAGTATTACCTGTTAACAAAGTATATCTGCTGCTAAAATGTAATACGCGCAGCCTTGAATGTAGTGATGAACAAGTCTCATAGACACTTACATGCTTCGCTGGCCTCCATTCTATGTATATGTGTTTCAGCCTACGACTCAGACATAGTTCACTGTTATGTCATAATCATGCCTCACTGGGATGAGGTCTTGTTGTTAATCTTTGTAAAATTAACTATTTGTAATTGATCTCAGTAAATCATTCATTGAAAAATAAAAAAACTTAAAACTCAAAAATTTTATGTATTGTATTTTACCTGGCTGTTCATTTTAATGCAAGTAAAAGCTTGATATAAATTCTCCAATCACTTGGTATTGCTTTTATTATTAGCGCTGCTCTACTTGCCTTGTGCATGGTTTTTCATAGTAACAATTTGGGCTTCTAACATTTCGCTGGGGATAGTACCACTGGAAGTAATGTCATTATAGACATTATGGAGTGTAGGAACTAGTAGGTCGTGAAAAGAAGTGTAGGAGTCGTTTATAAAACCGTCAGGGCCATGCGCCTTATTCTTGGGGAGGGATGGTTGTGTATCATTAATAGAGAGTAGGTTTAGATCAGCTAAGAAGGAGTTGATCGTTGTGAGAGTGGGTTGGGGTGTGGAAGTGTCAGTAGAAAGGTTGTACAGTTGGGAGTAGAAGGAGGCAAATTGGTTAGATATTTCAGATGGATTGGACATTTTCGAGTTAGAGGGTGTCGTGATGCATTGGATTCTATTTTTAGCCTGTTTTACACAAAGTTTACGGGCAAGCATTTTCCCTGCTCTATTACCTACTAGGTAAAACTTTTGCCTGAGTCTATTTAAAGCAGCTGGCGTGCGGGCTAGGAGAAATTTTTGGGATCTGACCTCCATGAGCTGTTTCTGGAGAAGTTTTGTGGGTTCATTTTTGTTTTGATTCTCCAGATCTTTTAAGCTTGATTAAAGGTTGGCTATTTTTTGTTGGTGTAATTTTTTAAGCCTAGCTCCTGCCAGGATAGCTGCTCCTCTGGTAACTGCTTTAAAGAGCACGAGTGGTTCAGGGTAGACGTGTCGGAGGATGAGTTGCATTGTTGGAACACTCGGATTGAGTCTGCTATAATCTGTTTGGATGTAGGGTCAGCCAATAAGTGAGGGGAAAGCCTCCAAGGGCGGGGGGGGGTGTCTTTGTATGTCCCAGTGAAAGGTGAACGGAGCGTGGTCCGACCAGGTGATGGCGAGGATGTAACTAGATTTAGACATTTGCAGGGTCCATTTATCTGAGAAAATATAATCAATGCGGGAATATGTGTTGTGTACTGGGGAGTGGTAAGTAAACTCTCGACAAGAGGGATTATGCACACGCCAGATATCATACAAATCATATTCCACTAATAGGTTCTGAAATGCTGAAGAGGTGGATGTGAGGAGGGAGGCCGAGGAAGCAGTGTTAGCGGACTTGTCAAGTTTAGGATCTAAGACCAGGTTAAAATCTCCAATAAGGAGGAGGGCACCTTTACGGACCTTCTGAATTTCAGTGCACAATTTACGGAGAAAGGGTATTTGATTTGAATTGGGGGCATAGACAGAGACTAAAGTAACCAGTTCATCATCTAGGGAACCAATAAAAATAAGATAGCGACCATTTTTATCTACTATCTGGGAGTGTAGGGTAAAGGAAAGAGAATTTTTAAATAGTATGGCCACCCCATTCCTTTTAAAAGGGACATTAGTGAAATAGCCGGTAGGGTATTGGCGGTCTTTGAGCACAGGGGGTGTAAGGATGAGAAGTGAGTCTCTTGGAGTGAGACAATATCCGCTTTCTGTTTGGTAAAGTATCTTAACGCTAATCTCCGTTTATTAGGGGAGTTCAGTCCTTTGACGTTAAGGGATAATAAGTGTATCATGGGGAAGGTAGAGAAAAGCCATAAGGGTCCCACAATGTATAAAATGGGTTGTGTATCGGTCGAGCAAATGGCAGTGGGGTAATGCCAGCTAATATGGGGGAGTAGGTGACTAGGGCGGAATAGAAATTGAGGTGCATGAAAAAGGGAAAAAGCATAAACCAAAACATCCCAGTATATTGGGATGGACTGACTACTGCAGGGGAAATGGGAACTTGCAGTAGTACACTAGAGAAACATGTCAAAAACATATTAGCATACCTATGAAAGCAATATGTAAAGAACAGAGTGAAAACGAACTGGCAAAAACATTTGAAGAAATACTCAGGTTGGAAACCAATGAGCAAATAAGCTCATATACAAAACAAGAACGTGGGGAAGTATCAACTCACGGATCAGAGCAAGTCGATCTATCAAAGTTGTAAATGAGTGTAAACCGGGTCGACATCAGACCCTGTAGTTTGGGCAATTTTCTACAGCCGAGAGGCATAGTTCAAGTAACAGCCCAGTCCGGTTGAAGAGGTGATCGCTTCTTTGATCCAGATGGCAGGTCGACAGAAACATCCCAGTCCAGAAGAAGCTTAACGCCTGCATCCAGGGAGGACACAATGTGAGACGAGCCATTGTGGGAGATGATGAGCTTCACGGGGAAACCCCATTTATACGTGATGTCCTGAGAGCACAGAGCTAAAGTAATGGGAGTCAAGGCTCTTCATTTGGCTAGGGTGAGAGCTGAGAAGTCTGGGAAAAGTTGCAGGCCGCCAAAGGTGTCTGAGCCAGCCTCCTCTCTAGCCGCCTTCATGATTCATTCTTTGGTCTTGAAGAAGTGTACTCTTAAAAGGGTGTCTTTTGGGAGTGATGAGGCAATAGAGCGAGGCCTCGGAAGCCGGTGGATTCTGTCAATCATCAGCTCCTTCCGATCCAAGTCAGGCAGAAGCTTGTGGAATAGTGAGAGGGCATACCCTTCTAATTCAGAGTTCGCTACTGAGTCTGGAATCAAATTTTAATATTTTTCTGCCTGGAATGATCCTCCAAATCTGCGATCTTGTTTTTGAAGGTTTCCAGGTCGCTCTGTTGTTGGTCATGAGCTGTAATAAGGTCATTGTGGGAGGAAACTAATTCCGCCAGCTTTCTTTCCAATTGGTCAGTGCGTTCTCCAATAGCCCTGACATCTGACTTAACTTCGCGTAACACGGCTGAAAAGTCTTGTGCTAGTTCAGTTTTAAGTGTGGCAAGGGCCTGGTAGAATGTCTTCACAGTGAGTGGTGCATCAGTGTCAGGATCACACTCCAGTGCTGGAGTGGAAGATTGCGAGGTGTTCGCCATTGATGTTGGAATCAGAGATTTCCCAACTGCTTTAGCAGAAAGAGAGGCCGATTTCTGAGAAGGGAAGGTCACCTTCGGAGGGAGAATGACTTTAGATCTACTTGACGACATGGTGATATATCAGAGCGTTCGGGGCGAGAAGGGCTGGAGGGCAACCTGAGACGTTGTGTAGAAATATTACGTAAGCATCAGAGTCATGGGTGGTGGGAATGCAATGTGTAGGTTACATCAAAGCTGTTACTTCAGCAGCGCGTATGAAGGTGGATGAAGCGGTAGGTTAGGCGGTGTAGCACAAAAGGGTAGAAGGCAGACTCACCACTGGGTCGTCGGGGTGGGCTGGATTGGAAGGGGTGGATGGTGTCAGCTCCGACTCCCCACATACACCGCGGTGCAGAAACCCACATACAGACGCGGGCCTCCAGCGTCATGAAGCCCGGCGCCAGGTGAGGCCTCCAACTTCTGATCCCAGCTCCAAGAATAGGAAGCTCTGCAGGTTTCCCTGGTGGTCTTCAGGGAAGGTGGTGGGTGCAGGGGCAAGGGGGGGGGGGGGGGTCACACACCCAGTGGGTGCAGGGGCACGGGGGGGGGGGGTCACACACCCAGAGGCTGCACAGAACACTGCTATCCATGATGCCTTATTGGGTTGGTTACCAGGGCTGCCCGGCACTGAATGATAAATTAAAGATGGCCTACGCAGAGTAAGGCAGAGGGCAGCTACAGCACACGCTGCGCCTACTGCCTCTCTGCCTGCAATGGGATGCCTCAGGAGGTGTGGGCAGATAACAGGAGGGAAGGCAGGTGAGGCAGGGGAGAGACTGGGTGGTGCTGGTTGCGGTCCTCTCCACGGAACCCCCACCTGGGGAATATAGGCTTCCTCAGGGCGTCTGTTTGCTGCAGCCTGCAGATTTCAAGATGGCCGCTGCTGGAGGGGGGAGAGATGTGTGGCTCTGCATGGAGTCTCTCAGCGGGTCCCCCGGGGTCCCTAGTGGCAGGTGAGAGGGGAAGATGGGCGGGGGGAGACACTCTGCTCACCTGGGAAAGGATCCCGTCGTCCGGCGGCTCCAGACGGCTGCGATTCTGGCTTCTTGCCTATTTCGACATTAATTTGGTGTGCCGCCGTTACGATCTTGTGTGGGGAGTTTCCATAGAGGGACTTCTTGTGGCTTGGCACCCATTTATTCCACCTGGTTGTACGTGAGTGCTGCTTCCCAACAAACTGTGTATTGAGCGGTGCATCATTGCTCATTGGACATTAGCACCCATTGATTACAGTATAATCTATCCCTGCTGTGGGGCACATTGTTGCCCTGGTATCAGTGGCATTATGGCTAAAGATACGGACATGTCTGATGATTGCTTGCTTGATAACATCAATTTAGCTAAAGCAACACAAGGGCTGGCGCTTTCATTTTCGGACACTGATGCAGAGAATATTCTGCTTAAAGAAGCGCTATGTGATGAACCTAGATCATTGGACATTATGTACCGAGACTGGCTACATTTAAAACAGTGTGAGGTTGATTTTCAATTACATGCTGTTACGTGAAGTGATTATTACAAACAGAAAATGAATCCCTGTGGTCTTCGGGTTAAAAATTGCCTGACTATTGGCTGCTTTAACACCATTTTTTGTAAAAGATGGACAGCTGTACTTAATAAGTGCAGCTATGATCTTATGCTCCTTGTGATTGAGGAGGCGAGAAGGGAATTTACCCATGATAAAATCATTGACTTTGAGACTGCTCACAAAGCCTCTTTTATCCAGGATGATACACAAGATTGGTGTTCTAAACTTAACAAACAGATTGTGGCTTATCGTCAAGATTCTCTTCAGTTAAAAAAATAGAAACTGACTAAAGTCTGCATGGACTATGAACGGTTTAAACGAGGTGGCGATAGCCATGCCGGTGCCAAATTCCGCCGGACCGGACGCATGGCATATTTAGAAAAAGACAATGCTTCTACTAGTGATTCAGATTACAATGACATCGATGGGACCCAAGACAACATCCCACCTTCTCCTTTAGGGGCACGCCTATGGGTGCACCGCCGCAGACGGTATACATGAAGAGGTGGCCAGTGGTCGCGGCAGGAGGGGCTGACCACTGCTTCCCATAAATCTTTCCTATTGAGGAATCTAAAGTTCTTGGACGTGGGTTATCATTTGTGCCTACATGTCATTTCAAACCCTTTGATTGGGAAATTGAAAAGTACTGTCTCAATCACCAATTGTGTTTACAGGAACACTTTAAGAACAGACCTGACACCAGATCTGACAGCATTATTCCACCACAGCTTTGCAAGCTTCAACATAAATCCACCTTTGAACCTCAGTCCTTCAATAATTCTATCAAGACTTTCTCACGAATGTTGGACTCTGAGGTACATAACAAAGTAATTGCTGCATCTGCTTCTAAAAAAGTTTTTTTTTATAATCTGCCTAATAAAGAATTCACTGCATTACATGCTTTACTCTTGCATTCAGCCAGTTTCCATCCTAAGCATCTCAAGGACGGACTGCCGTTCTCTCAATTCTTGCGGGCTCGTAGGATCTGCAGCTCTGAGTCTCAAGCTATTGACCATATTGACTCAATGATTTGAAATTTGGCGCTAGAGGTTACGATTCCCATCTCTTACAATCAGCTAAACATTGGGTGTTATCAATGCCTCACCAACAACTTCTATCTAATAAAAAACATAAAGCTGATGTTAAACTTCTGTCAGGGGTCAATCATTTCAACACTGAGAGCACTAACATTGGTCGTATTTGTAAAAAAACTTTGGCCCATTGTACAATCTGACCCGAGTTGGGGATAGATTCTACACGTATCATGCCGTGTTTCACCAGATTACGGAATATCTGTGGTTGGGGGATAAAAGCGGGTGATTGGGTGATGAAAGCGGACATTTTATATAATAAATGTACATGTACACTATGTGGAGCATTTAATCTTCTAATCTTAGGTATACCTAAGAATTTGAAGAGGTTTTACTGAGATAGAAGCACAGAGTAAATTCTAAAAAAAAGGAAAATATTATATTCTTTCGAGATGGTCTACACTATGAGAAGTGCATTTTTTTGTGTTTTCTTTGAGGTACTTGAACCCCTGAAGGATACTTCAACATTCAAAGGAAAAAAGGGAAAAAAAAGACATTCACATCATTGTATCTTTATACCCCAAGTGGGAGCGCCTTATCCTAATTTTTGTTTTGTGTATTATCACCCACTCCCCAGCCACTGATGTTGCTCTTATGGCATCTAACTTTTCATCATCTCTGGGCACCCGCAAGGGCTGTTACAGGTGCCTGAACTTTATGACATGCCGCTCATTGATATCTGGTGACAGCCTCACCTACCCATATAGCGGTAAACGTTTCTATATTAGACATCGTGTTTCTTGCCAGACTCCCTTTATTGTATACATGATTACCTGTCCTTGCGGGATGAGTTACATTGGCAAGACTGATTGCACACTACGGGTTTGCATGGCAGCACATTGCCATGCGATTAGAACGGCTATGTCCACTGGTCACAGTGACCAACCTGTTTCCAGACCGGGGAGTTGATCGCTCTTTAAAATTACTACAATGTGAGTCGAGGTGGATTTTTTGCATAAACACCTTGTCTCCTCGTGGCCTCAATGAGCATCAAGGGATCCATGCTTTTCGTTAATGTATTCACAGTTCTCTTTAATGCATGTATACATTTTTTTATATTGATAGTGTTTGATGATTTGATGTATTTACATATCTGTGCATTTTTCATATCAACAGTGTTCGTGATGCCTTGATTCCTTAATGTTATACTAATGTGAATATCTCTGTATATTTAACTACTTTATGCATGATATTTTCTCACATGATGTTCTATTTATGTCTATACCTATGCCTTGTTTTTAAATTATACATGTTTTTGTGTGTCTTGGTAGCCATGGCTACTGCGTGGCAGTGGTGTGACGTCAGTTGATGTGCCTCCTCCTCCCGGCGGTGGGCCTGGCTATTGGCAGCACGTGTTGTTTGGTGGGGATATAAGGTATTATTTTTCATGTTTTTTAATGCCTGAAGATGATGTGTTAATAAAACATCGAAATGTTACAGATATTCTTGCCTATTTCGAACATTTATTTTGTGTGCCGCCATTACGATCTTGTATGTGGCGTTTCAGAAGAGGGACTTGTTGTGGCTTGGCCCCCATTCATTCCACCTGGTTGTACGTGAGTGCTGCTTCCTGAAAAACTGTGTATATATATATATCTCCTATATATTTGGCTACATCTGTCACTCAAAGTGGGTGTCTGTGTCTATAACGCTCTGTTCCTGGACTTTCCTCTTAATGTGTGATTGCCTTCATCTGTGCTGAACACCTTTCTGAGAAATTAACCTGTTTAAAACAGGTGATGGCAATCATACATTAAGGGGAAGTCTAGAAACAGAGCATTGTGTCCCTCCTGGAGAGGGTCATGTTGGGAGGTATGTGACAGAGAACCAGCCCAGTGAGCCCACAGACAGTGCCAGACACCCACTGCCTTCCCATGTTGCCCAGCACTGCTACTCCACAGCCACCAGGTGAGCGCCCCCCGCAAAACCTCCCCCCCCCCCGCGATTCGCTGCAAAAAGAACCCCCCACGACCCCTCCCGCAATTCGCGGCATAACCACCACCCCGCGACCCCCCCTCCCGCGAATCGCGGCAAACCCTCCCCCGTGACCCCCCCCCCCCGATTCGCGGAAAAAACACCCCCCTGCGACCTCCCTCCCGCGATTCGCGGCAAAAAGAACCCCCCGCGACCCCCCCTTGCACGATTGGCGGCACCCCCCCCCCTGCGACCCCCCTCCCGCGAATCGCGGCACACCCCCCCCGCAATTCGCAGCAGCCCCAGGATTAAATGGCACATGCAAAACACTGACATGGCTATGGTCGACAATGAAAAAGGTTGACATGAGTTTTTGAAGATTTATTTTTAATTTTTTTAAATTTTTCATATTCATTGTCATGTGTCGACATGGACACCAATGAAGTGGCACACTTATGTCAACATTTACATGTGTTGACCTTTCTGTGTTGATTTTTTCTTGTGGCGATTCGCGTCACACCCCCCGCAACCCCCCCTCCCGCAATTCGCGGCACCCCCCGTGACTCCCCACCTCCCGCAATTCGCGGCAACCCCCCACCGGAACCCCTGTGAACCCCGCCCTCCCGCGATTCGCGGCACCCACCCCTGTGACCCCCCCTCCCGCAATTCGCGGCACCCCCCCGTGATTCGCGGCAGCTCCAGAATTAAATTGCACATGGAAAACACTGACATGGCTATGGTCGACAATGAAAAAGGTTGACATGAGTTTTTGAAGTTTTTTTGTCATTTTTTGAATATTTTCATATTCATTCTCATGTGTCGACATGGACACCAATGAAGTGCCACACTTATGTCAACATTAACATGTGTTGACCTTTCTGTGTTGATTTTTTTCTTGTGGCGATTCGCGTCACACTCCCCGCAACCCCCCCTCCGGCGATTCGCGGCACCCCGGCACCCCCCCGCGACCCCCCCTCCCGCAATTCGCGGCAACCCCCCACCGGAACCCCCATGAACCCTGCTCTCCCGCGATTCGCGGCACCCACCCCCCGCAACCCCCCCCCCTCCCGCAAATCGCGGCACCCCCCGCGATTCGCGGCAGCCCCAGGATTAAATGGCACATGCAAAACACTGGCACGGCTATGGTCGACAATGAAAAAGGTTGACATGAGCTTTTGAAGATTTATTTCATTTTTTGAATGTTTTGATATTCATTGTCATGTGTCAACATGGACACCAATGAAGTGGCACACTTATGTCAACATTTACATGTGTTGACCTTTCTGTGTTGAGTTTTTCTTGTGGTGATTCGCGTCACACCCCCCCGCAAACCCCCCTCCCGCGATTCGCGGCACCCCCCGTGACCCCCCACCTCCCGCAATTCGCGGCAACCCCCCACCGGAACCCCTGTGAACCCCGCCCTCCCGCGATTCGCGGCACCCACCCCTGTGACCCCCCCTCCCGCAATTCGCGGCACCCCCCCGTGATTCGCGGCAGCTCCAGAATTAAATTGCACATGGAAAACACTGACATGGCTATGGTCGACAATGAAAAAGGTTGACATGAGTTTTTGAAGTTTTTTTGTCATTTTTTGAATATTTTCATATTCATTCTCATGTGTCGACATGGACACCAATGAAGTGCCACACTTATGTCAACATTAACATGTGTTGACCTTTCTGTGTTGATTTTTTTCTTGTGGCGATTCGCGTCACACTCCCCGCAACCCCCCCTCCGGCGATTCGCGGCACCCCGGCACCCCCCCGCGACCCCCCCTCCCGCAATTCGCGGCAACCCCCCACCGGAACCCCCATGAACCCTGCTCTCCCGCGATTCGCGGCACCCACCCCCCGCAACCCCCCCCCCTCCCGCAAATCGCGGCACCCCCCGTGATTCGCGGCAGCTCCAGAATTAAATTGCACATGGAAAACACTGACATGGCTATGGTCGACAATGAAAAAGGTTGACATGAGTTTTTGAAGTTTTTTTTTTCATTTTTTGAATGTTTTCATATTCATTCTCATGTGTCGACATGGACACCAATGAAGTGCCACACTTATGTCAACATTTCCATGTGTTGACCTTTCTGTGTTGATTTTTTCTTGTGGCGATTCGCGTCACACCCCCCCACCCCCCGCAACCCCCACTCCCGCGATTCACGGCACACACACACCCCCCGCGATTCTCGGCACCCCACCCCGTGACCCCCCCTCCCGTGATTCACGGCACATCCCCCGCGACCCCCCCTACCATGATTCGCCGCAACCGCCGCCCCCGTAACCCCCCTCCCACGATTTGCGGCAACCCACCCCGCGACCCCCCTCCAGCGATTCTCTGCAATCCCTCCCCTCCCGCGATTCGCAGCATCCACCCCCCACAACCCCCCCCTCCTGCAATTCGCGGCACCCCCGCGACCCCCCCTCCTGCAATTCGCGGCACCCTCCGCGACCCCCCCTCCCGCGATTCGCGGACACCTAAGTTGCAATACAGGGCATCTTTCATACAATTCTAACCATATTTCTCATATACAAACGTTCACAAATTAAGGGGGCGCAGCCCCTTACGACGGTGTGAAGAGCGCCCGTAGGGCGCGATGAATCACCTAGTATATATATATATATATATATATATATATATATATATATAGAAATTTGAAAGGAGGGCACTCACCAATTCGCAGATAAAATTTTCTTATTTATTCAATTCATTAAAATATTGAACCTCAAACAGTCGTCAACGTTTCGGTCCGCATTTCAGACCTTCTTCAAGACTGACAGCATAGCAGCAAGAGATCATACTCCAACAGAGACTTTATATATATATATATATATATATATATATATACACTACTTGGAGGTTTTTTTGATGGACTGCACCATGACTAAGGTCCAAGTTTAGGACCAAAATGTTGGGAATATGCTTGCACGATAAAGAACGGTAGCTAGTAAAGACTCCCAAAAATTCTTCATTCCCTAGCATATTTGCACCATGGTAAAACATAACACTACAAGGAACCAGTGTGGAACATTTGGAAAGATAGAAAACAAAATAACATGTCACATTCAAAGTATCATGCATGCAGCACTCCCTTGGTATTAGGCGTGTAGTATGATGTGCTTAAATAATGAAGTCTAGATGCCATGTGCAGACATTGGAGGAGACGTCTTTCAATGTGGTGTTAACAATTGGCAATAGATCTGTTTGAAACATACAAGTTTTTTGAGACATGTGCTTGTTCAATACACAACATATAGTTCACATGACACATATGCATATAAAAACATATAAAGCCAACTAGTGGTGACATGTATGTTACGTAGCTCTCAGTGCAGGTTCTTAGAAATCGAACCTGTTGATTATGTTTTTCTTTTGTTTGTTTGTTGTTTGTTAGTTTTGTTTTTTGGTATCAGGAAAATAACCCAGATATGTGTTTTGTATATTGTATAAGGAAAATATTTGTTTAGTATCCCAAAAAACAATGTTTTAAACTGCTAAAATGTGATGTACCTGTCGCACCTAGTTACATGGAAAAGTAATGAACCTATCATTGCAATGTTTCATCACCTAGACCAATGAGACAACCATAGCTCCCACCCAGGGACATTCCTGTTTTTTTTTTTTTTTCAGGAGATTTAGAAGTCTAAAGATATTAAAGCAGTTAGGTCCCATGTCAAGGAATTGATGGTTTCCATTAAAAGGACAGAGGAAAATATGAGAAATCCAATAATGAAATGGAAGCTGAATATCCCAGACTTCCTCCATATACATTTTCCAATTAAGACACAGATTATTGGCCCAGGAAACTGTATATGTAACATACTGTACAAAGTGGTATAAAGGTTTGTTTAAAAAAAAATGGGTACTTATGTATTATCTGGACTCCCATGTTAAATGCACCCCATTTTTTCATACCCCTACTATCCAACTACGCATGGAGTTGATTTTATATAGTGTGGCGAGCGCAGCGAGCCACCGTGCCCGAAGCGTGGCGAGGGGACACGGTCTCATAAGAAAACCGGGAGCCCAGAAATTACATAAGTACCAAAAAATGTTATATTACAGAGAAGCATAGACACTCAAAGGAATCAGATCGCCACCTATTGTAGAGAAAATAAGGCGAGGGTAAACTGTAGCACTCTTAAAGTGTAGAAGCTTCACAGATGTGGGAGGTGGGGTACTCTTAATGCTCTTGAGAGTTTTATGTTTATATCTCTGCAGGGAAAAAAGTCAACAGCAGGACAATTGGGTAGTAGAGAGATATAAATCCAAAAGTATTGATACCTCTTTTTCCTACACATATACAATGGAGAAAAAAAGACAAGCCCAGCTGTAAACAGATGATGGTCCTTGAGATGGCTGCTTGGATACTGACATATAATTGGACAGGAACCCAGCTACAAAGTCCCAGAAACAGACAAACTACTCAAAATGACCGAGAGAATGATGACATCCCAAGAAAACTCCATTTGTGATGTGAAGAAGACTACACCAAGGGGGTTATTTTGGTTCACTCTTTCTGACAAAATCCTTCTTAGATGGACAAAACCATTTGCACTGCAGGGGGGACATATGGAAAATGTGCAGAGAGAGTTAGATTTGGGTGAGTTATTTTGTGTCTATGCAGGGTAAATACTGACTGCTTTATTTATACACTGCAATATAGATCACACTTTGAAGTAAACCCCACCCAAATCTAATTCTCTCTGCACAAGTAACATCTGCCCTACCTGCAGTGCGCATGGTTTTGTCCATCTAAGAAGGATTTTGTCAGAAAGAGTGAATCAAAATAACGCCCCAAGAGACTCATTAGGCCTTAGTTTTATTGTAGAGGGAGTCTGTTGCGTAAGAAGGTTTTTATCCTTAGATTGCAAGAACAGGGTTTTTAATCCCCATATTGTGCAGAGAGAATCGACTGTTCTCAACTCTTTCATTAATCTTTACACTGTACTGTCAAATTGTTTTGTTATGTTGTTTCAGATAATTGTCCATAGACCATGATATAAGAGATTTATATATGTTTCTACTATGTTTAGATGATTGCTTAAATCAGGGCATCATAGAAAATTAGCCAGGTCAGATGAAGTTCCAATATCTTACCAATGGTCCTAGGTACCAGTGAAATGCGTATAAAGGTTGTTTCACCCTTCCACATCCTGCTGTAAGTAATACAACACATAACCTATGCATGAACACTATATTCAAATAAAATACATTCACATATATCCCCAAAATGTATCATCAAGTAAATGTGCTCCCGATGTATTAATAATCTAGGATTAGCCATAGCACATGATGATACATTCCCCTTTTTTACATACACACACACACACACACACGTTCCCCACTTCACTAAACTCTTGTCATATTGACAGTTATGAACTACTGATATTGTTATATGACAGTTTATTTTACTGTCAGATGTGGGACTGTCAAAGTGAAAATACACCTATGCACACCTTATGGCATCATGGCCACCATTTGCGAAGAAACCGATAAAGAGGTAGAAGGGCTCTGCTCGCAAGCTTACAGTAAACATAGTTGCGGACTAAAATGCTTCGAAAACTATCGATGTTTGGTGCCAAAATGATCTGCATAGGAATAGCTATCAGATAACAGTTGTTAGAAATTCATAAAAAATTGTAGTCACATTTTATAACCGTTGTTAATCTTAGTAGAATAATATCCACAGATAAACATAAAGGGTGTGGCTAGCAAACCTGTTTAGGAAAGAGTAGTCTGAATGGTGTTACTAAGACAATAGACAGGATGTACCATCCCCTCCTCCCAAGCCAGCATAATAGAAGCAGACGCAGACACACACACACACACACAGTGCTGACCAACATTGGATGGGCAAAATCACAAGATGGAGCATACTACATCTGGATGAGAAATGTATGTCTGTTAAGTATTTGGATTGGATTGTGTACCAGGACATTAAGATATGGAATTTGGATTGAATTAGGAGCATTTGTACCATAAGGTGTTACCGTCAAAAGGGAAAATGTAGTTTAACTTCAAATAATAGTTAGCCAGGAATAATGTACAGATGGGGCAGGCTTCTTCTTTGCTGGCTAATCGCCAGAACGTCAGCGCTGGCGATCCGCCAGCAGCCTTGCTAACCATCTGACTGAGACGCGCGTGCGTCTCACGCTCACTCGCGTCTCAATATCCGTCGGCGGGGCGACGGGAACCCTGTCCATCTCAGCTTCAGGGAGATGGACAGGGTTAGGCGGGGGGTGCGGTCAGGCGGCGGGGACCCCGGGTGACTGCCGACAAGCCGGTGGTGACCCGCGGGAAGCGCTGGAAGCGCCGTCGGAAGGGGAGGCGCGCGCCTCTCGTGCGCGTGCGTCCCCTTCTCGCTATAGATATGGCGCTGGCGGGGGATGGCGGCTGGCGTTGCCATCACCATCCCCTGCAAAGATGGGACCTGCCCCATCTGTAGGTTGCTATTGAAAGCCTGGTATGTGTAATTAAGGTGTACAAGATCTGTAGCTGTTTAGGATAATTTTGTATTATAGTATAATACCCAGCTAGAATCTTGAGAAACTTGCAGATCATTTTGTTCAGTAATAGTATATTTTGCAAATGTTAGCATCCATAATAACGTACTGTTGTTTAAACATGGCTCCTTAGCCATCTGATGGATTTTGTTATAGCAAGGCCTTGAGGTAAAACAGGTTTTAGATCCACCTTTTATTTAGAGTTGACTGCTAGGTGGGGGTGCTATCTTAGACAGCCAATAATACGTACAAGAAAGAAGAAGAAAAAGCAGTTGCTTGGATTGGATGCACACCTTATTGTATAACTTGGTATCTTAATTTTTAATAAACTAATAAAAAATGTCCCTTGTTGTTATTCTTTTATTTGGTTGAAACTCAGGGGCATACGATGTTTAGACAAGGTGAAATAAGAGGTTTAAAAAAGTTTCAATACATAGACACACTATACATTCATTGTGTGGGGAAAAAGATAGAGTAATCGTGCAACAGTAGTGTATTTAAAATAATAATGTAAGATATAGGCACTGGTTACATTCACTGTGGTCAATTTATTATATTGCTTTTAATAGCTCTGTTTATTGAGCAAAGCACTATGATTAAACACAGATGGTTATTATGTATCTACTGTTTCCTGGCACAGAGCCCAGGCTTCTCTTAAAGAGGGGATGTGTTATTGTTCTAAATTAGAGCTTGAGAGGCATATGCAATATACAATGTTGCATAAGAAATTTATAATGTATATGTGTCCTCTATGGGCCTGGTATTAGCAAGTATTATTAAATAGCTTTATTGCTTTTAACCACTCTATTCATAGAGCACATTACTCTGATTTACCATGCACTGTTATTATGTATTTTTTATTTATTGGCACAGAGCCCAGGCTCTTCTTTAAATGATAAATGTGCTACTATTAAGAAATAGAGCTTGAATGGTGTATACAGAATACAATGTTGCAATATTTGTAGACTATGGGTGAGATTTAATAGGATGAGAGATTCGGAAAATGAGAGATTTGGTAAGAAATCTCCAGTTTTTCTTAAAGCGGCAATCATTTACACTGCAAAATCAAACTGGTTTTGCTGTGTAAATGATTGCCGCTTTAAAAAAATTGGAGATTTCTTATCAAATCTCTCACTTTCCGAATCTCTCATCCTATTAAATCTCACCCAATATGTCTAGTATTCTATAACAGCCTGGTGCTGTCACAGGAGTATTTTATATGCAGGAACAGGTAGAGATTTTAATTCTCACTGCTTAGGCTGTTCTCCCTGCTGTCCCCTTACTGGGGATTCTTGCTAAATTGGCCCAGGTATTATTGATCTCTTTCTACATGCATCCCATTCATGGTAAAAATAATTACATTTCAATCAGATTTTGACATGGTCTTAAATGCGGCAGAAACAGCGGTTCTGGGGGTTCAGGGGGACCTGACACGTGTTTCACCTTTCTAAAAAGGCTTTTTCAAAGTAACAACGGCGGCCGTTCAGTTGCCATATTTATCAGATATTCCCCATCAATTGGGGATGTCCTAGGTGTCATCTGGGGTATTTTTGCCAATCAGGCGCTGTTTCCACAGGGGTGTCTTACCGCTGTTTTCTTCTTCTTTCTTGTAAATTTGCCAGGAACAAAGATTAATCCACAGAATTTTCATATAACAGTGAGAGCGATCCAGGCAGACCACAATTGGCCTCAACTACAGTGGGACCCCCTTTAGGGACAATGACCCATGCCCACACTAAAGGCACGTCAGAGGATATACCTGACGCGGAGATCATAATAAAATGAGGCAAAAATCCTGGCAAAAAAAACACATGACAAAAAAACTTTAGTTGTCAATTTATCATCATACAAGTTGTCACCTGCAGAAAAGAAAATGCTGAATAAGGGTCTTGCATTTGTATCCTCAGTTACCTTCAACAAGAGTAAGTGGACTATTGAACAGCATAAATGACACTGTCAATTAAAACTTAAAGAGCATTTGCCCATAAATCCGGTAAACCAACCAGATGCATAACATCTTAAGGTTGTACCCTTGTCCACCTTCGACCCACAAGGCTTTAACGCATCAGTTAAAACATTCATGAGATGAATGAATGAAGAAATAGATACACCACCTGTTACAGATTATAAAATATATAACAACTTTTTTTTTCTTTTTTTTTTTTTCAAAATGTGTTTTATTGAAAATTTGCACATTAAACACAATACATTCAAACAAACTGAAACATCTTCAATCTTCACAGTAAGGATTGCAGTATTAAGGTGGTATAGATCGTTAATGTGAAAGTTTCATCATAAACTATGACCATATAATTATGACAAATCTGATAATACCTATGATATTGAGGTTTTATGTAACTAGAAAAATGAAAATTTAGACAAAGAGAAGAAAAACAAAAAAGAAAAGGTAATATCCATTACATGTGTGCTTCTACACAGTAATCGTTTAGTTAGCAGGATGTGCCTAAGATAGTATATACTGTTTATTAGTTACATTCTGAATGATTATGTGCCAAAATGCAACAAATTTAGAACTTATGTCTAGCACGTTATTTCCATTTTTATTTTAAAACTATGAACAATAATCATCTATTACTAATATAACCTATTGCCCACCCACGTCCAAGGGCCGTCGATCCATCCACAGAGCATCCATCCTATCAAAGTTAAGTGAAGATATAGGGAAGCCGAAAGTCAGTCAAGAGGAGATGGGGTTGTGATTAGCAAGGAGTTGGTAAGAGTATCATGTGGTATGCTGAAAACAATTTTGTATTGCTGTAGTGTGGGGAGGTAGAGTCTGTATGTACTTTTCCCAGCATTGGAAAAGGGAGGGTGTTAGTTTTTCTTTATGTAAGGTCGTTTCTAACCAGTCCATAGTAAACAAGAATAGAAGTCTAGTAGTTGCCATGTGGACAGTAGGTGCAGAATTATGTATCCACTGTTGTAGTATAGCTTTTCTGCCCACTGCAGACAGGATAACAACAAGTTTCTTACTACTGTATATTTTGGAATTTGGGGTTGGTCGATTAAGCATCCAAAGAGCGCCCAAGAGATGGTACAGTGGAAAGATATGTTTTCAGGGTTGTGGTATTATAATGACAGAGGTCTTTCCAGAATTTCTGTATATGATGACAGCCCCAGAAGCAGTGTAGAATGTCTGCTTCATCTGTGGAACATTTGGGGCACCTTGTCCCTTCAGCGATACCCATTAAATGTTGTTGGTTAGGTGATAAATATGCTCTATGGAGCATTTTGTATGTAATTTCTTGGTAGGAGCTCGCTGGGATAAGTTTTAAATTAAGTTGAAAGGTTTTCATGAGGTTTTTTGGGGAAAGGGAAGGGATTTGAGTTGTCCATTTGGTTATTTCTGGAAGTTCAGTTTCTGGGTCAAGTTCAGCACGTATACGTGAGTATATAATAGAGGTGGAGTAGAGTGTGGTGTGGTGTAAAGAATCTAAGGAGTAGGTCAAGTCTTAATCATGTAGCCTGGACAAGACAGATCGCAAATAATGGGATGCCTGAAAGTATGCAAATCTATGTTGGGGTTGTAGACTATATTTCTTTGAGGCTTCTGCAAATGTCAATGGAGTGTTGGAGGTATTCAATACGTCACGTAGGGTCATAATTCCAGCGGTCTCCATTCTGTAAAGGGTGTCTTAGCTAAGCCTTTTTGGAAGTCTAAGTTGCCTACCAAGGGTAAGAATAAAGAATGGCGGTGTTGGAGTTTTAGTGATTTCCTAGACATCTTCAAAGCCCACACAGTTGTAGTCAATAATAGATGATCTCACGTTAGGGAGTGTAAGATAGAGGGTTTGGCATGTAGCAGGTATGTGAGGGAGAGAGGAGAAAAAGTTGAGACTCTAGCGTTACGTCTGTATATATATGTTAGATGTCCTGATCCAGTCTATCGTGAACTGTAGGAGGCAGGCTAAGTTGTATTGTTTAATATTGGGTAGGTTAGTTACATAGTTACATAGTTACATAGTAGATAAGGCTGAAAAAAGACTTGCGTCCATCTAGTTCAACCTGGTATAGATATCCATTGCTGATTTGGTAGGTTCTGATATTTTACAGACAAATTATATTTCTTGAGCACAAAAAGAAAAAAAGTCAATGAGCTTGTGCGCTGAAGCAGCCTATGGAGAGTTCAAACTAAAATGGTGACCCAAACACCATGAGATACATGAGAAACAACAAAAGCAGATTGTCCTCTCCACTGGCGCTTTGACAGGAGCTGGGATTTCTTTGTGTTGACAACGTGTCTGGACTGGGTGGATTCTGTGCCTGCTGCTGTGATCGTTTGACAGTGAAAATCCCGGGTTCACTGTCATCCAATTTGCCATCTTTGAGGACTGGATTGTTGTCCATGTTCTCCACAATATCTGGTAACAGGCCATTCTACCATTCACTTGTCTGATTTTATCTGTCTCACTTCTGTATTGTCTATTGAACATTAAATGGTATCACACTATCTCTGCCATTTTTTGTATTCCTTTTCTGGGAGAGTCTACTGCATATATTGACCATCCACCTTTTAAGGGGGACCCAAGTTTTGGTGACACAGACTTCTATTATACAGAGGCGGAGAATAGGATCGTTGTTGTACTTAGAGGGATGTATGGTATTTATCTATACACCTTTGCTGTCACATAATATTGGGAGAAGAGGACCGTACCTCAATCTTAAGGGAGGTACCATCCTGTCAAAGCGCCAGTGGAGAGGACAATCTGCTTTTGTTGTTTCTCGTAAATTATATTTCTTATTTGTACCCATGGATGTTTTTCTCCAGTAAATGTTTGTCCAACTTTGCCTTGAACGCATTTAATGAGCCAGCCGATACCACCTCTCTAGGAAGAGAGTTCCAGAGTTTGACTGTTCTGACCATAAAGAAATTCTTTCTACTAGCTGAATGAAATAATTTTTCTTCTAATCTATACTCATGCCCTCGTGTCCTAGATTCCTTTCTAGTAGAAAAGAGGGTGTGTGACAGTTGATTATATTGGCCCTTGATATACTTGTACATGTTGAGCATGTCCCCCCTTAAACGTCTCTTTTCTAATGTAAATAGTCCCAAATTGCTTAATCTCTCCCCGTAGCTTAAATTCTCCATTCCCCTAATAAGCTTTGTTGCTCGCCTTTGGACTTTTTCTATTTCTATGATGTCCTTTTTATAGTGTGGGGCCTAGAACTGCACTCCGTACTCGAGGTGAGGTCTCACCAATGCTTTATACAGTGGCATAATTACCCTTGAGTCCCTAGTTTCCATTCCCCTCTTAATACATGCCAGAATTTTGTTTGCCTTTTTTGTAGCTACATTACAGTGGGCACTACATCCCAGTTTGCTGTCTATTTGGACTCCTAGATCCTTTTCAAGTATGGAATTACCCAGTTCCTCTCCGCTAAGGTTGTAACTTGCACACTGGTTGTGTCTCCCAAGGTGCATAACCTTACATTTATCTACATTGAACCTCATCTTCCATTTTTTTGCCCACTCATCTAGAATTGCAAGATCATTTTGAAGCATGGTGACATCTTCTGATGATTTGATGACTTTGCTAAGTTTTGTATCGTCCGCAAAGATGGATACATTGCTGAGTAACCCTATCCCAATATCGTTAATAAAAATGTTAAACAAAATGGGGCCCAAAACCGAACCCTGGGGCACTCCACTTAGTACCGGTATCATATCTGATACGGCACCATTCACAACCACTCTTTGTTCTCTATTACATAGCCAATTCTCTACCCATCTACAGATATTTTCACCCAATCCTAGGTTCTCCATTTTATTAATCAATCTCTTGTGTGGGACAGTATCAAATGCTTTAGCGAAATCTAGGAAAATCACTTCTACAGCATTTCCATTATCAAGGTTTTTGCTAACCTCTTCATAGAACCCTAGTAGATTAGTATTCCTCCCCTATTAACTGTTTGTGTCATTTTTTGTAGCTAATACTCAGCTGTTTTTTGTTGAAACGGGAGATAACGGTGTTCAATGTTGTGAGATCCGATTTGGTTATTAGAAGGGCGGTCATTTGTAGGATATAGAGAAGCTTTGGAAAACTGGCCATCTTAACCAAGTTACAACGACCCAGTAAGTTCAATGGCAAATCCTGCCAGAGGTTCAGTTTGTATTTTACGTATGACAGGGGTAATATTATGGGAGTAAAGATCACCGGGGTGCGGAGTAAGGGCTATGCCCAGGAAAGTGATGTTAGTCGTAGCCCATTTGAAGGGAAAATGGGTAGTCTGGCAAGATCTTGCCTGCCCAAACATGGCTAATGCTTCTGATTTCTCAAAGTTGATCGAGAAACCAGCAAAAGATGAGAACCTGTCAATGGCTGAGGTCAGCAGGGGAATGTCCCGGTTTGGGTTAGACATAAAAATCAGCAGGTTATCTGCAATGGCTATGATCCTTAGTTCCCTGTTACCTATAGTTATCCCAGTATAGTCTCGCAGCTGTGTGATATACCTAATGAAAGGTTCTAATGCTAGGTTAAAGAGTAGTGGGGAGAGGGAACACCCCTGCCGTGTTCCTCTCTCCAAACAAAATGATGAGGAGAGCATGTTATTGACCAACACTTGTGCTGTGAGGTTAATGTAAAGTGTAAAGACGAGTGTGCAAAAGGTTTCCCCAAAACCCTGATGATGGAGTACTCTGGTTAAGTGGGGCCATGCAATCTTATCGATGACCTTTTCAGCATCTACCTGTAGATTGATTATGATGCTATTTTGAATCTGTTGGGAGCAAGTATGTGTGATCGCATTGATAGCTGTGCGAATTCCTTGTACTGACTGCCTACCCTTAACAAATCCCAGTTGAGCGGGTGAGATCAGGCGGGCTAAGGAATCTTGTAGTCTATTGGCCATAATTTTAGTCAGAATTTTGAGGTCCTGGTTTAGGAGTGATAAGGGACGGTAAGAACTTGTGAGCGAGGGGTCTTTTACCGGCTTTGCTATCCCTATGATTCTGGCTTCATTAAATCTAATTGGGGCTGCCCCAGAAGATAGGATGTGGTTGTATAGTTTAGTCAATATTGGAGCCAGTTAGCTACTAAGCATTTTGTAGAATTCCTGTCCAAAGCCGTCAGGGCCAGGGCTTTTGCCATTGGGTAGTGATTTAATAGTTGCTATAATTTCTATCTCAGTTATGGGGCCATCCAGGAGATCTCTCTTCCTGTGTTAATGTTGGTAAACTGGTTTCTTTTAAAAAAGAAGATCCCCCACCTCATCATCTGGGTCAGCTGTATATAAAGTTTTATAGTATTGCATAAATTCTTCACATATAGCAGTAGGGTTAGTGATTATCCTATCTGAGCTATTGATGGCGTTAACCCAAGTCTTGGCTTGTGAGACCTTGGTAAGGTTCGCCAATAGTTTGCCAGATTTGTTACCCCAGGGATGGTATTTATTTTTTTGATAATTGTATTGGATTTGAGCCTACTCTGTAAGATAGGTGTCATAAAGATTTTTTGCTGTGAGATAAGCCTCCTTATGAGAGGGGTCATCGTGTAGTTTATAGGATCTATAAGCTGACCTGAGTGTGGTGCTTAGACTGTAGAGTTGGGTTGAAAATTTCTTATGTTTAGAGTGAATATATGACATTATGTGTCCCCTAAGGACAACTTTCGAGGCCCCCCAGAACAATGAAGGGTCATCTTCATGAACTGAATTATCTGTCGCATACAGTAGTTGCGCCAGATCTGTTTTAAATGTAAAAGGAAGTCTTCAGAATGTACAAGATAAGCAGGGAATCTCCAGCTCTTTGAGAAATATTGTGGCAAAGTAAGGTGAAGGGCTAAAAATATAGGTGCATGATCAGAGATAATGATATCTTTGATAGAGGTGTGGTTGATTTTAGGAGGCAAGTGCTGGGAAGTAAAGATATAGTGTATTCATGAATGAGTAGAGTGCGGGTGTGAGAAAAAGGAGAATTCTCTATGTAATGGGTGGTGTTCTCTCCAGGGATCTACAAAGTTTAGTTGGGAGCAGAAGGAGAGAAGAAAATTACCGTCAATGCCAGCGGCATGTGAGCTTACCTTAGAAATGTCTATGGATGGATCGACGACCGAGTTGAAGTCTCCGCCCAAAATCAGATTCTTGTTTCCCCAAGACAAGATTTTCTGTAAAAGTGCTGCATAAAAAGTTTTGTTAGAAGTGTTCGGGGCATATACGTTGACCAACAAGTAATCTATATTGTCAATAGACGTTTCTAATAGGATATATCTTCCTTCTGGGTCTATATTTTTTTTTTTACAAGTGTATTGTAGGTTTTTCCGAAATAGTATGGCTACACCTCTAGGTTTGTTAGTGTATGGGGCAGATATGCATTCTCCAATCAAGGGGGCTTTTAAAGAATTCCTGGGATCTTCAGTCCAGTGTGTTTCCTGATGGAATAAAATATGGGGTTTTAAACTATTAAGGTGGGAAAGTACTTTTTTTTCGATTTACTGGGGTATTAGGTCCCTCTACATTCCTTGAGATTATGTTATATGAGGTAGCGGGGCATTCCCTATGGAATTTTGGTGGGAGTGGCTGTGGAATGTTATATTAACCTATGCCCGTGGACGGCATTGTCGTACAGGTGAAAGAATTAGTAAAGCAGGGCCTCTCTCCATCTCAGCAAGCAGAGAGAGAGCAGCCTGAGACAGATCTAGGCCTCGGATCTAGGCAGGCAATCAAAACATCAACAAATACATTTACAAAAATTAGAAGGGAAAAAGAAAATGTACCCAAGGTACATTCTATGAACATATATAGTATGCCTGAAGCATACTCACAGTGTGGCCCACAGTGTAGGGCATGATGATGATAAATAACAGCATGTCTATCAAGTTCAGGTATCAGGGTGAGAAAAATGGGCTTTTGCTGCGACTGGGTCCTCAAAGAAGATCGGTTTTCCATTCACGAGGTTTTGCAGGCGGGCAGGGTAGAGCAAAGAGAACTTGATCTTGCCTCTAAATAGTTGCTTGCAGATAAGGGCGAATTCTTTATGTTTTGCTGCAACCTGACTGGAAATCTTGGAATATAAGTAAACATTCTCCATTGTAAGATAAGCTGTCAGTCTTGCGATAGTGATCCAGAAGCGCTGATTTATCGGCGTATTTTAGGATTTTCATGATGAGGGGGCGTGGACGTCCAGAAGTGCTCTTCCAATCTGGGCCAATACGATGCGCCATTCAATGGCCAAAGGGAAACCTTTCAGGTTCATAGCTAGTTGTTCCGGGATCCAGTTGGAGAGGAGGTCAAGTAGTTTGTGACCTTTTTTCCACTCAGGGATGCCGTTTACAACTAGATTGTTTATTCGACTACGGTTTTGAAGATCGACAAGTTTTTCAGTGAGGTTAATGATGTCTGTGTGTTGCATCTCGATTGTTTGTTGAGTTGTATGTAGGTCGTCTTCTAGATTAGAGAGTCTCTGTTCTAGCTCGTCTATATGGCTGGAGTGTTGGGCTAGCTGTGTTAGTGTGGATTCTAGGGCCTCCTTAATACTAGCCAACTTCTCATCCAGCAGGGGGCCAAGCACCGCGGCGATGTCTGTAGGTTTCTTTTTCGATGGTCAAGTAGTAGTCGTAGATTGGCGTCTATGTCTAGAACCAGAACGAGTTGAGGATTCTCCTGAATCTGAAGAGTTATCTCCCTGAGTACTTCCTCGTGGAACCGAGCCAGTGGGAGTCATGGAAGAAGAGATTAGAAATCTTCTCATATAGATTAAGGAATAGGCTTAAAATCAAGTATGTGCAATGAGACGCAGTGTGTCATGGATTGTAGGTGGGCGTCGACTGTGAGAGTTAGTCCATTGGTTACATGTTTAAAACAAGAGCTGTCAGTTCTTGCTTGTTAGGACAGTTCTGCAGCAGGCAGTGTGTTGCCATTGGCGACAGAGTGGTGTGTACCAGGTGCACAAGTTCATCTCCCCTGATCACAGGGCAGTATACTGTCCACTGTGCTGTAGGAGAAGAGTGGGGGATGGATGCAGGTCAGCAAGCACACATAGGCATTGAGTGGTTGTATGGCAGTATAAGCTGGGCCTAGTGTGAAGCCTGCAGGATTTTTATTGTATGGAGTGCCTGGTATAGGCCAGAATTAGTGGATATGGCCTCTCAGTCTCTGCCAGCCGAGCTGGGTTTCTGGGGGATATGGGAGATATAGGGTAGTTGGTTTATATGGCAGCTGGTCTCAGATGTTTATTTATTTTTATTTTTTTTTTACCAGTGGCAGCTGAGAAGGGGCACAGCAGTTTGCTAGAGGTGTCAGTTTCTCACCTCTGCAGGACCCGGCAGCCTGAGCAGATGAATGTGCAGCCTGTAAGATGGCGCCCGTCCAGTGATATGCCGCACCGCAGCCCCGGGTCTGCGAGGTTGGCACAGGGGAGGGGGGGTCGAGGTTGGACAGCGACCCGCAGGTGTAGCCCGCACCCCCAGCTTACCCCTCCGGTAGCGTCAGATCGCAGCATGGAGCAGCCCAGCTCCCAAGATGGCGCCTGGCCAGCGGTACGCCGCGTCTCAGCCCCGGGTCCAGGATCAGCACAGCATCTGCAAGTTTGGTGTAGGGGGTGAGGGTGGTCAGTGCCCGGCGGTTGCAGCCCGTAATCTCCGCTTCTCTGGTTTGCTCTTGCAGTGGGGTCTCCCGGTGTGTCAGAACAAATTGAGGCCACGGCTTCAGGGTATATGGTAGGCCGCAACCCACAGAGGTCAACGAACGACCTCCCGGCTCTGCAGCAAACAGCTCTGGGGATTAGGGGCTTTAAGCAGAGTGGTTTTGAGTGGGAGGGACATCTGGAAGCCAATGTTAGGGCAATTTAGGAGGATTAGCAGCAGGAGCTCAGCAAATACATATCCCGCTGCCTCCCCAGTCAGGCCAAGCCCCATAACAACTTTTCTAAAGAAGACCATGATTGTATGGAAAAATTGGCCAATAATGAGGCACTTGTATTAAGTGTAGACCCGGGTGGAGCCCTGGTAATTCAGGACAGTACTAAGTACCATCAACAGGCGATGCAACATCTGAATGATCAGTTCACCTACAGTCCCCTTGTTGAAGATCCAACTTTGGTTTTCAAAAAACAACTGAGACTTTGCAAATGGTGGTGGACAAAAAAGAAACATATAAAAAATTGTATAGTATCCATTGGCCCCTATACTGTATTGCATACCAAAGATTCATATGTCTTTGGAGCACCCTCCTGGCAGACCTATAGTGTCTGCCAGGGGGTCATTGTTTCAACCTACATCAATGTACATCGATTGTTTAATTCATCCTTGTTTAAGGGCTAATACTAATTTCTTGCTGGATACAACTTCTCTATTGGTTAAATTAAATGATATGTCACTGCATGGTGACAATATATGTATGTTTACTATCGATGTCAGCAGCTTATACACCGTGATCCTGCACAAACTTGGCTTATGGTATATGGCGAGAAATCATAATACTACGGCAAAGCTGCTCCAACCGCATATCCACTGGCATCCGATACACAGGAACAAAAAGACGCTGGATTGCGTTGGCCGGACTTGGAAGCTGGAGGCCGGGGACACGCAGGCAGAAGACAGCGCCGGGACACAGTGCGTGGTCAGTGATAGGGCGTGGTCAGTGATAACCGTACTGACTGTGTCCCGGCGCTGTCTTCTGCCTGCGTGTCCCCGGCCTCCGGCTTCCAAGTCCGGCCAGCGCAATCCAGCGTCTGTTTGTTCCTGTGTATCGGATGCCAGTGGAGATGAGGTTGGAGCAGCTTTGCCGTGGTATTATGATTTCTATCATGTGGTAACCAGCCCACAGTGTCTTTTATATTGGTACGAGCACTTGCTTTTATCTGTCTTGAAGGAATGTCTGTTTCTCCGAATAAATATATCGTTTACATGCACCATGGAGCACCCCTCTATTCTTTGTATTTTTTATATATAAATATATATATATATATATATATATATATATATATATATATATATATATATATATATATATACCTACAATAGTGTCCACAGCGCCCTTAATCATGTCCGTTAAACATTTCAATATATAAAAATATATAAATAATAAAATGTATTGGTCACATGTACTGAAAATAAAAAGAAAAAAGCTTCTTATAAAAAAGAACTACTACTAGTGTATTTTTATTATTTATATATTTTTATATATTGAAATGTTTAAGAGCATTGTGGACACTATTGTAGGTGTGTTTTGGTCTTTTCTATCCCAACTAGTAGGGGATTGAGGGGGACATTTACCAAAATGGATTCATAGAAAAAAGGTGTATTCGTAGGGAGAAATACAACTTTTTTTTTTACGAATTTGTATTTTCGGGATTTACAATCCCGAAAATACAACAATTCGTATTCCTAAAGATGGAACATTCGTATTTGTATTTACAAATACGAATGTCTACACCATCGATAGAATACGACAGAAATCACCATTCAAAAGAATGGTGGTTCCTGATGTACTAAGCAGCCGTATGGATAATACGGCTGCTAAGTGGTGTAAAACACCCACGCAAATACGACAGGAAAATACACCTTGCTTTCCCTGTCGTATTTGCTTTAAGCCTGCACGGATCAGTCAGATCCGTGCAGGCTTCAGTGTAAAAAAATAGAAAAATGAAATAAATAAAAAAAGCCGGGGCCGGTAATTAAAAATCAGGGAACCCGACAAATAGGGGTTCCCCGATTTTTATCAACCAGCCCCAGGCTCCAGGTCCGGGGCTGTTTCCCAAAATACGGGGGACAAAATGACTAGGGGTCCCCCGTATTTCAAGAACCAGCCCCAGGCACAACCAGCCAGCAGGGTAATGTCACAACCGGGGGACACTTATGATATAAGGTCCCGCGGCCAAAACATTAACCCCCTGACCGGTCAGCCTGGCCAGGGGCCCTGGGGGAGTGGGGACCCCCCCAATGAAGGGGTCCCCCCCTCCAGGACTTACCTGACCAGGCTGAAGCCTGGTACTGTCCTGATGCCCCTGGGCGGTGGGCATCGGGCTGATTCAAGTGTAAAAAATAGATTAAACTATTGTTTTTTACTGTGGCACTACAAGTGCCAGCAAGCCTCCCCAGCAAGCTGGGACTTGGAGAACCACAAGTCCCAGCCTGCTGGGCATTAAAGGGCCCGTTGGCACTTGTAGTTCCACAGTTAAAAAAATAGTACACAAAACACACTGACACACATTTAAAATAAAACTTTAATACATACAAAGCCCACACATACTAATACTTACCTATCTTCTTCCCGTAGGTAGCCCTGGTCCTGATGTCCTGCAGTCCTGTGTCGTCTTCTGGATCTATGTCGACGTCGTTCTTCATGTCGACGTCGCTGTCGGCGATGGCGTCCGGTGTCCGGGTCCGACGAAATCCATGGAAGAAGCTGTGGAAGGAAACCATACTCACCTGTCCCAGCGTCCAGGTAAGGGTCTTGGCAAAAAAACAAACCGACACCCCGAAACCAGCCGGACAGAGAGCCGCACGGTTTTTGTTTACATTGTGCGGCTCCGCCACCCGAATGCCGCTATTGGCCGCCACTGTTTGCCGACGCCACTGTTTGCCGACGCCATTCTGTATGACGTCAGCTCTTACCTGTGAGGGCGTGTCTACACACCCCCCTCATCCGACACACCTTGTTTTTTACCTATTTAAACCCACTGTTGTATGCTCACTGTATCCTGATGACAATTTTTTTTATAAAATTGAAACATTGACCACAAGCTGACTTCGTGTGTCTTATTATGCCGAGAGTGCTGCACCACACCTGCCCATACCTTTACCTGTGAGGGCACTGGCTCAAGTTACAAGCTCGTTTCTGAGAGTGCCGATTCTTGGACAAGCTACTATTGCACCACGCCGACCAGCCTGCTGCATTGTTTAAGGCACCCAGCACCTTTATATGGTACCATCAAGGAGTACTCGGAACTTTGTTTGAGTACAAACTACATTTTATCTTCACGTTTGGGATTATCAAGCACCTGCACCTACCACTGATTATGGCTGAGGACAATACTATTGGTCAATTCCAATTCCCCCTGAGCGATACCCATGTGTTCTCCGACATTGAAATCAACGCCATTATCTGTGCAAAAGGGATAGATGATGAAGTTGAAGCCGTGTCTGCTGACATCATTTACAGAGATTTGTTGCGTCTCAAGAAGAAAGAGACGGACTTCCATCTCCACGCTTTATCACTTGGCGATTATTATAAAAATGATACCACGCGGTTTCCGCGTCAGGAACTGCCCAACGATTGGGCGATATGATGCACAATTTTGCAAGAAGTGGTTGGGCACCCTTAATAAATGCTCCTACTACCTGATGGTCCTTGTTATCGAACAGTCCTCTAAGGAACTCGCTATCATCCGGGACAAAATTACAGCATTTGAAAAAATCCATATTAATACCCTTATTGCCGACACCGAGATTGACTGGTTGGAACGCTTGAAAAACCAGATTGCCGTCTATAAAAGAGACCTTATCCAATATAAAAAAGAAAAACTGGTTAAAGTGCAAGGCGATTACGACCGCCACACCGTCTATCGGTAGCTGGCGGGTAATCATGGTGATAACCCCAAGCGTCCATTCTTCAGGAGGAATAAACCCTTCAATAAAAAGAAGGGCTCCAATCATTTCGACAGACTCTTCCCAGGAACATGGCAGTTCCAACAGTGACATTGAGCCGACTCGTGCTGAAGTCATCCCTTCAGGGGTGACCACCCGTCACATCAAAGCTCCGATCTCCACCGCCGCAAAAGGAGGCGCACTAGAAGAGGCCACCAAAGAAAAGACAAAAGAGGGCGCCCACCTGCCAACAAGACCAACTAATATTTAATTTATCATCCCATGAACTCTCTCGCAGTGAAATCATGATATTAAACCATGGTCTCTCCTTCATTCCATCAGTCCCCTTCCAAGATTTCCAGTGGCAAGTGGAGAAACATCATCTAATTCGAAATCTCAAACTTAAAGAATACTTCGCCAACAACACATCTAATTCCACTCCTCCAATGCAGATTCCACCAGCTATTAAGAAATTCAGCGCAAAATCCAGTTTTGAGCCTATTTCCACTAATGCGAGCATCAAAACTTTTGCTCGTATCATCGATCAGGAAATTCCTGAGGTGATTGCCCAGGCTGAAAGAACCCACCCGAATCTGACTAAAGACGAAAGAATTGCCTTGAGTAATCTGTGCAACAACTCCAATCTTATTATCCGCCCGGCGGACAAAGGTGGGGCTATTGTCCTACAGGACATCCAGGACTATCACATTGAAGTAATGCGTCGTTTATCTGACTCTACCACATACCGCAAGTTGCCTCGTAACCCCACCAATGAGGTGAGGAAGATGTTAATTAACATTCTACAAAGAGGTGTCGACTCTAATGTCATCACTACAGCCATCAAGAAAATTCTGACACCAGCGTTTCCTACTACACCGATCCTCTACACGTTACCGAAGATCCATAAGGGGATCACCCCCCCACCGGGTCGCCCAATCGTGTCGGCAGAAGGATCCCTGCTACAGCCTGCCGCAACCTTATTGGACAGTCTACTCCAGCCCTTAGAAAAAAAAGAGAAAGGGTTTGAGCGCTGATTGTCTAATTTCGCACTGCAGCAGCTCCCAATAAGGGGGATTACCAACCCCTTTAGGATGTAAGGTTACAAGAAAAAAGACAATGGAGCTGCGCTTTGCAAAATCATATACAATTTATTAAAAAAATCAATCAAAGTTAAAACACAATTAATTTCATGTAATTTGTTAGTGGCCACTGTGACAAACAAGACGAACACACATGTAACAATGCTCTGTTTAGACTGTTAGTAGAATACTTTTTAACTGTGTTCAACTTGTTAGTCCATAACATTAGTAAAAAAAACGGTTAAAAAAACCTCCCAATTATCAGGAGTAACTGTCCCCCACTCATGTGCACATGTTAGTGGAATAACTTACTCATTTTTTGAGGGTTTGTATCCTTTTCAGAAAGGTGGGGATCCGGCTCTTGATACTAGGAGTAAATAGGACCAAATGATTTTAGCAGTTCACTGCGGTCGCTGAATATAATATTCCTCCAAATTGTATCCAGTTGCCACAAAGCTGTCCCGTCGCCCTCTACGCGTTTCTCCGCCTTCCGATATCAGCGGCTTCCTCAGGAGGTGATTGTGGCTTCCCCATAACGCTGCTTATTTATACTGCTTACTTCTGGTCCGCGTCTTCGCGCGGTTTACCGGTTCAGGCCTCGTTTTCATGTTGTACTTCCGCAGTCGTCATGCGTGTCATTTGACGATCTCGCGTTGTTTGCAAAAGGATTTGTTTATGCGCAGTGTACATACGTACCATTGTGCGCGTTAGGCTCCTGTTGTAGCCTCCTCCCGCGAGATTTCTAGAGATCTTCCTCATAGATAAGTGTTGCGTGTCATAATATTGAGTTACTGCGTTCCAAAGGAGTAGGAAGTTCAATATTGGCCCGATTGTAATGCGTTTTTTTATATGGGTAGTATTTCAAGCTGCATATCAAAGTGGCTAATGCTTCCATTCTTTTTATATATATTAAGCTTATTCAGAGCACTTAGTATACACATATGGGACAAACATATAACATATAGCATTATATAATATTATTATATTATTTCATTATAGAGCAAGATATGCAAAAAGGAATAAAAAGAATTATAAGAAATTATAAAAAATTATTATATAAAAAAAACCTTTATAAAAAATTATAAATTATAAAAAGAAGGGGAAAGAGTACACATTTCATTATAATAGAAATGTCTATATACAATTATATGAAATTCCAAAGCTTCCACATATATATAAAAAAAAGTCATTTATTTTAATTTTAATATATCTTTATGATTATTCATATATGGAGTCCATATTTCTTTTGAGACTCCCCCATGGCTACACTAATTTAGTTACTGCGCATATATAAATGAAATGATTTACAAATATCTATATATCCATAAGCCCCATCTGTGCACATATAATATCCAATGACTATTACCAACAATAGGGCCCATAATCGTTAAATAAAAATCTCACTCACATAATTATTAGAATATTCCAGGTACATTTAGCAAAAATTTTCTGTATACATATCGATACACATCTAATTTATTTGACAGATCTAGGACGTCGCTAAGATTGGATTCTAGTTATGTCATATTAAATAGCTCATTGAGCGGGAAGTATGACATTGGACATATAATGCAACATTAGATTCACATATATAACTTATACCCACCCACCCTCCCCGCATACAGCAGGTCATTTATTAGCCCCCCTTATCCGTTTCCCCCCCCTAAATTAATTTGAAATATGCATCATTATAGCTGAGTGGTACCAACGATAGGTCAGATTACATCATATGATCAGATCTTATTAAGTTCAATGGTGTCGTTCAGTCCCTTAGGCACCAAGGTACACAGGCGGAATATCCAATAGGCTTCACGGCTACATAATTTATTAAATCTGTCTCCTCCTCTTTCTGTGTTCTTAATATGTTCTATTGCCTTTATTTCCACATTGACCAACGATGTTCCCTGACACTCTAATATATGTTTGGACAATGGGTGATTTTTCACGCCCCCCAGGATATTCCGCCTGTGTTCCAAGTACCTTACATTTAAACACCGTATGGTGCGGCCGATGTATTGTAGGCCGCACCCACATTGGATAACATAAATGACAAATGAGGTCCTACAATTCATGAAGTCCTTTATTTGAAAAGTTTCTCCCGTATTGTTGGATTTAAAATCCACCGTTTTCTTTTTTATCCCTTGTCATGCACTTGTCATTCCCACATTTGTGGAAACCCAATGGTTTTTCTGGTATCCAGCTCTTAATATTTCCTGTTTCCGTTGAGGACCGTGTGTCCCCTGAGAAGTGACTCTTCACCAATTTAGTTTTTATGTTCTCACCTTTTCTGAAGATTACTTTCCCATTGGGCTCGATAATCTCCTTCAGGAAATCATCCTGCATTAATAGGGCTGTATTTTTTCTTATTATTTTTTTTATTTCATCTGAACACTCATTAAACTGTGTAACGAATTGTGATGATCTATCATTATTTTTCTTCTTTTTACTTGTACTCCCCATGTCTAATAGGTTCTCCCTCTCTATCGCTTCTACTTGTTCTACTGCTTTTTTATAATTTTATCGGGGTATTCTTGTTCTTTAAAGGAAGAAATCATTGTGTTCAATTGTCGCTGATAAATTTCTTTAGATGAACAATTGCGTTTAACCCTCACTAATTGTCCTTTAGGGACGTTGTCTCTCCAGATTTTATCATGTGCACTTCTATAGTTTAAGTATCTATTTTGATCCACGGGTTTGTTATATGTCTCTGTCTCTAATTTTCCTTCCTTGATTGAGAGCGCTATATTAAGAAAATTCATATTTGTGAAACTATGTGAACTGGTGAACTTTAATCCAAAATCATTATTATTTAAACTTTGAGTGAATTCATGCAAAAAAGATAAATCCCCTTTCCAAATTATAAATAAATCATCAATAAATCTGCAATAGAGGACCAGGTTGTCCCCGAACCCGCTCCCCCACACATGTTGGTCCTCAAAGGCCCCCATGTATAGGTTTGCAAAGCTCGGGGCAAACCTGGTCCCCATTGCAGTCCCCCGTGTCTGTAAATAAAAACGTGAATTGAATAAAAATAATTGTGATTCAAAATAAATTTAATAGAACACAAAATAAGGCCACGTAGGGAGTCCGATAAATTTTCATCTCTTTCAAGATACATTTTCATTGTTTCCACCCCCAAGTCTTGGGGTATGTTGGAATACAATGCCTCTACATCACATGTTAATAATATATAGTTTTCCTTCCATTGTACCTGATTTATTTTATTCAGGAAATGTTTTGTATCCTGAATATGTGATTGGAGCTTCCCTACGTGGCCTTGTAAATAATAATCCACAAAAAAGGACAAATTATTAGTAAGAGAACCGACACCAGAAACAATTGGACGACCCGGTGGTTTGTGAAGTGTTTTGTGTATTTTGGGGAGGAAATAAAATGTGGGGATTATGGGATGTGCACTATATAAAAAATTATAAGTGTCCCTTGATATAGCACCCTCCTCCAAGGCTAGTTCTAACATGATTTTTAGATCTTTCTGATATTGGGCGGTGGGATTGCAGCCAAGCACACTGTAGAATTCACTGTTGTTAAGCTGTCTATAGGATTCTTCAATATAGTCCACAGTGTCCATGATCACAATCCCACCGCCCTTATCCGCCGATTTTATTGTCAGATTTTTATTTTTATAGAGACATCTTAGGGCTGACCTTTCGCCTTTTCTTAAGTTATCGTTCCAAATTTTGCCCTCATTCTTTTCACTTTTCTCACACATAGATCTGAATTCTTCTAACGTTGATTTGTAAAAGCATTCTACAAAAGGCCCTTTATATTGCAAAGGATAGAATTCCGATTTGTTTTTAAATGGTTTCCTTCTGTCCATATCAAATATTTTAATGCTTTTATCCGGGCTTCTATTTTGACCGGACTCCTTTTCTAAAGACTCTAAGATATCAATCATAATGGTATCATCATCGTCCAACAGTATGGGTTCTCCCTCTACATTTTTGGTTTTTAGAGCTTTAATCGCAAAAAATCTCTTGCGACTCAAAGTTCGCACGTACCTATTTAGATCCACAAATAATTTGAATAAGTTTGGTTTGGATTTAGGGGCGAAATTCAGCCCTTTTTCTAACAAATGGATTTCATTTTCTGTAAGGGTTTTAGAGGACAAGTTGTAAATCCCTTTTCCAGAGGTTTCTACCTTACACAGCGACTTTTTGTGAGCCTGTAGTCTCCTTCCTCCTCTGTTTCCCCTCTTTCTCGACCTCTTGGGCGTTTTAATGGAGTCTCTTTGGGAGGTTTTGGGCCCGGAGCTGTTTCAGAGGGATTTCTGCTCAACTTTTTATAATCATTATGTGGTGATGAATAATTTCTCAGAGTGTCAAATCTATTTTTGTGATTAAAACCTTTATTACTGCCCACTCATGTGCACATGTTAGTGGAATAACTCACTCATTTTTTGAGGGTTTGTATCCTTTTCAGAAAGGTGGGGATCCGGCTCTTGATACTAGGAGTAAATAGGACCAAATGATTTTAGCAGTTCACTGCAGTCGCTGAATATAATATTCCTCCAAATTGTATTCAGTTGCCACAAAGCTGTCCCGTCGCCCTCTACGCGTTTCTCCGCCTTCCGATATCAGCGGCTTCCTCAGGAGGTGATTGTGGCTTCCCCATAACGCTGCTTATTTATACTGCTTACTTCCGGTCCGCGTCTTCGCGCGGTTTACCGGTTCAGGCCTCGTTTTCGTGTTGTACTTCCGCAGTCGTCATGCGTGTCATTTGACGATCTCGCGTTGTTTGCAAAAGGATTTGTTTATGCGCAGTGTACATACGTACCATTGTGCGCGTTAGGCTCCTGTTGTAGCCTCCTCCCGCGAGATTTCTAGAGATCTTCCTCATAGATAAGTGTTGCGTGTCATAATATTGAGTTACTGCGTTCCAAAGGAGTAGGAAGTTCAATATTGGCCCGATTGTAATGTGTTTTTTTATATGGGTAGTATTTCAAGCTGCATATCAAAGTGGCTAATGCTTCCATTTTTTTTTTATATATATTAAGCTTATTCAGAGCACTTAGTATACACATATGGGACAAACATATAACATATAGCATTATATAATATTATTATATTATTTCATTATAGAGCAAGATATGCAAAAAGGAATAAAAAGAATTATAAGAAATTATAAAAAATTATTATATAAAAAAACCCTTTATAAAAAATTATAAATTATAAAAAGAAGGGGAAAGAGTACACATTTCATTATAATAGAAATGTCTATATACAATTATATGAAATTCCAAAGCTTCCACATATATATGAAAAAAGTCATTTATTTTAATTTTAATATATCTTTATGATTATTCATATATGGAGTCCATATTTCTTTTGAGACTCCCCCATGGCTACACTAATTTAGTTACTGCGCATATATAAATGAAATGATTTACAAATATCTATATATCCAAAAGCCCCATCTGTGCACATATAATATCCAATGACTATTACCAACACCCTCCTCCCATACAGCAGGTCATTTATTAGCCTATTGGATATTCCGCCTGTGTACCTTGGTGCCTAAGGGACTGAACGACACCATTGAACTTAATAAGATCTGATCATATGATGTAATCTGACCTATCGTTGGTACCACTCAGCTATAATGATGCATATTTCAAATTAATTTAGGGGGGGAGGGGGGGGGGAAACGGATAAGGGGGGCTAATAAATGACCTGCTGTATGGGGGGAGGATGGGTGGGTATAAGTTATATATGTGAATCTAATGTTGCATTCTATGTCCAATGTCATACTTCCCGCTCAATGAGCTATTTAATATGACATAACTAGAATCCAATCTTAGCGACGTCCTAGATCTGTCAAATAAATTAGATGTGTATCGATATGTATACAGAAAATTTCTGCTAAATGTACCTGGAATATTCTAATAATTATGTGAGTGAGATTTTTATTTAACGATTATGGGCCCTATTGTTGGTAATAGTCATTGGATATTATATGTGCACAGATGGGGCTTATGGATATATAGATATTTGTAAATCATTTCATTTATATATGCGCAGTAACTAAATTAGTGTAGCCATGGGGGAGTCTCAAAAGAAATATGGACTCCATATATGAATAATCATAAAGATATATTAAAATTAAAATAAATGACTTTTTTCATATATATGTGGAAGCTTTGGAATTTCATATAATTGTATATAGACATTTCTATTATAATGAAATGTGTACTCTTTCCCCTTCTTTTTATAATTTATAATTTTTTATAAAGGGTTTTTTTATATAATAATTTTTTATAATTTCTTATAATTCTTTTTATTCCTTTTTGCATATCTTGCTGTATAATGAAATAATATAATAATATTATATAATGCTATATGTTATATGTTTGTCCCATATGTGTATACTAAGTGCTCTGAATAAGCTTAATATATATAAAAAGAATGGAAGCATTAGCCACTTTGATATGCAGCTTGAAATACTACCCATATAAAAAAAACGCATTACAATCGGGCCAATATTGAACTTCCTACTCCTTTGGAACGCAGTAACTCAATATTATGACACGCAACACTTATCTATGAGGAAGATCTCTAGAAATCTCGCGGGAGGAGGCTACAACAGGAGCCTAACGTGCACAATGGTACGTATGTACACTGCGCATAAACAAATCCTTTTGCAAACAACGCGAGATCGTCAAATGACACGCATGACGACTGCGGAAGTACAACACGAAAACGAGGCCTGAACCGGTAAACCGCGCGAAGACGCGGACCAGAAGTAAGCATTATAAATAAGCAGCATTATGGGGAAGCCACAATCACCTCCTGAGGAAGCCGCTGATATCGGAAGGCGGAGAAACGCGTAGAGGGCGACGGGACAGCTTTGTGGCAACTGGATACAATTTGGAGGAATATTATATTCAGCGACCGCAGTGAACTGCTAAAATCATTTGGTCCTATTTACTCCTAGTATCAAGAGCCGGATCCCCACCTTTCTGAAAAGGATACAAACCCTCAAAAAATGAGTGAGTTATTCCACTAACATGTGCACATGAGTGGGGGACAGTTACTCCTGATAATTGGGAGGTTTTTTTAACCGTTTTTTTTACTAATGTTATGGACTAACAAGTTGAACACAGTTAAAAAGTATTCTACTAACAGTCTAAACAGAGCATTGTTACATGTGTGTTCGTCTTGTTTGTCACAGTGGCCACTAACAAATTACATGAAATTAATTGTGTTTTAACTTTGATTGATTTTTTTAATAAATTGTATATGATTTTGCAAAGCGCAGCTCCATTGTCTTTTTTCTTGTAACCTTACTCCAGCCCTTAGTCCAGGTACAACCCACCTTTTTACTTGACACTATGACGCTGTTAAATCAATTGCATAATGTTTCATCGTTGCCAGATCACAGTCTACTGGCAACCATTGACGTAGTCAATTTGTACACCATGATCCCCCACGACCAGGGGTTAAATGCCACAAGACGTTTCTTAGTGCTTCATAGTGATTTTTCAAGTGATAAAATTGACTTTATTATTTCTTTATTGGTGTTGATTCTGCGCAATAATTTCTTCATCTATAACAATGACTATTATCTGCAAATACAATGCTGTTCTATGGGTTCATCAGTGGCACTGGCGTATGCCAATATTTTTATGTTTATTGTTGAGATCGATGTTTTCTTTTCAGATCCGGCTGTAGCTAATGACATAATCTTCTTTAAGCGCTTTATTGACGACCTGTTTCTGATATGGGGGGGTGACTGTCTGTCTCTGACTAATATGATTGAAAACCATAATAAATCAGACAGTACGATTAAGTTCACCTATGAAATCGACACTGAACAGGTGCACTTTCTTGATGTAAATGTGTCCAAGAGTGGTAACAAATTAGTTACCAAAGTTTACATAAAATACCTTTCTCCAACCTCAGAGCTGTCACCCTAAGTCACTGGTTAGAGGACTGCCGTACTCCCAGATGATTAGGTTCAGACGGATCAATAGTGACTTAGCGACATGTTCAGAACAAATCGACGATCTGATAGTCAGACTTTGCAAAAGGGGTTATGATCTAAAGCATTTACAAGTGTGCAAACAGGTGATGAACATAGATCGTATTTCATTACTTACCCCCAAAAGTAAAGTTGACACTACCAATGCCGTCATCCCCGGGTCAATAAATTTAATGTCAACTCTCCTGCCATCACGAAAGTTGTTAAGGCCAAGTGGCCCATTGTACAAAATGATAAGTCACTTCCATTCGCTAACAAGCGCATTATGCCCTGCTTTTCCAGGGGTAGTAATTTGCGCGACAAATTAGTAAAGACCAATGTGATATTTCAACCTGTGACCCCTGATCGTAATTGGTTAACTGCTAGCAGAAAAGGATGTTTTAGATGCACATGTGTCACATGTCAATTTTTATTAACTGGTGACACATTCAGTCATCCACACACTGGTCATCAATTTAAAATCCAGCACCATTTCACTTGTACTTCTACATACGTTGTATATCAAATCATTTGTCCATGTAGTTTACAATATATTGGTAAAACTACACGTATGTTTAAGGAACGCATGGCCATGCATCGGTGTTCCATTAGGCAAGCACTGAGTTCAGGTAAGAGCGAACAGGCCGTGGCATGGCACTTCGCTGAACTTAAACATCCATTAGCCAGCCTTAGATATCACATGATCGACTGTATACCTGCATCCATTAGGGGCGGTGATCGTGCCCTAAAATTGCTCCAGTGCGAAGCCCGCTGGATACACCGGCTTGGTGTTATTGCTCCACGGGGGTTAAATGAGCAAATTGCTTTTTCTATCTTTCGCTAAATGTATACTTGCTCTGATCTATACTTTCTTTTATTGTCCTATTGTTATCCTCATGCCATTAACTGTAATGTAATTTTATTGTATTGAATTATGTAACTTTTACTTAATGTGTCTCTATTGCACGTATCTGTATTGTGTATATTTGTTTCCACAGAAACCAGTTCGTCACTGTTTGCCGACGCCATTCTGTATGACGTCAGCTCTTACCTGTGAGGGCGTGTCTACACACCCCCCTCATCCGACACACCTTGTTTTTTACCTATTTAAACCCACTATTGTATGCTCACTGTATCCTGATGACAATTTTTTTCATAAAATTGAAACGTTGACCACAAGCTGACTTCGTGTGTTTTATTATGCCGAGAGTGCCGCACCACACCTGCATATATATATATATATATATATATATATATATATATATATATATATATATATATATATATAGAAGACAGGAGATCCGGCACAGCCACTTAGAATTTCAGCTTCGGCGGGTGCCCACACAGCAAAAAAGCTATTTATAATCCACAGACGTGTCGCACTCCAGCCAGTTTTCAAATTTGCTTTTATTGCAGACAACAATGACACAGCAACGTTTCAATACACTTAAGTATAGCCTGACGATAATACTTAAGTGTATTGAAACGTTGCTGTGTCATCGTTGTCTGCAATAAAAGCAAATTTGAAAACTGGCTGGAGTGCGACACGTCTGTGGATTATATATATATATATATATATATATATATATATATATATATAAAAACGGTTTTCCGGCACTCTCATTAATCGGAGATAGCACCATGGTGCCTTCCTCACTTTAATGTAGCAAAAATTAGTTTTCTTCGGGAGTTTGGTCCAGTGACTCCAAAGAGTAAAAGTAAAAGTGCATATAAAGTGCTGTGCAAAAAAAAAAGTGCACTTTAAGCATCTTTACAGAATATTTTTGCATGGAGGGTCAGTGTTATAAGGTTCCATTGTACTGCATGAGGCTGTTTCCAAAATGGTGGACATATACATACACACATGCATACATTGATTGTTTGCTAAAGTATCACTTGCATTGATGATTCTAGATGTCTGTATTGAAGTATAACAACTGTAATCATGACTTATCATACAAATTTAAACTATTGATGCGGTGTGTTGAATCACCATACAAAAACATACACATTAATCATATTTTGGAAATTTGTTTATTGATCGCAGCGAATCGCCAGCGAATCGCCAAGTGAATGAATGCAGCCTGTTGCCACAGTAATATAGAAGGTTACGTTAAGTAAATAATTGGGATTTCATATTAGGCAGCGACTAGACCAGTGCCAGGGAATTTTCTGCCCTACCTCCCATAAAGGGATAATGGTCCAAAAAGCAAGGGATGTGGTCACACAATAGTAAGTCCAATTGAAATGACAACATACAGTTGCACAATCATATACACATTAGGGTGTACCTAGATATTTGTGGGCCCCATAGCAAAAGTTTGCAAGGGCCCCCTATTTAACAACTGATGGTGATAAATTTATGTAAAACATATAATTTAGACAGCAAAGATGGGCCCCCTTCAGCTCTGGGCCCCATAGCAGCTGCACCCCTTGCACCTATGGTAGTTACGCCCTTGCACATTACACCACATGTAGTGCCCTTGATTCATATTAAGTCACACAGTATTGCTCCTTATATACATAATGGTCACAGTTGTGCTGCTTATACACATCTGTCTCTGTCAATCCAGCAGCTCTCTTCCCATGTTCCTCAGCATCTCCATTCCCTGTGTCCCTCCAGCATCTTCCCCACCTCTGAGTCCCTCCAGCCGACTATCACCTATCTTCAGCATGCACAGAACTTATTCCACAATGCCTGTTCCACTTATTGGCCCTTCTTCACTTCAACGGCAGTGATGGTATGACATCACATATGCCATGCTAGAAGAAGAAGCTTCTAAGACAGGCTTTTCTGTTGGAATTACTGTTCAGGACTGTGGTAGAGGTGGAACTCAGTTCCCCCTACCATTAGAGGTGGTGGAACTCCGTTCCACCCCGTTCAACCTCATTTTAACCCCTGCCAGGGATCACAGTGCGGGAGTTAGAGCAGCGGCACAGCAATCCAGCTGATACACCAATAGCCTCTGCTTCAGTACAGAAAGCTTATTGTGGCTACAATGCGAAGTGTGTGCCTGGCAATTAATCTCTTTGCCCAGAGGACTCACGCTACCTGCTCTATTACAAGCAGTGATAATAATACGATGGTCTAATAACCAGCAACTGAAAAGCGATAATTGTACTTAGTGATATGCCACTTACTGTTAGCGACACTTATTCCTCTGGACCTATTCCCTATACTAATGTGAAATTCACTGTATATAGCCATTGATACAGACAAAAATTTACCAATGGGTATGTTAAACCCAAGGCCTGGTTATATATGCATGTAAAATGTACCTTATATGTGCGGTGACATGCTAATAAGTCTATAATGACTCACAAGAGGCACAAGTGCACTGTTTAAACCTCTTTTATTGAATAAACAGAGACATAATTGATACAAAAGGAGTTATACAGTATGATATCTATATAATACAGCAATACCAAGGGCACACATGAAACATACAGGGACAAAATTACCCTTGAAAAGCTGAATATAGAAAGGCAGTGGCCATCTATATATTTAAGCACTTTTCATCTTTCTATTCTTACTTACTATATTTGGTACTTGTGTATTATCACGGCGCCCATCGCATAGCAGAGCGCGATTTTTCATCGCATCGCATGCCATCACATGCCATACACAGCGATGCGATTTAAGCCCCCCATATACGATTTTAAATTGTATAAGCACCCTAATGGGTGTTTTTAAGCATCCTAAAGGGTTCTTACAATGTTAAATGCACCCCCATGCCACCCCCAGTATGAACGTGAACCCGAAGCGTGGCGAGCGCAGCGAGCCTGCGAGGGGCGGCGGTACGCATTCTCCGACCTTTTCATACCCCACTATCCACTTCGGTGTGGAGTTGATTTCATATATCCAAGCCCGAAGCGTGGCGAGCGGCCGCGTATTACTTTACATGTATTCCGGGAACATCGCAGAACATCGGGGAACATCACATTGCATACCATCGCATGCCTTATGGTCTGCAATGCGATGGGCGCCGTGATAATACACAAGTACCCTATATTTTAATATTTGACCAATGTTATCATTATTAATAAAGGTTATATTTTTATTATTATTATTATTATTATTATTATTATTATTATTATTATTATTATTATTATTATTATTATTATTATTACTTTGAGTGCACCCATGTTACTACTTACTTTTCTTGTATGGGTGTTTTAGGTTATAGTAATAGTGGGCAGCACCTCCAAATGAAATATAAGGCATTGTTCCTCCTGGATATCCAAAATGTGGATAAGAAATTCTCTTGTAAAAATATTTGGAGACTGGTCATCTATGTGTTTGCAAGTTTATTGAATTTGTCAGTATGGTGACCTGGATGATTGGTGGGCAGGACAATATCACTGGCCAATGATATACCAACAACCTCTTCTTATATATTATAATGCAATCAGGCCCGGCGACAGGGGGGGGTCAAAGGGGACAACTGACCCGGGCCCCGACGATCAGAGGGGCCCCAAAGTAAGCCCCACTTATCCGCTCGGCCGGCATTCGATTGCTGCGGGCGGCTGCCAATAAATTACCCCTCCCCCAAACAAGAATTTTCATGGTCACGGCGCTGCTGGGACTCGGGATTGGGAGGACCTCTTACTTCAGTGACGGGAGCTGCCTGGGGACAGGGCCGGAGCTACCATAAGGAAGCTTTAGGCAGCTGCCTAGGGCGCTGGCCGCTGGAGGGCGCCTCTTCATCTGCCCAACATTTAAATTAAGTATATTGGTGGCAGCTGCCTATTTTCCTATTTTCTCTGAGTCCTAGCATCAGTATTTTTAAAAAAAACAACAACATTTATGCGGTATCTGGACTTCCGCTGGTCCCCGCTGCTGCCTCCCGAACCCTCACCAGCGGCGCTAATCAGTCAATGGCAGCAGCGGGTGACCGCGTCTCCCCACCAGCGGCAGCAGCGGGGCCAGCGTCTCCCCACCAGCGGCGTAAGCGAGGACCAGCGTCTCCTCACCAGCGGCAGCAGCGGAGCCAGCATCTCCCCACCAGCGGCAGATGCGAGGACCAGCGTCTCCCCACCAGCGGTAGAAGCGGGGACCATCGTCTCCCCACCAGCGGGGGCAGCGCTAGCAGAAGGAACCAGAGTCTCCCCACTGCCTGCAGCACCATTTACCTGAAGGTGACAGCAGTGACAGCAGCTGGAAGCAGGAACTGCCCAGTGCCAACCAGGCTAGCAGTAAGATATTGTTCCTACTTCCTGGTGGTGGTGCAGCTCTCGGGTACTGGTACTGGCTGCAGTGCTCCCTGGGGTAGTATTACGGTATACAAAACTGATAATGTGCTGTGGCTGGGGAGGAGGTGATATATCATTATGCAGTACATGGTTGTGTATACTATATATAATAAGTTCACTGATAACATCCACAATTAGTGGTTCACATAAACGAATATGGCTCTCTTTTCATGTATTATTATTAGCCCTATTTTTTATTATTATTTATTATTTTTTATTATTTTTCACTGATTATATATATAGTATTTGAGATAATACACTGCGAGTTGATAATGGTATGTGTAAGGGGCCATTGTGCTATTAACTTCCACATATAAGCTTTAAAGTTCCCCCTAAGATGGCGCCTGTCTGGAACGCATATATACTAGCTTTGCGCTCCACAGGCTTAGTTACATCCTCACTCGGAGGTACGCCCACCCAGCTGCAGCTTAACCGCTAAGGATGATGTATGACGTTGGCGCAGTCCAATATGGCGCCCGTTTGGAACGCACAGCGGAGACGCTGTGCGTTCCACCGCGTAATTAGGGAAAAAAACCACTTATTCTATTCCCTTTATATAGCGACAACTAGCCCCAGTTTGTATATACATTAATCTACCCAGCCCTTCTAATTCTATGCTTATTCAGCGTATATATATATACGTTTTGCCACACACTGCTAGTTTTGGGTAACAGGAACACTCCCAATGCTCCATAAATAGCTGCATCTCTCATATGAGTTCATTCTGATTTTGGATCCCTGGCTGTACACTTCCGGTTTTACTCCTAAAAGTAAGTACCCTTTTAAGGCATTTAACTTTGGGTCATTGTTCTATACCAGTCCCTGGCTTGTAAAACACAGTTGTTTTGTATTCATTTCAAAGGTTCTGAAGTGCTTTAGGAACCATACCTGAAAACTATTGAAAAGCTGTTGTAGGTCTTTGACCATTATGTTACTACATCTGCACTCATTCTTGTGACGCTGTAAGTTCCAAAACATATGTTTGTCACATATTGGCTAAAGGTGAAGGTGAAGGGAATAGTTAAAGATGATCATTTGATTATCCATATTTCTTCCCATAGATATGCCCATTTCCTATTAAGGCACATCTCTGAAACACACATGTGTGAATGACTTTTTTGGGTCTATGACCCCACAGACGTACTAGCAGCTTACCTGTGTCATATATGTAAGTCTTTATACTTTCACTGGAGAACATCCAGCTAGAAGTGCTGGTGAAGGTGCGCTTATAGCATTTTGTAATATTTACATTCCTTCCTATAGTAACATCCACTACCTACTCAGGTTGCGCATTGAGTTTCACTCCGCCATCTGCTGGACACTGTATGTGATCCGCTAAATCTGCTTAAGGTATTAATATTATCAATATTAGGTGACTACACACTATTGGTGATTCTGTATCCCTTGGGACTATTTTAATAGCTTTGTCTATGTTATTCTTTTGATGCTACTAAACAGGATTAAAATCCTCATGCCTGCTACCCATTATGTTAGGAGCTCATTAAGGCATTAAGATCTCTTTTCCTCTCCGCTGTCCTCCACTCCGTATCATGACTGTCATCCATGATTTGCTTTTTGTATTTGTGTTCATATAAATGAACTCTACTATTTGTATTATTTACAGTGATTTTACGCCTTGCTGACTTATTGTTCGCTAAGCCCCTGATGAAGTCAATTTATTGACGAAACACCATCTGTATCAATAACAGACCAGCTGTACCTTTTAAATTGGAAGTCTTTGTGAAGACTAAAAATAAATGTTTATTGTTTTAAAATTGTTGATTTGTATGTAGCGCACTCTATATTTCTTTTCTATCTCTATTTGCTTACCCGGGCCCGGCTAACAGGGGTCTATTAGAGTTGCCGCTTTCATTACCATCTTGGGCGCAATCGGGGAACCTTCTTGTGTGATATATTTATATATATATATATATGCGTACATATATCTGGAGATATGGGGGGGCTAGGCAAAAATTTTGCCTAGGGTGTTATAAAACCTTGCACCGGCCCTGCCTGGGGACAGACAGTCGGGAGTCGGGACACGCAGCTCCCGCAGGCGCCGCTTACACACACTACAATCGCTGACTGCGGAAGGCTCCCGGCCACCGCTTACACACACTGACATGAGCCGGTGCTGCTGTGGAAGGCTGGAAGATGCCTTTCGCAGCAGCACCAGCTCATGCCAGTGTCGGTAAGCAGCGGGAGCTACATGTACCAGCAAATTGTCCCCTTTCATGTAATTCGCACTAGCAATGAAGCGTCCCCAGTGATGCGCTGTGCTGCCGGCTGTGAGGAAATCACTGTAGTTGCCACAGGGACCCAGTGACCACCCGGCAACCAATCACTTGTAGTATTTCAAAAGCAGCGTGTCTGCCTGCCGCCCCATGCCGCACTGAGTAAGTCCAGTGTCATGGTAATACTGTCACCCACTCTCAACACTCCCCTGCCGTGCAGACGCTGCTCACTTACTCTGCTGAGCGTCGTATCAGCTTTTCCAGCCCCCTAGGCAAGGAGCATAAACTGCCCCCTGGGCAAGGAGCACAAAATGCCCCCTTGGCAACCAGCATACATACACAACCCCCTCTGTGGCAACCAGCATGTAACCCCTGCAACAAGCATATCGGTAATAGGGAAGCCAATCCCGGGGCATTTTTTCAATCCCGGGATTCGGGATTGAAAAATGCTCAATCCCGGGATTCCCGGGATCCCGGGATTGGCTTTCCTAATAAAAAAACTCCCTGGCCGCCCCGCATTTACTTACATTTGCAGGGGCAGCCGGCGGCCGGGTTGATGGGTGGGAGCCGGGATGCCGGGTGGGCAGCTTCATCCGGCCGGCGGCAGGGTGGGAGCCGGGATACCGGGTGGGCAGCTTCCTACTTCGGGAGCCGGGTTGCTGGGTCGGCTGGCTGGCTAGGTGGGCGGGCGGGCGACTTCATAATGCGGAGTTGCTTGCTTGCTGGGTGGGCTGGCTAGGTGGACGGGTGGCTTCATCTCTGCCTGCCTGCGTGCGCAGCGTGACCTCTCATCACGCTGAGAGGTCACGCTGCGCAGGGTTGCTCTGCCGGGTATGGGAGTATCCGGGCAGCGGCTGAGCGAGTGCTCAGATGCTGCCCGGCATTAGACTGCGCATGCGCAGTCTAATCCCGAAAATCCCGGGATTGGAAACTCCAATCCCGGGATTGAAATCCCGGCGTTTTGGGGGCCAAATCCCGGGATCCCGCCGATCCCGATCCCGGGATTGGCCACCCTAATCGGTAAGCAGCACTTATGTGGAATAATGTGTACTGGGCATAACAGTGGGTGCTATAATGTGTACTGGTCATAACAGTGGGTGCTATAATGTGTACTGGGCATAACGGTGGGTGCTATAATGTGTACTGGGCATAACAGTGGGTGCTATAATGTGTACTGGTCATAACAGTGGGTGCTATAATGTGTACTGGGCATAACGGTGGGTGCTATAATGTGTACTGGGCATAACGGTGGGTGCTATAATGTGTACTGGGCATAACGGTGGGTGCTATAATGTGTACTGGCATAACAGTGGGTGCTATAATGTGTACTTGCCATAACGGTGGGTGCTATAATGTGTACTGGAATAATGGTGGGTGCTATAATGTGTACTGGGCGTAACGGTGGGTGCTATAAAGTGTACTGGGCATAACGGTGGGTGCTATAATGTGTACTGGCCATAACGGTGGGTGCTATCATGTGTACTGGGCATAACGGTGGGTGCTATAATGTGTACTTGGCATAATGGTGGGTGCTTTAATGTGTACGCGCCTTAGGCATGCACGGTCCTTGTTTTCAGGATTATGTCTTTTCTAGTTTTCTATGTATTTTGCTTTATATGAGTGGGCCAATTCACACTCCCCCCAGGACCCACATGTGTCATGTTGTGGGGAAGGAGAGAGGAGGCTTTATTCCATTTGGACCCAGAAAAGGTTGGGTAGGACCCCAATTTTTCTATCTGAGGGGTCCCAGGGACCCACTATTTTTTGGTTGTTTTCACGAACATCGTGTGTGTGAGAGGCATAATATGTAATGGGCATTATGATGTGTGATGTAATATGTAATGGGCATTATAGCATGTAGCCTAATGTGTAATGGGCATTATGATGTGTGGCATAATATGTAATGGGTGTTATGGTGTGTGTGGCATAATGCCTAATGGGCATTTTGGATTGTGGCATAATGTCTTAATGGGCATTACGGTTTGTGGTATAATGTGTAGTAGGTATTATGGTGTGTGGCATAATGTGTAGTAGCTATCAGTTCAAAAGTGATACTGTCTGCGCTGGGGGCAGCCATTATATGGGACTTCTTGCCACCAATATGCCCACCATCCATCCCTGATCCACATAACTGCTAGTGCTTGAGGAGGTGGGGCCCCCTAGAAATATCATGTATGGGGCCCCAAGATTTCTGTTGCCGGCCTTGGCTGGGGGCAGCCATTATATGGGACTTCTTGCCACCAATACGCCCGCCATCCATCCCTGCTCCACATAACTGCTAGTGCTTGAGGAGGTGGGGCCCCCCAGAAATATCATGTATGGGGCCCCAAGATTTCTGTTGCCGGCCCTGAATGCAATGATCGCATAGTGCATTTGCGTCCTCTCTCTCTGTGTAAACCATTCTATTCTCAGCAGATGGCACCTTTCATTACTGAGGGTGTGCAATTTAGAGCCACTGTTCCCTACTATGTATATGTGTAGAAATACACACCTCAGGTTTGACAATGCCTCATCTAGATTAGCACCCCTCCCCCACCACCCTCTATGTTTTTAAGCAGGCAACCAGCATGGACTGCACTGAGACAGAGGCATAATTCCAAGTAAGTCCTATTTATTTGTACATAGTGTCAGAAGATTTGGGGTTGGCATTTGGGCGTGGGGGCCCCCGGGCTGCTCTGGCTTGACTGTCTCAGGGCATCGCAGCTTAAATAGACAGTAACTTTTTATATCATGTTTGTTTATTATTTATGTATGCACTCTTTTGTTCACACACTCTCTACCTCCAAACATATAGTAGGGACCTTCATACTTATAATTTTACCACTTTAGTATTACTATTCTTTATTGTGATGCCCTGGGGGGTCCTTAGCTGGATCATGTTGGAGTTCCCTGCATCCCGGGTGGTGACCCCATAGTGTTAGGGACCTGCTCGACAAGAGGTGACCTGGACGATTGGTGGGCAGGCCAATATCACTGGCCAATGATATACCAACAACCTCTTATTATATGTAATGATCGCATAGTCTGTGTATAACACTGGGCAGAGTCAAATTATGACTCCGCCCAGCAACAGTCACAGACAGTGACAGAATTGGCCAGTGCACTTGCTTCCCCCAAACATTAGAGAGTGGCTACCTGAAGGAGCAGAGGAGGGATGACCCACTGCATCCGCATCAGCAAACTTGTAGCATCCGGCAGGAACCGGGTGCACTGTAGGGAAGAAACAGAAAATAAACTACAATTCCCAGCAGCCCTTGCTGCAGTGAGCTGTGTAGTTTCCTTTCAGTTTCACAGCCCAGGACCAGCAGAGCAAAGTGAAGACAGAGGGAATTGAGTGTTTTACCAGCCAGAGGTCCGAAAAGGGGGCGGAGCTACACAGCAATGTACTCCTGTACAGTGTACAGCCTGTGCCAGGCCAGCCAGCAGCATGAAAGTAAATATACCATACCACCTAGGTGGAGCGGTATATACAGGCGCTTTGGGGTGAGTTGTTTGGCAAGCTGCTCACACCGTGGGGAGGTCAACCCCCAGAAAATAGGGAACAAGAAAAACAAACAGATGGTGGAGCGCTAACACAAAACTATAGATGACCAATTGGGTATCACAAATATTTTATTTACTAATAATAATGGCTAAAAAGGTATATAGATTTTAAAAAGCAATTGCAATTACAAATAAAAGGTATACAGCCTAATATGGGACATATAGTGTATATACACAATTCTACAGTTGGGGGTATCTCACGTGTTCCTAGATATGCTCTCCAAGAATAGAGTAGGTCAATCTCCCACAAATCAATGGAAAACTTTGATGGCGGGTGTCCATAAACCTGCTGGAGTTTTCTTGGGACTTGATCCAGATTTTTGTTGGACCATGGGGTTCAGTCCTTGGTGCGTTATCTCCAGTTGTAGTGGAAGGTGGTGGTTTTCCTTAGAGTGTCCAGTAAGTGTCCAACATTGGGAAAAAGTGGTAAAATGGAGGGCTGGTCCAAGTGAGAGTCCTTTTGTAATCCCAAATAGGTAGGCTGTATGCACTAGACCTGACGCGTTTTGTCGTCCACAGACAACTTTTTCAAAGGTATGTACTGGACACTCTAAGGGAAACCACCACCTTCCACTACAACTATATATGTTTAAACAATGTGGTCACAAGCCATAGGGCACCCCAAAACTAGGAAAGGTGAGTGCCAATGTTAAATATATATATATATATATATATATATATATATATATATATATATATATATATATATATATATATATATATATATATACTGTAAGCTAGACACAATGTCAATAATTTATTATGAAGAAAACATTTTCTTATCCCTGCAAAAAAATGATTTTTTTGCTGGTCAGTTGAGGTTTTATCAGTATAAAATAGCATTTGGGCAAAAATATACAGCCTAATATCCCAATACATGAGGCTAATATAGCAAACACCTCTACAATGACCATATGTTTCCCCTTACTGCTCAGATAGGCCGGAATGGCACAGACCCACACACTGCAGAACACCAGCATGCTGAATGTAATGTACTTGGCCTCATTATAGATGTCAGGTAATGTCCTCACCATGAAAGCCAGAACAAAGCTCATAGCTGCCAGGAATCCCATGTAACCCAACATGAAATAAAAGGCCAGCACGGAACCCTCATTACATTTGAGGATGATAGTCCCAGGATATGTGTCCATGATAGACTCTAGATAAGGAGGAAAAACTGACAACCAGATGACACCATTCAGGACCTGGACAGATGAGAAGATTAGTACTAAAACATTTGGTAGTTTGACTCCCATCCATCTTCTCCAGTAACTTCCAGGTCTTGTGGCCTTAAAAGCGATGCAAACCATTATAGTCTTGGCCAGGACTGAGGACACAGCGATAGTAAATATGATGCCAAAGCAGATCTGCCGCAGCATGCAGGTTATATCCACTGGGCGACCAAGGAAGAGGAATACACAGAGTAAACTCAGCTTTAGAGAGATGAGGAGAACAAAGCTGAGGTTCCGGTTATTGGCTCTGACAATCTGGCTGTTCCGGAAGGAGATAAATATTCCAAATATGAAGATAATTATAACAGAAAATAATATAGTTATGCCAGAGAAAACCAAAGTTATAAAATCCAGTTCATATGAAAGAAACTCTTGTGCTTTGGAAATACAGGTGTTTTTAGCATCATTTGGCCATTCAGTGTCAAAACATTTTACACAATTATCATTGTCTATTAAATAAAAATGGACAGTTGTTCAATTACATCCCTGTGTTTATACAGTAGCCCCCTCCATTTATTTTACACATACTGGCACACATGAAATACAGTAGCTACATTTTTTTCAGGGAGCTAAACAATGGTTGCTAGATTTATGGTATCATTTAGTTTGCACACAAACTAAATGTCACACTAAATCAAGGGAAATATTACTGGAATTAAACCAGTGTCCACAAATTGCAAGAAATTGCATTTGGACAGTTTGTTTTTTTACAAAAGTAAAAAAAATTGTAAATATCATTGTTATATATTGTAAATATCAAATTGTTATATTTTAACAAGACATACAGAAGTGTAAAAAAATATCAGAAGGAACATAAATGTAGCTATGCATTTGGAAACTTTTTATAAATTCTACATATGATGCCATGATAATTGAAATCAGAATATTTTAGATATCACATCTTTCCATATATTGGAATACAGTATATGTATACCAAAATGAGCAATCTGAAGGTGATTTTATAGAATACAGTATTTCTAATAATGTTGTAAATTTAACAAAGTTTTTGTACATTGAACTACCAAAAAGTAAAGGTGGCACTATCTCAGGTTCTCTCTGAAAAAAATAGTATTTGGGAATATATTATATTTTTAGGGGAATCAACATCTCCTTAAATCTGTACATAATAGGTCAGAGAATACTCTGAAATGGCGCATGAAAGGGAAATGTCTTCTCGTCAGATGTTTCTTATATGACACCTGTTTCTGCCAGCACCAGTGTTTTAAAGATGTTGAGTTCTGAGTCTGTGACTGGGTCTGATCTCCATGACCAGAAGTTGGTTTAAATTCCCATTGTAATTGAGTATAGAAATATAGACCCCCTAGGGACAGACCAGTTTGAGATTCCCAAAAAATGTGGAACTCAAGTGGGAGAAGTGCAAGCACCGCTTGCAGTAAATGGAAGCTGGGAAGCACATTTCTGTCATAAGAGATAGATGACACGCATATGCGTTCCACCTGCTGGACATTGTGGAATTCACGTGACCTGGGAAATCTTCTGCAACCGGAATTCCAATATTTATTTCTGTTTATTCATTTATTTTTATTCTAAGGTTTTGCCTCTACATATTTAGATATATATTATATATATTTTTAATAGGATCCTATTCAGTCTCTCAAGATATGTGCTATATAGTTATTTAAATATCTTATTGTTGTTCGCTAATTGGTAATTCCTGTCTGGTGGGATATATAAAGCCACCAGGTATACAATACCAATCTCTTTTGATAAATCTGCCACTAAGGCAGGGAAACGCGTCAGTATTTAAATTCTGACAAAGGACCAACACTCGAACCAGCTTGGACAGTTATCAATCATGGGAGGACAACTTACTTGCAAAATGGACATTCTCTGTTAGAGGTACTGCCATTTACTGGGATACTGGTTGCTGATATTCACAAAGAAGTGTGCTCTGGACTTTAATACTTCAGAGGGATATACAACATCTCTTAACATCTTGGCGACCAGTTGGTAACTAGTAAACCTCTGGAGACCACCCACTCTTTTTTCCTAGATATCCACGAAATGTATACTAAAATACTGACTATTTCCAAGCATAATAGGAACAAGTAACTTAACATCATACCGGCAGTATATTCAATTATTCAATACCTATCAATTTACTGGGATACTGGTTGCTGATATTCACAAAGAAGTGTGCTCTGGACTTTAATACTTCAGAGGGATATACAACATCTCTTAACATCTTGGCAACCAGTTGGTAACTAGTAAACCTCTGGAGACCACCCACTCTTTTTTCCTAGATATCTATCCACGAAATGTATACTACAATACTGTCTATTTCCAAGCATAATAGGAACAAGTGACTTAACATTATACCGGCAGTATATTCAATTATTCAATACCTATCAATTTGCCATTTTTGTTTTATATGTTTTTAATTATGTTCTTTTATGAATAAATTTGGTATTATTTACAAATTTTGACTGAACTCTGATTTGTATGCAATTGTGTACCCCATATACCCCATATTATTCATCTTTCCATTTTTCTATGAGGATTGACTACACTTATATTTATAAGCAGCTGCTCCTCTTGAGCAAACTTCTCAGATCAGGCGCTCAATTCACTCCCCTTGTTTACATGTCTTCCCTCTTACTCTCTACTCTCTCTTCAAATGGCAGCCCGTCCCTTGTAGTATTCTTGTAATTCCTTTGCTTCAGACCATCTGTATTATGTGCTGTATTATGTACTGAGAATTGTGGAGCTAATTGTGGTGTTGTTATTTATGTGTGCCATATTTACAGTATGGTGCTCTACATCAATTCTGGCACCTTATACCACTAATACCCACATCATCTCTCACATAAATATCCATCTCTTCTAATGGCAGCAATTTAATGTAGTAATAATAATAATAATAATAATAATAATAATAATACAAAGTGTATTCTTCTTTACTACAAATATATATTTTTTAATATGTGTGGTTAGTTTTTGACAAAAAAACAGATATCACTTCAATACAAAATTAAGCCTATTTTGTACACCAAATGTGCACAACTCAGAATCAGGCCTAATGTGCACAACTCAGAATCAGGCCTAATGTGCACAATTTAGAACCAGGCCTAATGCACATAACTCAGATTCAGTCCTAGTATACCTACTTTTTACAGAGAGTTTATTTTGATACTGAATAGAATTTTCAGCAAATTACAGTGTGCATCATCAGATAATATAACATACCTGTATATAAATGATTTTCAAGAGGTTCACTCATCTCAATTAAACCAAACAATTGTGTTTGTTTCAAACTGTATGTGGATTCCTAATAATATTGGCTAGAGGGGGCATGGCCTGGTAGGCCTTGTAAGCAGTTGTTCATCTCTGGAGCTCCCTATTCACCCAACAATAACCTAGCTCCCTAGCCCTACCAGCCTTGCCTAATCAATGCCGCACTTACGGCGAGCGACCCAGACAGAAAGAAAACATGTCCCAAACAGACATGAGACTGTTTCTGCAGCATACCCCCTACCGACAAACAGAAGATTCGCCAGTGTCCAGTCCCTCCTCACCCCCCCCCCCTGCTTTCCCATCCACCTAAAGTTCAGGCTTCCTAGCCCGTTATAGATGACATGGAGCTGAGAGATATCATCTCTTTCATGAAGAACCTACCGACTAAGCAGGATCTTTAAGAAACCAATCGACAGGAATTGACCACTATTTGATGAGACATCTCCCAGTTCTCATTTTGAAGCTCCCTTTCAGAATTTCTTCTGCCCAAATGGTAGAGATTCTCTCACTTCAACTGTGCCTGACAGATCTTGACAACAGAGGAAGGAGAAACAATCTCTGAGTAAGGGGATTGCCCAAGGACATTTCCCAAGGCAACATTATGGATGCTCTCACCAAAATATTTAATGAGATACTAGAAAACGACCCTTCTGAAACCATACTTTTTGATAGAGCTCATTGTACGCTCAGGCCTAGAGGTTTTCCCACTGATCGTCCATGCAAAGGCCCTTATTCTGGTTGGTGCGGTCGAGCCGCATATGCGGCTCCGACCGCACCAGACGAATCCCCGCCTACAAGACGGATCGGCACGGCCGTCCGTACACGGACGGCTGCCGATCCGCATGAAAATGGCGGGGCGTACGCCTCCACCATGTTGGGAGCTGCCCCCTGCATTCGATGGTCGATGACCATCGAAGGCAGGGCCGCACGCTCCCCCCGCTCACGCAAGCTTAGAGCACACGGACAATCGTCCGTGTGAAAGCTTGTATTGGGGCGGGCAGCTGACATCCGGCGATGTCAGCTTTCCGCCCCCATCACTGGCGTCATAGCCTCATTACCATGCATACGCCCCGCGTTTGCATGGGAACGCCCATGAAACGCTGGGCGTATACATAGGGTAATGAGGCTATTAAGCCCCTCACACCCCTATACGCCCCCTTTGCGGCGTCTAAATTTTTTACTCGGCGAATTCCCCTGCACATGCGCAGAGTGACCTCTGCGCATGTGCAGAGTGTAAACATCGGCGGTACGGCCGCACGCGGTCCGTACCGCTCAGATCAAAATAAGGGCCAATGTGATCTGTCGTTTTCACTACTACTCACAAAATGAAAATATTTTACACAAAGTGCATCAGTTGATGAAGTGGACTTTATTGGTTCGGATATCCAGATCTATCAAGATTCATCTTGGCATGCTCTTCAACAACGAATAGCACTAAGACCTCAGACTACAGAAGTCCGTAAATGCCAACTGAATTATAAATTGGGCTTTAATCTACAAGTATCCTCCACTGGGAAGTTTTACTCCCAGAATTCTTTCTCTGACCTCCTCTCATTCTGTGCAGGGCTTGGCCTTCCAAAGATCGACATCCCCAATTGGTTGTTCTCACAGCTTTATTTTTCTCTCCCACGGTGATCTGGAAACAGCCAGCCTTGGCAGGAAGTTTGCAACTCCAAGAAGAAATCATGCCTCGATTCAATCTCCCTACTTGAGTGTTCTACTGTCGGCAACTGCTGAGTTACCTACTCCTCTTTGACCGTGTTATTGACTGGTGAATACTATATTATAGCTGTTAGCATTGCTGGTCACATTGCACATTGCCCCCCCAACCCCTGTTTGACGGTAAATAAGTCACTCTCTTTTTTGGTACTTTTTCAAATGTTATTTTGCTCACTATGTTTCAAGTTGATTGCACCCTCTTCTGTTTATTTTAGACTGTGTGCTATATGCTGCCCTTACAGTGGTGACTCCCGCACCCCATGCCTTCCTTAGGCCATGCTGCCTGCTGGTGCTCTTAAAATCCGGCTACACCATTGTGGGTGTTCTAATACTGTTGTTGTTGTTGTTTACTGTGTTCTCATCTCTCTTTCTCTGCAATTTTTTTCATGTTTCCATCTTTTCTTTATTTTCTTCTGACCTTTTCTTGGAACTTTTATTGTCACTTTTATATTTAAATACTCATGACTACACCTGCCAAACTTAAAATTATTTTGATTAATGCAAAGGGCCTAAATATCTTGGAGAAATGGTCCACCTTTCTCAGATCCCTCTGGACTGAAAGGGCTGATGATTCGCGAAACACACTTCAAAATTTCTGCACATAGTCCATCTATCTCTGACCGCCATTTTTCACTTGCAGATTACTGTAATATCCAAATAGCAAATCTAAAGCAGTGGTCATATTGTTCTCCTAAAATCTCCAGTTGTCAAGAGTTTCAATACATAAAATAGTCCCTGGTAGAGTCCTCCTCATTAAATGTAAGATCTTTAGACAATCATATACTTTCGTTGTAATCTATACTCCCAATCAAGACCAACAATCATTCTATCATTTACATCTCACACACTTAAGGTGCCCACACACTAGAAAGATCTGCGATCTTAAGACGTGTGCATAAATTAGCCTTGAAATCTTTTGTCCATCCTGGACAAAAGATTTCAGGCAAGCACACATTTTTACCAAAGTTTTTTCTTAAGATCCCAAGTGCGTTCCTATGGATCTTTTGTTAAATCTTCTGATCTTTCGTGCAGCATCTAAGATCAGAATATTTAGCAAAAGATCCACGGGAGCGTGCATCGGATCGATATCTGCCGATTTACGGTCGATTATCAGTAAATATTGGACAATATATCAGCCGATTTATCAAAAATCGGCCAATTGGCCAAAAAATTGTTCTAGTGTGTGGGCACCTTTTAGACTCCTCTCTGGAAGGTATAGTAATAATGTGAGGAGATCACAACTGGACTATAGATCCAACCTTAGACACATCCACTAACTCCCCCAGATTCCCCAAATGCAAATACCACAAAGTTCGAAATTTTTCCATGAACTTCAGTTAGCCGATTCTTGGAGAGTACAAAACCCGTCAGATAGATACTACTCATTCTACTCTCATCCTCATCAAACATACTCCCTCCTAGAATACCTGTTTTTAAGCCATAGACATTTACCTCTCCTCTTGGGCATTTCCATAGGCCCAATTACTTGGCCGGATGATGCCCCAATCTCAATGATACTAGTGATTTCCCAACACCTCCCGGGCCTGTGGACCTGGTGTCTAAACAAATCCCTATTACAGGACATGTATTGTTAGGCTGAGATAGACAAACCCTTTTTAAATATTTCAATATCAATTACACTGTCAAAACATCCGCAATATTTCTATGGGAGACCCGCAAATGTCTCCTAAGAGGCAAATTGATACAGCTCGAATCCTATGCCAAAAAACAAAAAGTGGAACAAATAGCCGTGCTACTGCAAAATATCCATTCTTTAGAATCCTTGCACAAATCTAATGCCTTACTTTCGACATACTGTATGCAGAGCTAGCTGAAGCTCGAGCCACACCGAATAAGCTGCTCTCTGATCGCACCCAACTGGTGATCTGCAAATGTAATGGCAGATACTACCATTGGGGTAATAAGCGGGGTGGTCTCCTTGTACAAGCTATTAAAGCCCAAAGATCGGCCTCTCATTAATGCTATAAAGACACAGGCTCCCTCTGCTTTAAAACTCCAGAGATAGCAGAATTTTTTCAGCAATACTATTCTACACTATATAATCTTAACTAATCCTCCACCTCTACAGACATTTTATATGATACAGTAATTTGCAAGCCAAAGATTATCTATGGGCTGTGGCTTTCCTCAACCTAACCCTTCCAGATAGGGACCTTTTAGAGAAGCCTTTCTCCCTATTAGAATTAGAATTAGCCATCTCATCTTTGCCCTCTGGTAAAAGCCCAGGCCCAGATGGTTTTATCACTATTTACAACAAGACATTTAAAAATTTCCTAGACCCCCAAAACTCCTTAAACTTTCAATGCCATCTCTGCAGATTCACATTTTTCTGGCCAATCCCTGGAGGCTCACATCACGCCATCCCAAAACCAGAAAAATACCTCTCCATGTGCTCTAGTTAAAGACTCATATCTCTTCTAAATATTGACATAAAATTATTCACAAAATTGATGGTGACTAGGCTTAATAAATTATTTCCTGCACTTGTTTCTAGCGACCAAGTTTGGTTTGTACCAGGCCACGAAGCAAAAGATAATAACACCAAAGTCTTGAGTCTGATTTATCTTGTCTACTATTTTGATTTCAACAATGCTGAGAAAGCATTTGATAGAGTCCGTTGGGGTTTTATGAGGTCTATACTGGAGCACAAGGGATTGGGCCCTCGGGTGCTCCATAGGGTTTTGGCTCTATATTGTCTGCCCACAGCCAGAGATAGAGTTAATGGTTCCCTCTCTGATCCCTTTTTTAATCAGAAAAGGAACGAGACAAGGCTGCCCCCTCCCCACTAATTTTTGTCATTTGTCTGGCCAGAGCTATTAGAAATCAGGCTTATTAGTTGGGGAGGCGGAGTGCAATTTGGCAATTTTTGCTGATGACTTATTGGTAATACTAACCCAATCTGAGGCTTCTCTCCCCCACTTTCAACATGAATTAGATCATTTTGGTAACCTTTCTAACTTCAAGGTTAATAGGCCCAAGTTGAGTATCGTAAATATATCCATCCCTGACACATCTTTTTTCCGGCTACGAAGTTCCTTCCCTTTTCCACGGAAATCTTCACACATTACAAACTTAGGAGTTAAGCTACCCAGTGATTTGACCTGCCTATACTCTAATGCTGCTTTCAGACCGCATAACTGGCATTGACCCTGTATTTGAAAATGTTTCCAAAAACGGGTCTGCCAGGTAAAACCTATTGCACACCGCATCTCTTAAACGGTATATTACCGTTTAAGTGCCATTTTTTTTTACACTGGCAGACCTGTTTTTGAAAACTTTCCAAATACAGGGTCAAAGCCAGTGCGGTCTTCAGCGCCCCCCCCCCCCCCCTCCCGCTGGTTATCATCCCCCCCATGTGTTTAAGAAACCCCCCCAATGTGTTTAAGAACCCTCCCCCCCCGTGCAGCCGGTACCTCCTGAATTGCGGATCCCGGCAGTATGGTCGGATGCGCTTATAAAAAAAAGTGACTTTTGGAGAATGGCTGCCCCATACGAAAAGTTTTTAAAACAGGTTTTCCTATGGGGCAGCCATTTTCCGAAAGTCACTTTTTTTATAACCAGCAGGAGCCGGGATCTACAATGCAGGAGGTAACGGCCTAATGGGGGGTTTATTAAACACATTGGGGGGGGTTGTTAGCCCTAGGGGGGATGTTAACTCTAGGGGGGTTTTCAACCCGCGAGTGGGGGGCGGGGGGCTCCAGGGGGTGAAGTGCCTATGAATATTTAATGAGCAGTCATTAAATATTCACTGCGCTGGGTCCGCTCATTGGCTGGGACCTAAATACCGTTTCAGACCCGATTTTGATGCCAAAATACCGGGTCTGAAACGAGTAGGACCCTCCATTTTAACCGTTTTACAAAAACTGCTTTTTTAAAACGGTAAAGTGGTTCTGCACCTTTCAGACCGCGTCAAAACACCGGTTTTTAAGTGTGGTCTGAAAGTGGCATAATTTACCTCTTATCAACCTCTTATTAGATCACTTTGTGTAGATTACAGCAAATGGCACGCTAAACAGCTTTCATTTTTGGGAAGAATAAATTTCATCAAGAGGTACTCCCTGCGTAAGCTGCTTTATGTCCTCAAGACCCTGCCAATCCCTGTTCCAGACTTATGGTTCAGAACTATACAAACCCTAATTCAGCAATTTGTCTGGCTTCTTAAGAGATCTAAAATTAAACGCAACATCCTTATGAGGACAATCGGTACTTATGTATTTGCCAGGCGCCCAATAAGCATACGTACGGTAGCTTACTGAAATTGCATCCCACATTGCATTGCATGGCTCTTTTTTGTGCTGTGCGATGTGTTCGATGCGATGTGCGATGCAATCTCAGTAGTTAATATGGTATTGGATGTATGGCAGTTAGCATAGCTGGTGCTTTGTGAATAAGCTTAAGCTACGGAAATAGTGTAGCCAGTCAGAACTTGCATAAATTCTCCCAGGCACTCACTCTGAGGAGAATAGCTGACAGTGATGGATGGTTCTCAGAGTTCTGCTAGTGTTACAGTGACCAGTGTGTAAGGAGCAGGCATGACAGAGGAGCAAATGTCAATGTTCACCCTGCCTACATAAGAGGAGGCTGTGCTGTATTTTCAACGAAAGCAATTGCTGCCCATGACGCAGACTTGCCCGAATGGCCATCTGATGAGACTCTCTATAAAGGAAGGGATGTGGCACTGCCACATAAAGTCTTGCCGTAAGAAGGTCAGCGTTCGAGTGGACCACTGGTTCCCCGGCTGCCGGATACCATTCCTGACCCTGGTCCGGTTTGTGTATTCTTGGGCACAGGAACTTACCAGTGTGCAGGACTGTGAGAGGGAGCTGGGAACGTCTATAAAGACGACAATGCAGTATAATGGGCTCATGAGGGAGGCCTGCACCATGGATCTCTTGTCACAGCCGCAGATGAAAATCGGAGGCCCTGGCATGGTGGTGGAGGTAGACGAGAGCCTCTTTGCGAAGAGGAAATATAATGTTTGGAGGATGCTGCCCCAGCAATGAGAATTTGGCGGCATATGCAGGGAGACAGGGGCCTGCTTCCTGATTGCCGTTGAAAGGCGAGACGCCGCAACCCTCATGGCTGCCATCACCGCTAATATTGCTCCCGGGTCCGTCATATATACCGACTGCTGGAGGGCGTATAATACCCAGGTACTGCAGCAGACAGGGTACGAACATTGCAGGGTGAATCACCATTACAATTTTGTGGACCCTGGATCAGGTGTACACACCCAAAACATTGAGCAGCTGCGAGGGGCTGCCAAATGGTGAAATAAAATGCAGAGAGGGACTGAAAGACACCACTTCGAATCCTCTCTACAGGAGTTCATGTGGAGGAAAAGTTTGGTAGCAGAAAATCCATTTGAAGGAATCCTACATGCACTGACCCTACTGCCAAAGAATACTGCAGTGTCCTCTCAGTGATTGATTTTTAATAATTATTTAATCTTTTATTATTCATATTGTTGTTCCTAATCTTTTTATTCTTCTTCATATATGTTATGAATTATCGTTATATCATAATCATTATGTGACTGATTTTTAATACTTCTTTAATCTTTTATTAATATTGTTGTTCCTAATCTTTTTATTCTTCTCCATATATGTTATGAATTATCGATATATCATAATAATTATTAAGTAAATTCACATTTTAACATTAACATGTGTCCACATTACTGTGTCAGATGTATTGTATGCCTGCTGTGAATGTGTTCCTAAAACACCCCACTATCCACGCCACCCCAAAGCGCGGCAAGTGGCAGCGTTACGCGTCCTCCCGACCTTTTCATACCCCACTATCCACGTCGGCGTGGAGATGATTTTATACAGCCCGAAGCGTGGCGAGCGCAGTGAGCCCTGCAAGGGGACTCGGAAACATGTAAAGTTATCAGTGGCCGCTCGCCACACTATATAAAATCAACTCCACACCGACGTGGATAGTGGGCATAGGCGTGCACACGGGGGGGTGCTGGGGGTGCACAGGCACCTCCTAATGAACGGTCAAGCACTTTTTTTTTAATAGCACCTTGGAGCTCTGAAAACACTTGCTCCCCAGTACGCACATACCCGTCTGACCGCAGACAGGAAGTGCTAGCAAGAGCCGAGAAAGGGGGTCTCAGCTCCTGCAGCTTGCTTGTGCTTCTCCCACCTCAAGCGCGGTCCCGTCTTCTCCCGTCAACAGCCGGCTCCCGCCTCTCCTGAGAGCTGAGAGGAAGCCGCAACCACCTCACAGTCCGCGTTGGGCCGGCTGCGTTGGAGATAGGATCCAAGGATGGCTGCTGTACAGAGGGGGCGTGAGAGCAGCCACTCTCTGCCTGAATCTGTCCCCTGCCTGCGGTTGCCAGAGCAGGTGATTTATCCCAGAGCCAGGCACATTACAGTTCAGTGTGGCATGGGTGCAGAGGGGGAGCGTACAAACATCAGAGCCATGACATCTGCCACACCAGCCTGGCTGAGATGGACATCTATTCAGTAGATGTCCATCTCAGCCAGGCTGGTGTGGCAGATGTCATGTAGGGAACACATTAATATCATGGGCTGGGGGAGAGAGGAGCATTTTCCCACCTGTATGTTAGTATGTTGGGGCCTAATGATCACGCATACACACTATAGTGCTTTACATTTGCAGTGGCGGAAGGGCGAGGGAGATGGAAACTTGCGCAGTTGTTGGGGAGCCCTGCTAGCCAATGCTGGTAAAAGAAAGAGGCATGCCTCCTCTCCCTAGCCTCTCCTCTTCCCCCTCTCACCCCACATCACCTCATCCCCTCTCAGCCGCTTTCAACTAACCCCCTCTTGCCCCGTCACCACACCCACTCTCACCCCCCATCACCACACCTGCTCTCACACCCCCCCCCCCATATACCACATCCACTCTTACCCCCTGTGATGGGCATTATGTGTGATAGGTGGCATTATGTGTAATGGGCATTACTGTGATGGGCATTATGTTGGGTGGAAATATGTGTGATGGGCATTACAGTGTGGCATTATGTGTAAATGGCATTAAAGTGTAAATTTTTGCCGTGCGCCTTCCGCACTCACTGGGGGGGTGATTCATTCTGAGGTGCATATACCAAAATAAGTCACCTTCTATTTAGCTTGCATTGATGACCAATAGGTGTTGACGGACACGCCCAGTAGGCTGTGACGGGCACGTCCAGTAGGCGTGACGGACACGCCCCTCCAATGGTGCACCCCCTAAGGAAATAGGCTGCGCACGCCTATGATAGTGGGGGTATGAAAAGGTCGGGATGATGCGAAACGTGTACCCTCGCGGGGCTTGCTGCACTTGCCACGCTTCGGGGTGACATGGATAGTGGTGGTGTTTTAGGTGTGTTGTACCATATTAACTACTGAGATCGCATAGCACATCGCATCGCATAGAAAATCACTTGCACGCATCATGTGGCACAAAATGGGCCATGCTATGCGATGTGCGATGCGATCTCAGTCAGGGTGCAGTGAATAAATTAACTAGTGAGATGCTTGCGATTTCACTACGCAGAATACCCCACTAAGCAAATAGCTTAGTGGGCGCCCGGCAAATACATAAGTACTGGACAATCGACTGGAGTTGGTTCCAATTGCCAGATATTAGAAACAATTACAATGCTGAACACTTAAACAGAGTATTGGATTGGACCAGGAGTCAGAGGAATAAGCAGTGGGTGGATCTTGAGGGTGTTTTTGTACAGGATATTCCCTTGGCTCCCCGCCCTCCCCAAACAGCCCTCTACCCACCCGAATATTCTCCACTCTTGCTTCATGGAAACTTTTACACCACAGACCTTACATATCTTCGGAATTTGGCCCACTGACCTCCTTTCTATGCAATTCAGACTTTCAACCTGGTATGAATAACCCCCTTTTTTCTCAATGGGTGTTGGAAGGAATTTTTAGAATTGGTCAGTTGGTGTCTCCCTCAGGAATTTGACCATTTTCGGAAGTTTTTGGAAGTTCCTCCAAGTCAGACACTTCTTACAAATGAACACGAGGCTTCCATTAGTGTCCCGAAAACTGTCATCATTTGAGAGGCTTTGTGTGGCTACATGTAACTCTACCCATATGATCTCAGTGTTATACAAACTTCTCCAGAACTCTAACACTAATACATTGTCATAGGTCGCCACCGCGGGACACGACGGGTGGTCTACTCACCAGTCCATGTCCGTCGGTGGCTGTCCTGTGTACAGGGATCCCCTGGAGGTGGCAGCAGGCGGCGGGAGTCTGGGGCCATGTCCGATGGCAGAGAGAGCCGAGGGCACTGTGGGGAGCTGCAGTATACTGAGGCGGCACCGCCATCTTTGTTAAGGGCTACAGTATGGGCAAACTATCATTGGCCAGGTTGGGAGGTTTTCCTGGCTTCCCTGACATTTTAGCCAATGGCAGCCATTCCCTTAGGGGGGCTGCCTAGGCAAACCTGTGTCAGAACAAAATGTCTCTTGAGCCAGCTGCACCTTGCAAGACCTCCTGACTATCCTAGTGCCTCGGTACTCCCAATCTGGCCCTGTGCTCCGTGGCCGCAGCCCGGCACCTCAGATCGCTGATCCAGTCCGATCCTGCTTGCTGCTCCTCTCCGTCAGACGCTTTCGGGTCCATTCCTTATTTCAGCCTTATTCAAGTCACCAATCTCTCTGTTCAACTGCAAGTATTACCAACTGGTCTCCTCCACTGTTGCAGTCCTCTGCGTACCCCGTCATCAACAGTATTATTTACGCAAGAATTTATTGCTTCGTATTATTTATGCAATAACTTATTGCATCATATCTTTTACACAAGAAATTATTGCTTCCAGTTTATGTTGTCCTCCCATTCTCCTCAAATAAGTATTTGAGTGTTTCCATTTATGAACAAGTCATTTAGTAAACCTGTTCGTTTTAACCCCACCTCTACTGATTCATCTGTGGTCCCGGTAACTCACATGATTCCATCCGATCATCCACCTGTGACAGTTTGTTCCGACCCAATGGATTCGAGTGGGAGTCAGAGAATCCCCACAGACCTTCTTCAAGGAATCATGCAGCGGTTGGAACAGCTAGAGGCCTCCCAGCGGCAAGTTGCCCAGTTCCTCCAGAGTCTAACACCTACACAGCCTCCTCCAGATGTCTCGACTCCTTCATCCTCTGCAGCTCAGGCTGTTCCTTCCACGGATCCCATACCTGCTATCATGGTCCCAGGTCATTTACACCTACCTCCTCCAAATAAATATGACGGAACCCCAAAAGCATGTTGGGGGTTCTTGAATCAGTGTGACGTGCACTTAACCCTCCAGCCATCCAACTTTCCTACACCCAAATCTCAAGTGGCCTACATAGTGTCTGTGCTCTCTGGCCCAGCCCTGGACTGGGTATCCCCATTATGGGAATGGTCAGACCCACTACTCTCTGATTATCCTTCTTTTATTGCCACCTTCCAGCGGATCTTTGACAAACCAGGAAGAGTATCACCTGCAGCCTCACAGATTCTGAGAATACGCCAGGGAGGCCGTCCAGTAGGTCAATACATCGTCCAGTTTCAAACGTTAGCCTCTGAGTTGAAATGAAACGAAGATGCCCTGGTATCGGCCTTTTGGAATGGGTTGTCCAGTCACCTTAAAGACGAACTCTCCACAAGTGACATGCCCACGATCTTATATGAATTAATATCTCTATGCAACAAGATGGACCTCTGGTATCAAGAACGTCAATTGGAGAGGAGCAGAGCTGAATGTCTCAAATTTCGCCCATCTTCAAGTCCTATTTCCATGCCTTAGTCCAGTCCATCCTCGACTCTACCACCTGAAGAACCTATGCAGGTTAATCGGTTCTGTCTGCAGGAGGGAGAACTTGTGCATGTACTGCGGATCCTCTTCTCATCTGCTCTCCTCTTGTCCCCGGCATCCGGGAAACAATCTCTCCTAATCACCAGGGGAGAGGTTAGGTTAGAATTCTTGTCACTACTCCCGCATCTTCAGATTCTACCATCCTCGTCACCCTCATTACTCCTCAGAGGGGGGGGGGGGCAGAATTAGAGCACTCCTGGACTGTGGGGCAGCCAGAAATTTCTTGTCGTCTAAACTCGCTTCACAGTATTCTCTACAATTGCAAGCTCTGGATCAACCCCTGTTTTGACTGCTGTAAATGGGAGTCACATCTCGAATTGACAGATCACTTTCCAGACTCATCCTCTGAAATTGCAGGTCGGGGCCCTGCATCAAGAGACAATAGAGTTCCTAATCATTCCACAGACCTCTCATGATATTGTCCTGGGGATGCCGTGGCTCTCCAAACACAACCCTCACATTGACTGGGTCACCAAGGAAATTAAAGTCTTGGGACCTGAGTGTTTTTCATCTTGCTTATCTCAAGTATCTCAAATCATCAAGCCCCTCTCCGGAACTACCATCCCAGTACTCTTCATTCTCAGATGTATTTAGCAAAGGTGGTGCTGACAATCTTCCGCCTCATCGAGAGTGGGACTGTCCTATCGAAAATGCCTACAAGGGGCCGCACCTACCCTCTCTCCATACCTGAAACCGAAGCCATGTCCAACTACATATGGGAAAATCTGGAGAAAGAGTTCATCAGACCCTCAACTTTAAAAGGAATCCAGAGATTCCTTGGATTCTCAAATTATTACTGACGGTTCATACGCAATTTTTTAATCATAGCCGCTCCTCTCACCGCGCTCACTCGAAAGGGGTCTGATCCGTCGAAATGGTCCACGGCGGCTGTCTCAGCCTTCCAACAGCTAAAACAAGCCTTTGTGTCTGCACCCATTCTCCTCCAACCTGTTGTCCACAAACCTTTCTATTTGGAGGTTGATGCGTCTTCAGTAGGAGTGGGAGCCATCCTTTCCCAAAAAGACAAAAAATCAGTGTTTACTTCCCTGTGCCTATTTCTCCAAGAAATTTCTACCGACCGAGAAGAATTACCCCATTGGGGAACAGGAACTTTTAGCAGTTAAGTTGGCCTTCGAGGAGTGGCATTATCTTTTGGAAGGGGCTTATCATAAAATTAAAGTCTATTCCGATCACAAGAACCTCTCATTTCTCCGGAAGATCCAGTGCCTCACCTCTCGCCAAGCCCGGTGGGTGATGTTCTTTAAGCATTTTAACTTTCAGATCACATATCGCCCTGGGTCTTAGAACTGTAAAGCGGATGCCTTGTCTCGCTCATTCGATTCTGTAACAGAGGAGCCATCTCAGTCCCAACCCATTCTAAATCATCTCGTATTCGCTCAAATCTATACTCAGCCTGTCCCTCCTCCTGGAAGAACATTCATTTCACCGGAACTGCATAAGAATCTCCTGTTGTGGGCTCACTCCTCTCGCTTCACAGGTCACATAGGAGCACAAAAGATTTTAATGTTCCTTCAAAGATCCTACTGGTGGCCTTCCATGCGGACTGATTTGGTCAACTTCGTCTCATCATGTGTTAAATGTGCCCAACATAAAACATCCCGGGCAGCACCTGCTGGAATCCTTCTGCCACTTCCCGTTCCTACCCAACTCTGGACACATTTGTCCATGGACTTTATATCAGAGCTACCGCCCTCAAAGTGGCATACAGTAATATGGGTTTTGGTAGACAGATTCTCAAAGATGACACAAAGATGACGTCCCATTAAAATCTCTCCCATCAGCCCCAGCTTTGGCACATCTCTTCATCAACACAATCTTCAAACATCACGGGCTACCAACCGAGATCGTGTCGGATAGAGGAGAGCAATTCGTAGCCAGATTCTGGAAGTCTCTATGTTCCACGGTCCAAGTTAAGCTTAAGTATTCCACCGCCTACCATCCACAGACGAACAGTCAAACTAAACGGGCCAACCAAGACTTAGAGGCCTTCCTAAGACTTTTTATCTCCTCGTTACATGATGACTTGGTAGACTTGCTGCCATGGGCCGAATATGCCCACAACAATTCTCTCCATTCCTCTTCTGGTACCACCCTGTTCTTCACCGTTTTTGGCAGACAACCACGATCTCCGGACTTCTCAAGCCTACCTACTTCCGATGTGCCAGCAGTGACATCCACTAAGCGGCATTTCTCCAAGATTTGGTCTGATGTGCACAACTCCCTCTTGAAGACGTCCACTCTATACAAGAAGTCTGCCGATAGAGGAAGAAGAGCCGTTCCTCTTTTCAAGGTTGGGGACCATGTGTGTCTCTCAACTCATAATTTATGCCTTTGTTCACCATCCATGAAGTTAGCAACTCGCTTTATTGGTCCCTACCCTATTATTCAAGTAATTAATCCTGTGGCCTATAGACTACGTCTTCCTGCTTCCATGAAAATTGTGAATTCCTTTCACATTTCACTCCTCAAACCATTGAGATTGAATTCTTTTCAGAGGATGGTGCCTAAACCTCCAGTAGTTAAAGCAGAAAAAAATGTGGAATTCGAAGTGAAAATAATCTTGGACTGTTGTCATCGCAATTCTCTGTTATGCCCCTTTCAGGCCACACAAAAAAACAGTATTTTGCAGATTTTTAACCGTTAACGGTTATCTGCGCTGTCTGAAAGGTGCAAAGTGATTTTACAGTTTCCAAAAAAACCCCACGTTTTTTGGAACGGTAAAAAAAGCAGAGTCCTACCCATTTCAGACCCGTTTTTTTGGGTGTCACAACGGATCTGAAACTGGATTCCTCCCCCCCTCCCCCCAGGGCAGCGCAGGGAAGGGAATAATCCCGCTGGTTCCCACACACTGTAGGGAACGCCTGCCCCCAGCATGATTATTCCCTTCCCTGTGCTGCGCTGCCCATGTAGGATCCGTGCTGTGGGGTTGTGGGGCTGGCTGCTGCTCTTCCGTCACCCCCCCCCATCGTGTCCATACCTCCGGCGTCTGTATCGCCGGACGGAGACGGAGTGCTGCAGATAGCCAGCTCCTGTCCTGCAGCAGTGAGTGTTTTGTGGAAGCCCTGCTCCCAGGCTTGCAATCAGTCCTGCTCCTCTGTGCACTGTGGCCGGTCCAGGCTCCGGTGGGGCAAGGGGGGAGAGAGGCTGCCTGGGGGTCCTCCCGCAAAACTGATTATTGGGGGAGGGGGGGCGCGAGGCTGCCCAGGTGTCCTCCGGCAAAACTGATTAATTGGGGGAGCGGGACGCGCAAGGCTGCCTGGGGCTCCTTCCGCCACACTGATTCATGGGTGGGGGTGCCCATAGTGAGTAAGACCAGGGGCCCTAATGTTAAGACGGCCCTGAGGGAGGGGGGGTTGTAAGCTGGCCAGAATTTACCGTTTTCACTATCGCTTTCACACCGCAAACCTGCTTTAGACCAGGTATTTAGATGCGATATGAAAGGGGTAAACTTGCTCTGACCCGTTTTAAAAAAACATTTAAAATACCTGGTCTAAAGCAGGTTTTGCGGTGTGAAAGCAGCATTACAGTATTTAGCAGAATGGTCTAGATACGTCCCTGAAGAAAATTCATGGGTAGAAGCAACTGATCTTCACACTACCCACCTCATCAAGCAGTTTCTCCGCAGGAATCCTCACAAGTCTCGACTGTGCCTGGTGGTTACCCGAAAAGGGGAGGGTACTGTCACAGGTCACCGCCGCGGGACATGGCAGGTGGTCTACGCACGTGCCCATCGGTGGCTGTCCTGTGTGCATGGATCCCCTGGAGGTGGCAGCAGGCGGTGGGAGTCTGGGGCCATGTCCGGAGGCAGAGAGAGCCGAGGGCACTGTGGGGAGCTGCATTATACTCAGGCGGAGCCAGGAGGCCGGCGCCACCATCTTTGTTAAGGGCTACAGTATGAGCAAACTACCATTGGCCAGGTTGGGAGGTTTTCCTGACTTCCCTGACATTTTAGCCAATGGCAGCCATTCTCTGGGTACTTAGGGGGGCTGCCTAGGCAAACCTGTGTTAGAACAAAATTTCTCTTGAGCCAGCTGCACCTTGGGAGACCTCCTAACTCTTCTAGTGCCTTGGTACTCCCAATCCCAGCCCGGCACCTCAGATCGCTGATCCAGTCCGATCCTGCTCGCTGCTCCTTTACGACCGACGCTTTCGGGTCCATTCTTTATTTCAGCCTTATTCAAGCCACCTGTCACGGCCGGCAGGATTTGAGGATCCACCTCAGGTTCTTGTACCGGCGGGGACTGGGCTGAAGGCCCCTGGAACTTAGCAGGCTGAATATAGGGCCTATGCATATATCTGGGCCGGTAGGTTTTAGTGGAGTGAGGGTGCCGAGTCTAACTGCCCAGTGGTCTTCTCCAGGGACCCCCGCAAGGCAGCACCTACCAGAGCCCCTGGATGGAGCGGACCGAATGAGACGCTGCGAGGAGGTGCACAGGACGAGGAAGGAGGTTCAGGAAGGCCCGGATGATGGAGCAGGTTAATCGAGTTGGATGGCTGACAGAAACCGGAGATGCTGACGGTCGAAATGACGACTTGACCGGAGTAATAACTGTAACTGAAAAGGACCCACATGGCTGAAGAAATAACTATAACTGAAATGGCCGACTTGGCTTTTAACTGAAAACTGACGACTTGTCTAAATGACAAATGTAACGAAAATGGTCGACTTGGCTTGACTGGAAGTGACGACACAAACTGGAAACCGGTAACTGGAGGCAGACTAGACTTGACGGGACAGGAGAGTTTACTGAGAAGGATCAGGGTGCACAGACAGGAAAAGAGACTCCAGACCAGGGAGGCAGGGACAGGACGAAGGCTGAGACTAAGACGTAACACAGGTAGGCACATCGGAGACTACTACAGCAATGCTGCTGCTGAGTTGTACCAGCACTGAGTGACAGAGCCTGCTGGAATTTATAGCTAGTGCTGTAATTCGACCAGCCCACCAGCAGAGGGAAACAGATATAGGAACCTGATATAATGTACATGCCACATCCAAGATGGCAGCACCCATTCCCGGGAGCTGATGGCTGCACCCCCGGACCCGGCCGGGGACAGGCACCCCCTCTGCCCACCTACCCCCCACGACCATCCAGCCCAGCAGCATTGCGGCGCCAGGACCGGAGGTGAGTAGTCGACGCCGGGCCTGGCGCCGCGATGAGATGTGACACCACCGATCTCTCCGTTCAACTGCAAGTATTACCTACTGGTCTCCTCCACTGTTACAGTCCTCTGCCTACCCCATCATCAACAGTATTATTTTCGCAAGAACTTATTGCTTCATATTATTTACGCAAGAACTTATTACTTCATATTATTTACCCAAGAACTTATTACTTCATATTATTTACCCAAGAACTTATTGCATCATATCTTTTATGCAATAACTTATTGCTTCCAGTTTATGTTGTCCAAAGAAGTATTTGAGTGTATCCATTTATGAATAAGTCAATTATTAAACCTGCTTATTTTAACCCCACCTCTCCTGATTCATCTGTAGTCCAGGTAACTCACACGATTCCATCTGATCCTCAACCTGTGACACACATCCTCAACATTCACCTGAGCTTGGGAATGAGATCTAGGCTTAACTCTTTCCAACAAAGACTGGAAATCTATTTTTCTCAAGGCTCACAGGAGATCTGTTTGTATTCAAGTCAGGGAAATCCAATACAAAATATATGACATGCGCTAATCATGTAGTGGATGTCATATTACATATATTTAAGTCACCACTATTCCGATTCTTTTCCTTGTATAGTTGAAGTTGCCATCACTGCTGTTTCCATGGAAGCAGCTGTGATAGCTCTGCATGGTAATGTATGGTATGGTAATGCAACAGTAGGCATCTATAACAAGTAGACATCTTCAGCTTCAGTATGATCTGACCTGCATCACTGGACACAGGCATCCTATCACTCATTTACCAATGGAAGGTTTGTGGCACCCATTGCAGAAGTCAGGTAATCTTCATGCAACTACAAAGATCCATGGATTCTTTCCTCCCCCTAAATGGCTGCCTTGTTTTGGAAAACAGAGGCTGTCACCACTTTCTCCCCATCTTCCAAATGGCATCAGACTGTCAATCACAGATAGTTTGATAGCACCTGCTTCCTGTTCACACACACACACACACACACACACACACAATGGGTTCAGTGCATGCTCAAAGCACTTGTAATCATTACTATGTGGTGCAGGGCACAACCCGGACCATACCTGAACAATTGTGCCCATTATATTAACTATGTTCACTGTTTTCAGTTTGTTTTCTTTGTGCTGTAATACTTATCTTTGAGTCCTGATCGAGACAAAAGCACTATATAAATAAAATATTTATTATTATTAACTAGTTAAAAGCTCACCAAAATTAGGGCTACTGCAATGTACTTTCTCTTTGAACTCTAACAGTTTTTACTTTTACTTTGAGCTGTGACAGTGTTTAGCCCACAAACTATCCATTGTCCATCAAGTGGCATCTAGTGGTCACTGGCAGTTCTTTACCTTATAAAGGTAAGGAATAGTTAGCCTTTTATATATAGATGTTCATATTATTATTTTCCGTATGGCAAAATACATTTTATTTACTTTGCATTTTAAAGATAACATACCTAATGAATTGTTAATTAATTAATTTTATTTCATTTTCTATTTGCTATACTTGCTCTTGCAAAGCAAACGCTAAAGATATTATACATTTACCAGACTTATTGGATATTTCTCCCTCTGAACACGGCACACAGTTATAGCAGCACGCATGGGATCCTTCCTTTTTTGCTTTTCTGAATCCGTGTAAACACTTTTCAGAACATTGTCCATGCGGCATCTATTGAAAGAAAGATTTATATTTCAGCAGTATACATGAATATTCCATAATCTCCCTCTATTTAATGCTATTAGCTGTGGATCAGTATAACCATCTGTATCGTTACTGACAAGTAGAAAGGTAATGAAAAAATCAGTTGCCGAATTATTTCCTAAGTGTTCAGAGCTTTTCTATATGAATCTATAGTGGCTATGTTATAGGGTGCGAGCAAATCTATGAGTTCAAACATTCATCAACCTGCAGTGAGAATAATGTCAGTTTGTTTCAAAACTCCACGGTCAGTGCAAGCATTTTGGGCACCCTAGGCTAAACCTCAGCCAAGTGCACCCACCACCCCCACACCGATACCGCTTGTCTTATAAGTTCAACACCTGCTGCTTGCATTAAGTTCAGCATGTATGACTCTCTGGGTGACATTTAATAGAATGCAACTTTTTCCCACTTTTTAAAATCGCACCATATCGCCGCACATCGTACTTTTTGAAATCACATTTTTCCCTTGTAATCCGCATATTTAACCCCTTCCCGACATATGACGTACATTTACGTCATATGTCGGTTGAGGGGGAATCAAGCCAGCTCACGGAGTGAGCTGGCTTGAAAGAGAGCAGGTAATGGCTGTATATTACAGCCAGGTCCCTGCTCTCACGGCCACGAGCGGCGAGTTCGCCGATCGTGGCCGTTTAACCCTTTAAGCACCGCGGGCAAAGCGCCCGCAGTGCTTAAATAGCTGATCGGAGGGGGGGCGCCCCCCTCCGGCGCCGATCGGGGCCCCCCGCAGCGAGATCGGAGGGTGCCGATCGGTTGCCATGGTAGCCAGGGGTCTAATGTAGACCCCTGTGCTGGCCGTGTATGCATACCTATTACATCCTGCCTCAGGCAGGATGTAATAGGAAGTGCATAAAATCACTACGTTCAGCCATAGAGCTCTATAGCTGAACCTAGTACAGGCGATCGCGCCCCCTAGTGGTCAAGTACACTAGGGGGCCTTGTAGTAAAAGTAAAAAAAAAAAAACAATAAAGTTTAAAAAAAATAAAAAAATAAAAAAATATTAAAAGTTCAAATCACCCCCCTTTCCCCATTTCACAAATAAAAATAAATAAAAAATAAAAAAATAAACATATTTGGTATCGCCGCGTTCCTAAAAGTCCGATCTATTAAAATATAACATTAGTTATCCCGCACGGTTAAAGGCGTAAACGGAAAATAATTCCAAACGCCAAAACTACGTTTTTTGGTCGCATCGCGTACCCAAAAAAAAATAACTAAAAGAGATCAGAAAGTCGCCCATATCCCATAATTAAATTAATTAAAAAGTACACTTCAGCCCGCAAAAAATGAGCCCTCACCCAGGTCCGTAGGTGGAAAAATAAAAAAGTTATAAGCCGCAGAACATGGCGACGCAACGCAAATTAGAAAAACCGTAAAAGTTGCGATTTTTTTTTTAGTGGTAAAACATAACGAAAACTATATAAGTTTGGTATCACCAGAATCATAACGACCCATAGAATAAAGATAACCCATCATTTTAAACGAACTATGAACTCCAAAAAAACCGTAACCAGCGCAAAATTGTGGAATGGCGTTTTTTTTTTTTTTTTTACCCCACATTGAATTATTTCCTGATTCCCCAGAATATTATACGGTATAGTAAATGGTACCATTACAAAGTACAACTTGTCCCGCAAAAAAAAAGCCCTCATGTGTCTATATAGCCGGAAAATTAAAAAAGTTACGCTTATTTGAACGCAAGGAGGAAAAAAAAAAAAATTAGCATAAAAGGCAATGTCGGGAAGGGGTTAATGGGATGCGAATATGTGGCTAAAAAGTGCGATAAAGTGCAAAGTGATGCGATGTGGTGTGATTTTACGACACATAAAAGTGCGATTTTTGCCGCCGGTCATGTGCGAGTTTAGGGCCAACTGGAGTACAAATTACAACACTACCACCGCATGCCAAATAACCCCCTAACCTATTGGCCCACGAAGTCCCTAAATTATGCATCACACCCCCTATATAAAGGGACACAGGTGCCATTTTAACCTTTGAAAGGGAGTAAGGAGTATGGAGAGGAGAGGGGGTATGCTTGGCAGAGGAAGAGTGTCAGTAGGTGGTGGTGGCAGAGGGAGCAGAGGCCCACTGACAGGCAGCAGCTGCGCCAGAGGAGCCAGGGGGAGAGGCAGCAGAGGAATGCTGACACACAGCACATTTAGAGGAAGAGGCAGCAGTGTTGCAGGCAGCATGGCCACAGCAAGGTCAGGCCCAGGCTGGACCCCAGAGGAGATGCCACAGCAGCAGGAGGTGGAGAACCCTCTTGCATCCCCACCCCATCCACTAACCCAGGAACTCTTCACCACACAGACAGAGGAGGAGGGCCACATCTCAGAAGTCGACTGGCCTGAGGTGGAGGAAGATGGAGGTGAGAAGGAGGTGGAGAATACCCTGGAGGAGGAGGGGGGCATGGCCATAGAGGAGCTGGAGGAGGAGGGAGAAACTGGTCACACCCAAAGTGGCCGGAAGGTGCGCTTTTCCTATGAAGAAAATGCCACATTAGTGAGGTCCATTATCCCTATATATGATGGGTTGCTGGAGAAACATTATAATAGAACAACTGCACAGCGCAAGAGGGCCATGTGGAACTCCATTACACAGGTGGTCAATGCAGTCAGCAGTCATAAAGGCATCGTCAGAAATGTCAAGAAACTTTAATTTCATTAAAAGGCAGCTGAAGACCAAAATGGCCACTGAGCTCAAAGAGGCTACCCGGACTGGAGGAGGAAGCCCCAAACTTGTCTCATACACCTCCTATGAGAAAACGTTAAAGCGGATCATCCCACCAGAGGTCCTTTCTGGGCTCCATGTGGCAGATACAGATAGGCAACCAACGCCACCCAGAACTGGTAAGTGTGCCCACATGTAATCTACAACATACATTGCAATGTTTTTTTTTAACTGCAATGCCCTCTTCTAATGTTGGTATAACAATAGTGTTGCTGTGGAACTACATATCCCAGCAAGGTAATTATAGATAAATGTCATGCTCATAGATATAATTTGTTGATTATGCTGGGTCATGTAGTTCCACACCTGCTGGTTTAGGACAAATGTATAACAGTTTTGTTACAGGTTAACATGGCTGTGGCCCCAAACATAAGTGTCATGTTGGTATAGCTGAAACGCCTATATACAGCAGATTTGCTGGCAGTTTTCAGTCAAAATCAATAATTATTATCAGTCAATCATTTTTTTTTTTATATAAATGTCAAAATAATAAAATAAATTAGTGGTGACCATCACCCATGTGAGTATTTGTGGTTATTTGTAACATAAAGAAACATGTTGGTAATAAATGCTGTCCATGCAAGGTCTCTAACGCCTGTCCATCATTTCCTATCGAGATTATCCATCCCGAAGTGCTACCGCACCACAGCGCTCCAGACCGATTGGTGCCGATGCAGAGGCTGCAGGTAATGAGAAAAAAAATTACACCATAACACATACAGTACACACACCCATGTCACATACACAATAGCCTACATTACATTTATCTCCTGCTGCTACATACCAACGGATATGAATGTTATGAGAACCAGGCATCACTCTTATTACCAATGTTATCATTACATGAAGTCTCGTGGTACATATGTAATTACATAATACCTATTGGTATGTGACATGACCCTCAATACACCTTAGTAACATCTAACTACACATATACTGCACTAGTATGCTTGAATACTTACCAATTTTTCTGTATCCACGGGAACATCACAACTAGGGCATCAACCCACTGAATCTTTGCAAATGATGGACGAAAAAATGTACAGAAATCTCCAGCCCGTCAAGTCATTTTCACCTGAAAAAGAAACCATCACAACATCACAGACTGATAAGGCAACAAGTGTGGCGACACCCAACCAATCCCCACCCACCCAATCACCCCACACACCAACTACCCCTGCAGAAATAGCTAACTCATTGCAGAATTTTAAAAGTAAGCAGATTGAGTTCATGGCGATGCAAAGCCAACAAATTAGCAACATACTTGGTTACTTTAGAAACTTGTTTCAGCAAGTTAAAAAACTGACCACCAGTGTACGTGTTGCTGTGGGCACACAAATCCGGATGGCTACTACCTTGGACACACATTTGTCTGAAATTAGTAATGCCCTACGGGAACACAATAGTCATATTGCCACCCGTAGTGAAACTATTATTGGCCAAAATCAAGCTATTACTGCACAGACCAATGCCTATGCAGGGTCAAATTAATCATATGGAACTTAATTTGTTAGGGGCAGCTACATCTACTGTAAGTAGTGTCTCCAGTACACCAGTGAATGGCTCACCCACTTAACCCCTACGTCGGAGTGTTAGGACCAGGGGTGGGCTGGGGGCAGGTGCCAAGGGAGGATGTGCTAAACACATTGAAACACATTTGTATACATGTTAATAAGCACTTGTATTTTTCTTTTTTGTTGACATGCTAAATGTTTGGCCCACTAAAAGGAGCCTATTTTTGAAATACATGAGTAAAAATGTCATTTACCATACCATTGTTTCTGTGGTTTATTTACTACTAATGTATTTGTGGTAATACTTTAATGGTTTAATGGTATATGGTAATGTCTAGGTATGGGTGTAAATTGCTCTTGTGGGTTTGCTTTTAACTGGACTAGGTATACAACTGTGGCCCTCCAGTTGTTGTGGAACTACACATTCCAGCATGCTCTGCCACAAATTTGATATAAGGGATTGCTTAAACTGTGGCAGGGCATGCTGGGACGTGTAGTTCCACAACAGCTGGAGACCCATGAGTTTGACACCACTGGTATACAACATTTTAATAATGTACTTACCAGCATGTCGTCACCAAGGGAAACCTCAGGTTCACCAGCTTCTGTTTTAGGTCTCTGACTACTCCCCTAAATATGGATGAAAATGTATGGGAATTGGTTTATTGTTTGTGAGCACACTTACAGCAAAGTTACATGTTAGGATAAAGTACACATGTAATTACCTGAGAAGTAGCGCCTTATGATCTCACTACGCCTCAGATTCCCCCTCTGCGTACCCCTCAATACCGTAGGTGTGGTAGTTTCTGCTTCCTGCACCACTGGTGCATTGTCATCCTCAACATAAGAAGGTTGGGAGAGGTCTATGTTGTGTAACATGCAGCAAGCCTGGACAATCATCACTACTTTTGCTGGGTGGTAAAGCCGTATTCCTGATGACCTGTCCAAACACGTGAAATGACTTTTCAGCACCCCAAAGGTGCGTTCCACAACATTGCAAGTGGCAACGTGTCATTCGTTATAGTGGTGCTGTGCAGGGCCTTCTGGGGATCGCAGAGCCACGGAAGACACCCATACCCTGCATCACCTTCACAGAAAAGATGAGGTCAGTGCAGTATATGGTAACATATGTAAATTGGGGTAACATGAGTAATTGGGACAACAGCAATATGCATTAAAAACTCTTAAAGGAGAGAGACTGCTTCCACCAATATTTTGCACCTATCAGAGGGGAGTACACAGTACACTGCCATTTTATGTGTAAAACAACACGCACATTAGTACAAGGAACACTTACTCTTGGCAATTACTGGTTGTAACAACAGGCATAGGCATAATTTAGCCACAATTAATACATATTGTAATGGTAATGAGGATTTAATGTAGTTGTGGGTATATTTTACAGACTATAGGGACAATACACAGGAGTAAAATAATTTCTTAGTTTATAAATTTACACATTTTAACACTAACAATAAAGGGGAAACATTTATATATTTTAAAATGTCCTTACCAATTAGCCAGCCCTCTGGCATTTGTTGGTCCTGGAATCAGGGTGCCACAGAATACAGGCATCATGGCAGTTCCCTGGGTAGCCTGCAACCACACTTAGAATTTTGAGGTTAGTATCACAAACCACCTGCACGTTCAGGGAGTGACGCCCACGTGCTGTGCCCGAAGCCCAATGTGTGTGCAATCTATAGCTCCCAGCATGTTTGGAAATGCTGAGAGCCTATAGAAAGCCACCTTAAGGTCCTGCCACTTAGACTCAGAACATGGGAATCTGATATACAGTATGTGCGACACAACTTCTTAAAAGCAAGTAACACTTGAGTGAAATGCTTAGAGAAAGTGGTTTGTGAGACCCCCAACGACTATGAGGTCACAGACTGAGTGGAGCCTGTGGCCAAGAAGTAGAGGGCACACATTAGTTTCTGCAGCCCAGACACTGCATAGTTGGCACCCCTATAAGGGTCCAAATCATCTATCACCTGCTCATATAAGTCCAACAGGTTAATGTGGTTCAGCCTAAACATCCCCACAACCTGTTGATCCGAGAGGGAGTCCAGGAACAGCCTAGCACTATACCTACATGAAGCAGTCGGGGTACCTGGATCTGGCACACAGCTTCCTCCCTCCTCCTGCTCAAAATCACAAACAGCCAACTCCAAACCACTCTGCACAATCTCCATCTCTGAAACCCTCACAGGTGTCCTTAATGATGTTGGGGTATATGTAGGGGAGTTTATGATTAAAAATGATGACACCTGTGATTAAATTAACCATTCCTGCACTTGACCAAACTTGCTTCTGGGCCAATTCACCCATCAGATCCTGGTCTTAAAAAAGTGCAATTTTTAGACACCTCAAAAGTGTGAATTCCTTTTGCGCATGCCATTAAATAAGCGATTTGTATACTTTAGAATGGGGAAAACAAGTGAGAAAGTGCAAGTTATCGCACAAAAAGTGTGATTTATGGGATTTAGCGCACCCTATTAAATTGGCGATTTCTGCCAAAAATGCAATAACGCTATTTTGTTGCCTAACTATCGCCAAAAATTCAAAATCGCATCCTATTAAATGTCACCCTCTGAGTCATCTTTTATCTTTCCAAGTTCTCTATAATTTCAAGAGCTCAAGACTCCCATCATATAGCTCTTACATCCGATTGTTTAGGGATTGTGCTAGTTATCCCAGAGGTTTTTCAGAAATGATAGTGCACTGGGAAAGATTGTTCTTCCATTAACCCCTTGGATTATAAATTCCTCCTACAATACTTCAGAGGACAACCAAGGATGATAATATGAATTCAACCTTGTTCAGCTGATTTATGACTTTTTAATATAATTTCTTCATACCACATACTACAATGAGAGACTATGCCACATATAATATCAATTGATTCATTTGCTTTTTAAACAGTAATTTTATGAATTGTTTATTATTCATCATTTTAATGTATTTTATTATGTTAATTAAAAATTGTTAAATTTATTTACTGTCTTTTGTATTTTTCAGCCAGCACTGGCACAAACTCCCTTTTTTTATCTACAGTATACAAGGGATTGACTACCCCTAGTGCCAGCTGCTGCTAATTGCGCACCAGACATACTCTTTTTATCTTTGTTTCTTAAATTTGAAAGTGTTTGCTAGTAGCCTACACAGATCAACAAGATCTATGCAGGCAACTGCCTGTAAAATACTGGAAAAAACAGGTACCGGAGTAGCTGTTGGGGCGCCTGTGTGAGTTGTAAGGCCAGCAGCAATCTGAGAAAGTGATTGACAGTCCCTATAAGGAAACAAAAAAATATATTGGGGTGTAGATTGTGCTAAATTGATGGCAGAAAAAGGTTTGTATTTAAAAGTAGAAGCACTTTATAATTTTCCTCCAGACAGGTCAATGTGGTTTCCCTTGTAATGTTTCCTCCAAAACAAGTAGTGGGGGTGGCGTTCCTCCAGGTTGGAATATCTGAAGCCGCAGGGGATCCACTGGGTGACCAGGATAGGTACCTTAGAGAGGTGGCTTGCCTTCAAATAGATGGTACAGTACCATGCTCAGGTGTGTTTAATGATCAATGCTAGTCTGGTTCTCCGTTTTTGTTCTCAGGTGGAAATTTCTCAAAGATGGTATAGGTGATGTCTGGAGCAGCAGCAAAGGGTGGGGGGGCTGAATGTCTGTCCCAATGCGTTTCGCTGCTGGGTGCACCTTTTTCAACCTTGTAAAAGCTGCACCCAGCAGCGAAACGCGTTGGTACAGGCATTTAGCACCCCCACCCTTTGCTGCTGCTCCAGACATCACCTATACCACCAAACAGGACTAAAAAAGGTACTTGTTTCCCTGAACAGCTAAGCAAATAGCTTAGTTGGCTATTCTGCATAAGAAAATTGCATCACATGCCATTTTTGCATGGCATGCGATGCGATGCAATTTTCCTATGTCATTTATTCACTGCTCTCTGACAGTGAATAAATTACATACATCACATCCGATATTGGATACGATATTGGATCCAATGTTACAGGCTGCGATGGCATTTAATGTACTATACAATTAAATGACATACAATGTAATTTGTTAATGTGATTTAGCCCCCCCCCCCCACTATGCACAGCACCCCAAAGCGCAGCGAGCACAGTGAGCCCCTCGAAGGGCGGCGGAACGCGTCCTCCCGACCTTTTCATGCCCCACTATCCACGTCAGCATGGAGTAGACTTTATATATTGTGGCGAGCGCAGCGAGCCACCGAGCCCGAAGCGTGGCAAGCGGACACGGTTTTCTTTACATGTATTAGCGTCCCCTCGCCACGCTTCAGGCTCGGTGGCTCGCCACACTATATAAAATCAACTCCATGCCGACATGGATAGTGGAGGTATGAAAAGGTCAGGAGAACGCATTCCTCTGCCTCTCGCCATGCTTCGGGGTGGCGTGGATAGTGGGGGGCCTTAATCACATTAATAAATGACATTGTATGCATCTAATTGTATAGTACATAAAATGCCATTGCACCCTGTAAAATCGGATACAATATCGGATGCGAGCGAATCCGATTTTATATTGGATGCGATGTATGTAATTTATTCACTGAAAGAAAGCAGTAAATAAATTACAGTATATAAGAGACTGTAATGGAATCTGCTGCGCTATATAAGAGACTAACGGAATATGCTGTGTTATATAAGACGCTGTAACGGAATCTGCTGCACTATATAAGACACTGTAACGGAATCTGCTGCGCTATATAAGACACTGTAACGGAATCTGCTGCGCTATATAAGACACTGTAACGGAACCTGCTGTGCTATATAAGAAACTGTAATGGAATCTGCTGCGCTATATAAGAGACTAACGGAATATGCTGTGCTATATAAGACGCTGTAACGGAATCTGGTGCACTATATAAGACACTGTAACGGAATCTGCTGCGCTATATAAGACACTGTAATGGAATCTGCTGCGCTATATAAGACACTGTAACGGAATCTGCTGCGCTATATAAGACACTGTAACGGAATCTGCTGCGCTATATAAGACACTGTAACAGAATCTGCTGCGCTATATAAGGCGCTGTAACGGAACCTGCTGCTCTATATAAGACGCTGTAACGGAATCTGCTGCGCTATATAAGACGCTGTAACGGAAGCTGCTGCGCTATATAAGACACTGTAACGGAAGCTGCTGCGCTATATAACATGCTGACAGCTGTAAATAAGGATAAATACATAAAGATAGATATATACAGCATAAATAAAGATATATACAGCACAGCAGTCCAGGGCAGCAGCAGAGGCAACCCCCCCCCCCCCCCCGGGCTCCACGAATACACCCAAAAAAAAGCATATTTCTATGTTTATTGTAAGAACTTTTTTAGCTTCAAAAGAAATAAAAATCACTTCACCTTCAATGACAGGATAAGGCACGGGCGGCAGCCAGCAAGGCACCTTCTCCTCCTCCAGGCTACAGCCAGCGCTTGGGAAGGCTGATGAGTGACGCTGCTGTAGCCAGGGAGGGGGTCAGAGACAGGTGACTCTGGCTGCCGCTGGGACTGGGAGGGGTCTGTACAGTGTGTCACTGACAGACAGTGCTGCTACGCTGCCTGCACTGCCCGGAAGCCGGACCGAGCAGCCGCAGCAGCAATTCAGTGACAGGAGCCTGGGGAGCCGGAGGACATAGTCTAGGGGTATGACTCGGTGTCAGCCCGCCGCCTGGCCTTACCGCCCATAACGCTTGGTGGCTTGGACTGGGCGAGCAGGCAGGGCAGGAGACAGCAGGCGCCGGGATCATTTGCGGAGGGGGGGCAGGTCCGCGGCGCCAGTCAACCAAATGCTGCCCGGAGCATGAGCTCCTGTGGCTCCGCCCTCCCTACGCCTCTGGGTTCTATATATGTACAAGACAATGATTGCTTGGCATGCACATTCAATATCTGAGATAGTACACAAATTTTGTTTCATGTTTTGAAACCTTGTTTTTTTGAACAAATAAAATATATTTGTGTGCATTTTATGTGGTTGATGTGTTTATACAGCATAAATGCAAGATACTTCAAAATAAATCATTGAAATATGAAAATATTCCGAAATACGGAATAATCCGTTATCCAAAAATCTCCTGGTCCCGAGCATTTTGGATAAGGGATACTCAACCTGTATGTGAAGTCACTCAGAAATAACTATAGTTTAGAAGTAGTCTTTCGGTTTTGGTTAGGAGTGTGTAGTCTGGACATTATATCCTCCTGTCTGGCCTTGGTGTCTGAAAAGCATCATTCCCATATACAAACACAGTAATCTGTTTTTATGAAAATAATTGATTTCTCATTAAAAATGTTATATTTTCATATCTGATTCGGACCTCCGATTGTTTCCTCTTTGTCCGAGTAAATCTCAGGAACATTATATACAGCTGATAATGCCATTGAAGGCATTGTGGCCAATTGTATCTAGCAATAGGGACCCACCATGTGCACAGCAAAATACTCTAATGCCCTTTTATAAGAGGAGTAGAACCTCAAAGACCTATTAATAAAGACAAACTTGTCACCAACTATATCTATACACTTTCTTAAAAGCCAGCAAAAGAAACTGGGATGCTACAAGTGCCCTTCATGTACCACATGTAATTACTTGGAACCAGGATCATAGTTCAAACACCCCCACTGAGGCTTTAAATACATCAAAGCCTCGGTGGCTTTAAGCCCCCAAGAGGCTATAACTACAGTACATTGGCATAGCAGCCAATCAGGAGTCACTAGGACGCTAGGCAGCCAATAGCACTATTTTGGGGAAAAGTCACAGGATGTAAACACACATTCTCCAGCTTCTCCCCAGTCCGTGAATGGTATCCGATGCAGTGGATTTTAATTTTGTCCTGGGATGACTACTTGGATTGAAGAGGACGTAATCTATGCCGGATGACCCCCATGAGTATGGTTTACTTCCACAGGTACCCCATATGTATTTTCTTTATGACAGGTGGACAGAGGATACTTGTTAACTTGTCAAGTTAGGTAAGTATCTGTATGGATGAGCTGTGGATGTAATAAAGTTATACTTTTATTTTGTGTGTGTTTTTTTATTTCTTTAATGCTTCAGTCTGGGCAGGTAAATTCTGGAGGGGGTGGCTCCTTCTTTGGGAGGTCCCCACTTCCCCAGGATACCTGCCCAGACTGACTGGTCAGGGGGTAAATGGTTTAGTCAGGGGGACTTGTATAAAAGTCTTCCCTCGGCTGTGGCATTACCCTGCTGGCAGGTTGGGCCCAGTGCTGGTACTTGAAATATGGGGGACCTCTACTCATTTTGTCCCCTGTATTTTTGGAACCAGGAACGACCCTTGAGCCTGCTGCTGGTTTTGAAAAATACAGTGGACCCCTATTCAGTTTGCCTCATGATCATTTGAAACCAGGATCGTCTCTTTGAGCATGGTGCTGGTTATGCTTAGGAGGGGAGATTTTTTTGGACAGAACCATGCACAGATCGCACTGGTGTGTGCATGGTTCTGCCAAAATTGCCTATCAGATCCTGGTCTGTTTATGTGGCGATTCTTAGTAACATTTTCCCCAAATCACATCCAATTAAATTTGCGAACAGGATGCTTATTTAACTGTGTTGAAAAATTGCTAGTTCAGAATGTGTGAATTTGTGGCAAAAAGTGTGATTTTTAGCATCCTATTAAGTTGGCAATTTCAAAGAACATGCGTATGCGGCCATTTTTTTACATGAAATTTAAAAAATACAAATTTCCATCCCATTAAATGTCACCCCAGGACTTTTATTGTCGTGCTTCAAATATGAAATCATTCATTTCATGCCACCACCACCAAGGTGGGGGGACAGGCATAAATTATTGATTCATAGGGAAATAAAAAATAAGTAGATTCTGATTGGTTGCCCATAGCAACATCACGTGTTAAGTAGAATACACATCTTAGTAAGTTTCCCCAATTGTGTGACAGCTTGCACAAGCACAATTGTAGAAAAAAATGTTATCATCTGAGATACTGAGTTTATAATGGCGATTTCAGGTATCCTGTAAAATTAATGATGGTGACTATAAGATATAGCATAGTGTGACTATAGACTATAGAAGTGACTATAAGATATAGCATAGTGTGACTATAGACTATAGAAGTGACTATAAGATATAGCATAGTGTGACTATAGACTATAGAAGTGACTATAAGATATAGCATAGTGTGACTATAGACTATAGAAGTGACTATAAGATATAGCATAGTGTGACTATAGACTATAGAAGTGACTATAAGATATAGCATAGGGTGACTATAGACTATAGAAGTGACTATAATATATAGCATAGTGTGACTATAGACTATAGAAGTGACTATAAGATATAGCATAGTGTGACTACAGACTATAGAAGTGACTATAAGATATAGCATAGTATGACTGTAGACTATAGAAGTGATTATAAGATATAGCATAGTGTGACTATAGACTATAGAAGTAACTATAAGATATAGCATAGTGTGACTATAGACTATAGAAGTGACTATGAGATATAGCATAGTGTGACTATAGACTATAGAAGTGACTATAAGATATAGCAAATGAGGAATCCTGTGTCCTGGCCTGCGTGTAGTTTAAAAAAATGTATGAGCATTATAAAGGTTGAAACTTCTGTACTTACATTTTAAACATTTATATTGATGTGACTTTACAACCTACCCTTTCATGTCTCCAATGTATTTTCCTTGGCTCAATGTATAATTGTTTATCATCTGGAAGGGATTCATCAAAGTTTCCAATGTTTATGTCCCCTGTGGTATCTTTTTTTGATTCGGGATTTATTATCCTATTTATGATCTCTAAACGTGAAGATAATTCTCCTTTTTCATTATATTTTATATTATTACCATTTTCATCTTCATAATAAACCTTTTTTATGTAGGTGTGAAGCTTTTAATTGAATAAAGGAGAGTTAGGTTTAGAGCATTAGTGTTTACAATGACAGTTATTATCAGCACAGACACAGTTACAGGACATCACTGAGAGGGAATCACAATCTATTGTTCTACTGCCTAATTGTGTATATACTATCTATCTATCTATCTATCTATCTATCTATCTATCTATCTATCTATCTATCTATCTATCTATCTATATATATAGATATATATATCTATATATATATATATCTATATATATAGATATATATATATAGATATATATATAGATATATATATCTATATATATATCTATATATATATCGGAGGTAGAATGGGCACTCACCAAGGTCAAGGTTATCAAAATATCATTTTATTTGCATCATACAGACATACCATCCGACGTAACGACACGTTTTGGTCTACACAAGACCATCATCAGAAATTGTACAGCAATAGGCAAATATCCAACAGATAAGCAACCTGACATCCATCCCTGGGTTGGAATATGACTGTACTGCCTCACCAGGTCAGCATATATACCCCCAGACAGGAAGTGACAACACTGCCTGTCCGCAACCCACTTCTCGTCAAATTCAATATTAGAACAATTCTAATATAACTACAATCATATAATCACATGGAGCCTTATTCTAGTTCACTCTTTCTGACAAAATCCTTCTTTGATGGACAAAACCATGTGCACTGCAAGGGGGCAGATTTAAAATGTGCAGAGAGAATTCGATTTGGGTGAGTCATTTTGTTTATGTGCAGGGTAAATACTGGTTGCTTTATTTTTACACTGCAATATAGTTCTCTCTTTGAAGTAAAACCCCACCCATATCTAATTCTCTCTGCAATAGTAACATCTGCCCCACCTGCAGTGCACATGGTTTTGTCCATCTAAGAAGGATTTTGTCAGAAAGAGTGAACTAGAATAAGGCCCATAGTGCTGACATTGGAGTATGATGTAAATATAAGTACAATCTGGCGTCTGCCACAGTACAGTTTAAATATACAAAAACCGCATCAATCGCCCGGCCGGAAACGCATCATGCGTTCCACTGGCCGGAGCAGAAGTGACGCGTGCATTCCATCAGTCCGGAAGAAGACTTCGGACTTGTTGCAGCGTCTAGGGATTTCTAGCTGAAAATAGAATTAGCGGAAGCATATTATGCATGATATAACGGGAGTTTCTTCAACACCTAGTGATACCCAAGGGTTTCTCAGACGACCAAATGACTGTTATAAGTGCATCGACTGCACCACTTGTCAGCATATGAATACAGGATCCTCTTTCTGTCACCCTGGCAATGAAAAGCGGTTCCCGAACAGACACATACTCCCTTGTACTACTACACATGTAGTTTATGTCATCCAGTGCCCCTGCAAGTTATTGTATGTGGGCAAAACCATCAGGACCTTAAGGGTCAGGATGGCACTTCACAGATCAGCCATAGGAAAATCACTTGCAGGAAAAAACAAAGAAAATGATCAACCAGTAGCATGGCACTTTGCGGCCAAGAAACACAAACTATCGGAGTTAAGACACATGATTCTGGACCATGTCCCTGACACCCTAAGGAGAGGAGATAGAGATGGTAATTTGTTGAAAAGAGAAGCGATGTGGAGACACCGCCTCAATACAATGAAACCCCATGAACTGAATGAAAAACTGTCACTCAACTTGTTCCTATAGGTCATCCAGTAGAGTTGACCAACTATAGGAGACAGTCCTGGATAACGTTCAACAATGACTTGTCTCTACGGATCATAACCTGACCAGGGTAGCACTTAAGTTGCTTCTTATTGGTCACAAGGTCACCTCTATGATAATGGTGGTATCAACAGTTAAGATTGAGACAATTTGTGTGCTTTTTCTTCTTTTCCGCTTATACCTTGCTATCCGTTTAATTCTTTCCTCATTTCAGTAATTGTGACATTTATAGTGTGTGAATAGAACTAATGTGTGTGCTTTTTTTCCTCTCCGCTTAAATCTTGCTATCCCTTAAAAAAAAATGTCTTAGATACATAGATACACAGACGGCATACTAAACTGGGACCAGTTGGCGTCCACATAATTTTTAACTTTTTAGCAGGGGCGAATTTAGGGGTCAGGCCGCCCCTAGGCACAACATTTTTGTGTGTGTCCCCTATTTTAATGTTATCATATATGTATATACTGTACATTGTTATTTATATATTTCATAAAAATGTAACTGTAGCCCACCTTAATATTTTTTTAAGCACTCTGGACTGCTCACTGTACGGAGGACCGGGAGGGAGGCACTTATTAGTACAGTGATTAGCAGTGTCTCCATCAGTCTTTCTCCGGCTCACACACTGTGACTGACTGAGCGCAGGGAGGATCTGCGCTCCTCTCAGCTGCTGGATACACAGCAGCCAATAGACTGTGTGTGTGTAGAGAAGCCAATGAGCGGGAGCCGGCAGCAGTGAGCCTGAGCCATTTCTGGACGCGCAGGGGGACCGTCGGACCCAGCCACTAAGCGGTGATGTAGTGTGCATGGCAGAGTGGGTGGGCAGAGGCAGGTGACAAGCGGCGCCACCGCCGACATATGATAATTCATGTCTGTGGCGCTCGTCACTCGCCACTCCCCACCCGCTGTGCCATGCTGCTATTTAACAGAATGTCAGCCTGCCTGCCGCCCTTTATTGGTGCTGCCATGAGGCCGGTGCCTCACGGGCCTAGGCACAAATCCGGCCCTGTATATATGGGGGGTGATCCCCGTAACTCCGGATAAATAGACAGCTTGCCTGGTGCCTTCCGTAGGGCACACAGGGGCCAAATCTATATGTTGCAATGGCGGCGGCACTCAGGACTTGATCTCAATAACAACAGGAGGCTGTGTTAGTTCAATGTTTCAGCGCTTGTCACGCTTTTATCAAGAACAGCATGCTGAAAACGTTGAACTAACACAGCGCTGAAACGTTCAACTAACACAGAATCCTGTAGTTATTGAGATCAAGTTCTGAGTGCCACCGCCATTGCGACAGATATATATATATATATATATATATATATATATATATATATATATATATATATAATTTTACAACAAAAAAACTGGGAAAACTTAATAAATCAAGTGGGACCCTCACTCGAGTATAAGCCGAGGGGGGCTTTTTCAGCATAAAAAAATGTTCTAAAAAATAAGGCTTATGCTCGAGTATATATGGTATATATATATATATATATATATATATATATATATATATATATATATATATATATATATATATAGCAATGTAGTAGGGGCGGCACTCCAAGCAGATGGTTTAAAACTAAACAGTTCAACAATGATGCGGTGCCCTCCAGTATGTGACAGTTTTTCTGACACCGATGTATGGTTGTGGGGGACGGCGGCACTCGCAAAATGAAGACACAGGAGACCACTTTCTCACAACGTTTCGGGGCTGTGTTGCCCCTTTATCAAGTGCAAAAAAACAACCAAACAATCGTGCAAAACAAGCATAAATACCTGTAGCCTTCCTGTCAGTCCTCCCTGCTCAGCTTCCCCTGGGCGTCTAATGATGACGTCACTGGAGTCTGCTAGGCTGGGATACCGAGAGGTCCCGCCCCCCTTGTGTGTAAACAATATCTGTATCGAAAAGAAATACATCAAAAGCATTATAACATACACTTGTGCATTAAGAGACGTCCTTGACATCAATTCAGGCTGCTTTTGAATGAATCTGCAGCAATGTAGCATTGTGCCGTGGAGGTGCAATACTCTGCAGGATCTGGCAGGCAGCCAATAAAGCCGCCCCCTCAAGCTCTCGCAGGACATCGCCTCCACTCCTAAAGTGCTAAGTGCATACTAAGACCCATCGATCCAGTTAAAAAAACATTGAAAAAAACAGTCATGTGCAAAACATAATCATGTGACTGATGTGCTGACATAAACACAAACACATACATTTAAAAACCTGCTGACAGTTACAAGCACTTCTCTGGGGGGCTTGTTATTATAATGGGTGGCCTGTTGGCCATACACCTACTTTCTGTTTTATTTGGGAACCACTGACATCATATTTGTGAAAGTGTCGACATCAAAGGTCGACACTCTACCCGAATCAAATGTGTTGACATTATCTAAATTTTTTAATAAAAAAGGGCTTTTTTGATTGTTCTAAGGGCTCAATATTGTGGATAGTAAAACAGAAATGGAGCTGTATGGGCCAGACACATTGAGTTGTTAAGTCTATAGGAAATGGGAGAGGCCTGCATGCTCATTAAGGCCCTTTGGGACCAACGTGTCCAGTTGGAATATCCAACAACTCTCAAGTTGTAAGAGTCGTAGCGACCTGTCTCCCCCCTCTTGAGAGGTGGCACCTGGTCGATGATGCGGTATCTCAAGGATGCTAAATTGTGTCTGGCTTCGTGGAAGTGTCTTGCGACAGGTTGCTCGCTGTGACCAGTGCTGATGGCAGATTTAATGGGCGAGCGATGGGCAGCCGCCCTCTCTTTAAATGCTCTGTCCGTCTTGCCAACATAATGTCGGCCACATGGACAACTTATTAGATACACAACTTATCTGGTAGAGCAACCGACCCTGTGATGAATTTTGAACTTTTTACCTGAGTAGGGGTGGTGGAACGTGTCTCCTGGGGTCATTAAGCTGCAGGTGGTGCAGCCGCAGCACCTGTAGCAACCCCCTTTATGTCTACCTAAGAATGTAGGGTTAACAGTCGACGGGGGTGAGTCGACACCGGTGGACAAATATCCTGTCCGATTGAAAAAGAAATCTAAGTTCGACCCCCAGTCATTTAATCCTTCTTTAAAAACCTTCTCTCAACTGGTGGAGAAAGACATTACAGTGGCACTGAGCAAACAGCAGGCCACCCGCTCTAATTTCTCTCGAGAGGAATGGCAGGCTCTTAGAAGCCTCAGTAACGACCCTTCTATCGTTATCCGCCCCGCCGACAAAGGTGGAGGGGTGATGATAATGGACACATCCTATTATGTCCATGAACTTGATTCCCAATTGCAGGATGTCGACACCTACAGTCTACTTGATAGTGATCCAACCAAAAGTTCAAGACTGAACAAGACAGTATTTTGGGGAGTGCAGTCCAGGAGGGGATTATAGATCGGGACACTTTAGCTGCATTAACTGTGGACCATCCGGTGGTCCCTATCCTATATTCCATTCCCAAGATTCACATGAGTCTGCAGAGACCCCCGGGTAGACCCATAATTTCTGCCGGGGTTCTCTGTATCAAGGGATATCCATATATTTGGACTTTTTCTTGCAGCCATGTGTCCAAAACGACATCTCTTTTTTGAAGGACACTAACGCTTTGCTAGGGAAATTTTCAACCATCACGGAATTACATCCAGGATGCATCTTAAGTCCTATTGATGTATCGAGCTTATATACGTGCATTCCACACGCAGCTGGACTGGAGGCTGTGACAAATTTGATCAGTGACAATGCTTTGTGCAAGGGGCCAGCAGTACATTTTTTCATCGATTGCGGGAACTCACCCTGAAGCGAAATTATTTCGCATTTAACAACAAGTTCTACCTGCAACAGAGGGGGTGTGTGATGGGGTCCTCAGTGGCCCCATCGTTCGCGAACTCCTTCATGTTTGCAGTAGAACGGGCACTGTTCACACAGAACGTGTCAGTTCAATCAAAGTTGATTCTGTACACAAGGTACATCGACGACCTCCTCATTATTTGGGGGGGGGGGGGTGATCGATGTGACCTTGAGAAGCTGATTAACACACATAACGCTTCAGAATCCCCCATCAAATTGACGTACAACATGAGCGATACAGCTGTACAGTATTTGGATGTTGACATCAAAGTGATGGATGGACGGCTGTCCACCACACTATTTACCAAAACGACTGATAGGAACAATACTCTATTAGCCTCCAGTTTCCACCCAACGCCTCTTAAAAAAGGCTTACCTTTTTCGCAGATGTTGCGGGCCCGGCGCATCTGCAGTGAGCCCCAAGGGTTGGAAGATGCCCTTGTTAAAATGGGTAAAAAGTTTATAGCCAGAGGGTATACCACTGAAGAGATAGTTGCCACAAAAAAATAGAGTCCAATCCATGACTCGCGAGGAGGCATTCGAGTCCCGTACACAAAAAAAAAAGATGTGACGGATACAATCATCTGGGTTATTTCATTCCACCCTCAGAGTTCCACAGTTAAAAAGATAGTACAGTCGCATTGGCCCATTGTCAATTCTGATCGCACCCTGCCAGTCCTCCAAAATAAAAAGATATTGCACTCTTATACTAGAGGCAAAAACTTGAAAAATGATCTTGTGAAAAATGATGTCACCTTTCCCCTCCCTAATAACCCTACATTCTTAGGTAGACCTAAAGGGGGTTGCTACAGGTGCTGCGGCTGCACCACCTGCAGCTTCATGACCCCAGAAAACACGTTCCACCACCCCTACTCAGGTAAAAAGTTCAAAATTCATCACAGGGTCGGTTGCTCTACCAGATATGTTGTGTATCTGATAAGTTGTCTGTGTGGCCGACATTAAGTTGGCAAGACGGACAGAGCATTTAAAGAGAGGGCGGCTGCCCATCGCTCTGCCATTAAATCTGCCATCAGCACTGGTCACAGCGAGCAACCTGTCGCAAGACACTTCAACGAAGCCAGACACAATTTAGCATCCTTGAGGTACCGCATCATCGACCATGTGCCACCTCCCAAGAGGGGGGGAGACAGGTCGCTACGACTTTTACAACTTGAGAGTCGTTGGATATTCCAACTGGACACGTTGGTCCCAAGGGGCCTTAATGAGCATGCAGGCCTCTCCCATTTCCTATAGACTTAACATCTCAGTGTGTCTGGCCCATACAGCTCCATTTCTGTTTTACTATCCACAATATTGAGCCCTTAGAACAATCAAAAAAGCCCTTTTTTTATTCAAAAATTTAGATAATGTCAACACATTTGATTCGGGTAGAGTGTCGACCCTTGATGTCGACACTTTCACAAATACAATGTCAGTGGTTCCCAAATAAAACAGAAAGTAGGGATATGGCCAACAGGCCACCCATTATAATAACAAGCCCCCCAGAGAAGTGCTTGTAACTGTCAGCAGGTTTTTAAATGTATGTGTTTGTGTTTATGTCAGCACATCAGTCACATGATTATGTTTTGCACATGACTGTTTTTTTCAATGTTTTTTTAACCGGATCGATGGGTCTTAGTATGCACTTAGCACTTTAGGAGTGGAGGCGATGTCCTGCGGGAGCTTGAGGGGGCGGCTTTATTGGCTGCCTGCCGGTTCCTGCAGAGTATTGTACCTCCACGGCACAATGCCACATTGCTGCAGATTCATTCAAAAGCAGCCTGAATTGATGTCAAGGACGTCTCTTAATGCACAAGTGTATGTTATAATGCTTTTGATGTATTTCTTTTCGTTACAGACATTGTTTACACACAAGGGGGGCGGGACCTCTCGGTATCCCAGCCTAGCAGACTCTAGTGACGTCATCATTAGACGCCCAGGGGAAGCTGAGCAGGGAGGACTAACAGGAAGGCTGCAGGTATTTATGCTTGTTTTGCACGATTGTTTGGTTGGTTTTTTGCACTTGATAAAGGGGCAGCACAGCCCCGAAACGTTGTGAGAAAGTGGTCTCCTGTCTATACATATATATATATATATATATATATATATATATATCCATATATCGGGGATAGCACTCTCCAAACGTGTCAACATCTGCCGGGGTGCCATCATCCAGAAAGTCCCAAAAGCTTTAGGTACTTCCAAGTACATGCAGAAAAAAATGGAGACACTCACCGGACTTGCTTGGAGCTTAATTTATTCTCACCAGTTTTTTAGTGCATTATATTGGGTACAGGTCGACGTTTCGGTCCAGTGCAGGACCTTTTTCAAGACCCCCTTCCTGCTCTCTCCAGAGGGTATATAAAATAAACATACCTATAGTCTTTATATACCTTGATTCAATATATATATTGGGGAACACTTTTAGGAGTTTATTAAGGGAGGTGTGAATCAAGGTATATAAAGTCTATAGGTATGTTTATTTTATATACCCTCTTCTCTCACTAATGTGGATCTGGGAAATCATGGTTTGCACTTCCTCTATAGTTCCTTGTGAGGAACGACCCACCTTCTCCTCTCTCCTCTTGCTCTTTTCATTTGTTTCTTCCTCTAAGCTCCCTATTTCCTGAATTTTTTTTGAACCAGCTCTTAAGTTCCATTTCTTTACGGCATTGTTTCACCACCTTTTAGATCCTGGTGTATAACCCCTGAAGAAGTCCCTAGTGGACAAAACGCGTAGGGTTCTGCATGATCATTCTACACCTATGATCGAAGTTACATTGAATTAAAATGACACATCGACAAACTGTGTAAATTATTTCAAACAAAAGTATTTTTAGAAAGTATTTTAATTGTTTTATTGTATGGAATAAATATTTTGTATTTTTACAATTGTGGACTGGTGAAACCATCTTCTGAGCGCAAATCTACATCTTCTCTCTTCATACTTTATGTCAGACTCCCTTTAGCGGTGGAGCCTTAAGAGTAGTGCTGCTCACCCAGTAGCATATATATAGTAGTATACTATATGTAGTATATATATGTAGTGGAGAAAGGATCAGCACTCATATAACACCCATAGAAACATCCACCAAGGTGCTGCGCTCAAATTAGTTGGTAGGGGAGAGAAGAGTCTTTGTTTTTTAACTGTGATATGAAACAGAATATTCTATACAAGATATAAAGACGATGTTCTATTATTTTGGAGTGGCAGTAAATGTTACGATCCGCCTCCAGCGGATCGGTGTTAATATGCAGTTTTTCATATTCTGTTTGCAGTTTGTATGTTTTCCCTGGATCTGTACTCCGGGTTTTGTGGATCCAGCTTCCTCAGTTTCTTGCATTCCCTGCTGCTTGGGTGTGGCTGCATGCAAGGTGATTTAGTGAGGTTCTCAGCATGCATTCACTGCCGGTTATAGCTTACTGATAGCTTTGTGTATCCTGCCGTGTATTCCCTCTATGTTGTGCTCCAGAGTCTTCCCGGTCCCAGCACCTTGTGTACAGCGTCCTGTGTGCCAGCTTCGTTTGTGCCTCAGTCCTCAGTACCTGCATTCTCCTTGCCAGAACCTGCTGCCAGCCCTCGTTTCCAGAGTGTTCCCGGTCCCAGCACCTTGTATCCAGCGTCCTGTGTGCCAGCTTTGTTTGTGCCTCAGTCTGCATGTACCTGGTCCTTGGTCACCTCAGTCCACAGTACCTGCTTCATCCAGCCTGCAGTGTCCTAGCCTGAACCTGCTGTCAGCATTCATTGCAGATAAGTCAGGGGTGCACCCTGCCAGTTACCCTTGTGCTTTGCAGTATTGTATTCATTGTATTCCATCGTTGAGCATTGTTGCCATTTATATTTTGTTATATTCCATCATTGAGCATTGTTGCTATTGCATTTGTATTTATTATGTTACACCATTTGGGCATTGTTGCCATCCCTGTAAGGGTCTTAGTCCTGCACGTCAGGTTTAGTTAGAGGTCCTTTTGCTGCTGGTCTGCCTCCACAGATACATTGTCCTGAACATAAAACCTGCCTGTAGCGGAGTGGGGCAGACATAATTCGCCCTTCAGCCGAGACGGGTACAGGAGAAGACTAGCTCCGCATGTATCTCGTGGACGTCAGGCTGGGGCAACAGAGTCAGAGAGCAGGTCTTCTGACCACCTACAGAACCGTAACATTATAACCGGCCAAACAAAAGATTTCTGGAGCTTTCCTTGTCAGTCCAGTCCAGCCATTGCTAAGGTCCATATGCATGATTCCTGCTCTGCATAATTCAGTCCAGTTTTCTGGTTCCAGTCAGAGAATGGAGGGGGATTCTGTTTTAGTCCTGTCAAGCAGACTGAAATCCTATGAGGACATGCAGAACCTCATATTACAAGCCTTCCTGGGGCTGTCCATTAGAGTGGATTCTCTGCAGCAGCAAACTTCTATTAAAGGAGAAGAGTTTTTGGACAAATCAAAGTTTTGCCAATCATGCAAACAAAGAGGTAATGGCACCTTTAAGAATGACTGCTCTCCACCTTCTGTGTTTGCCAGGAATCAGAGTCCTGAGCAATCAGTTTTTATGCAGACTGTGGCTGAGCAGTTCTCAAAATCACCCTCTGACAAAAGTCAGCTGACTACCGTAGTTGGAGGTGATTTACATTTCTCTAAAGCAGAGAAGATAGCAGGGTTAGAATTATTTAATTCTAAGGTGATTCCTACTCTATTATCTGAGGGAAGGTTTCGAAGTATCCTGCGTCCTAAACTTTCTGAGGCAGAACACCTGAGACGAAAGAAAGACGGTCTCTGTATGTACTGCGGATGTGCTACTCACTTAATTAAGGATTGTTCTCTCAGCAGGTCAGGAAGAAGTGATGCTTCTGGTCCTGAGGTACTGTCTGATAAGTCACCTCAGACAGTGCTTCCAAGCACCCCTTCTTCCAAAAAAGGTGTCAAAGGTTCCCAAGTGGGCCAAGTATATAACTGGGGTCCCATGACCCGGAGCCCCAAGATAAATATTTGGAACCAACTGAAGGAGTGTAACTCCTTCAGCGCCAGGGAGATCCCTGATGTTTTCTCCCTAGGGGAAGCCTCAAGTCCTGTAGCTGCAAAAACGTCATTTGAGTTGTCTACCCCAGGAGACTTCTCAGATGCCGGGAGCCCGCCGGTCCACTCTGATGCCAGGGGCCCGACGGTCCACTCTGATGCCGGGGGCCCGCCGGTCCAGTCTGATGCCGGGGGCCCGCCGGTCCAGTCTGATGCCGGGGGCCCAAAGGCCGCAGCCCCGAGTGGGGGGCCCGAAGGCCGCAGCCCCGAGTGGGGGCCCGAAGGCCGCAGCCCCGAATGGGGGCCCAAAGGCCGCAGCCCCGAGAGGGGGCCCAAAATCCCCTCATGGAGGTGACCGGAGGAAAAGGTTACTCCAATTGGAAACATATTGGATACACAAACTTGATACTGTTAATCCAAGAGGACTTAATGAACTTTTGTCTCTCAACATTTTTTTGTGATTACAGTAAAAGAGGCCTCTTTCTATCTTTTTACAGTAACAACTTTTTCTATTTCTCTATTCATGTTTTTTTTTATTGTAACCAGTATGTAGATTTGTTTATGTTATGTTCATGTTGTCTCCCCACAGCGTCTGAAGCCAGGTGGTAACCTAGCAACGCCAAGCCTTGGAACGGAGGAGTGACGGAAGTGACGCACTGTGCCGGACCTCAGAGCATCTCTGGGTTGCTCGGCAATGGACCTCAGAGCATCTCTGGATTACTCGGCAATGGCCTCCCCAGGTGACGTGGGTGGATGTGACACACTGCCGTTCCGGAAGGCGGGTGGCTATGGCGGGACCAGGCTGATGATGGGGTGAGGGATGGACTTCCGTGGTGGAGGTATTTAGTTGAGTGTCATTGCATTTACAATTTGTTCTTGCTTTGAAAAAGGAGTAAAATCCTAAACATCAGCACACCTATTTGTTGGCCTCTGACTTATTTGGAAAGCTGTGTGAGTGCCTCTCACAAGGATCACAAACATGGGGACACAGATGAAACATGTTTTGTTATTTTGTACAGCAAGTCACAGCATAGCAAGTTAAATAAATTTGCAGTCGGTAATACAAGCAGTAGCATACTATCACTTGGGTAGCAATTCCACCATCAAGTGCAAGGTGACTCTGCCCTGAAAACTCTTAAATCAGGAAATCCCAGGTGCTGCTGATAACACAACTGGGATTCTGCTTCCAAAACCTGGCCTGGGTCCTCTACATTACTTTTATGTGGGAGGAAGTTATCTCTGCCACACTCCTCCCCCCTTAGCTATAACCACCCCGGTGAAGCTACACCATTTTCAGGTGAGCTTTTGCCTCACCCACCCCTACTTGTGTCATCCACCCTCTTCTACTTTACAGAGGTCGCCCACCAAACCTTCTTCCTCCTCCCCTAGCTTCACCATAGGGTTGCCTGGAGGATCAAAACCTACAAATCTCCGGGAAAGGGCAGCGGCATTGAGGTGCGATTTCCCCAGACAATGCATCAACTGAAACTTAAATGGCTGCAATGCCAAAAACCAGCGGGTCACATGAGCATTTCCCTCTTTGTTTGTATGCATTAACTGTAAGGTTGCATGGTCTGTGAACAACAAAGACTCTCGTCCCAAATAAATTATATCTTAATGTCACAGCTGCCCACTTAATGGCCAAGCAACTGCAGTTGAGAACTTACACTCTCTGGGCAATCATTTATTATTGCCCAGAGAGTGCAGGTAGAGTGCTAAGGTAGAGGATGGGTTTTTTCTCTCCATCTACCTCTTGGAAAAAGAATGCTCATAATACTGTTTCAGAAACTTTCGTCTGTAACACAAATTGTCAAGAGCTTGAAAGACATACTCGGTACACAGAGCTCTTATTAAATCCTGCCAAGCAGTTTCCACTGGTCTAGACCACGTTATCTTGTCTGGGGACTGTTTTTTAAGACATTTGGTTAGTAGAGATGCTCTAGCGGTGAAATCTCGAATGAACCTGCGATAATATCCCACCAGGCCAAGAAATGTCCTAACTTGTGACTTACATTTTAGTTTAGACCAGGTGAGGACTGCTTCTACCTCACTAGGCTGAGGTTTAATCTGTCCTCTGCCCACAATGTACGCCAAATACTTGGCCTCAACCATACCATTGGCACATTTCTCAGGGTTGGCAGTAAACTTGTTTGCCCATAAAGACTGTAAAATGGCTTCTAGCTTTGGTCAGAGCTGAAAATAACAATGCAATCTAAATATGCATCTGCATATTCCCTGAGGGACAACAGCAACTTATTCATACTGTAGCTATCTGGAAGGTTGCTGGGGCACCGTGTAAACCAAATGGAAGCACTTTATACTTGAATAAGCCCTCTGGGGTAGAGAAGTCTGTTTTTGCCTTAGCAGCTTCTGTTAATGGAATCTGCCAATAACCTGCTGTCAAATAAAGTCTAGTGAGATACTGACTATTGGCTACATTTTTTCGACCAGCTCATCAACCCAGGGCATAGGGTAAAAATCAAACCAATTGATTTGTTTACAGAAGTCATTGCAGAACCTTAAAGCACCTGAAGGCTTAGGTATTAAGACAACTAGATTATTCAACTCACTGGTGGATTCCTCTACAACCCCTAGGCCAGTGGTTCCCAAACTGTGTGCCGTGGCTCCCTGGGGTGCCTTGGGACACAAGCAGAAGTGCCGCGGCTTGGTGGTCTAGGACCAACTCAAATTATTAATGGTTAATTATTTATGAGCAAAACCAGTGCTGGTGGCTGCCAATCATAGAATGTGTACAAACAGAAGCAAATCCTGCCCTTTACCACATAAATGCCACTAAGAATCGCATATAAACCCAATCTAATTAATTTTTTTGGGACCTAGGGGTGCCGTGAAAAAAATTCTGATTCTCTAGGGTGCCGTGAATCAAAAAAGATTGGGAACCCCTGCCCTAGGCATTACATCTCTCCCATATCCTGCTTTACTGCTGCCCGCTTTGCTTTTGTTATGTGATATGTCCTTTGTTTAAGGACGACCACGGGTGGAGTCACAACATCATGTTGGATGATCTGTGTCTTTTCTGGAATGGCAGAAAACACATCTCGGTAGAGCTTCACCGAGTTCACCATTTCCCGTTTCTGTTCAGGAGTAAGTTTGACTTCAATGGGCACCTGGCATTCTGGATCTTTTTAGCTACCAAATAGGGCTGACTGGCAGTTTCCTTCAAGGGTTTTAACAAGTTTACATGGTAGATTTGTATTTGCCTCCTTCTACCCTCCTGAACAAGAAATGGAATGAAGTCTGGTCCTCACTCCGGCGGCATTCACTAAAACTGAAGACTAAAGAATTCCCCCTACGAAAAGACTTTTGTCATCTTTGTCTGAAATTGCTGCAATGGGCCCACGCTTTTTGGTTCTCCAGACATGCTGGAATCCACAAAACACTCGAGATTATCAAAAGATCATGTTGGTGGCCCTCCAAAAAACGGCATTACAATATTGCACCGTCTGGTTCTGAACATCTACTGTACTTATCTGGAATATACAAATTATCACCATCAGAGGGACTCCAGAGATAGCTGCATTCCTGTTGGATAAGCACCAGCAGCTGGGAGAGGACGGTCCAGTACACAAGTGCAGGTACCATTACAAAGTCTGGCCAGACAGAAAGCTAATGGCCTGAAAACAGATCATAATAGCGCTACCTAAAAGACCATTAACAAATGGACGATTAATGTGACAGACTCTAACAGTGTTACTAATCCCCGTACACTACTAACAATATATAGGACTTTTATGTTACAGTATATGTTGTGTGCCAATAGTGTCTAGTGCAGATTGCACCATCTTTTACTTATATACTTTATTATTGTATTTTTATATGCTCTTAATAACCAGTGAATAATGATTAATTAAATTAACATAATTAATGATTAATTAATTCTGTCTAGTACAGTTTGAATTTCATGTTCTTGGTATTGTTACAGCCTGGTCATGGCGCTTACCAGTTCGTACTGTCTGAATCCATTCTATTTGGTCATTTTCCAGTTCATGTCTGCACTTAACCCTTGGATAGTCCATTCTATTTGGTCATTCCCTGGTTCAAGTTTACAGTCATGTCCAAAATAAAGTCTTTTTCAAGTTTTCAAGGCATCACCTCTTTTCAAGTCTTCAAGGCATTATCTATTTTCAAGTTTTCAAGTCTTCAAGGCCTCATCTCTTTTAAAGTCATCAATGCCATACCTCTTCTCAAGCTGTCAAGTCCTCACCTCTTTTCAAGTGGTCAAGGCCTCACTTCTTTTCAAGTTATCTCATTCGAAGTATTCAAGGGTGCATTTTATTTTAAGTCTTCAAATAGAACTTGTTTAGTGTGTTGTTTTGTCTCCATGTATTTGTCTTCTTCATAACAGACTGTATGAAAACATGTAATATTAGACCTGCGGTCTTCAAACCCACTTCTGCAAGCCTCTCAATGAGACTGTTATCAGTCGGTTCCACAAAAAAAAAAACCCACCAGCGGTGACATCAGCTCCATGAGCCTGAGGTTGGTTAGCAGAAGTGAAAGCTCCCGCTGTCCTAGCTGAAAACCCTCTGCTAGCCCCTGCTGTTAACAGGCGGAACTAACACTGCTGGCAAGTATATTTATCATCTCTTCCTCCCCCCAGCTTATTAGGCCTGCTTCAGACCTGATCGTGGCTGCAAGTTTTTTTAACCCATCAGCTATGTTAAACATCGCTGAATTTGTTCACAGCTGGACACACAAGGAGATATTCATTCACCATCAAATGATTTTCCCCTTGATTGCAGTGCAGAGTAAGCCAAGACTTACTCAGCATGGTGATGGCCAGAAAACACCTTCATTTTCTGCGGAATGCCCAGAAAACAACTGCGGCACTTTCACTGTCAATCGCACAGCGAACGGCCAGCGATCACAAACAATGGGAGCTTGTGTAGAGGGTGGGTTTTCGGGAGGAGTTGCGCCGTGGACTTTATGAGGTAACCCTGCTGCAACGAGTGTAGAGGTATACTACCAGTACCTCTTCTTGAAGCTAGTCTGGGGGGGGGGGGGGTTTCACCTTACGGTGAACACTCTGCGCTAGGGGTATACCTTTTTAGAAATGTTTGTCGAGGTTATATATCTCCTATAATAATGCAATCACCACTTTTGGTCTTTCTTTGAAAAAAAAACAATGATTTTTATTTAAAAAGGTACATATGTGTTTTTAATTAAATCACAAAACAAGGGATATAATGGGTAGTTTAAAAGGCATAAATTACCTTAATAAAATAATATAAAAACATGCACATATAGAAATATCTGTGTGTACGTGGGCTCTAGTACCGGTATACGCATACAGGAGGGTATACAAACAGGGAGACACACTGGGGGTAATCGTCCTCAGCAACTGATCCAATTCTTGTATGGGCAGTCATACAGTTAAGCAGGTCTCCGTTTTGAGTGAATTCACTAAAGCTTGATACCTGATTCTCCAGTGGGATAGAGGTAGCGTGGAAGTGTCTGCCGGCAGACTCCTGTCAGTATCCTCTTAACCAGAGGAATACTCAGCAGGTCCCGGTGCAGCGACGTATCAACTAGTTTCGCCAGGTAACTGGCTTCTTCAGGATGATCGCGGTAACTGATTTACTTCCCCGTTTCTCCCTTTATCCCCTGGCGGTGAGCGGGGTCAGCGTGACTTATCTGTTCCTTATTGGGCGGCTGTCACTTCTGTTTAGGGCTCGCCCCGTCTCACACTGGGCGGTGGGCGTGGTCAGCGTGGCTTAACAGTTCCTAATTGGGCAGCTGTCATGGTTCCAGCGCTTGGTCTCTCTCTGGGCGTCGCGTCACTTCCGCCCTTTTCACTCTGCGGCTTCTTTGTTTCACTTCCGCCCTTAGTAGCGCGGCTTATGTCTCTTCTCCTTTTGTTTGTGGATGGTTGCCCTGGTTACCGGGCTGTCTTCTCGCCGTATCTTGTCTCTTGTTGGACTAATTGTCCTATTCATGCTCACATACTACTGTAGCTGTTAGATGCTTCTATTCAGCGGGATTTATTAATATGGAGTTCCTTCAGCTTCTCAGTCCCGTTTTTTTCCAATAGTTCTTTTTGGATACATAAGGAAGGGGCTGGGATATTTTGACACAAGGGGTATAACGACCATATACAATTATATTGATGCTGATATCATGAATCGTGTTTATTCAGATAGCGCTGTATGTACAGTTCTAGAATGGGAGCTTGTGATTGCACAGAAGGCTCTTGCATGTGCACTGCAGAACATGCACACGCACTGTCCTCTGATGATAGCCAGGGATTGCCTATCTCGTTCACAATGCAAATAGCACATACTGTATCTCTCTCAAGAATACAGACATGTGTCAGGGTGGCAGAAAACTGAGGTAGTTGATGCCATTGAAGGGATTATGTAATAGAATGTAGTTTAATTAAGAGTGGGAAAATCACATGAAGGAAGTGGGCTCTGCTCATTAGAATCTAAAAGACAATGGGTACACTTGCCTTATTGGTTACAATAGTATGAAGTACTGCACACTGTATGTATTTTGCACAAAAGTGAGAGTACTTCTGAGCACAACTTCATGCTACTGATAACATTATTTAGTTTGTGCTAAATTCATATTTATTGTACTATACTGTATGTCTCGATAAACAAAAAGTGGAACAAAAATATTGCTACTTTTCATCTTGTAATTTTTTTCCATATTTATGTCTCTTGGAATTCCAGGATGTTATCAAACATCTTTGCATTTGCATACGGAGAAAAGGGAAAACAAAACACTCTCAGGCGCTAACAAGCAGGTAGTGGTCTATCTGATCATGACAAGTATTCACCATACTTCACAACCATAATGTGCAAGAAGTGCTGATGAGATTACTTCCTTCACAACTCGAGGGTGTCACTATTTTCAAACAGTTTCTCTTGATACTCTCCCAAGATGGTGGAACATGTAAAACAAGGATAAACACTAAACAACCAATGTGTACTAAAGTCAATGAAATAAATCCCCAGTGATATGATTCTTTTCCAGAGGGGGTGAATGCTATGTTGCTTGAGGGACTTTCACCACTAAGGGTTATCAGATGTAATAATGTGGGTACATACAGGTAAGTACTTTTTTCAAATGGCTATCTTTCGTACCCAGACTCACAATGAAATAAAAAGGAATAATCACATCAGGGTTTCTTTAAACTGATGTGCACCCCACACTCAAACAGATGTGTAAGGCTGTTAAATGGCATACTACTACTCACGGTCTACAAGGTTAGGTGAAACATATCATGGTATCTTTTCCTCATGAAATTATGTGACATATTACGTAAAAATAATCTTTTGAGTCCAAAAGGTAAAAAAAATACATAAAAACATAGAATTTGACGGCAGATAAGAACCACTTGGCCCATCGAGTCTGCCCCTTTTTCAACATGTTATCTCAAACCATATTTGATCCTTATTTTTTTGTAAGGATATCAATATGCCTATCCCAAGCATGTTTAAATTGTACTACTGTATTTGCCTCTACCACCTCTGATGGGAGGCTATTCCACTTATCTACTACTCTTTCTGTGAAGTAATTCTTCCTCAAACTTCCCCAGAATCATCCTCCCTCTAGTTTCAGTGCATGTCCTTGTGTTCTGCTGCTCCTCTTCCTGTGAAGAATGTCTCCCACCTGTACCTTGTTAAAACCCTTGATATATTTGACATTTCTATCATGTCCCCCCTTTCCCTTCTCTGCTCTAAAGTATACATATTAAGACCTTTTAGTCTTTCCTGGTACATTTTGTGATGTAGGCCATGCACCATTTTAGTTGCCCTTCTTTGTACAGTCTCTAATGTATTTATATCCTTCTGGAGATATGGCCTCCAGAACTGAACACAATACTCTAGATGAGGTCGTACCAATGACCTATACAGTGGCATTATTACTTCTTTCTTTCTACTGCTGATACCTCTCCCTATGCAACCAAGCATCTGACTTGCCTTCTTCATTGCAGTGTGACATTGCCTACCTGCCTTTAAGTCCCCTGAACTAGTGACACCTAGATCCCTCTCTTCCGCATTTGTTTCCATTATAGTGCCATGTATACTATATTTAGTCTTTTGGTTTTTGCAACCCAAGTGCATGATTTTGCATTTTTGGGCATTAAACTGTAGTTGCCATGCTCTTGACCATTCCTCTAATCTACCTAGATCATCAATCATTTGTTTTACCCCTCCTGGTGTGTCTACCCTGTTGCATACCTTTGTGTCATCTGCAAAAAGGCACATTTTACCCTCAATTCCATTTGCAATATCAGATCCCTGGGGTACTCCACTTGTAACCTTTCCCTTCTTTGACTGTACTCTGTTTACTACAACTCTCTGTTTTCTGTCTTGCAACCATGCTCTTATCCATTCAACTATCTTAGAATCCAATCCCAAGCTTTCAAGTTTATTTAACAGTCTGTGATGTGGGACAGTGTCAAAAGCCTTACTAAAGTCTAGATAAGCTACATCTACAGCCCCACCTTGATCTATTACTTTAGTCACCCAGTCAAAAAAGTCAATAAGATTTGTTTGACATGATCTTCCCCCAGTAAACCTATGCTGTTTTGGATCCTGTAAATTGCTGTTTTTGAGATATTCTACAACTCTTTGTTTTACGAGTGTTTCCATCAATTTCCCTACTACTGATGTAAGGCTTACTGGTCGATAGTTGCTTACCTCCTCCTTGCTTCCACTTTTGTGCAGTGGGACTACATTTGCTGTTTTCCAGTCCTCTGGGATTACTCCAGTAGCTAGTGACTGGTTGAATAATTCTGTTATTGGTTTTACCAGCTCCCTTTAAGCTCTTTTAGTATCCTTGGATGTATCCCATCTGGCCCCATTGATTTATCCACTTTCAATTTTGAGAGTTCTGTGAGGACTTTCTCCTCTGTAAATGTACCGGTTTCTCCCTCCCTTTCTGACTATACTTGCAACTTAACTGTGGCCCCTTCCCCTCTCTTTCAGCAGTGAATACTGAGCAGAAATTATTATTAATATTATCTGCTATTACATTGTCCCCCTCAAGAAAACTTCCACTCTGTCTTAAGTCTTATTATTCCACTTTTGTTTTTTCTCCTTTCACTTATATACCTAAAAAATGTGTTTCCCCCTTTACCCACTGATTGGGCCATTTTCTCTTCAGCCTGTGCATTTGCAAATCTGATTACCTTCTTAGCCTCCTTCTGTCTAACAAGATACACCTCTTTGTCCTCATTATTCTGCATCTGCTTAAATTTCTTAAAGGTCAACTTTTTTGCTTTCACAATACTTGCTACTTCTTTTGCAAATCACAATGGCTTCCTTTTTCTTGTGTTTTTCCTAACCTTTTTGACACAAAGTTCTGTTGCTTTTAGAAGTGCACTTTTTAATTTTTCTCACTTATCCTGTACTCCTTCCATGTTCCTCCACTCTGCCAAAGAATCCCTTACAGAGTTTCCCATCTCTACAAAATCAGCCTTCCTAAAATCTAACACCTTTGTTTTTGTGTGCAATGAGACGGTCTCTGTCTTTATTTTGAGCCATACTGCTTGATTGTCCCTGGATCCCAGGTTTTCACCCACATTTATGTCAGATATTCTTCACCATTTGTAAGCATTAAGTCTAATTACTGTTTGAGTAGACACATGCACATTTGTGGCCTGCTGGAGGTCATTTTGCAGGGCTTTGGCAGTGCGCCTCCTGTTCCTGCTTTCACAAAGGAGGAACTCAAATAGGATTAGTGTATTCGTCCTCGGCCAGCCATATATAATATATGCTTTTGCATATTACGATCATGCTCCATTATCTATCTAATGGACTCTTATGGCCGTTTGTTTACCATAGTAAGTGATATCCGTGGTAAGGGCATTATCGCCATCAACAAAGATGGACGCCACTTTATCAGCAGAGATACAGCACTCAGAGAGCCGGGCATGGATGAGTTCGCCTAGGTGGATGTGATGCAGTTGGCGTTTATGGCAGCGCTGGCGTGTAACTTCCGGCCTGCAGACACCGGCAAACTGCTGGACTCTTTGATGCATGTGGAGGGAGCTGTATGTGTCAGTCCCCCACACTGTGAGATTCAAGATTCCACTTTGGTAAGCATGGGCTTATTTATTATATATACACCATTAACTAGTATGGCCGCCGCTATACCAGCGGAGATAGAGTATCCATATGCATGAGCCTGAATATTTCCATGAACAAACTTGGCCGCCGCCATAGAGTAACTATATATATATATATATATACATGAGATGGATTTTTATATATAGATATGAGATTTTATATGGGATTACATTGCAGTATGTTCACTTTTATGTTGTAGACACACTTCTTGAAAAAGGCATCGCAGTATGCCGTAACACGTTGAATCAAGTGTCATATTTTAAAATCCAATTGGCAGTTAAGTGTCTGGATTCCCAACAGTAGTGTGTGGCCATTACTCATACCCGGGTTACATCTAGTGTGGTACATACGCTGTTAGTTGTATCTGGCATATATACTGTCTTTTTATCAAATAAAATCAAGTTTTCAGATTGAATGGTGAGCCCTTTCTTCAAAAGATACCTTTATATGAGGTTCCACAGCACCGGCATAAAAGCATACATGTTAGCGTGATTGTACGTGTGCACGAGTTGGGTGATCCTTAACATCCCCTGGACTTCTAGGATACTTTGGGAGCACCGTTTCCATACCATTCCAACACTGAGGAAAAAAGTAGACTTTTTCTCTATTCCTGCATCATTACATCAGTTTGCATTCTTTTATTTTCTCCGCATGTTATTACATTTGAATTGGAGAGGAAGGTGAAAACCGCGTGGATCAATATTGTATTGGGACTATACTCTCAGCGCAAGTGAGACTATTCTTGTTTCTACATTTTGTCTATTTGTGGTGCGGTGACCACACACATATAGTCTGTTGCTGCTTGAGTATTTGCTTAAGTATTTGCAGCGCCAAAGGTGAAATTATTCTTTGTATACACATCAATAGCTTCCTCGGGGATAGAGAGGGAAAGTGCTACTAACAGTGACAAAGACAGTCTAGTTTTGGAATACACAACTGCATAAGTTCTTTAGAAATGCAAATCCAGTCTGCAGCTCCTTTTATACAAGGGCACCACTGACTGACCACTACAGTTTTCATCTACAGTTACAGGTGCATTGGCATTGCAGGGAACATTGTATTTTAGCTCCCTAGAGACCTGCAATCTGTAGTCACTACTCATTACTGTTACACAGCTACCGACGGAAGCTAAGGATAGATATTTTGCGGCAGAAGTTACATGGAGGCAGGTACAAGGTAGCAGATCAGACTGAGAGCCTGATTCAGACTCAGTTATAGTTTAGCGAGGATTTGCTACACTTTATTACAACTATCGCCGATAGACTGCAGAGGGGCTGCCCAGCACAGGGCAAGGCTGCTCCGCCATGTGCCTGCAAAATCCCCAGCTGCCCCTGGCTGCAAAGCCAGGCATAGATTGGCCATGTTTTTGGATTTCAATGGCTGCATGTGATATCAAACAGCTACTGTGTCCCTCCTACACGAGTGGTCCAGGCACACCTGCATTGTCTAGACTGGTCCCAAAAATGGTCCATTGCCGCCTCCACCATTATGTTGTTGTTGCTCCTTCACTGCCTCCCACCATCCCTGAAACTGCAATTGCCTGGGGTCACAGTTTAAGTCTTCATGCATGCACACTCCAGCGTGGGCATGAACAGAAGTTTGGAGACAGCATAGTAGTGATTTCTGCACTTTTACATTCATGTGTGCTAAAGACTGTGAGATATTTCGGTACTTGTTTCCTAGAACGGCCACAATCGCGGGCATCGTGTACCTTAAAGTTAAGGTACACGATGCCCGCGATGGACCCGATTTCCTTTTAAATCAGGTCCATTTTACCGTCAAAGGCAGAATCGGGGGCATCGCGTCGGTCGCGGCCATTAACATGGCCCCCGACGCGACCGACACGATGCCCGCGATTTTGCCATAGGCTTCAATGTAAAAATATTTTTTAACATTGAAATCAGGAGCATCGCGTCGGTCTTGTGCCATTATAATGGCATAAGATGAGATGGACTTGATTAAGTCGCACAGATGAAGCAGCTCTCATTAGAGCTGCTCCTGGCGATAGAATAACCATTCACTGCCGTTTGCCAGCTGCCAGAAGGTGTCGCCTGTGCACATGAGATACTCATGCACCCTTTTCTGATGGAGCCTGCAGCCGCCTCCTCACTGCTCCCCCGTCCTCCCCTGTAGCTGCCTGCACCCCCTATAACCCTGCCTATCTCAATGAAGCGGAGATGGGCAGAGAATCTTCTCCCTGTCGCCACGTGACTGGGATGCATGAGCGTGTAAGACGCTTGTGCATCCCCAGCAGATGGAGCACCTCTCCGCTAGCCTATGCCAGCTCAGGGAATCTAGCGATCTGTATTTGTGGTCCCAATAGTAATGCAATTGATGTTATTACTTTAATTGCTTTTATAAGCTCAATAAGATTATTATCGAATAACATTAGTCTATAATATTTGCAGTAATACATATAGCAAGATCAAAGCGTTATTGTAAATTCTGATACTACTTTACAGTTGATAAAAGGCTACCCTGACGCATTCCTGCTAAATTAAAACTACTGAGGAGCATCTATAATTAGTGTCTGTGTTAATTGTAATTTGATCTGTATTATGTTTCTTAAACATTCATATTCATATAAACATCAATTTTGCTAATTTGAGACAATAACCTGTATGTTATGGTTATTAGGTGTAATGTCATCTTTTGTTGATAATGATAATAACAAGTCTTTATATAAACTTACTTGGTTTTCATTTGTTTTAGAGATGTTTCTTGTTGCATTATTCTTTAAAATAGATACATATCATGCAAAGCCTGAGCCATAGTAGTGACAGCGATGTACACCCGGTAGGGAACAGGATCTTCAGGGAAAGTGTAGAATTTTTTAAGATTTTCTACAGTGCAATTTCTAAGGATTCTTCCAATTAATATTGTAAAAACTGCATTCTTAAACTTATTTTTAGACATACAACCACGTTGAGTTATCCAGAGATCCTCCAGTAATGGGTCATTTGAGTAATTTATTTGATTAAAATTATCTAAAAATGATTCCATCCCAGAGATGTTACTAACAGGAAGTGAAAACACAAGACTGCAATTAGCCGGTACACCATTCTGACTGGGCACAGTTATCTCTACTGCTCCTGACCAAGAAGCTGGAAATATAAAAGTCTTATTAACAGTAAAATGTGCTATTTGCTGGATAAAAAATCCAATTCCCATGCCAAATGAACCACACATTATTATAACCTCAGCAGTAGAACGATGAATATTCTTCTTTACTGACATTTCAAAATGTTGATTACTTTTAAACAATTGTAAACTGTATTCAATACATATCCCATGAGCGGTTAACAGCCTGCTCAGCTGTTGGAGCTCCTGCTCTCCACTGTCATCATCTGATGCTAAGATCACAACCCAGTTCCAGCCAAAAAGTTTCAATAACTTTACAATTGCCATAAATTGCATCTGGTCATTGTAACTTGTCCGAAAAAAATGTGGATAAATTATTCTGTCACTTAGCGCAGGGTCTCTTGCTCCATAACTGATCTACAGTGAACATTTACAGTAGTTATAGTTAGATGACAAAATAATAAATTAAAAATGATTTATTATTTATGGTTATAGAAGGGTTTAGGGAAAAAAAAAACATGGAGATTTCCACCATCTCCTATATATTTGGCTACATCTGTAACTCAAAGTGGGTGTCTGTGTCTAATAACGCTCTGTTCCTGGACTTTCCTCTTAATGTGTGATTGCCTTCATCTGTGCTGAACACCTTTCTGAGAAATTAACCTGTTTAAAACAGGTGATGGCAATCATACATTAAGGGGACTGCTACTCCACAGCCACCAGGTGAGCGCCCCCCTCCCGCGATTTGCGGCAACCCCCCCCCCCCCTCCCGCGATTTGCGGCAAAAATACCCGCTCCCCCGCGACCCCCCCTACCGCGATTCACAGCAAAAACACCCCCGCGACCCCCCCTCCCGCGATTCGCTGCAAAAAGAACCCCCCCACGACCCCTCCCGCAATTCGCGGCATAACCACCACCCCGCGACCCCCCCTCCCGCGAATCGCGGCAAACCCTCCCCCGTGACCCCCCCCCCCGATTCGCGGAAAAAACACCCCCCGCGACCCCCCCTTGCACGATTGGCGGCACCCCCCCTGCGACCCCCCTCCCGCGATTCGCGGCACCCCCCCCCCCCGCAATTCGCAGCAGCCCCAGGATTAAATGGCACATGCAAAACACTGACATGGCTATGGTCGACAATGAAAAAGGTTGACATGAGTTTTTGAAGATTTATTTTAATTTTTTTTAATTTTTTCATATTCATTGTCATGTGTCGACATGGACACCAATGAAGTGGCACACTTATGTCAACATTTACATGTGTTGACCTTTCTGTGTTGATTTTTTCTTGTGGCGATTCGCGTCACACCCCCCGCACCCCCCTCCCGCGATTCGCGGCACCCCCCGTGACCCCCCACCTCCCGCAATTCGCGGGAACCCCTGTGAACCCCGCCCTCCCGCGATTCGCGGCACCCACCCCGCGAATTCCCCTCCCGCAATTCGCGGCACCCCCCCCGTGATTCGCGGCAGCTCCAGAATTAAATTGCACATGGAAAACACTGACATGGCTATGGTCGACAATGAAAAAGGTTGACATGAGTTTTTGAAGTTTTTTTGTCATTTTTTGAATATTTTCATATTCATTCTCATGTGTCGACATGGACACCAATGAAGTGGCACACTTATGTCAACATTTACATGTGTTGACCTTTCTGTGTTGATTTTTTCTTGTGGCGATTTGCGTCACACCCCCCGCAACCCCCCCTCCCGCGATTCGCGGCACCCCCCGTGACCCCCCACCTCCCGCAATTCGCGGGAACCCCTGTGAACCCCCCCTCCGGCGATTCGCGGCACCCCCCCGCGACCCCCCCCTCCCGCAATTCGCGGCAACCCCCACCGGAACCCCCATGAACCCCGCTCTCCCGCGATTCGCGGCACCCACCCCCCGCAACCCCCCCCTCCCGCAAATCGCGGCACCCCCCGCGATTCGCGGCAGCCCCAGGATTAAATGGCACATCCAAAACACTGGCACGGCTATGGTCGACAATGAAAAAGGTTGACATGAGTTTTTGAAGATTTATTTCATTTTTTGAATGTTTTCATATTCATTGTCATGTGTCAACATGGACACCAATGAAGTGGCGCAGTTATGTCAACATTTACATGTGTTGACCTTTCTGTGTTGAGTTTTTCTTGTGGCGATTCGCGTCACACCCCCCCCCCCGCAAACCCCCCTCCCGAGATTCGCGGCACCCCCGTGACCCCCCACCTCCCGCAATTCGCGGCAACCCCCCCACCGGAACCCCTGTGAACCCCCCCCCTCCCGCGATTCGCAGGACCCAACCCCGCGACCCCCCCTCCCACAATTCACGGCAGCTCCAGAATTCAATTGCACATGGAAAACACTGACATGGCTATGGTCGACAATGAAAAAGGTTA